>NC_133175.1:2534285-3167857 GCF_040802235.1 Manis javanica
GAACAAACAGATATCTTAATTCTTATATGTAAATAAGGCTTAAATCATACAGATACATAAATCATTTTGCCATTTTCCTTTAAATGTTTAGACATATTTTTTGTTTCTTAAAGTAAATTGTTGTACACATAGACAACATTACACCTATCATAATAGAGGATAGATAGCAAAGAGTATTAAATAACCTAGTGACTTTTAGATGATTAAGTACATTGTAGATAGCATTTAAAGAAATATTCATTCCTAGAGTTCTTTGTTTAAAGTGATAACATTGATGGAAATTTTAATTTTGCATTTATGTTTTTAATATATTGCTTTTATCAGGGCATCAGTATTTATTCAATGGACAGGACCATGAGGTACTCACTGAAAGTGCAAAGAGTATCAAATATTCAGGTTAAGGCCAGTGTTTTATTCAATTTACTTCAACTGGTTTGGGTTTTCCTTGTATCTTTCAATGCAGCTCCTGTCAATTAAGGAATCTTTTGTTTCTTCAGGTCTGTAGGCTATAAAATAAAGTATTAGCAGTAGTAAAAATGAAATCATGCTATTTATTTACAAACCTCCCCTCAAATACAGAAAACAGCTTAACACAGTTTTCTTAGACTTTTACAGGAAACAATAAATTTCTAAAATCCGATTATTATCAATAAAGTCTATAAATATAGAATAAAATTTTTAGTATAAAATCTTAAAACATAATGATCAGAGTACAAATACATTTTCTCTGTATTTTAGGAAACATTAACACTTCAAAATTCTTTTAAATTGCAGAGAAAATTCCATTTAGTTATTAACCAATGAACTGTTAAAATAGAGGGAACTAATACTTAGGCGTTAGGAACTTGAGATAGAAACCAGAGACTAACCTTATTTGGAAGGAATATTGAGGAAATTAATCCATAATTCACAAAAATAAAATGAGACTTCTAGTCAATCTATGGGAAAGGAACTGGAGGGGGGCAAAGAATAAATCTGTCAACTTTAAGAATAAAGCAAACAGCTTTTAAAGTTAAAAAATAAAACAGATAATAACATTCACAAGATTAATACAGCACCTCAGCACTTGAGCAGTCGTTTACCATGGTTACATTAGGGCAATTCACGATGTAATTGGCACAATAGATTTCCATGAGGAAACTGAGATTTAAAAGAAAGGAAATGCTGCCAAGTGTAACTCATTATGTAATTGCCATTATAGTTTTCCATGAGGAAACCGAGACTTGAAAAGTAAAGAAACCCTGCCAGGTGTAACAAAAAGACATGAGATTAATGGGATTGGAATCACAATTGACTCCCTACAGGTTGTATAAATGAGCCACAAACTTTACTCTAGAAATCCATGTGTTCTTTAACAATTATATTTTACTTTTTAAAAATATACAAAAGCATAAATTATTTTTCAGTTTATTAAAGACAAAGACCAGCCAGATGCAAATTCTAATTACAACAGGAAAAAAAACATCAAGAAGCTAAACTACAGTAATCAAACAAAATAACACTCTTTATTTTTAAAGAGTTTGTACCATTGTAAATAAAAGTAAGAAAGAACATGCAAGAGAATAGTTACATTATCTAACAGACACTACATGTAATGACTAAAGAATACATTAGACTGAAAAGGGGATGTGAAAATGAGATCAAAGGCAAAGTGACAGGTAATTGTGGATTATTAAATTACAAGCTTTACACATAAAGGCAACTAACTATATCCACTAGATAAGTAAAAAAATAAAAGTACAACAAATTATGAAGGCACACAATAATATTTAAAATTGCATACAAAAATTTGTTTTCTTTCCTTTTTAGTTTCAAAGTTAGGATATTCATTGCCTTCATTTATAAAACTGACAAGCTAGCAATGTAATTATAGTAAAGACTAAGGTGAAAAGATACTGATGTTGAAAATTGGAGGGACAGAGTGGCTAGGAATCCAATGTGATAACCTCTCCAGATACAAACAAAAAAAGCTAAAATGTTTTGAATACAGAATCACCAAAACCCCTTGAAGAAGAGAATATGACACTGAGAAGGAAGAAGGGGTAGAGCTGTGACAGATCAGATTTCAAGCCTTTCCCCTACCACAGCCCACAGAAGGGATGAAAAAGAATGGAGTGAGAAGCTGATAAGAGCTCAAGATACAGCAAAGTAGGCTCTGCTGATCTGTTCTGAGAAGACTAGACACCACCACACTGAGCTTTGAAAATTAACAGGGCTGGAGACCAGAGAGAGTTGAGGCACTCATGGATGCTAAGACTCCTGTCTCCTGTCACCAATGAGGCCTGCTGCATCGGTATAACTGAGACACAACACAGAGGCAGCAGTTTGAAAAATCTACTGGTGGTGAAAAGTGTTCTGGAAGCACAGGAGTACTGATGGCATAAACGCAGGTTTTTCCAGTCCTCCTGCAGCCCAAGTAGGCCGATGCCTGCAGCAGCCAGTTTGGAAACGCTCCCTGCTGGCTCAGCCCATGCATTCCGTGGAAAACATGCTCACCCAACATACTCAGTCCAGCAGAAGTTATATTTTGTAGGAACCCAAGTAAACAGTAGCCCCAAACAAAGTGCATTGCAAAAGAAATGCCAGCTATCTCACAACGGAGGAGCAGTGGAGAATCACCACTGCTGGCAGGCAGAGAAAAAGTGGGCCCTGCCCACAGCCCACCAACAGTAAGTGTGGCGCAGCTACAACTGGGAAACTGGCTCTTGTGTGCAGGAAATTTTGCACTTCTGGGTACTGCATGACACACATGACATAAAGCCTCTACTGGGAAGGCATGGAGGCATAGTAGATCTATCTAATATAAAGGAGGAAACAAAGAGAGCCAAGTAAAATGAAAAGAGTGAGGGATATGTTCCCAACAGAAGAACAAGACCGACAAGTGCAAAATGAAAGAGAAATAAGCAATCCTCATGATAAAGAACCCAGAGAAATAATCAATAAATGTGTTCACTGACATGAAAGCAAGAACTCAGTATCTCAGCAAGAACTTCAACAAGAGAGAAAACATAAAAAGGAGACATAGAAGAATACAATAACCACACAAAGATACAATATAGGGAATCAACAGAAGGCTAGAGGAGACAGGGGAACATAACAGTCAGCTAGAAGAGAGGGTACTGGGAAGCAACCGAGTTGAGGCACAGAGAGAATAAATAATTCAAAAAGTGTGATCATAGTATGAGAACAGTGGAACATCTCCAAATGAAATAATATTCACATAATAGGGATCCCAGAAGAAGACAGAGGCAAAGGGATAGAAGGTTTATTTGCAGAGAAAACTTGCAAATGATTTCCTATTTCCCAACCTGGTGAAGGAAACTGACATTCAGATCCTGGAAGCCCATGGAGCCCCTAACAAGAAGAACACAAGGAGGTCCACAAGAAGACACAAAGTAATTAAAATGGCAAAGATCAAAGACAGAATCTTCAAACTAGCAAGAGAGGGGCATACAGTTACTGCAAGGCAAACAGTCACCAAAGGCCATCAGTTTTCCCAGCAAAATATTACAGAGAACAAAGGAGTGGCATGAAATATTCGCAGTTCTGAAAGGGAAAGATTCTATCACCAAGAACTCTCTACCCAGCAAGGTTTTCATTCAGGATTGGAGGAGACACTGAAAGCTTTCCTGATGAACAGAGGTTACAGGAATTCACCACCACCAAACCAGCCTCACAATATGTTCCAGGACTTGTTCAGATGGAAGTGTTTTTAGGTTTAAATGGTTTTCATTGGTCTAAGAAAAACTACAGTAGAGGTAGTGCAGCAATCACTTATAAAGCAATTAGGTGTTCAGAAGGGAATAGTAGTAAAATCGCCCATACACAAAATCAGCCAGGGATACACAAAAGATGTAGATTATGACATCATACATACAGTGTGGAGGAGGATGGAAAGTGTCTACATGTAGACACACGCAGAATAAGGAGAAATGAATCCAAGCATAACACTAAAGCCAATCACCAAATTACAAGAACCATGAGACAACTAGCAAAATGGCAAGAATGACAGAGTTATTAGTAATTACCTTAAATGTAAATGGAATAAATGCACCAAAAATAAAAGATATAGGGTAGTATAATGGAAAAGAAAGCAAGATCTATATGTTTCATATAAAAGACTCACTTCAATCCCAGACATACACAGACTAAAGGTGAATGGATAGAAAAATATATCTCACTCAAATGGAAGAGACAAGAAGGCAGGAGTAGCAGTACTTACATCAGGCAAAACAGACTTCACCACAAAACAGTCACCAGACAAAGTAGGTCATTACAAAGCGGAGGAAGAGATCAGTGCAGAAAGAGCATATAACAATTATAAATATCTGTGTTCCCAACATAGGAGAATCTAAGTATATAAAGCATATACTTAACGGGACTACAGGGAGAAACTGCAAGCAACACAATGAAGTAGGGAACTTTTAACACTTCATAACACCACTGCATAGAACATCCAGACATAAAATCAGTAAGGGAAGAGTGGCACTGAACAACACATCAAAACCTGTAGGACTTGACAGTTATATACATATCATTCCACCCAAAAGTACCAGAATGCACATTCTTCTCAAGGGAACACAGAATCATTTCCAGAATAGATCACATGTAGGGATGAAAAACAAGTCTTAACAAATATATGATTGACATTCTATCGAGCATCATTTCAGACCACAATGCTATGAAACATAAAGTCCATTACATGAAAAACAAATTGTGAATAAAACTCAAACAAATGGAGGGTAAATAATATGCATCCATACATTTAGCGGATCAGTGGGGAGATCAAAGAGGAAAACACAGTACACAAGGGAACCAATTAAAACAGAAACACAACAGTTCAAAATACTTCAGATGCCAGCAAAAGATGTAAGAGAAAATACAGGGCTACCTCAAGAAATGAGAAAAATTTCAAACAGGCAATCTCATAGAAGAAAATCAAAGACCAAAGCTGGTATAAAGAGGGACATAATAACGATCAGAGGAGAAATAGAAAATATACAGAATGAAGCAATAGAAAAATAATAAAAGAGCTGGTTGTCTGCGAAAATAAGAGACTGAGCCTTAGCCAGATTTCTCCAGGGGAATAAAAAGAGAGTACATAAATAAACAAAAACAGAAAAAGAAATAGTCACAATGGACACCACAGAAACACAAAGATTAGAGAATTCTATTAAAAATACATGCCAAGAAATTGCAGAATCTATAAGAAATGGGCAAGTTCCCAGAATAACACTACCATCCCATGTGGACCCATGAGGAAACAAAACCTCACTGGACTATTTAGCAGTAATAAAACTGAATGGTAATAAAAAATGCCCAAGAAACAAAGGGACAGGACCAGAAGGCTTCACAGCTGAAAGTTACCAAACATTTAAAACAGAGCTAAGACCATCCCTAAAGAATTCCAAAATGAAGAAGAGGAGGGAACACTTCCAAATTCATTCTATGGAAACAGCAATACTCTTTAACACCAAAACCAGAGAAATGCACTACAAGAAAGAAACGTGTAGACCAATATCGCTAACAAAAGTAGATGCAAGGTCCTCAACAAAACATTGGCACAACAGGTCAAAAAATACAGCAAGAAGATCCATCCAACCAAATGGGATTACTTCAGAATTACAAGGATGGTATAATAAATGTAAATCAACATCACCAAACACATTAACAAAAAAGATAGAAACCATACGATTGTCTAAACAGATACCAAAAAGCATTTGACAAAATGCAGCATCTGTTCTTGGACAAAAATTCTCAACAAAATGGTTACAGAGGGTACAAACATCACCATTATGAAGGCCATATAGGACATACCTTTGGTTACTATCATATTCAATGGCGAAAGCTGGAAGCTTTCCATGATACGGAAAGAGACAAGGATGTCCACTCTTACAACTTTCTCACTATTCTACATAATACTGGAGGTTCCAGTTATGGCGGTCACACACAACTAAGGATAAAAGCATCCAAGTTGGTGAGGAGGAAATTAAGCTGTCAGAAAGTCAGTTGGTGCAGCCAGTGTGGAAAGCAGTATGGAGGTTCCTCAAAAATCTATCAAGAATTCCATACAGCCCATTAAATCCACTCCTAGGAATTTACCCAAACAAAAGTATGTCCCTGATTCAAAAAGTCATGTGCATCCCTTTATTTATTACTGCATTACTTAAGATAGCTATCTATGGAAGGAACCATAGATGAATAGATGAACAAGATGTGGTACATATACATGATGGAATATTATTAAGCAGTGAGTGAGAAAGAGAGAGAGAGAGAGAGAGAGAGAGAGAGAGAGAGAGAGAGAGAGAGAGAGAGAGAGAGAGAGAGAGAGAGAGAGAGAGAAATATTGCCTTTTGCAACAAAAGGGTATTATGAGAAGTAAAATAAGCCAGGTTGATAAACACAAATACGATATGACTTCACTTACTTTGGAATATAAAAACAAACTAAAATAAAATGAAAGTTTGTCGGATGTTTAAGGTGGAGTGCGAGCAGGATAAAAGGGCTGAAAAATCCCAATTGTAACTTAAATTGGTCAGAGGGATGGTAGAACAGCAGGGGTAATATAGTCAGTGATTCTGTAACATCATCCACTGTTGAGAAACCATAACTGCACCTTAGGTGGTGAGGACTTAATAACATGAGGAACTACTGACCCACTAACGGTGTTGCATATTTGAAAAAAAATATGAGACTGTATGTCAACAACTGTTCAATAACAATAAACTCGGTGGACTGACACAGGAGCAGACCAAAGACCAATGAACAGACTAGAGAGAACAGACTAGAGAGCCCAGGTACAAATACAAATGCATGCATGTATTGTCAATTAATATATGATAAAGTAGCCATGGATATAGAACAGGGAAATGACGGCCTCGTCACCAACTCGTGTTGACAAAACTGGACAGCTATATGGAAGAGAATGAAACTGGATTATTATCCAAGGCCATACGTAAAGGGAAACTCAAAATGGATCAAAGACCTGAATGTAACTCATGAAACCATAAAATTCTTAGAAGAAAACATAGGCAAAAGTCTCTTGAATATAAATATGAGCAAAATTTTCCTGAATGCATCTCTTCAGACAAGGAAACAAAATTATAAAATGAAGAAATGGGACTGCATCATGCTTAAAAGCTTTTGTAGAGCAAAGGACACCATCAGAAGAAGAAAATGCATCTTACAGTATAGGAGAGTATATTTGTAAATAACATATCTTACTAGAGGTTAACATACAAAATATATAGGAACTCACTAGCCTCAACATATAAAAAGAAAATAACCCGATTAAAACATGGGCAGATAACATGAACAGACACTTTTCCAAAGAAGAAACTCAGATGGCCAACAGGCACATGGAAAGATGCTTCACATCACTAATTCACATGAAACGCAAATTAAAACCACAATGAGATATCACCTCACACCAGTTAGGTTGGCCAGAATTGAAAAGACTAGTAATAAGTGGTACTGAGATGCAGAGAAAGGGGAAGCCTCCTACACTGCTGTGTGACATGAACTAGTTCAACCATTGTGGAGAGTAGTATGGAGGTTCCTCAAAAAACTAAAAATAGGAATACCAGTTGACCCATAAATTCCATTTTTGGGAATTTACTCTCATAATGAAAGACCAGTTTCAAAAAGGCATGTTTGCTCCTACATTTATCACAGCATTATATACAATAACCAAGAAATGGAAGCAACCTAAGTGTCCATTATTAGTTGAATGGATAAAGAAGATGATTATATATGTATACACACACACACACACACACACACACACACACACACACACACACACACACACACAGTGGAGTATTATTCAGACATAAGAAGAAAACAGATCCTACCATTTGCAATAACATGCATAGCACTAGAGGTATTAGGCTCAGTGAAAAAATCCAGGTGGAGAAAGAAAAGTACCAGTAATTTCACTCATCTGTGGAGCATAAGAACAAACCAAAGCCTGCAGGAACAAAACAGCAGCATGCTCACAGAACCTCAGAATGCTCTATCAGTTACCAAAGGGAATGGGACTGGAGGGGTGCTTGGGAAGGGAGGGAGTACAGGAACAAGGGGCATTACAATTGACACACATAACACAAGGGGGGCACAGAGAAGACAAGTGGAGATTCTATTAGCATCTTATTATAATGATGGAAATTGGTTGTAATGGGGTATGTGGTGGGGACTTGACAACAGGGTGATCTAGTAACCAAACTCTTGCTCATGTGTTTGTGTATTAATCATATCAAAATAAACATATTAATATACAAAGTAAATTAAATCTGTAGTTGACTTTTTAATATAACTACCATAAAACTGTAAAATTACTGATGTTAGTTCTGAAATCAGTTCAGAAATTGGTAATTCAACAGTCACAGCCACTGATTTTAATACCGCATGGACCTGTGTATATACAAATATATGTTTGTGTGTGTGCATATATATGACATATGATATAAAGAACACATGGAACACACATATGTATGATACATAGGAGGACATATGAAGGATATAAAAGAAATAGAACACCCCGACAAAAAAATAAGTAAATAAATAAAACACTTGAGCAACTCTAATTAACAAGATCATAAAGAACATTCCACCACCAACAGTAAAATACACATACTTGTCAAGCACACAAGGAACATTTCACAGGATAGACTGTTTCAGACTTGTTAGTCAGCAAGTACTAAAGTATTGAAATCATACAAAGTGTATGATTTTTCTGATTCATGTTCTCTGATTTCAATGGCATTAAAATGGAATAAGGGGAATTCACAAATGTATGGAAATGAAACAAAACAATTCTAAGTAACTGTGTTAAAGAAAAAGTCACAAGGGAAACTCAAAAATACTTGAATGTGAAAGAAAATGAAGATACATCATACCAAAATTTAAGGAATGCAGCTAACATGCTATTTACAGGAAAGTTGATACTTGTGAATATAGTTTTAAAAAGGTCTAAAAACAGAAACCCAACCCTGCTTCTGAAGACACAGTGAAAAGATCAATATGAACCTAAACCATGTGGTGAATGTAACATTTAGCATGAAATTCAAGGCAAAGAGAAACGAGAGAAACAAATGCGAAAACATCAACTGGCCAAAGTTTGTTTCTTTGAAAGGATTAAGAAAATCAACAAACCTTCAGCAAAAGTGACCAAGAATGTAAGTGAAGCTTTCTCAGTGTCATCCCAAAAAGCATGTATACACATACATAAAATGCAAACAAGTACAGCTTATTACACATAAACACATCAGGCCACAACTATCAGACCTAATATCAGGCAATGTCTACCCAGGGTATTGAATAATAGGCTCTATGAATCACGGAGCTACTAATCGTTATCTACATTCCAAATACCTCTTGTTTTGTGTGAAGTTCCTTTCCTCTATTGCATAGATAGATCTTCCTTCTTTCTTTGGGTAATTTATTCTCAAAAGACTCTATGTAAATCTAAGATGCAAAGAAACTCAGTTAAAATGTAGCTTTAGATTATTAGATTGACAATTCACTTTGATTTAATAAAAGTTAAGAAATTCCTCACTTCCAAATCAGAAAGCATATTTAAAAGTCTTTGAATCAAACATCGATCAACCACCTTGCCATTTCTTTCTTTCTTAATCAAAAGAAGAGTCCCATGTATAGTCTTGCTCTGAATGTTCTGATCACAAAGTATGTGTGATTCAAATAATTCAAGCCCCATGTCCCGATAACAAAAGAAACTGTCTATATCAGACGTAATTTATAACTGTAAATTATAGATTGTGTTTAGGTATTGGTTGTGCTTTTAAGTAAATGTATAATCCACAGTCAAAATAACATATAATTTGATATTAAACTCATCTGTCCACAATCGGCTAAAGTTTTCTTGGTTTCTGGATTGTCTAAAATAAATCTAAATAATATCTCAGAGTTAGGTAAAGTTCACTGAATGCATATACAGTTCCCAAAAATGAAGCAGTATTTAGAATAGCTTTAAGGCTTTTAAACCTGCCTTATTTTAGGTTCCAAAGATTTTTTCAAGTTAGCATAAAATATATGAAACGTGATTTTCTTACAATGCTCCTAGAAGTAGTATGCTTCATCAAAAAGATAGTTTATTAATACTAAGATGAAGGGATACCATGTGGTAAAATATAATTTTAAATATTTAAAATTTTTATGATATGAAGTACAGATCTTGTTTATCTTCTTTTAGTTATGACAGATAAAACAGGTGATCATAAGTTGATTGTCACAATTCTTTTAAAGAAATCACTGTCATCCTTACCAAACAGAAAGTAAGTCTGGGTTCTGAAAAACGTTAAGTTCTATCTAGGAACAGAAAAATGTTTCTAATCGTGATCTGTCAAAAATAAAACAAAGATAAAGCATTTACAAACAAAGTATTTTTTGATTAAAATACTGACCACCTTATGAAACCTTATTCTTAAGAACAGCACATTACTTTTGCAGTTTTTATATATTCTTATCAGTTGCCAAATCAAACATGGGCAATAATACATTTCTTTGTCTTGGAAAGATAACTTCACACTTTTCATTCAATTTCAACACTCTTTGTTCTAAATTCCTCCTTAAATCGTAAATATTATCACAGATTTATGAAGAAAGTGCATTGACATAAAGATTGTTTTACATAAAAACTACTGATGTTCAACAGTGCTAATATAGTTTGCCTAACAAATAAATCTTGGAAAAACTGAGTGCAAGATTAGAAGACCGAAAAGTGTAAAGAGAAATCTGCAATCTAGAATTGTAGATAGTAAAAACAAGAAGAAATATAAATTCACTACTAATGCAACGACTGTACAAACATAAGCTCCTATAGCTTGTATTTGAAGACAAAACATTTAAAAGGACAATCTTATTAAGACTTATGATGAATCCTTATAATGAATATATTGGTTATATATGTTAATTGTAACTTGAACATACACTAGAATGATAGTCCTCAAATGTTTCTACCTCAAGTCCCCTTGTACCTTTAAAAATCACTGGGGAAACCCAAGAACTTGTGCTAACTGGGTTATCTCTATGGGTATGTACTCTACTAGAAAATTTAACTGAGAATGCTGTAAATATTATATTCAAGTTACATTATTTAATAAAATATAATTTAATTAAAATTGTGTAATATATTAAATATGAGAGTAAGAAACTATAAACATTTTCAGTTAAAATCAAGTTCCAGAGATCCAATATAAAGAATGGTCATTACAGTTGATACTACTACATTAAATACCTGAAAGTTACTGAGAGGAGATCCTTAAGGTTTTCACCACAAAACAAAGATGGAAATTATAAGAGGTGTTGAAGGTGTTAGCTTGTTAATGCCAATTTCGTAATCTTTCAGCATACATAAACATTTTCCAATCATCAAATCCTTCATGTGAGACAATGTTGTATCTCAAAAGGTATTTAAAGAATTCATTGTGTAAGAAAGGAAATAGAGTAATTATAATTTAAACACACCTACTAAGTGCTAGAATATGTCTAAACATCTGAGGAAAACCAAAAGAGAAACAAGAGGAAACCAGAAGTGAAAGGGGAGCTTGTAAGAAGCTATAAAGCAACAGAGAATTGACAGCTCTTCAACTGTGTCTTATAGAATGAATTAAGAATGTTCCAGGCTGGCAGGTTAAATACTGCATGGAGAAACAATTATATGTGATATAGTTATTTCCCCCTGACACAGCATATTTAAACTGTACAAAAATATCCAAAAGGGCAAACTGTGTTTTCAGAGACTTAATTTTATGACAAGTTCACATTAGCTGTAAATGTTGTAAATAAATTTAGAAGATTTTAAAATGTGTTTGTGCAATCAACATTTGGTAATCATTGTATTCATTAATATTATATTCAGAAGATGTACATTTTTATTTTTTTGCTTGTAACTTAAAACACTTATGGCATCTGGGATCATTCTCTTGAGGAACTTTGCCCGGTGCATTTGAGAGTTTTAGGGAAAGTGTAGGTATTGCCATCCAGGGAATCTTGGCAGGGTGCAGAGTTGTGGGAACTGAAAGATGTCATGCTGACAGGTTCACGATCCCTATGCTGAACTAAGACAATCACATTTTTACATGAGTTTGAAAACCAGAAAGCTGTGATATTGTAGCCACTGATTACCAGGAAGGACACACCTAACTGGAAATAAGTGAGCACTGGGCTTAAACATTCCAAAAACAAACACCTAAAGCAACCAAATATGAAAGGCAACTCATTCAAATAAAATAATAGTAAGATAAGTACTTTCACATTTTAATTGATTTGGTGCTCTTCTTTCTGTATTTTAAAATTATAGGCTCCCAATAACTATATCAAAGAATAAATAGTTTAAATTCTAATCAAACTTCAGTGTTTATGTAGGAAACAGAATAGGAATGTTTTCAATTAATGGCAAAACTCTGAATTCACATCATTTTGTTTTTATATTTTTTAAATAAATAAAAAATAGGTAAAATGCATTACAATTTTTTAGAAGCATTTTGTTTTAGTCCAATTTATTCTAAACATGTATTACAACAAAACTGAGACGCAGAGATATTTTACATCATATTATTGGTATTAGAGAAACAGAAATGCCTCATAAGGAATATCTAAAACATTTCCCTAACTCACCATTGCCTTTGATGTGGTTACAACTTATTTTCTGCACACTATCTGGCACATTAAAACCTGATCATAAATGACTAATTTCAGAAAATAATGAGACTCAGTTTTGTAATTTGAAAGTGACATGGTTATAAATAATCTTACATTTTATGCCTCCTTGTTTGGCTCTAACAATGTTAAACTCAACTATTCCTAAAATTATGTTTTAAAAAAAACATCCATTAACCAAACTGTAGGTGCAAAAATTAACTACAATTTCAGTTTTAAATAATTTAGAACACATTTCTGTCATAAATCACTCCCAACTATGTTTTTAAATAAAGCATGAGTTAACTGCAATTTGGATTTTTCTTAGCCGGAAAAATTTAACAAATTCGACAACATACTTGCAACTAAAAACATAATTATTATACTCTACCATTTGCCTGCAATGATTTTGCCAGCATTGATCAATATTCTTTACAAAAGAGTCACTATCAAAAGAATTCATGAGGTAATGTTAAGAAAAAGTTTACACTAAAAGAAAATGTTTGGTACAATAGGTTAATGCTTACCAACAGTTCAAACATCTCTAAGTCTTAGCATGTGAAAGTATTAAAAAATAAAACTCATTCCATATGTCTAACAATTACTCTACTCAATAGAAGCTGAGGTTGAAAATTTTTTTTGAGAGGGCATCTCTCATATTTATTGATCAAATGATTGTTAACAACAATAAAATTCTGTATAAGGGAGTCAATGCTCAATGCACAATCATTAATCCAACTCAAGCCGAATTCTCATCAGTCCCCAATTTTCTGAAGCATAACGAACAAGTTCTTACATTGTGAAAAAATTCTAACATAGTGAATAAGTTCTTACATGGTGAACAGTACAAGGGCAGTCATCACAGAAACTTCCGGTTTAGATCATGCATTATGAACTATAAACAATCAGGTGAAATATGAATATTCGTTTGGTTTTTATACTTGATTTATATGTGGATCCCACTTGTTTCCCTATAATATTATTTTTATTTTTAATAAAATGCTGAAGTGGTAGGTAGATTCAAGATAAAGGTAGAAAACATAGTTTAGTGTTGTAAGAGAGCAATTGTAGGTGATCAGGTGTGTGCCTGTAGACTATGTGTTAATTCAAGCTAGACAAGAGCATTAAAACATCCACGGATGCAGAAGATTTCTCTCAAAACAGAGGGGTGGTGAGGTTTTAAGCCTCACCACTATTGCTCCCCAATTTCTCACCTGATGGCCCCCCTGTGACTGTGCCTGTCTTAGGTTGTTCCTCCCTTGAGGAATCTTACTCATCTCTGGCTAACCAGTCATCTTCCAGGGCTATAGAGGGAGATGTAAAGTTGGTAAGTGAAAGAGAAGCCATATTGTTTTAAAAGGTTAGCTTTTTACTTCTTTGCAGATTTATGCCCTGTGGATTCTATACCCAGCATTTGTCTTGAGGTATCTTTACCACTTGGAGGAATTATGATACTTGGTAAATTTGATATGAGGCACGAATTCTATTTAAGGGTTGTAATTAGGAAGGAAGAAGAAAAGCTGTAGAGGTAGCAGACGGAAGAATACATGGGAGGATTAATTATTTCTTTGTCATATCTTCTTGTAGAGTAACTTAAGTATGTATAGGTTTTAACTACTAATTAAATTGCCCACACATATTAACATAATAGGAATACAGTTACATAACCAAAGGAGATCTATAATTACCAGCCATCACCAGTGAAGTCAAGAAAACCAGTTAGGCACCCTAGGCATTTGTGAAAATTTGTCTGGGATATGATGGATATTGTCCAAGTGTACTTGAACAACCTGAAATAAATCAGACAAATTAAAACAACCCATTCCTGGGAACTGTTCACATCCCATATGTTCTTTTAAAAGTAGATACTCTGTAGTCATAAGATTTTGGAGCGCTACAACTTGCACTTCTCCTAATTCTTGGTTGAGTTCCAACAGTATCGATCCAGTCAAATTTTTTGCTTTAATGAAAGCACAGGCCAGCTTAGATATCCCCTCCTTCATTCCAATGGAAAGTCCAGGAACCAGTGGGATGGATGCAGCTACAACTGCAACATCACCTGGATCTTTGTTGAGGTTTTTTGATGATCATCTTCTGGTATGACTCTTCCAGAGAGTGCTGATGTTCTAAGTTCTTCTTCATATCGTATCGTAGTTCATTTTCTGGGTAGCCAAATTAGGCTTTGATCCTCTGTATGAACACAAATGGACCCTTTGCCCTCACTTTGATATGCCCTTTATACCATTGTGTAGAACTTATTGGAGATCACCACACAGGAACTGCTTTTTTTGTTGTTGTTGTTATCATTAATCTACACTTATATGATGAATATTATATTTACTAGGCTCTCCCCTATACCAGGTCCCCCACTATAAACCTCTTTACGGTCACTGTCAATCAACATAGCAAAATGTTGTAGAATCACTACTTGTCTCCTCTGTGTTGTACAGCCCTCCACTTTCTCCCATCCCCGATGCATGCTAATCTTAATACCCCCCTTCTTCTTCTCTCCCCTTATCCCACCCTATCTACCCATCCACCCCAGTCCCTTTCCCTTTGGTACCTGATAGTCCATTGTTGAGTTCTGTGATTCTGCTACTGTTTTGTTCCTTCAGTTTTTCCTTTGTTCTTATACTCCACAGATGAGTGAAATCATTTGGTATTTTTCTTACTCCACTTGGCTTATTTCGCTAAGCATAATACCCTCCAGGTCCATCCATGTTGCTGCAAATCCATGTTTATGCCTGAGCAGTGTGCCGTTGTGTATATGTACCAAATCTTCTTTATCCATTCATCTATCGATGGACATTTAGGTTGCTTCCAATTCTTGGCTATTGTAAATAGTGCTGTGATAAACATAGGGGTGTATCTGTCTTTCTCAAACTTAATTGCTGCGTTCTTAGGGTAAATTCCTAGTAGTGGAATTCCTGGGTCAAATGATAAGTCTGTTTTGAGCATTTTGATGTACCTCCATACTGCTTTCCACAATGGTTGAACTAATTTACATTCCCACCAGCAGTGTAGAAGGGTTCCCCTTTCTCCACAGCCACGCCAACACTTGTTTTTGTTTGTCTTTTGGATGGCAGCCATCCTTACTGGTGTGAGGTGATACCTCATTGTAGTTTTAATTTGCATTTGTCTGATAATTAGCGATGTAGAGAATCTTTTCATGTGTCTGTTGGCCATCTGCATTTTTTAGAGAACTGTTCAGTTCCTCTCCCATTTTTTAATTTGGTTATTTGTTTTTTGTTTGTTGAGGTGTGTGAGCTCTTTATAGATTTTGGACGTCAAGCCTTTATCGGATCTGTTATTTTCAAATATGTTCTCCCATACTGAAGGGTTCCTTTTTATTCCATTGATGGTGTCTATTGCTGTACAGAAGCTTTTCAGCTTTATATAGTCCCACTTGTTCAATTTTGCTGTTGTTTTACTTGCCCGAGGAGATATGTTCAAAAAGAGGTCACTCATGTTCATGTCTAAAAGGTTTTTGCCTATGATTTTTCTCAGAGTTTTATGGTTCCATGACTTACATTCAGTTCTTTGATCCAATTTGCATTTACTTTTGTGTACGGGGTTAGACAATGGTCCAGTTTCATTCTCCTACATGTAGCTGTCCAGTTTTGCCAGCACCATCTGTTGAAGAGACTGTCATTTCACCATTGTATGTCCATGGCTCCTTTATCACATATTAATTGACCGTATATGTTTGAATTCATGTCTGGAGTCTCTAATCTGTCCCCTGCTCTGTGGTTCTGTTCTTCTGCCAGTACCAAATTGTCTTGATTACTATGGCTTTGTAGTAGAGCTTGAAGTTGGGGAGTGAGATCCCCCCCTACTTTCTTCTTCTTTTTCAGGATTGCTTTGGCTATTCTGGGTCTTTGGTGTATCCATATGAATTTTTGAATTATTTGTTCCAGTTCATTGAAGAATGTTGCTGGTAATTTGATAGGGATTGCATCAGATCTGTATATTGCTTTGGGCAGGATGGCTATTTTGATTATATTAATTCCTCCTAGCCATGAGCATGGGATGTTTCCATTTGTTAGTGTCCCCTTTAATTTCTCTTAAGAGTGTCTTGTAGTTTTCAGGGTATAGGTCTTTCACTTCTTTGGTTAGGTTTATTTATAGGTATTTTATTCTTTTTTTATGCAATTATGAATGGAATTGTTTTCCTGATTTCTCTTTCTATTGGTTCATTGTTAGTGTATAGGAAAGCTACAGATTTCTGTGTGTTAATCTTGTATCCTGCAACTTTGCTGTATTCCGATGTCAGTTCTAGTAGTTTTGATGTGGAGTCTTTAGGGTTTTTTATGTACAATATCATATTATCTGCAAATAGTGATGGTTTAACTTCTTTACTGATCTGGATTCCATGTATTTCTTTATTTTGTCTGATTGCCATGGCTAGGACCTCTAATACTATGGTAAATAACAGTGCGGAGAGTGGGCATCCCTGTCTAGTTCCCGATCTCAGAGGAAATGCTTTCAGTTTCTCGCTGTTCAGTATAATGTGGGCTGTGGGTTTATTATATATGGCCTTTATTATGTTGAGGTACTTGCCCTCTATTCGCATTTTGCTGAGAGTTTTTATCATGAATGGATGTTGAATTTTGTCAAATGCTTTTTCAGCATCTATGGATATGATCTTGTGGTTTTTGTCTTTCTTTTTGTTGATGTGGTGGATGATGTTGATGGATTTTCGAATGTTGTACCATCCTTGCATCCTTGGGATGAATCCCACTTGGTCATGGTGTATGACCCTTTTGATATGCTGTTGAATTCTGTTTGCTAATATTTTATTGAGTATTTCTGCATCTACATTCATCAGGGATATTAGTTTGTAATTTTCTTTTTTGGTGGGGTCTTTGCCTGGTTTTGGTATTAGAGTGATGTTGGCTTCATAGAATGAGTATGGGAGTATTCCCTCCTCTTCTATTTCTTGGAAAACTTTAAGGAGCATGGGCATTATGTCTTCTCTGTGTGTCTGATAAAATTCCAAGGCAAATTCGTGCAGCCCCAGAGTTTTGTTCTTGGGTAGTTTTTTGATTACCATTTCAATTTTTTGCTCGTAATTGGTTTGTTTAACTTTTGTATTTCTTCCTTGGTCACCCTTGGGAGGTTATATTTTTCTACGAAGTTGTCCATTTCTTCTAGGTTTTCCAGCTTGTTGGCATGTAGGTTTTCATAGTAGTCGTTAATAATTGTTTGTATTTCTGTGGAGTGTGTCATGATTTTTCTGTTCTCATTTCTAATTCTCTTGATTTGTGTTGATTCTCTTTTTCTCTTAATAACTGACTAGAGGCTTATCTATTTCGCTTACTTTCTCAAAGAACTAGCTCTTGGTTTCATTGATTTTTGCTATTGTTTTATTTTTCTCAATTTTGTTTATTTCTTCTCTGATCTTTATTATGTCCCGCCTTCTGCTGACTTTAGGCCTCATTTGTTCTTCTTTTTCTAGTTTCAATAATTGTGATGTGAGACTATTCATTTGGGATTATTCTTCCTTCTTCAAGTGTGCATGGATCGCTATATACTTTCCTCTTAGGACTGCTTTCTCTGCGTCCCACAGATGTTGGGGCTTTGTGTTGTTGTTGTCATTTGTTTCCATATATTCCCTGATCTCTATTTTGATTTGTTCATTGATCCATTGATTATTTAGTAGCATGTTGTAAAGACTCCATGTGTTTGTGAGCCTTTTTGTTTTCTTTGTAGAATTTATTTTTACTTTTATACCTTTGTGGTTGGAAAAGTTGGTTGGTAGAATTTCAATATTTTGGAATTTACTGAGGCTCTTTTTGTGAGCTAGTGTGTGGTCTATTCTGGAGAATGTTCCATGTGCACTTGAGAAGAATGTATATCCTGTTGCTTTTGGGTGTAGAGTTCTATAGATGTCTATTAGGTCCATCTGTTCTAGTGGTTGTTCAGTGCCTGTGTGTCCTTACTTATTTTCTGCCCAGTGGATCTATCCTTTGGGGTGAGTGCTGTGTTGATGTCTCCTAAAATGAATGCATTGCAGTCTATTTCCCTCTTTAGTTCTGTTAGTATTTGTTTCACATATGCTGGTGCTCCTGTATTGGGTGCATATATATTTAGAATGGTTATATCCTCTTGTTGGACTGAGCCCTTTATCATTATGTAGTGTCCTTCTTTATCTCTTGTTACTTTCTTTGTTTTGAAGTCTATTTTGTCTGATATTAGTACTGCAACCCCTGCTTTCTTCTCACTGTTGTTTGCCTGAAATATGTTTTTCCATCCCTTGACTTTTAGTCTGTGCATGTCCTTGGGTTTGAGGTGAGTTTCTTGTAAGCAGCATATAGATGGGTGTTGCTTTTTTATCCATTCCATTACTCTGTATTTTTGATTGGTGCATTCATTCAGTTTACATTTAGGGTGACTATTGAAAGATATGCTCTTATTGCCATTGCAGGCTTTAAATTCGTGGTTACCAAAGGTTCAGGCTTAGCCTCTTTAGTATCTTACTGCCTACATTAGCTCACTTATTGAGATGTTATATACACTGTGTGGAGATTCTTTTCTTCTCTCCCTTCTTATTCCTCCTCCTCCATTCTTCATATGTTGTGTGTTTTGTTCTGAGATCCTTTTAGGAGTCCTCCCATCTAGAGCAGTCCCTGTACAGTGCCCTGTAGAGGTGGTTTGTGGTAATCAAATTCCCTCAGTTTTTGCTTGTCTGGGAATTGTTTAATCCCGCCATCATATTTAAATGATAGTCGTGCTGGATACAGAATCCTTGGTTCAAGGCCCTTCTGTTTCATTGCATTATATATATCATGCCATTCTCTTCTGGCCTGTAGGGTTTGTGGCGAGAATTCTGATGTTATCCTGATGGGTTTTCCTTTATAGGTGACCTTTTTCTCTCAAGCTGCCTTTAAAACTCTTTCCTTGTCCTTGATCCTTGCCATTTTAATTATTATGTGTCTTGGTGTTGTCCTCCTTGGATCCTTTCTGTTGGGGGTTCTGTGTATTTCCATGGTCTATTCGATTATTTCCTCCCCCAGTTTGGAGAAGTTTTCAGCAATTAATTCTTCAAAGACACTTTCTATCCCTTTTGCTGTCTCTTCTTCTGGTACCCCTATAATACAGATATTGTTCCTTTTGGATTGGTCACATGGTTCTCCTTTTAACTCTCTCTATGTCAGCTTCTATACGTTCCTGTTCTCTGGTTTCTATTCCTTCAATGGCCTCTTGCATCTTATACATTCTGCTTATAAATCCTTCCAGCATTTATTTCTCCTGTGTAATCTCCTTCCTGGCATCTGTGATCTCCCTTTGGACTTCATCTCTTAGCTGTTGCATATTTCTCTGCATCTCTGTCAGCATGTTTATGATTTTTATTTTGAATTGTTTTTCAGGAAGACTGGTTAGATCTGTCTCCTCAGGTGTTGACTCTGTGATCTTTGTCTACCTGTCGTTTTGCCTTTTCATGGTGATAGAGATAGTTTGCAGAGCTGATATGAGTGAAGAAGAAAGAGCTTTTCTTCTTGTTGGTTTGTGGCCTTCCTTTCCTGGGAGAATAGCAATGTCTAATGGCTTGTGCTGGGCAACTGTGCATAGACAGGGCTTCTGCGTCCTGCCCAGGTGCTATGGAGTTTATCTCCACTGTTGCTGTGGGCATGACCTGGCTCAGGCTGCTGCTCCAAAATGGTGGAGGTCTATTGAAGGGGGAGGGGCCTGGAGGCTATTTATCTCCAAAGGGTGCCTCTGTGCTCCCTGCTGCCAAGGGGGTCAGGGTGCCCAGAGAACCCGAGATTCTCTGCCTCTGGACTAAGTGTCCTGCCCTGCCCCTTTAAGACTTCCAAAAAGCACTCTCCAGACCAAAACAACAAAAGCAACCAAAAAAAAAATTGAATAATTTTAAAAAAGAGAAAAAAACACCATTTTCTTTCCCCTCAGGTGCTGTTCTCAGGCACCTGGTCACCGATCTTGCTTCCCTGCTTCACTAGTACTGGGGTCCTTGTCCCTTTAAGACTTCCAAAAACCACTCACCAAAAAAAAAAAAAAACAATGGCTGCTCCTGTTTCTTTGTTCTTTGGTGATGGCCTTAGCCACCCGCTCAGCAGTCCTGCCGCCCTGTTTCCCTAGAATCCAGGACCCCACGCATGCACTGTGTCTGCGCTCTGGTCTGGAATCCTGGGGCTGGGTGTTAAGCAGTCCTGGGCTCCTTCTCCTTCCCTGCTGACTCTTCTCCTCCTGCTGGGAGCTGGGGGAGGTGTGATTGGGTCCCGCCGGCCTGGGGCTTGTGTCTTACCCCCTTCGTGAGGCGCTGGGTTCTCTCAGGTGTGGATGTGGTCTGGATGTTGTTGAGGATGAAATTTTGACCAAAAAGAATAAACAACTTAAAGGAAAAGTAAGTTCCTGAATGCATCTCCTCAGGAAAGGAAAACAAAATACAAAATGAACAAAAGGAACTACATCATACCAAAAAGCTCCTGTCCAGCAAAGGACACCATCAACAGAACAAAAAGGCCTCCTACAGTATGGGACATTATACTTGCAAATGGCAGATCCAACAAGGGGTTAACATACAAAATACATAAGGAACTCACATGCCTCAAAAACCATAAAGGAAATAATCCTATTACAAAATGTGTGGAAGATACAAACAGGCATGTCTACAAAGAACAAATTCAGATGGTCAACAGGCACATAAGGAGGTAATGAAAATTAAAACCACAGTGAGATACCACCTCACACCAGTTAGTGTGGAAAACATAGCAAAGACTAGGAACAACAAATGCTGGCCAGAATGCAGAAAAAGGGAAACCCTCCTACACCACTGGTGGGAATGTAAACTAGTTCAATCATTGTGGAAAGCAGCATGGAGGTCATTAAAAAAAACTCAAAATAGAAATTCCATTTGACCCAGAATTCCACTCCTGGCATTTACCCTAAGAATGCAGGCTCCCACTTCCAAAAAGACATAAGCACCCCTATGTTTATCGCAACACTATTTACAATAGCCAAGATAGGGAAGCAAGCTAAGTGCTATCAGTAGATGAGTGGATCAGGAAGATATGGCCCAGATGGTTGGAGCTAGAAGGTATATGATCAGTGCAATAAGTCAGGCGGGGAAATCCAAGTACAAAATGATTTCACTCATGTGCAGCATGATAACAAAGCAAACACTGAAGGAGCAGAACAGCAGCAGATTCACAGAGCCCACAATGCACTAACAGTTGCCAAAGGGATAGGGACTGGGACATGTGGGCCGGAAGGGAGGAAGGAGGGGAATAAGAGGCATTACGATTGGCACACATAACTTGGAGGCGGGCACGTGGAGGGCAGTATAGTACAGGGGAGTCCAGTCGTGACTCTATTCCTCTTACTATGCTGATGGACAGTGACTGTAATGGGGTACGTGGTGGGGGGGACTTATAACGGGGGAATCTAGTAACCACACTGTTGCTCATGTCATTGTATATTAATGATACTAAAATAAAAATAGAAAATGTTTATCAGATCAATTTCATAGAGCATCATAAGCAATTCCAAATGAAAATACAGCAAACTTTGCCATATGGTGAAACTACAAAATATATATTGTAGACAATGGGCTAAAACTGATCATGGAGAGCACATAATAATGTATATGGATGATGAATCAGTAGATTGTTCATCCAGAGTCAATGTAATGTTCTGCAAAATTGTATATTTCAAAATAATAATTATAAAATCTAAGACAAAAATCAGTAAATGAAAAGATGATCTAAGGAAAGGAAAAGAACTCGCAGCATCTGGTTTCAAAAAAGGATACTTCCTGAACTGATGAACTTGTGCCTTGATATGGAGTTCACAAAGCCACATCAGTTGTTTATACAAGTTCGCAGAAAACTTGAAGGAGCAAAAGTCTTCAACATCTGAAAAATTAGAAAAAAATTTGCTTACTCAAAAATAAAGTTGAAAAAATTAAATACTTTTCTATATTTATTAGAAGGATTGAATACTGAAAACAGAGTTCTTCATACATACCAATGACTTAAAACAAATGTCAATACAATATTAATATAACCACAAAATTGTAAAATCCTCTTTCCAAAATTGCAGTATATGAAAGAATCTAAGAAAATACACTTAATATTTTACATAGAAATTAATGTTCACAAACCTATCTTAGAAAAAGGAATGCCAAGACCTTAAAATTTTTAATAAAAATATAATCCAAATCACTGATATAAAATACACACATTGTCTTTCTAGTTCATGATTTTTAGTTTAAAATTTCAAAAATGAAAGAGAATAAAACACAATAACTGTACACAATTTCATTAAATGCTAATGTATAATGCAACAACCATTTAGATTTTATTAAAATATACCTCATTATTGGACTGATGCCCCCAAAATAGTGACAGAAAACCTTAAAACCACATCCCTCCACAAAATGACAATCGGGCAGGCCAAAAGAAGGGGGTTTCAGAATCAGCTGTTTCAGAACTCTGGAATGTAACTAAAATTTAAAGCAGAGGAACATTTCCTGAAGAAAGATGCTGCTACATTTCAGAAATAGATCCTTGTGGTGTTAAAGCACCCACTTACCTTAGTGACAGCAAATTCACAGCTTACTGAATACAGGGGAATACAGACCTTCTTCTCAAGGAATTGTAGATGCATGTTTCCACTCCGGGGCTTGTCTTTGTGCCTCCTGCTTTCGAGTTTACTCAAGAGAGGGAGCTACGCAGGGAACTGTCTAAAAAATTAGAAGAAATATACTACTAGGCTTAGCCATCTGAGGCAAGAGATAACTAATGGGACAAGCAGCATGTAGAACAACCTAGAAAGGACCAGCGGTTGGGAAAGTTAAGCATGAAGAAGTTAAGTGTTTTGAACCACTTCTTGTGTATCCCTAGAACATCAAGGAGGACACACACATGCCCAAGGCTGGACATATTCTCAGAAAATACCTGAAGAACCCCTAATTTCACATCAAGCTTACCTTCAGGATATGCCCAAGAGGAACGACTGAAGACTAAATCAGAACAGTAAAGAGCATGGCTAAAAATGAGTGAATGTCCCAACACAAATCCCATCTTAAAAGTCAGGGAAATTTTTGTTTTGTTTGGCTGTAGGATTGAAGCAAATTTCACTAAAATGACTGGTTGACTAAAAGTTAATGAATCAGGAATGTTCAAATCCCACACAAAACAAAGAAATTCTTTATAAAACAAAACAAAGCGTCTTTATAAAACGCTTTATAAAAGTGATTACAAGGCAGATACTTAGCACACAAACGAGGAAGCAGCCTTTTTCTGCCTTGGGGTAAAGGCAGAATGTGATCTTCAGTGTGGCCACATTATAATACTCCAAATTTTCAGTTGCAACAAAAATTATAAGAATGGTCTATTCCGGAATTTAAAAAAATGAACAAAACTATAAATAGAGAAGCAAAAACATTGGACTCATCACCATGAATTAAATCAACTGCTGCAAATACTCTCAAATGGCTAAAATTAGCTTGGGAACAGAAGAAAATGGGGTGAATGCCAAGCCAAAGGAAGTCTTAAAGAAAGAAATGTACACCTTTAAAAAGAACATAATCTGAAAAAATATGCAAAGCAGAAATAAAAATTCAAGGAAGGGATTCAACAGATAGGACAGAAGGCAGGGTCAGCAAACACGCAGATTGTTCAATAGAGATTAGTGTGAAGCGGAGAGGAAAAAGGATGTATGGATAATAATAAAGACTACAGTACAGCACTCAAGACAGCATGGTTTGGGAATAAGAATAGAAATATAAACTAATAAAATCAAATTGAGAGCCTAGAAATACAATTTACATCTATGGCTCCATGGATATTTAACAAGTCGGACAATACTGTTTAAGGGGGAAGAACAAACTCTTAAATTGATACCCACACGTAGAGTTGAACCTTTCTTTATAAAGCATGTGCAGAAATGAAAACACAGCAAAGGGGTAAGTTGTAATACCTGAAATTGTAAAACTCTCAGAAGAAAATATAGGGCGAAATCTCCATGCCATTTGTTTACACATTTGTTTAAGTATAATACCGAAAACAGAGGCAAAAAAGGAAAAACAGAGAAACTGTACTCCAGGAAAACTGAAAACTTTAGTGCCAATCAACGGACACTATCAAAAAGTGAAATGTCAACCCACAGAGTGGAAAACAGGTGAAACTCACATTGTTAAGATTATTACATCCAACATATATATGGAATTTGTGTACCTCAAAACCGAAAGACAATCCATTTAAAAATCAGCAAAGGATTTAAACAGATATTTTCCAAGAGATACAAATGACCAATAAGCACCTGAGAAAAAAGACTATTAATGAAATCAGCCACTAGAGAAATGTAAACATCAGTGAACATCACTTCACATCTAGTAGGGTGGAAATATTTTTTTGAAATGGAGAGTACCAATTGTTGACCAAAAAGAAATAACAGAACCTTCATATACTATACATAAGGAAATATAAAATAGCGCAGCCTTTGTGGGACATAGTCTGGCAGCTCCTCTAAAGTTAAGCACCACCACACAACCCGCCATTCTACACCTAGTGTAATACATAAAATAACTGAAAACAGACTGAGATACATGTACAATAATACTCACAACAGTATTAGTTACAGTAGGCTGGAAGTGGGTAAACTGTGTTCATTAACTAACAAGTGAATAAATAAAATACAGCACATAATAGAGTAGAATATAATTCCACAACGAAGTTTTAATGCATGCTGTCACCAGGATGAATCTTGAAAACATTATGCTAAGTCAAAGAAAACTACCACAAGAGACAGTATATTGTATAATTCTGTTTCATTGAATATTCAGAACAAGAGACGATATATCTATAATTCTGTTTTATGAAATGTTCAGAACAGATAAAGCCATAAGGAGAAAAGGCAGGTGAATGTTGGCTAAATGCTGCGGTATGGTGGAAGAGGGAGTGGTTGCTTGATAGAGACAGGATTTCAGTTTGGAAGAGAAAAATGTTTGGAACTTAACAGAAATGATGGCTGCACAACATCATAAACTGCACCTTTAAGAATTGTTGTTGCTTCAGTTGTGGTACATGAATAACATCACATTAAATAATGAAATAGGAAAAAGACGAGACGGTTCTTATGAGAAATTACAGATATTTCAACAGGGATATGCAAACATGCTCATTAACATCAGCCCTTTGGGAAATTAAAATCAAAATCTTGGGGAGGTATCACTTCACATTCATTATGATAGTTACAGCCATAACCCCAAAATTATCAAGTGTTAGCAAGCGTGTACAGAAAAGACAACCTTTACATCTTTACTACAGCAATGTAAAATGGTGCCACACTGAGGAAAACAATGTGAAGTTTCTCTGTAAATTAAACAATTAACTTAATAAGCTAATGCCAATCAAGGGATGCACAGAAATCAAGCTGTGATATAGCCATTTAGTAAAAAACCCTTCAGCCATAAAAAAGCACAAGTTCAAAGACATATTCTAACATAGACAGATCTTAAAAACATAATGCTAACTGAAAGAAAATGAGCACAAGAATAACATACTATTTAATGTTATTCATGGGAAATATCCAGAACAAGTTACTCTTTAAAAGAAGAAAAGCAAGTTAGTGCTGGTCAGGGATTTAAGGAGTAGTAAATGGGAAGTAACTGTTCAGTGTGGGAAAGGATTTCCCCTTAAGTGGTAAAAACAACTTGATAGAGGCAGTGTACACTTTACAAAGCACAGCACTGTAAATGTACTAATTCTTACTAAACTGATTATTTTCAGATAACTTTTTGTCATGTTAATTTTTAATATAAACTTTTGTATGTGGGAGAATATATTTTCAAATCACATATGTAAAAGTTCACTGTTCATAGTATAAAAAATAACTTATCCAATTTAACACAAGAAAAACAAATCAATTAAAATGGACAAAGGATAGGCATAAACCCTTTTCACAGAGATACACAAAAGGCCAAGAAGCTCGTGGAAAGACGCTTTACAACAATTGTCATTCAGACAATGTAAATCTAAACAGAACCACTACAAAGTCTCAAATTAAAAAATGGAAAATAACATGTTGCGGACGGGGAAAAACTGAATCCTCATAAATTCCCTTGTACAGGAAAATAATATGACACAGCCACTACAGAAAACTATTTGGCAGTTCTCCAAAAATTTTAATATAGTATTATCACATAACTCAGTACCTCCACTTTTGGCATAAGGCCAAATAAACAAAAGCAGGTGTCCAACAGAAAGGTACACAAATACTCACTCCACCATTATTCATAATGAACAACCCAAATATCGGTTAACTAATGAATGTGTAAATAAAATGTGGTAATCATCAATGAAATATTATTTATTCATGAAAAGGAATGAAGTACTGAAAAGTGTTAATAACATGAATGAATCTTGAAAATATTATGCCATTCACAAAAAGTGATGCACAAAAAGTGATTCCAATTACATGGAAAACTCAGATTGGGTAAATCAATAGATACGGAAAGGTGATTAACAAACATCAAGGGCTAGATTCAAAAATCAATGGAGAGAAATCCT
The DNA here is from genome assembly GCF_040802235.1 of Manis javanica. NCBI lineage: Eukaryota > Metazoa > Chordata > Mammalia > Pholidota > Manidae > Manis > Manis javanica. Next base: position 2,561,477 of record NC_133175.1, read on the forward strand.
TAGTGGGTGTGAGGTTTCCTAGTGACGTCATGAAAAGAACCCTAAAACTAGATAGTACTAGTGGTTGTATATTATGAATGCACTGGATGTCACTGAATGTAAACCTACAATAACACTATTTGATGTGTATTTCCCCACAACAGAAAAGGATCAGGCAAGATACATGCTTCAAAAACTGTATATTCAAGGGAGTATGTAAAAATGCTTCAGTATACAAGGTAAACATGCAACCTTCTGCTTAGAAATAAATAGACACGTGGATCTAATGGAATAATATTCTGATTTTATCTTTAAACTTAAGGCATGTAACTGAAACTATTCCACATATATGAAGAAGGAAGTACTAGAAGAGAAAGAATGATTGCTTCAGTTTAGTACTTACTATCAGACACTATTCCAAATCCTTATGTAAATCACATATCATTTTATCCTTCTAAAATTACACCATAGCATAAAAATATACTTTTATTATTAGCACTTTAGAAATGAAAAATCTCAGACTCAGTAAATTGAAATTACTTGCCAAATGGTTTCAACAAGCCTATCAAGTGATTTAATAGGGTGGCTGATACATGGGAGACTCATAAAAGGAACACATACCAATATATCAATACATCAGTGTCAGTGAAGGAATGTAGTATGGAATGAAAGTATTTATCCAAAAGAATTGATTGTCAGTGTTACAAATTTTATAATAAATAATAATAACAAAGAAAAAGTGATCGAGGTTGCAAGTATGTGTAAAGCATTAGATTGAACAAAGAGCGAGGAAATGAAAAGCAGAAAACTATGTTAATGGTTTATGATTTGTAGAGTTCATGTACTATACAGAATGGATAAATGATAATAACAAAAGGAAGCAAATGCAATACTAACTGCATTATTATAAAAGGGTAATCCAATGTATAACTTTGCTCCTGAATAGTAGCTCTCATATTTAACTGTATTAAGGAACACTTACTTGAGGGTATTTCATAGTTAGAATGGAGGAAAAAGATGGAGTATAAAGAAATTACAAAACAATTAGGCAATTCAATGATTAAATTATACTTGAAGCTCATTTGTGATTCAGTATATTCCTCTCTGATTTTAATAAATAGGCTAGAACACACTCTTTAATACCAGAAAAAAATGCACAAGAACACAATAAACTGAGTGAAATTAGTAGGAGAAAATACACTTAAGAGTACAATTGTGTACAAAGCTTAAATGTAACTAAATAAATCACACAAAAACTTGGAGAAAAACATGTAATGGATTGCATGACTATAATCAATGATGGATTCTGTGAATAGTATGCATGATTATAAAACAGATCAAAGAGATTCAAAACAAATTTTCAATTAATTCCATAAATCTTGGCTCCGTTATAATTAATAAATAGTTGTATACAAAGTAACACACACCTGGCAGAGTTCTTCCAAGTATTATTTAATGGAAGCGTTGTGCTGGATATCTTTTATAGCCTCCTTTAATTTTTGCCATGTTTCTTCAGTGTGCTTTTCCAGCATCAGGAATTTATCTAGCAAAAATTTCATGAAACAAATGATTTGGAAGACAATGTCAATGTTTATAAAATGTAACATTGTCATGCAGCTATGATGAACTTATAAGAATGAAGATGAACCACTACGTCATAGCACTCTTATTAATCAATCTTTTATCTTAATTCACTGTGCTAGTTGCATGATTTTACCCATTTTCTATAAACTTGTAAAAATTTAAGATTTTCTCTTTATATTAACAGGGGAAGACCATTTGTCAGTAATAATGCAGATATTTCACTAAGAAGACAGAATCTGTAATGGTGTGTCAATCTAGAATGGCATTGTCAAAACCCAAGACATTTGTGTTATTTTTTACAAAGAAACAAAGATCTGAAGAATTAAGTTATTTTCCAAAGGTCACAGTTTACCCTATGTTTGTATCCTGACTAGGATTCAGATGATCAGAATCTAAAGTCAATGTTTCTAGATCTTCTAAAAATCATGGCACCTCAAAAACTACTAATTACATTTACACTTTAAAATTTAAAAGCAGCGATAGGGAGACAAACTAAAATCATTAAATATTATTACATTACCTTTAAAGTTTTATTTTTTAACAACATCTTGACAGAGTCAGAGCCAGACTTGGTCCTGGACAAGCCGGACAGAGTCCTAGTGGTTGCAGTCAAGGCATCTGTATCCACTGAGAAAATAATCAAATTTCTTTATTTTAATTGCTCTTCTTCCACAGAGGTAGGAGCACATGACGATGATGTTGACTCTTCTTCAGCCATTTTCATATAAGGCCATATGAAATCCAAGAAAATCCCATTCCTAATTTGTCAAGAAGAAGACTTAAATTTACATTAAAAGGAGGAAGATGAAATGCAAATTAAAACCACAATGAGATATCACCTCACAGCAGTTAAGATGGCCAACATACCAAAGACAAACAACAAATATTGGCAAGGATGTGGAAATGGGAACCCTCCTACACTGCTGGTGGGAATGTAAACTAGTTCAACCATTGTGGAAAGCAGTATGCAGGTTCCTTAAAAACTCAAAATAGGAATATCATTTGACCCAGGAATTCCACTCCTAGGAATTTACCCTAAGAATGAAGAAGACCGGTTTGAAAAAGACAGATGCACCCCTATGTTTATCGCAGCACTGTTTACAATAGCCAAGAAATGGAAGCAACCTAAGTGTCCATCAGTAGATGAATGGATAAAGAAGATGTGGTACATACACACTATGGAGAATTATTCAGCCATAAGATGAACACAAATCCCACCATTGGCAACAACATGGATGGAGCTAGAGGGTATTATGGTCAGTGAGATGAGCCAAGAAGAGAAAGACAAGCATCCAATGATTTCAGACATCTGTGGAGTACAAGAACAAAGAAAAAACTGAAGGAGCAAAACAGTAGAAGACTCAGAGAACCCAAGAATGGACTGAGAATTACCAGTGGGAGAGGGACTGGGGAAGATGTGTGGGAAGGGCGGAATAAAGGGGGGAAAGAGGCAAAACGATTCGCACACACAATGTAGTAGGTGGGGGGACACAGGAAAGGCAGTATATACAGACAAGACAAGTAATGATTCTACAGCATCCTACTACACTCATGGACAGTGATTGAAGTGGGGGAAGTGGAGGGCAATTTATAGTACGGGGAGTCTATTAACCATAATGTCCTTTAAGTAATTGTCCATTAAACATACCAAATAACATAAAACAAAATTCTATAATATAAGAAAGGAGGAGGATAAGGAGCCCAAAGATGAGCAGGAAAGGCATCCAATGCTGCTCCCAACCCTTACTGCTATGTACCATCTCTTATTCTTTTAATAGTCGGAGGGGATGGGGGGAAAAAACATCAGCAAGTAGATCTAACGTTCAGAGTAACGGACAAGGCAGCCCTGGGGGCTAGATCAGGAGAGGGAAATATTCTGAAAACAGGAAAACATGTGTGAAGTTTTAAAATTAAAAACAAAAGGAGGAAGATAATCAAGAGCAAGGGAAAAAGAATAAGAAAACAAACAAGAAGTGAGTCTTTATAGCATGGTGAGAAATAGTAAAATTAGTTAAAAAGTGTTTTTAATCATAACATGAAGAGGGAGGAGATGGTAAGCAAACACTACACAGCAGTAGAAACAAGAGGAAGTAAAGCAAAATATTCCTCATGCAGAGAGACAGCAGAATTAAACCACCATAAAAGAATAAAATGTTTAAAACTCAGGTTCAAGGACAGAGGAGGCAACATTAGAGAGAATCAAACCTACAGGGTAAAGTGGAAAACCAAAAAGACACTTAAAGGCATCCATCAACAAACAGAAAATACCAGAGACAAAGATAATGAGAAGAGAAAAGGCTCAGGAGAAAAAAAAAAAAGGAAATAATTGCAGCACAGGAAAGAGAGAGAAACAGGCACAAAATGAAGCTCCACTGTACAAAGGAAGTCACAGGGATTCCAAAGGAGGAAAACAAGGGACAGACTGCGTAAAACAGAGAGATGGGGGAGAAAAAGAGGGCAGGACCAGTACACAAAGTCTGACAGTCACAGAAACACAGCGCCAAAGTACTTCTATCCTTTGAGAACTCGAATGACAAGGGGGCAAGTGTGAACAAAACTCTGCAACTAGGGAGGACAAGTTCATACAGATATATTCGAAGAGTATCCGATTTTATGAGAAAGAACAGAGGGATAGTGGGATATAAAAACAGCAAGAAGATAGGAGAGAAGATGGAAAAATAAGCACAGAGAAAGTGAAAAAAATAGACTCAAAAAATTCAGAGATTCAAAGCCCATGAGCAGGGACGAAGACATTGAAAACGAAAAGGTGATTAACAAGAGAGGAACTGTGATGCAGAGATCGGAAGGAAAAATATTGAGAGAAGAAACATCTGTGAAAGAAAAGTCCATTTGAGCAGGAAAATCCAAGTACGGGGGGCGGGGTGGGGTGGGGGGCGGTTACACGAGTCGCAGAGAGAGTCATCTCCGATAAAATGAAGCAAGAAACAGACGGAAAGCCACAGTAAGGAGAGAGCCTGACGAACCCATAAGCTCGTACAGGACGGAGGGAAACGTCACTGGTGAGCCCAAACCAAGGACGGCCGAAACAGGGACAAGCAGGGAGGAACCTGACCCTTCACGCACTAGCAGCAGCCACAAAACCAACACGAGAATCCCGTGCCCTAGGGGAGCTCACGGTGAGAACACTTCACCCTTGAGATGACGGCTGAGGGGCTAGCAGTAAGCTGGAGTCTTAGCTCTTGGGCCACGACGGACTTACCTCCGCACCCTCGGAGGCCACGGTGACTACCCTGCGGTCTCGCGGTCTCGCAGCGCGACACCGCCTCTGCCTCCCCGAGAAGTCGGCGTCCGCAATTACCATTATGACCGTCACGGGGCAACCGCGATTGCAAGCGTAGCTCTGCAGCCGGAGGGCGGAGGGACCGAACTAGAGCCACGTTGAAAGACGCTTATGCTGCAGACAAACGAGAAGAAATGGTTTTGATCGTTGACATCCCGAGTGTAAGTAGTTAGCGATTTAAATGGCCTGGGAGTGGAGCTTCAGGTGTATCGAGTCTCCACCTGGAAAACAAGAGGCGAAGGGAAGGCCAGGCCTCTCTCCACAGTATTTTTCCACAATACATAATAGTTACCGCCTTAGTAGCTGCAAGCGGCAATTCTACATTAAGTTTAATAACACAGTGGTTATATAGGCACTCGCTTACTGTTAAGATGCATTGCTGGTATTTTGCGGTGTAAACTCGTGATTGATTATTAGAACAAATAATTTTTGTTCTAATTGTTAATTCCTTGGAAAGATGAAGGTATGGTCTCACATTACCAATTTGGAGATACTGGAAGAAATGATAGGATTCTGTGTAGCTCTTAGACTTGAAAGCCACGCCTGTTAGTTGCTGAGAACTTCCTTTTTGCTTTCTTTCAGGCAAATATCTAAGATACTCAAAACGGTGTGCCTTGTATCAATGCATTAGAGTAAAGTCAGCTGCTGATGACCTGCTGCTCCTTTTAAATAACACATTGCCATCTTTGTGGAATCATGTGTGTACTCCAGGCTATGAGTGCACCAGTGGTGAAGGAGTGCAGCGTACCAACAAGGGAACGCAATGAGATTGTGAGGCACGGGTCCTCTAGAGGTAGAAATAACCACCAGGAAGTCACTTTTAAAGGGGCCTTGGTGTGGCTTTAAGCCGGAGTCAACAAGCTTGGATCTGCCCCAAGACGTTGATATACATGTGGTGCCTGCTACAAGCCTGTACTCCATCTTGGTATCCCCATGCAATTCATATGCAAATCCCCTTGATATTTTATGGGATTCAACACAGAACAGGGTGTCTTGGGCAGCCTCCTACAGTAGTGGACAATAAAAGCTTCACTTCATTCTAACCTTTCCCAATGGGAGAAATCATGCACTGAAGAAGACTATCTCCATACTTCACCAGAGTACTGTGGGAAATGAGTGACATGGGAAATGTTTTTATGCCCCTCTTCAATGCACACTTATTCTCAGAAGTTTTGTGTCATAAGTGAACTGGAACATTTCAGTTGGGCTGGCTTGTGTGACAGAAGCTATTCATACTCACACCTCATGATCTGAATTGCTGTTGACTGGGGGGCTTTAGAACCTTATCACTGACATCTCTTTCACCAAGTATTTGGACATTCATTTCCAATGATATCACGTGATTATCACATTGCTGATAGGTACCACACAGCAATATCAGATTTTCTCATGCATATTTTTGATAGGTGGTCATCCTTTTAAATGTGCCACTTTTACAATTATACAGGATCATTGAAAGGAAAGGAGCGACACACACAGCAGCTATTCACTGGAGAATTCCGCTTTATTAGGGAAAGGTGCTGGGTTATATAGGAAGGGGCGATTGTGGTGTTACTTCTACGGGGCTTGTGGCTGTTGGCTAGGTGCTGGGGTTGGGAGGGGGGCGAGAGGTGATTGGGCTTCAGGTGGTGCCAGCGGGAACCGAGGACCCCGAAGAGAAGCCGGAAGTTTGCCATCTTACTGGTGGGGGCCCTTCATTCCCCCCTTTCTCCTCTATGGGGTTGTGGACGTTGCTTTCTCTCTGACTGCTTCCTGCTGAACAGGGGTGGAGAAGGGAGTGAGGGCTTGAGGACTGGGAGGAAAGGGTTGATAGGATTCCCCACAGTAAGGATGAGTAGATGTGGACTTCTTCAGGTTGAAATCAATGAAGGTTCCCTGTAACTATAGGTTGAGGACTTGTTGATTCTAATGGTGGTGCCAGGAGGATACAGGTGCCAGAAGCCAGGCGTCTGAGGCCATTGTTTCTAGGAAGACTTTCCAGCGGAGAGAGGGGTCCATCTCAGTGTGTGGTGAGGAGGTCACCTGAGGGTGAGGGATCTTCTGTGGCCAGAAGCTGGTAGTTCCTGAGTAAAAGCTGGTTGAAAGCTTGATTAGAGATTTTTCCGACTTCGGATTTGATGAACTTTATTATACAGGGTAAGAAGAGACAGGCGAGAAGAATGATTATTATGGGGCCTGCAATGGGCCAGAGCCAGGTAAGGAGGGGGTTTGTTAGTATTGAAGAGAATGGGTTGGAATTGGGAGCAGAGTGGAGGCTGGAGGCAAGGTCAGTGAGTTTGGTGATGTCAGTTTCTACAATGGCGGATTCGTTGATGTAATAGCAGCACTCTTCCCGGAGGACGACGCAGGTGCCGCCCTTTTCGGCTGTAAGCAGATCTAGGGCCCGCCGGTTTTGAAGGGTGACCTTAGCTAGCGAAGTGACCTGTCTTTGGAGAGAGGGTAGGGAATCAGCAGTGGATGGCAGGGCTCCCTCAAGTTTGGCGTTGAGATCTCTAACTGCCCACAGAGAGTGACCCAAGGCTTCTCCCGAAAACCCTGCCCCAATGGCTGAGGTGATCAAAGAGATACCGACCATGATGGGAAGGAAAGCAGCTCTTTTTGTGCGCGAGGGCAAGGGAGGTTGGAGCTCAAGAAATTCTGCCATGCTGTAAAGTGTAAGCTGTGGGATTAGGGTGACAAGAATGCAGGGTGTGCTGGAGTTGGGAGGCAGTGAAGTGTGCTGGAGTGGGGTGGAGTCGGGCTTACACAGTGGTGGATGGTGAGATTATCTGCGTATTCTGGTTCCCATAGGGGTATGTCTGCCCGGGGGCAGAGGGGTTGTCCTTCTGCATGGAAGGAGTACTTGGAAATATTAAGGGGCACGGCGGCCAGCAGTGGGCGCTGTAGTGATGCACACAAGAAACAATTGGCAGTGTCTAGGGTGTGGTTGAGAAAGATGGTGGTGTCCTGAATGAGCTGTAACAAAGAGTAGGAGAAATGGGAAGAGGGGCGGGGAGAAGAAGATGAAGAGGTGCCATCAAGAGTTTGGATAATGACTTTTTCGGAATGTCTGATATCTGATGCAACTTGAGAGATCTGGGAATGAGAAGGAACATACTTTTGAGAGATATGAAGGGTACCGTGGGTGGTCGAGGACCCCCCGTAGTAAACTGAGGCTGTGACTCTGGCAGCCCATTGAGACTCCCAGGGATCTGGGATTGATAAGGAGAAAGAGCTGTTGAGATATTTCATGAAATGGTTGGAGGAAGTAATACTGTGGGTACTGGAACTTACCCATGTAGTGAATGGCGCAAGACCATTAGGGACATCTCCTGTAGGTGTCTGGACATCACCTGCAATAGGCTTATTTTTGGTCATAGAGGAAGCAGATGTAGGGAAAATAAGGGTACCTGCTAGTGAACACTTCGGTGGAGGGAGGAAAGTGGAGGTATAAAGGCTCAGAGCAGCTTTTCAGAGGGCAGTCTGGTGTGGCAATGAGGGCAGTAACTTTTGTTTGATGCTGTGTGTAAGTCTGTCTGACTTTGAATCACCATACAACAGAGGCTGGGGTGGCGGGGAAGACAATAGGAATGAGGAAAAAAAGTGAGAGAGCAGTAAAGGAGGATAAAGTCATGATTCGGGTATGGATGGCAAAGGGGGTGAATGGGGTTTTGGATGAAGAGGACAGTAAGGTCAGGAGTCTGGAGGGAGGGAGGGAGAGTCTGTAAACTTTTGTAGGTTAAGAGATCTTTTAGGTGATGTGGGGACAGAATGGTAAGGGGCGCCCTGAATGTCAGTTTATGAGCTTCCTTCTGCAAGAGCTGTCTAGCAGCTAATGCTCATAGGCAGGCGACCCATCTCCGAACTGTGGGGTCTAATTGCTTGGAGAGATAAGCTACTGGGGCAAAGGATGGGCCATAATATTGGCCTATGACTCCTAGAGCTTGACTGGACCTCTCATGAATGTATAATGAGACGGGCTTTGAAAAATCAGGAAGATGGAGAGCTGGGGCTTCCACAAGGGCTTGACGGAGCTTAATGAAGGAGTGTCGGGGTGAGGAGGATAATGGTTCCTTAGGGGGGCCCTTGCTGAGCTCATATAGGGGTCTTGCCAACAGGGAGAATTTAGGGATCTACACTCTAAAATATCTAGCCAGGCCTAGAAAGGAAAGGATTTCTGTCTTGGTTTTGGGAGTGGGCAGGTCAGAGAGGAGCCGTTTTCTGTCTAAGGTAATGGACTTTCTTTGTTGAGATAGAAGGAATCTGAGGTAAGTGACAGGAGGGGAAGAGATTTGAGCTTTGATGGGGGATACTCGGTAACCTCTGGAAGATAGAAGGTTAAGTAGGGAGGCAGTGTCAAGTTCAGACTGTTCTCACGAGGGACTGAAGAGTAGAAGGTTGTCCACATATTGTAATAAGGTGGACTCGGAGTGATCATGATGAAACTGTTTGAGGTCCTGAGCTAGGACCTTTCTAAAAATATGGGGACTATCTCAGAAGCTTTGTGACAAAACTGTCCAAGTGAGTTGTTCAGAATGTCTTGTGTATGGGTCCATCTAGGTGAAGGCCAAAAAATTTGGGGAGGAGGGGTCCAGAGGGATAGGAAAAATGCATCTTTGAGATCTAGGACTGAGAAGTGGGAGGCCGAGGCAGGGATCTATGATTAAGGGGTGTACGGATTTGGAACTAAGGGATGGATAGGGACAACAGCCATGTTGATTAGGCGAAGGTCTTGGACAAGATGGAAAGATCTGTTGGTTTTTTTAACAGCTAATATGGGGGTATTAAATGGGGAGTGAGTGGGTTTGAGGTAATTTTTGTTTAAGAGATCTTGAATGATGGGTTGGAGGCCTATGAGGGCTGAAGTGGTTAGGGGGTATTGGGCCTGACAGATATACTGAGAGGGGTCATGTAATCTGACAGAGGCAGGAGGACATAGAGCCATGGAGGGGCTTGTAATGTCCCAATCTTTGGGATTTACAGGGTGTATGAGGGCGGAATCAGAGCTTTCATTTGGTAGTGGGGGGGTCTTTGGCTATGAGGGCCATCAGAAAGGGAGTACTGGGGGCTGTGGGAGTGGATATAGTTATGGAAACGTGGAGGAGAGAAAGGATGTCCCATCCTAGTAAAGGGATGGGACACTGGGGCATAACCAGGAAGGAGTGGGAGAAAGGTATGGGATTGTCTTGGATTGTGCATAAAAGGGGGGGAGTTTAATGGGAAAATCTGTTTACATCTTACCCCAACTATAGGAGTAATGGCTGGTGTGGTAGGGCCCCAGTATTCTTGCAAGACTGAGAAGGTGGTTCCTATATCTAGGAGGAAGGGGATGGGGCGACCGTCTACTGTTAAAGTAACCCTGGGCTCCTGTTTCGTGATGGAAATGGTCGGGTGAGAAACCCCCATGCCCCATCAGTCTTTTTCTGCCAGCCCCACTATGGCAGGCTTAGGATGGGGGTTGTTCGTCCAGCCTCCCCTTCGGGTTGTTGGGCAATCAGACTCCCCGTGGCCCTTTGTGTGGCATCTGGGGCATGGGGTGGTAGGAGATCTGTGGCCAATGTCCCTCTTTTCCACACTTGAAACAAGCTCCTGGGGGGAGCTTGTTTGTAGAGGGGTGCCCAGGTTGTGGTTTTATCAGCTGGGCCAACATCTGGAAATTGGCCTGATCAGCCTTTTGTTTATGGCATTCTTTCTCCTCCTCCAAGTTATGGAAGACTTTAAAGGCCACTGTTAAGATCTCAGTCTGTGGGGTAGTGGGGCCCTGTTCTAACTTTTTGAGTTTAGCTTTAATGTCGGGGTAGCTTTGAGCTAGGAAGTATGTCATAAGGACATGTTTTCCTTCAGGTGTTTCTGGGTCCAGGCTGGTATACTGTAATAGGGCTTGAATGAGTCTAAGAACTCAGAGGGGGTTTCATCTCCCTTTTGAATTATGTCTTGGAGCTTTTGAAAATTGACTACTTTACGAGCTGCTTGAGAGCAGAGACCCATGGCGGTGTTATAATCCCAGTGTGGGTCTTGTTCGGGGACAGCAGTGGGGCCAAGGGAATAGGTGGTGTCAGTCCTGTGGGTTTCGGTAGTATGCATTTGGGTGAAGTCCCAAACTCATCTACGCTCTTCAGGGAGTTCAGTATTGGCCAGGAGCATGAAAATGTCATGATGCGTGAGGCTGTAAGACTGGAGGGTCCATTGAAACTCCCTGATGTATGTTGTGGGATCAGTGGAAAAGGAACCTAGGCGTTTCTCTAGTTGGGCTAAATCTCCTAAGGAGAAAGGGACGTGAATGTGCACGATGCCTTTGGATCCTGCTACTTACCGGAGAGGGGCGATAATTTTGGGAGGCCCTCGCGACTGGGTCTGAGGGGGACTGAAGGGTTCTGGCTCAGTCTGTGCAGGGGAAACAGGTGATAGGGGCAAAGCCGCGATAATTTTGGAAGGCCCTCGGGACCGAGTTTGAGGGGGCAAAGATGGAGGAGGCTCCTGGAACTTAGAGGGGGGCTGAAAGGCTCAGGCTCAATCTGTGGGAGGGGGGAGGTGAGGGGGACAGAGGAGGAGGGGGTGAAGTGGGGGAGGAGATGGTGGGGGAGGGAGGGGAGGAGGGGGAAGGGAGAGGACAGGAGGCTTCTGCGTGGGTGGAGGCAGTGGCGGTAGAGGAAGGGGGAGGGGCTGTTGTAGGAGAAGAAGGGGAAGGGAGAGGACGGGAGGCTTCCATGGGGAAAGAGGCAGCTGTGGCGGCGAGGGTGGAGGGGTTGTAGGAGGGGGAGTGTCCAAAGGGCGGAAGTCTATATGGCAGAGGCTCATTGGCCGGGTCAAAGGTAATCAAAGAGGGACTGGGAGTGTGGGGAGGGGAGGGAGATGGCTTGCAGGCTAGGAGAACTTCGGAGGGGGCAGGGAGGGGAGGAGGAGGCGGAAAGCTTCGATATAGGGAATCTCCTTCCATTTTTTCAGGCGCTGGCAGTAGTTAAAGAGATCGCAAGTGGTGTTAGGATCAAGAGTTCCCCCTGTGGGCCATTGGTTGTTATTGTCTAGAGGGTATGTCAGCCAGTCTTGGGAGCAATATTTACGGAGAAGTTTTGGTTTTATATCAGGCGTCAGGGAGAGGGTAGCCAGACGCTTAAGCAGGCATTCAAGAGGTGAACTTTCAGGGAGGGATGAGGAGGCTCCCATGGCTGAAGGACAGAGAAGGAGACAAACAGGGGAAGATGAACGGAGATCCTCAGACTGGGAGCAGACAGCAAGGAGACAAAGGGTGTCCCCGATGATCCTTGGTGGTCTGTGGAAACTCGTATACGAGTCAGAATTTCTTAGGAAGTGTGGGTTGTCACCCAGACTTCCCTAAGAAGGCAGTTTGCCAAAGTCACGAGGTACCTAGCGCTAGGAATTTTTGACAGACAGAACATATTTTGGCAGACAGAACAGAAGGAGGAGGGGGAGAAAGGGAGCGTTCTCATCCGCAAAGGAGTCACCTCGTTTATGGCTGTTGGAGGGGGGCCTGAGGGTCTGCCGCAGCCGTGAAGGCCTGAGGCGGAGAGAGTTCCCTCCTCATCCCCGAGTGTCAGGGCCTTTCCAGATGATCACAGTCAATGGTGCTGCGATAGCTCGGGAAAGAGTGGCCCACCCTGGGGGGAAAACTTACCTAAAGGCCAGAGAGGAGTGGTGAGTGTGATGAACCAGCGCTGGAAAAAGAGGACGAGGGCAAGCTGCTGCTGGTGTCAGGGGGAAGACAGGACCCAGTTGGGGTGTCCCGTCTCCCGGGTTTTGGCACCAATGAAAGGAAAGGAGCGACACAAAGCAGCAATTCACTGGAGAATTCCGCTTTATTAGGGAAAGGTGCTGGGTTATATAGGAAGGGGCATAGGGTGATTGTGGTGTTACTTCTATGGGGCTGGTGGCTATTGGCTAGGTGCTGGGATTGGGAGGGGAGAGAGGTGATTGGGCTTCAGGTGGCGCTATCGGGAACCGTAGGACCCCGAAGAGAAGCTGGAATTTTGCCATCTTACTGGTGGTGGCCCTTCAATCATGAAACCCAAATATTAGCATGTTAAATTATTCATTTTGTATTACCATTTAAGAAAATGACTAAGAGAAAGATGAGGCACTTAAAATTTATCTTTTGAAAACCAGAATAGTTTTCTTCTGAGGAAGCAGAATATCAGGTCTCTACATACAAACTAGCTTTTCAGTATAAAATATCCTACTACAAACCTTTTACGCTCATACGTATTTGTCATTAAAAAATACCAGAATGCATTTGGTATTGTCGCATAATAATTTTAAGTTCACTCCATGAGAGTTCTCTTTGTTTCTATAAGGACTGAATGTTTCTTGGGATCATGAAGCCAGAGAAAAGAAGGTTTTTGAATGTCTGTACACAGTAAAAAAAAAAAAGAAAAAGAAACAGCAAGAAACAATAACACATACCCCAATCAATTTCCGGAAACTGACCCTAGAAATACAAAAGTTTTAATGTCCTAAAATAGCACTTTAAGTAGATGTCATGGACATAATGAGAGCACTGAAAAGGAATTCTGAAACTGAATGACATTAGGGAAAAATGCATGACAGAAACTAGGATATCAGCAAAAAGAAAGGAAGAAGAAAGAAGAGGGACAAGGAAGGAGGAAGAGGAGGGGGCGGGGGAGGAGGAGGAGCAGGGGCAGGGGAAGCGGTGGGGGGGGGGGAGGGGGGGGGGGGGTGGAAGAGGTCGGGGGAGGGGGAAGGGAAGGGGAAGGGCGATGGGAAGGAGGATGACAGGGAGGGGGAGGAGAAGGATGGGGGAGAAGAGGGGAGGGAAGGGGAGGAAGAGGAGCGGAAGCAGGAGGGGAGGGGGCAGAAGAGGAGCAGAAGAGGTAGGGGAAGGGGAGGGGCGACGAGGAGGGGGACGGAAGGAGGGGAGGGGAGGGGAAGACGTAAAGTGAGGGAGAGTGGTGGAGCGAGAGGGAAACTGACCAAATAAATTGTGGAGCTCAAAAGTGTTGGTGAGCTTTCATTTGGAGCGCTTACCATAAAAGTTGATTGGGCAGAGAGGGAATCAGCCAACTTGAAAACAGCTTATTTCACATCATCGTGTGGCAGAAAATAAGGAAAAAGAGTAAAGGTCAAATAGTGAGAGGGGCTTACGGGGTGGTACACTGTACAACCAAACTACTGTGTGACCGAAATTCCAAAGAAGAGGTAAATGTCCGTAAACTTCATGTTAAGAAAGAATGGCTGAAAGCTTTGCCAATCTGACACGGTATGTGGATGTACGGACTGCAGACTATCAAGGAACTCCAAACACAATGCACACAGAGCGCCAGACAAAGGCAAACACCATTCACCCATCCAAAGTTAAATGCAAAAGGAACCAGAAAGCGGTGGGAGAACAGTTAGTCGTCACTTAAACGGAGTCAAGCGTCGGACAGTCCGTGGATTGCCAAAAGCTGTACAGGCCAGAGAGAGTGAGATAGTACATTCAAGATGTGGGGAAGAAATGCCATCCAAGAAAGCGGAAACCAGCACAAGGTCCTTCAAATATAAGGGAGTATGTAATGCATTCGAAGCAACATAAAATAGAAAAAGCAAAAGGACACCATCAATGCAATCTGTCGTGCAAGAAATGCCGAAGGGTGCACGTCAAGAGAGAATAACATTACAGTAGATAGCTTTATGAGGCCCTTAAAAATACAAAGTACTTTGGTAAAGCAAATCAAGTGTAAGTAGAAGAAAATCTATTACTGTTTCAGGAACAGAGAATTTAAATAACAAAGATTTTTAGCATGCAATACTCACCAACCAAGGTGAAGATTTACAGGATATATAAAAATTCACAGTCTAACATCTCACAAAACTCTTTGCTTTAAGAAAAAAGTATGTTTCGTGTTTAAATATCAAATAGGAAATTCCACACAAAGCATTACCAGTTGTGGTATGTAGACTGATAGTAACAAGAATATGCTCAAAGTTAAAACCGGGTTGAATTAAAACCACCAAAAACTGGTATGAGACGGTAAGTGGTTGAGAATTCTTTCCTAGATTTTCCTACGTTTTAAATATTCAACAAAGTACTTCAACGATTACTCATATTATTAAATCCTCAACACCTCTAGTGTGGTTTCCTATCAATCAACATAGAAAGATGTCACAAAATCAGTGACTCTATAGTCTCCATGCTGTAATTCCATCCCCTGATCAATTTGTATTGTGATTGAAAATATTTGTGCCTCTTTATCCCCCTCACCCTTCTGCCCTGCCCTCTCCCACTCCTCTTCCTTGGTAACCTCTAGTGACTTCTCAGTGTCTGTGAGTGTACTGATGACTTGGCTCTAATGTTTTGCTTTGCTTTTATGAGTGAAATCATATAGTATTTTTCTTTCTTCACATGGCTTATTTCACTGAGCATAATACCCTCTAGCTCTGTCCATGTTGTTGCAAATGGCAGTATATATATTTTTTATGGCTGAATTATAATATTCCATTATGATTATGTTCCACACCTTTTTCCACTCATTTACTGATGGACTCTCAGGTTTCTTCCCTATTTTGGCTATTACAAGTAGTGCTGCGATAAACATAGGGGTGCATATGTCTTTTCAAATCAGGGGTTTTGTTTTCTTCAGATAAATTCCTAGGAGTGGAATTACGTTATTGGATGGCATTTTTATTTTTAGTTTGTTGAGGGACCTCTGTACAGCTTTCCAAAGCAGTTGCACCAATTTACATTCCCACCAAGTGTAGGTGGGTTCCTATTTCTCCAAATGCTTGCTAGAATATCAGAAAAAGAAAGGAAGAAGAAAGAAGATTTTTGTTGTTGTTTCTTGCCTTTGGATGCTGGCCATTATGACTGGTGGAGGTTATAGTTCATTGTGGTTTTAATTTGCATTTATCCGATGATTTTCAATGTGGAGTATCTTTTCATGATAGCCTGTTAGCTATTTGTATTTCTTCCTTGGAGAAATGTGTGTTAAGGGCCTCCACCCATTTTTTAAAAGGATTGTTTATTTTTTTGTGTGTTGAGGCATATAAGTTCTTTATATATTTTGGATGTTTACTAGTGTCGCGCGCCCCGTCCTCGCCGGCAAGAACAGCACGCAACAACAGCAGGATTCTTCTGCAGAAAGCTTTATTCTTCAGCTCTTTGTGAAACAAATGAGTTGGGCAGGACCCAGAGGGGAAGGAGAGGCTTGCTTATATAGTTCTCATGCTCTGACCTGGTTGGTGCGGCTCCATATGCCTTATTAGCATAACCATTTGGTGGGTCTCATTGGTCCTTATGCCAAGGCGCAATTAGCATGTAGTTTAGTGGTGTGTGATGATTTGTCATTAGGAAGTTCGGGGCCTTCCGGCTGCCCTGCATTGGGCGCTATTTTCTGAGCGCGGCTGCCAACATCTCCCCCTTTTTTGTCTAACAGAAGCTCAAGGTGGAACTTGCCAGCAGAGGCGGAGACAGAGGCCTGACCTCCATCATACTTCCTGATGCCCCCTTTTTGGAGAGGGGTTCTGGGCATCTACCCCTATGCAGTCAGGCATGTCTCTCAGAGGGGTCCAAGACCTCTTGCAGTGCTTTGCCTCGCATCCTCTGGCTGGCATTGGGACCGCCTGGTACAAAGGGTTTGGACCTTTTTTCTCAACCCTCTTGCACCATGAGCTTCTTAAAGAAAGCTGTGATTAAGCATTGAGGTACTCGGGCCTGGTGCAGTGCCACATGGGCTCAGGGTGCAAGAGCTACCTCAAGCTAAAGCTGAGCTTCCTTCTTAAGCATATTGAGCCACACTTGGGGAGAGGCGCCAACATCTATCGCCATTACGGCTTGAGCAAGGATCACCTTGTCCTGCTTATGTTGGTTGCGGAGTCTGCATAACAACCAGAGTAAGAGCATGAGACCTCCAAGCAGGAACACGCTCATCCCAGCCATGCCCGCCCACTCCTTGACGTGGGAGAGAGCTCTGAGGAACCAGGAAGAGAGTCCTTCTGCTACGGAGATATCTAGACAGGTGGAGTTGATGTGGATTATTTCTCGCCGCAGTTCTTCTAGTGCTCCATCGAAGTCCTGGGACCAGTTTCCTGAAAGATACTGGGACAGGCCTCGTGACAGATTAGTGAAAGCATTTAATACTTCTGTTAGTGATCCTGGCTTGTTTGTGGCTCTGTAATATGGCTGCAGCTAGGCCCGCGTTGGTGAGTGGTCCTCCTATTTCTCTACAGGCTTTCAACCAAGCGTGTATCCCTTTCTGTTTCCAGGGTGTTATCGCCTGTCTGCATTCCTTGGTACATTGTTCAAATACTAATTGCTCCACTAGGGGCATTGCTTGTTCCTGATCTCCAAATATTCTGCCTGCGGCCTCCATCATACGAGCGACAAAGTCAGAAATTGGCTCGCTCAGCCCCTGAATAATTTTTGTCAAATTGCCTGATACTTCTCCTTTGTTGGTGAGGGCTTTCCATGCCTTGGCGGCGCACGTGTTTATTTGTGCGTATACCTGTAAGGGGAAGGCGGTCTGGTTGGCTACCCACTGTCCTTGGCCTGTCAGCATATCATATGACCACGCAGGCTGTCCTTCGGCCGCGTTTGCGCGTGCCTGGGTCATACTGATATCATGCCACAATGCCTTCCATTCTATGTATTGCCCCATACTAGAAAGGCATGCCTTAGTTACATATTGCCAGTCTGCGGGTGTCATGGCTGTCTCTGTTAATCTCTCAACTTGTGCTATGGTATAGTTAGCACTGACTCCATAAGCCCGAACGGATTCTGCTAACTCCTTAACTTGTTTGTGGCTCAGGGGCTGGTGAGAGCGTACGCCATTATCCTCAAATACAGGAAACATTTGTCTAATTGCCTGAAGAGTATCTGGGTGGCAAAAGGAGAGTGCGCCACTCACGTAAGGTGGCGGGGCAACGGGCGTCGGGGGACACCCTGCTTTCATTTTTTCCTTGGTCCGCTTTTCAACTTTGCTGGTTCCCTTACTTCTGCACTCTGCGGTTTTATTCTCTTCCCCTTCCTCTGCGGACGTTAATTCCTCCTCAGATTCCCTATTGGAGAGTTGGAGGTCCCTCAACTCTTTCCAGGGGTATTTACTATTTTCTCCGAGGCGATCGTCACTCGCTTCTCGGGGCTCTTTCGTTTTTGCCCTAGGCGGGCTTTCTCCCTCACTCTGGGGTTTCTTTACTTTCGTTTTTGTGGCCTTCTTTCGGCCGCGCGCGCTCTCTGTTTCCCGTTCCATTTCTGACATGCTCTCTTGGATATCTGTCAATGCTCTCTGACCTTCTTTTATTACCCTTTCACACCTCTCATCTTGCAGACAAGCTCTAATCAGTTTCCAGAGGGGCCTGGTGCCTCCCCTCAGGCTGACTTCTTCCTCCTCTCTATCAAGATCTTTCCCCAGTTTGTCCCAGCTCGGGATTGAGAGGGACCCTGAACAAATGAACCAGGGGGCCACACGGTCTATCTCCTTCACAAAAGATCCTAAGACTTTGCTGGAGACCTTCAAGTTTCGCTCTTTGAGAGCTGTCTGCAGCGCCATGACTAATGACGGTGCATTCCCCATGGTGCCTCCTTATTTACAGAGAACCATCAACCATCATCCTAAAAGGCAGGGGCCTCTCGGAACTTACCCCTCCGGGCTTTCTTCTGACCTGCAGTTCTGAATCCTCTCCAGATGTCTGAAGGGTCCTCCCTGTGCCGGTGATGTTCTGGTTCCCGGGTTTCGGCACCACTTGTCGCGCGCCCCGTCCTCGCCGGCAAGAACAGCACGCAACAACAGCAGGATTCTTCTGCAGAAAGCTTTATTCTTCCGCTCTTTGTGAAACAAATGAGTTGGGGAGGACCCAGAGGGGAAGGAGAGGCTTGCTTATATAGTTCTCATGCTCTGACCTGGTTGGTGCGGCTCCATATGCCTTATTAGCATAACCATTTGGTGGGTCTCATTGGTCCTTATGCCAAGGTGCAATTAGCATGTAGTTTAGTGGTGTGGGATGATTTGTCATTAGGAAGTTCGAGGCCTTCCGGCTGCCCTGCATTGGGCGCTATTTTCTGAGCGCGGCTGCCAACATACTAGAAAAATTTAAGGTAAGATTACAGCAAGAATATCAAGCTAGTAATATCAAGAATGTAATACTGAACGTTTCATCAGTTTTAACCATCACTTTATCTCTGGTATTATAAGACAATTCAGCAGTGATTACTATGATAGAGAAAACATTTCTTACCACTTTACTGAAGATAGTTATTATACCTATTTATGCTAAATATAATAGCAGTCAAAGTAAAATTTAAAAAGTCATGATTGGCAGTATAAATAAAATTTGACATTACCCAGGTATCGAAATGATTTATAGTATATGATTATTAAAAGTTAATTCTATCATTGTGTAATGTGTTTTTTAGTTCTTTGGTCAAGATTTCGGTCTTGTTTATTTTTAGAACACTGTTCATCCCATGGCAAATAGGCCAGAGAGAGTTTGTGAAGTGTACCAATAACTATCATTTATGTATCATTTTACCATATTCAGAGCACATTAATGTGTTTTAGGTCATTTAACCTTTCTCAGATCTCTGCAAAGAAGAACTTGTCTCCAGTCTATTTATGAGGAATCTCAGGGTCAGAGAGCTTGAAATGTCTTTTTCATATCTACCCATCAGAAAGTGGTAGAAACAGGTTCAAATCCAGATTTTCTGACTCAAATTAGGTAACTCTACCTCAGACAAGGCAATGAAGAAAAGTCCCTTTATAGTAATTTATTTTGTGATCCATCTCCAGATCCAGCCAAAATCATGACATTTCCCCAGAATACATGTAACCTCAGGAAAGTACTTGCAATGACTAGATTTCCCTGTTTAAACCAGCTCATGTATTTGCATTTCTGCATCTCCTATAGTACCCTGACAAGTATCTATAACAATTTCTCAAGATTAGTATGATTTAATTAAAATGGAGATCATGGAATATATGGAGACAAATGAAAACAACAACACAAAGCTACAACTTCTGTGGGATGAAGCAAAAGCAGTCTTAAAAGGAAAGTATGTAGCAATCCAGGCATATTTAAAGAAGGAATAACAATCCCAAATGAATAGTCTAATGTCACACTTATCATAATTGTAAAAAGAAGAGCAAATGAGGCATGAGGTCAGCAGAAGGAGGGACATAGTAAAGATCACAGAAGAAATAAATAAAATTGAGAAAAATAAAACAATAGAAAAATCTATGAAACCAAGAGCTGGTTCTTTGAGAAAATAAACAATTTGCTACTGGCACAAGAAGAGAGTCACAGACCAGGGGAACAGAATAGACTCCAAACATTAACCCAAACATACATAGTCAATTATTATATGATAAAGGAGCCATGGACATACAATGGGGAAATGACAGTCTCTTCAAAAGATGGTGCTGGCAAAACTGGACAGCTACATGTAGAAGAATGAAACTGGACCACTGTCTAACCCCATACACAAAAGTAAATTCAAAATGGATCAAAGACCTGAATGTAAGTCATGAAACCATAAAACTCTTAAAAAAACATAGGCAAAAATCTCATGGTCATAAATATGAGTGACTTCTTCATAAACATATCTCCCTGGGCAAGGGAAACAAAAGGAAAAATGAACAGGTGAGACTATATCCAGCTGAAAAGCTTCTGTACATCAAAGGACACCATCAATAGAACAAAAAGTTATCCTACAGTATGTGAGAATATGTTAATGAATGACAGATCCGATACAGGATTGACATCCAAAATATATAAAGAGCTCACACTCCTCAACAACCAAAAAGGAAATAATCCAGTTAAAAAATGGGCAGAGGAGATGAATAGACAGTTCCCTAAAGAAGAAATTCAGATGGCCAACAGACACATGGAAAGATGCTCCACATCGCTTGTCATCAGAGAAATGCAAATTAAAACCACGATGAGATACCACCTCACATCAGTAATGATCACCACCCTCCAAAAGACAAACAACAACAAATGTTGGCGAGGTTGTGGAGAAAGGAGAACCATCCTGCACTATTGGTGGGAATGTAAATTAGTTCAACCATTGTGGGAAGCATTATGGAGGTTCCTCAAAATGCTTAAAATAGAATTACCATTTGACCCAAGAATTCCACTTCTAGGAATTTACCGTATGAATGCAGCAGCCCAGTTTGAAAAAGACAAATGCACCCCTATGTCTCTTGCAGCATTATTTACAGTAGCAAGGAAATGGAAGCAACCTAAATGTCCTTCAGTAGATGAATGGATAAAGAAGATGTGGTACCTATACACAATGGAATATTATCCAGCCCTAAGAATAATACAAATCCTACCATTTGCAATAACATGGATGGAGTGGCCACAAAAAAGAGCCTCAGTAAATTCAGAAAGATTGAAATTTTACCAAACAACTTCTCAGAAATAAATTGTACAAATAAAACCAAAAGGCTTACAAACACATGGAGGCTTAACAACACGCTTCTAAATAATCAATAGATCAATGACCAAATTATAAAGGAGATCAAGCAATATATGGAGACAAATGACAATGATAGCATAAAGCCTCACCTTCTGTGGGATGGGATGAAGGCAGTTCTAAAAGGAAAGTATATAGCAATCCAGGCATATTTAAAGAAGGAAGGACAATCCCAAATGAATAGTCTAATAACTTACAATTATTGAAACTGGAAAAAGAAGAACAAATGAGGCCCAAAGTCAGCAGAAGGAGGGACATAGTAAAGATGACAGAAGAAAAAAATAAAATTGAGAAGAATAAAAGTATAGAAAAAGTCAATGAAACCAAGAACTGGTTCTTTGAGTAAATAAGCAAAATTGATAAGCCTCTAGCCTGATTTATTAAGAGAAAAATAGAACATATACACATCAAAAGAATCAGAAATGAGAAAGGAAAATTCACAGCAGACCCCACAGAAATACAAAAAACTATTAGAGAATACTATGAAAATTCATATGCTTACAAGCAGAAAACCTAGAAGGAATGGACAACTTACTAGAAAAATACAACCTTCCAAGACTGACCAAGGAAGAAACAGAAAAAGTAAACAGACCAATTACCAGGAAAGAAATTGAATCAGCAATCAAAAAACTACCCAAGAACAAAACCCCTCTGCCAGGTGGATTCACTGCTGAATTTTATCAGACATATAGAGAAGACATAATAGCCAGTCCCTTGAAGTTTTCCAAATAATAGAATAGGAGGGAAGAGTTCCAAACTCATTCTATGAAGCCAGCATCACTCTAATACCAAAACCAGGGAAAGACTCCCCAATAAATTAAATTACAGACCAATATCCCTGATGAATATAGAAGCAAAAATATTCAAAAAAATATTAGCAAACTGAATTCAAAAATACATCAAGCAGATCGTACACCATGATCAAGTCAGATTCATCTCAGGGATGCAAGGATGGTATAACATTAGAAAATCCATGAACATCATCCACCATATAAACACAAAGAAGGGCAGAAACCACATGATCATCTCCATAGGTGCAGAAAAAGCATTATTTGACAAAATCCAACATCCATTCATGATAAAATCCCTCAACAAAATGGGTATACAGAGCAAGTACCTCAACATAATAATGGCTATATATGACAAACCCACAGCCAACATCATACTGAACAGCGAGAAGCTGAAAGATATTCCTCTAAAATCAGGAACAAGACAGGGATGCCCACTCTCCCCACTGTTATGCAACATAGTACTGGAGGTCCTGGCCACGGTAATTACACAAAACAAAGAAAAGGAATCCCGATTGGCACAGAAGAACTCAAACTGTCACTGTTTGCTGATGACATGATATTGTACATAAAAAACCCTAAATACTCCACTCCAAAACTACTAGAACTAATATTGGAATTCAGCAAAGTTGCAGAATACAAAATGTTTAACACACAGAAATCTGTGGCTTTCCTATACACTAACAATGAACTAATAGAAAGAGAAATCAGGAAAATAATTCCATTCACAATAGCATCAAAAAGAATAAAATACCAAGGAATAAACCAAACCAACGATGTGAAAGACCTATACCCTGAAAATGACAAGACACTCTTAAGAGAAACAGGGCACTAACAAATGGAAACTCATTCCATGCTTTTGACTAGGAAGAATTAATATTGTTAAAATGGCCATCCTGCCCAAGGAAATATACAGCTTCAATCTAATACCTATTAAAATACCAACAGCATTCTTTAATGAACTGGATCAAATAACTTTAAAATTCATATGAACCACAAAAACCCTGAAAAACCAAAACAATCCTCAGAAGGAAGAATACATCAGGAAGCATCTTGCTTCCCAACTTCAAGCTCTACTACAAAGCCACAGTAATCAAGACAATTTGGCACTAGCACAAGAACAGAGCCACAGACCACTGGAACAGAATAGAGAGTTCAGATATTAACCCAAACATACACAGTCAATTAATATATGATAAAGGAGCCATGGACGTACAATGGGGAAATGACAGCCTCTTCAACAGCTGGTGATGACAAAACTGGAAAGCTACATGTAAGATAATGAAATTGGATCATTGTCTAACCCCATATACAAAAGTAAAATCGAAATGGATCAAAGACCTGAATGTAAGTCATTAAACCATAAAACTCTTAGAAAAAAACTTAGGCAAAGTTCTCTTGGACATGAGATAGTTTTTCATGCACATACCTCCCCTGACAAGGGGAAAAAAAAGCAAAAATGAACAAGTAGGATTATATCAAGCTGAAAAGTTTCTGTAAAGCAAAGCACACCACCAATAGAAGAAAAAGGCATCCTACTGTATGGGAGAATATATTCATAAATGACAGATCCGATAAAGGGATGACATCCAAACTATATAAAGAGCTCACACACCTCAACAAACAAAAAGCAAATAATCCAATTAAAAAAATGCGCAGAGAAACTGAACAGACAGTTCTCCAAGGAAGAAATTCAGATGGCCAACAGACACATGAAAAGATGCTCCACTACACTAGTCATCAGAAAATGCAAATTAAAACCACAATGAGATATCACTCACACCAGTAAGGATCGCAACCATCCAAAAGACGAATGACAAATGTTGGCGAGATTGTGGAGAAAGGGGAATCCTCCTACACTGCTGGTGGGAATATAAATTAGTTCAACCATTGTGGAAAGCAGTATGGAGGTTTCTCAAAAAGCTCAAAATAGAAATACCATTTGACCCAGGAATTACACTTCTAGGAATTTAGCCCAAAAATACAGCAGCCCAGTTTGAAAAAGAGAGATTCACCCCTATGTTTATCACAGCACTATTTACAATATCCTAGAAATGGATGCAAGCTAAGTGTTCATCAGTAGATGAATAGATAAAGAAGATGTGGTACATATTCACAATGGAATATTTTTCAGCCTTAAGAAGAAAACAAATCCTACCATTTGCAACAATATGGATGGAGCTAGAGGGTATTATGCTCAGTAAAATAAGCCAGGTGGAGAAAGACAAGTAGCAAATGATTTCACTCATATGTGGAGTATAAAAGCAAATAAAAACTGAAGGAACAAAACAGCAGCAGAATCAAAGAACAGAATAATGGACTAACAGTTACCAAAGGAAAGGGTACTGAGGGTGGTTGGGAAGGGAGGGATAATGGGGGGAGAAGAAAAGGGGTATTATGATTAGTATGTATAATGTGTGGTGAGGTCATGGGGAGGGCTGTGCAACACAGAGAAGACAAGTAATGATTCATTGCATCTTATTACTCTGATGGACAGTGAGGGTAATGGAGTTTGTGGGGGGGACTTGGCTATGGAGGGAGTCTAGTAAACATAATGTTCCTCATGTAATTGTAGATTAATGATGCAAAAAAAGCAACAACACAAAAAACTGTGTTGTTTGCCTTTTTATGGCTCATAAATGTTTTATAGTTGTGGGACATGATGCATTGGGTAAAAGAAACTGCTGTAAATGGATGTTTAGGGTGTGATGTTCAAGTGTGGAGGAGGAGAATCATCTAGGTCTCCTGTTCTAGATTGTCTGTGCATCAGGTTGTAAACTTCACCATTGTTTCTCTCCACCTTTTCCCACGTTCATTCATTTATTAGGTGATACTGGATGACTGGAGTAGGGAGGAGTTGGACATTTTCCTTCCCACAGGTTTGTTATGTTGTAATATCCCAATAAGTTAGCCTCTGGCAAGAGTTTCTTCTGAGGGTTGAATTTGTAAGAAGTCCCCAGGGCTCCAGAAAACTTAAAATTTGTTAATTTTCTCCATCCCTGCAACAAGCAGAAGAGAAATATCTTCTGTGCTATTCACTTTGAGAAATATATCTCTCAACTGTGGGATAATAAATGTTGAAAGAACAGAAACAGGTTGAGTAGATCATGGTTCATGGCTAAAGTTTGTTGATAAGATTGAAATACACATGCTGTTCTGAATGGAGTTTCCCTAACCATTCAGAGTCTTTTCTTCTCTAAAGACAGACTCAGGAGGGTTATAAGTTCACCCTCCCATAGTCTCATTCCTCTTCAAATATTCTGAATCATTTCCTTCCTATTCTATTTAAATGTGATAAAAAGTATGAAATTCTGTGGAAAATACAAAACTGATACTTATACTATATACAAGAGTTTCATAGGAACCAGTATTGTTCTGTTCTACTTATATCAAGTTTTTGACTTCATTTAAAAATAATTTTGTGATAGATAAACTCTGGAACGTTCCCAAGTTTAAACCATACACATTCATTTTAAAGTTACAGAAATATCTATTATAAGCCTAATTGTTTATACATCTAAGAGGTCTTCACACTTCCATTCCCATAAAAACTAGACATATTCTCAGAGTCTTGAGCAAAGCATCAGGGATTCCATAGAGCAGTTAGAGTGAGCCTCCCAA
Source organism: Manis javanica (assembly GCF_040802235.1). Lineage (NCBI taxonomy): Eukaryota > Metazoa > Chordata > Mammalia > Pholidota > Manidae > Manis > Manis javanica. The sequence continues at coordinate 2,587,152 of NC_133175.1, forward strand.
GGAGAAGCTAGATGACTGTCATGGAGGTTTCTTATTATTGGCATTCAGACAACTGTGGGAGATGCATCTTACAAAGATTGCTATGGGTCATTTTCCCTCAAGAGGCTCTTGTGTTAAGTGGCCTTGCCCTCCCCATCACCAGATGGACTCTGCGTTCCCTTGGAGCATTGCTGTCCCTGTAAGCTGCTCCAAACCCCATGGGACAGAAGAGGTTTCCCTGGGACTGAGGCCATCATAAATTGCTTTAGCATCTTGGGAGCTCCCAACCCACTGTCTGAGGATGTTCCCTTCAGTGCAAGCTTAATGCCACGGGAATTCAGCCCTATCCCCACCACCCAAAGACACCTGAGATATGATGGAACTGTGGAGATTTATGTCCCACAAGTCTGCACAGGGTCCTGCAAAGAAACTTTCCAGGGGATCAGGAATCTCAGATGTGCTGGGGACCCAAATTTCAGGCCCACTTCAGGTTCCAGCCCTCCGTTTCCCAGGAACAGTAGCCACAACAGCCCTCATTAACCTGTCTCAGGCTTTCCTGTGTCCTCACCACCCACTGTGGACCTCAGACCTCAGTCAGCTCCACCACTTCTTACTTCCCTATGTGTAGTTCCTCTCTCCACCACTCACCCACCAGTCTCTGCTCAAATGCCCCCTCCCTCAAGGCTTAGTTACCTGCTCCTCCATGATACTTTCACACTCTTCTCCTCCCGTGTTCTCACCACCTCCCTCTCTGTGCAGCACCAGCTTCTGCTGAGTTTGGGAAGGCCTCTTCCACACAGGAAGGTCTGTGATACTGTTGCTGCTACTTCAATTCAATCACTTTCAATACAGGGTCCAAACAGCAGAATGGGCTAATCTTGGAGCCTGCAAATATTTCTCTTTTTTTAATTTTGGTATCATTAATCTACAATTACAGAAAGAACATTATGTTTACTCGGTTTACCCCTTCACCAAGTCCCCCCCTCCCCTCGCACATACCCCTTCACAGTCACTGTCCATCTGCGTAGTAAGATGCTGTAAAATCACTACTTGTCTTCTCGGTGTTGCTCAGCCCTCCCCGTGCCCCCCACACACTATACATGCTAATCGTAATGCCCTCTTTCTTTACCCCACCGTTGTCCCACCCTTCCCACCCATCATCCCCAGTCCCTTTCTTTGGTAACTGTTAGCCCATTCTTGGGTTCTGTGATTCTGCTGCTTTTTGTTCCTTCAGTTTTCCTTTGTTCTTATACTCCACATATGACTGAAATCATTTGGTCCTTGTCTTTCTCTGCCTGGCTTATTTCACTGAGCATAATACACTCTAGCTCCATCCATTTTGTTGGGAATGGTAGGATCTGTTTTTTTCTTATGGCTGTGTAATATTCCATTGTGTATATGTACCACATCTTCTTTATCCATTCATCTACTGATGGACACTTAGGGTGCTTCCATATCTTGGTTATTGTAAATAGTACAGGGATAAACACAGGGGTTCATCTGTCTTTCTCAAACTGGAATGCTGCATTCTTAGGGTAAATTCCTAGAAGTGAAATTACTGGGTCAAATGGTATTTCTATTTTGAGCACTCTGAAGAACCTCCATACTGCTTTCCACAATGGTTAACCTGGTTCACATTCCCATCAGCACTGCAGGAGGGTTTCACTTTCTCCACAGCCTTGCCAAAATTTGTTGTTGTTTGTCTTTTCAATGATGGCGATCCTTACTGGTGCGAGGTGATATGTCATTGTGGTTTTAATTTTCATTTCTCTGATGATTAGCGATGTGGAGCATCTTTTCATGTGCCTGTTGGCCATCTGAATTTCTTCTTTAGAGAACTATTCAGCTCTTCTGCCCATTTTGGAATTGCATTATTTGCTTTTTGTTTGTTGAGACATGTGAGATCTTGATATATTTTGGAGATCAATCCTGTATCAGATCTGCCATTTATGAATATGTTCCCCGCTTCTGTAGAATACCTTTTTGTTCTATTGATGGTGTCCTTTGCTGTACAGAAGCTGTTTAGCTTGGTCATATTTGCTTGTTCATATTTGCTTTTGTTTCCCTTGCCGGGGGAGATATGTTCATGAAGAAGTCACTAATGTTTTTGTCCATGAAATTTTTGCCTATGTTTTTTCAAAGAGTTTTATGGTTTCCTGACTTACATTAAGGTCTTTTATCCATTTAGAGTTTACTTTTGTGTATGGGGTTAGACAGTGATCCAGTTTCATTTTCTTACATGTAGCTGTGCAGTTTTGCCAGCACCATATGTTGAAGAGACTGTTATTTCCCCATTGCATGTCCGTGGCTCCTTTACCGTAAATTAATTGGCCATACATGTTTGGATTAATGTCTGGAGACTATTCTGTTCCACTGGTCTGTGGCTCTGTTCTTGTGCCAGTACCAAATTGTCTTGATTACTGTGGCTTTGTAGTACAGCTTGAAGTTGGGAAGTGAGACCCACCCCACGCCCACTTTATTCTTCCTTCTCAGGATTGCTTTGACGGTTCCATGTGAATTTTTGAACTATTTGTTCCATTCATTGAAGAATGCTGTTGGTAATTTGATAGGGATTACATCGAATCTGTATATTGCTTTGGGCATGATGGCCATTTTGACTATATTAATTCTTCCTAGCCAAGAGTTTCTGTTTGTTAGAGAGCTCTTAAATTTCTCTTGAGTGTCTTGTAGTTTTCACAGTATAGATCTTTCACTTCCTTGGATAGATTTATTCCTAGGTATTTTATGCTTTCTGATGCTATTGTGAATGGAATTGTTTTCCTGATTTCTCTTTCTATGAGTTCACTGTTAGTATATAGGAAAGCTAGTATATATGTGTGTTAATTTTGTATCCTGGAACTTTGCTGAATTCTGGTATCAGTTCTAGAAGTTTTGCAGTGGAGTCTTTAGGGTTTTTTATGTACAACATCATGTCATCAGCAAATAGTGACAGTTTGACTTCTTCTTTACCAATCTGGATTCCTTGTATTTCTTTGTCACGTTGAACAACAGTTGGGAGAGTGGGCATCCCTGTCTTGTGCCTGTTCTTAGGTTTAGCCTCTCGCTGTTCAGTATGATGTTAGCTGTGGGTTGACCATGTATGGCCCTTATTATGTTGAGGTACTTGCCGTCTATGCCCATTTTGTTGAGAGTTTTTATCATGAAGGGATGTTAAATTTTGTAGAATTCTTTCTCATCATCTATGGAGATGATCATGCGGTTTTTGTTTTTCCTTTTGTTGATGTGGTGGATGATGTTGATGGATTTTCGAAAGTTGTACCATCCTTGCATCCCTGAGATGAATCCCACTTGGTCATGGTGTATGATCCTATTGATGTATTTTTGAATTCAGTTTGCTATTATTTTGTTGAGTACTTTTTTTGCATCTACATTCATCAAGGATATTGGTCTGTAGTTTTCTTTTTGGGTGGGTTCTTTGCTTGGTTTTGGTATTAGGGTGATGTTGGCTTCATAGAATGAGTCTTCTATTTTTTGGAAGACTTTAAGGAGAATGGGTGTTATGTCCTCTCTGTATGTCTGATAAAATTCCGAGGTAAATCCATCTGGCCTGGGGGTTTTGTTCGTGGGTAGATTTTTGATTACTGATCCAATTTTGTTGCTGGTAAATGGTCTGCTTACATTTTCTGTTTCTTTCTGGGTCAGTCTTGGAAGGTTGTATTTTTCTAAGAAGTTGTCCATTTCTCCTTTGTCTTACAGCTTGTTAGAATATAGGTTTTCATAGTATTCTCTAATAATTCTTTGTATTTCTGTGGGGTCCGTCGTGACTTTTCCATTCTCGTTTCTGATTCTGTTGATGTGTGTTGACTCTCTTTTTCTCTTAATAAGTCTGACTAGAGGCTTATCTATTTTGTTTATTTTCTCAAAGAACCAGCTTAGTTTCATTGATTTTTTCTACTGTTTTATTCTTCCCATTTTATTTTTACTTCTTTGATCTTTATTATGTCCCTCCATCTGCTGACTTTAGGCCTCATTTGTCCTTCTTTTTTCAATTTTGATAATTGTGACATTAGACTATTCATTTGGGATTGTTCTTCCTTCTTTAAATATGCCTGGAATGCTATGTACTTTCCTCTTAAGGCTGCTTTTGCTGCATAGCACAGAAGTTGGGGCTTTGTGTTGTTGTTGTCATTTGTTTCCATATATTGTTGGATCTACATTTTAATATGGTCATTGATCCATTGATTATTTAGGAGCATGTTGTTAAGCCTCCATGTGTTTGTGAGCCTTTTTGCTTTCTTTGTACAATTTATTTCTAGTTTTACACCTTTGTGGTCTGAAAAGTTGGTTGGTAGGATTTCAATCTTTTGGAATTTACTGAGGTTCTGTTGTGGCCTAGTATGTGGTCTATTCTGGAGAATGTTCCATGTGCACTTGAGAAGAATGTGTATCCTGTTGCTTTGGGATGTAGAGTTCTGTAGATGTCTATTAGGTCCATCTGTTCTAGCGTGTTCAGTGCCTCTTTGTCTTTACTTATTTTCTGTCTGGTGGATCTGTCCTTGGGGACAAGTGGTGTGTTAAAGTCTCCCAAAATGAATGCATTGCATTCTATTTCCTCCTTTAATTATGTTAGTATTTGTTACACATATATTGGTGCCCCTCTTTTGGGTGCATATATGTTTATAATGGTTATGTCCTCTTGTTGGACTGAGCCCTTTACCATTATGCAATGTCCTTCTTTATCTTTTGTTACTTTCTTTATTTTGAAGTCTATTTTGTCTGATACTAGTATTGTAATGCCTGCTTTTTTCTCTCTGTTGTTTACATGAAATATCTTTCTCCATCCCTTTACTTTCAATCTGTGCATGTCCTTGGGTTTAAGGTGAGTAGCATATAGATGGTTCTTGCTTTTTTATTCACTCTATTTCTCTCTGTCGTTTGATTGGTGCATTCAATTCATTTACATTTAGGGTGATTATTGAAAGATATGTACTTATTGCCATTGCAGGCTTTCAGTTTGTGGTTACCAAAGGTTCAAGGTTAGCTTGTTTACTACCTTACTCGCTAACCTCACTCACTTATTGAGCTGTTACAAACACAGTCCGATGATTATTTCTTTCCCTTCTTTTTCCTCCTCCTCCATTCTTCATATGTTGGGTGTTTTGCTCTGTGCTCTTTTTAGGAGTGCTACCATCTAGAGCAGTCCCTCTAAGATACCCTGTAGGGGTGGTTTGTGGGAGGAAATTCCCTCAACTTTTGCTTGTCTGGGATTTGTTTATCCCTCCTTCATATTTAAATGATAATCGTGCTGGATAAAGTATCCTTGGTTCAAGGCCCTTCTGTTTCATTGGATTGAATATATCATGCCATTCTCTTCTGGCCTTTAAGGTTTCTGTTGAGAAGTCTGATGATAGCCTGATGGGTTTTCCTTTGTAGGTGACCTTTTTTCTCTCTCTGGCTGCCTTTAATACTCTGTCTTTATCCTGATCTTTGCCATTTTAATTATTATGTGTCTTGGTGTTGTCCTCTTTGGATCCCACACTCGGGTGTTCTGTGTGCTTCCATAGTCTGAGCAACTATTTCATCCCCAAGTTTGGGGAAGTTCTCAGCAATTATTTCTTCAAAGACACTTTCTATCCCTTTTCCTCTCTCTTCTTCCTCTGGTACCCCTATAATGTGGATATTGTTCCTTTTAGGTTGGTCACACAGTTATCTTTATATTGTTTCATTCCTGGAGATCCTTTTATGTCTCTGCATCAGCTTCTATGTGTTTGTGTTCTCTGGTTTCTATTACATCAATGACCTCTTGCATCTTATTCATTCTGCTTATAAATCCTTCCAGAGTTTGTTTCACTTCTGTAATCTCCCTCCAGATGTCTGTAATCTCCCACCAGACGTCTGTAATCTCCCTCCAGACTTCATCCCTTAGCTCTTGCATATTTCTCTGCAGTTCTATCAGCCTGTTTATGATTTTTATTTTGAATTCTTTTTCAGGGACACTAGTTAGGTCTGCCTCTGCAGATTGTTTCTCAGGTGTAACTATCTTGGACTGGACCAGATTTTTTTGCCTTTCCATGCTGACAGCAGTGGCTGTAGCAGATTGCATGTGTGTCAGCTGGGAAAAGAAGGTCCTTTCCTGCTTGCTGGATGCCTTGCCCTTCTCCGGTGCCTGTAATGGTTACCCACACTCCTGGAGCAGCCATCTGGTTAGTCCCTTAAGCTGCTATGGGCAGCATGTCCATCAGGCAGCATGGAGCTCTACAGGGAGTGGCAGGCATGCCAGGTGCACTCCTCCCTGCTTGCAGCAATTCTGCCTGGGAAGCTGTGAGTTGGGCTGGGATTCTGGTCAGCTGCTGGGAGCACACCTGCTCCCGCTGGCTCTGCTGCAGGTGCACACAGGGCTCTTCTGTGCAGGCTTCTACCAGGCTCCTCTGGCTTCACTGCTGTCAGTGCATGTGAGCTGCACCTGGGCTGTTTGGTTGCACCACTGTGGATTAGCACAAGCCTCTTCTGCGGTGCATGGATCTTTTGTCAGTCCCTTCCGACACTGCCATCCCCAGCGTGCACTGCCACTCTTCCACTATTGGGCCGGTTTATCGATGTCTTCGCCAGTTGGAGGAATGACTGGCAGACTGCTCCATGCTGTGAGGGGCTTCAGAGCTTCACTGGCTCCCCAGGATTTAGGGCACCCAAGTTTCCCTGGTATTCCCAGCTGACGGGACAACTTTGTCCAGCTATGGGGTACCTGTCTCTTTAAGACTTGCAGAAAGCACTCGTTTTTCTTTTGTCTCAGGGGCACCAGTTGCGGGTACCTGCCCACTGGTTCTGCTTTTGAATTTCTCTAATATCCAGCACCCTGTGCAGCTTGTGTCTGCATTCTGGGTGCAGATTTCTAGAGCTGGTTGTTTAGCAGTCCTGGGATTTCACTCCCTCCCCGTTCTGACTCCTTTCTTCCCATGGCATTTTGGTGTGGGGGAACGTTCAGGTCCCACTTGGTCACGGCTTGTATCTTACCCCCTTCGTGTGATGTTGAGTTCTTACAAATGTAGATGTATCCTGGCTGTTGTACTGCGTCCACTGGTGTTTCTTTTAGGAATAGTTGTATTTATTTTATCTTCATAAATATATATGTTTTGGGGAGGAGATTTCCTCTGAACTACTCTTGCCGCTATCTTCCCGTGATGCCACTTTACCATTCTTTAAAAATACATGAAAATTTAGATCATTAAAAAAACAAAAGCTTGTTATAGAGATATTTAGAGAAAGGATAACATTTTACCTGTGTAGAATTTCACAAAATTCAAACCACACATAGATATCTGTGATTCAAGTGTTTTGTTTCACTTAATAAGATCTGGTCAATTTTAAGAAAAATTCCTGCAATGGATGTTCTGCTCTCAAAGAATCCTCTTTATCACTGCCATCTCACACAGGTGGATAGCTGCCCATGGAGGCTATTCAACAGTAGTTTTTTCAGTCCCTTGCCATGTTTACACAGCCATTCATACCCCAGCCTGTACCACATCTGAAAGAAGAGGATATTCCCTATTTATTCAAAGAATCAAACACAATTATCTTTATCAGTAACATATGGGATTTAACAGTGCAACAGAAACCAAGATAGGTTCAGAAAGAATCAGGCAGTTCCTGTTAAAGGTTGAATCCTAAACCCACACATAATTCTTATCTCCCAAACCTTTCCCATAAATGCAGATTTAGAGACAGGAAATGAGACTCTTGGGGACACATGCTTTTCAGAATTTGGAAACTTTTCACATTTGGAAATACAATGAAACAATTTAAATACACTAGCAAATGAGATCAGTAACTCAACCTTATAATCCAACATTCATATGTAAGTGTTCACCTTAAACAGGATAAAGAATTTGGTATTTCCAAATTGTGCTCAGTTTTTGAAGTTCTGTATCTATATAATGACTCCAAATAGTGCTCCCTTTCAGTTTCAAATGGAAGAATTTTTGACATTTTATATGTATTCTTGAAAATCCAATATTTATTATTATCTGATTCTGCTCCTTCAGACCATAGCCAGCCACAAGAATACCATGATTCAAGTTTTTCTGTTGCAATGTGAACCATAATACATGCCTGGAAGTAATATTGAATGCTGTGTGAGGACCTCCAAATCCCATGTGACAGTAACCAGGGTGTTTACCACAGTAAGGAAAACATCTCAAAATTCAGTTAAATGACATAAATCCAGGTAAGATTTAAAAACATTATTTTTAATGAAAGCTGGATATGGGCAGTCATTTAACCCATGCAAATGTAAATTGGAAGAATCTTTTCTGTAAACATATGAAACCACTCACTGAGATGTTGTGATTGTACTTTTAAGATTTCAGCAGAAAGAAAGATATTTGTGTTAATGGATTCTTTCCACTTTTAATAGTAGTAAGACACTTTGGAAAAATTTAAATTTCTAATAACTGGTAAAAATTGAAAGTAAAATAAGCTATGCCAGTGGTGTGGAACAGCCCATTAAGTACACTTACAATGTAATAAAATAGTGGGGGTATGGTTTAAGTGATGTCAAAGGGAAACATTGGGGCAAGTATTAAAGGTACAGAGTGAACCACTCTGTTAAAAACACACTGTCATAAAATTCTGCTTTAAACTCCACATAACAAAGAATCAATCTCGCTGTATATGAGGTGGTTTTCCAACTTTTCTGCCTATATTTCTACATAGAGGTTGAATGATAAAAAGGCAAGAAGCTTTACTTACTTTTGTATGATATGAATAAAATAGATCCAAGCCCACACCTCCATTGCCAAGAACATACTGGAATGCATAACCCATTAGTCGACCTCGGTAGCCCTTATTGCCTTGAGGTCCAAAACATTACACATGATTCTGCTCACTCAGTGGAACAAGCCTGCCAGTTGTCCTGAACACCTGGCCCCAAGGACACCAGCTGCACTAAGTGCCTTACCATAAGCACGATGACCTGGAAACAATAAGACAAAACTCCCAGTCTACTAAAGAAATAGACTTCACAACAACTCTTTTATCTGAATCACTTTTTAAAACTGAACTGTAGAGTGTTTCGCAGCATACCATGGCAAGCACGCCAGTTCATTTCTGGCCTTATTCTTTGAGGCAGATCTACTCAGTGCTGTCCTACCTGATCCTTCAGGAGACTTACACAGTCTTTCTCCCTCCAGTCCACAGCTGGGGTGATTGCAGCAAGGGAAAGCTCTGGGAACACTTTCCCCTGCTTCTGCTTTGCTTTATAGTGCCAACCATTACCCACCTGAATTCTTCACTGGTCTTTAATCAAAAGGAAGTAGAATATGAGAAAAGTTAGACAGTTTTTTTATTAAACCACTGAGGGGAGGAAGCACCCAAAGTTCAGCAATCAATACCACACTCATCATGTCACCAAAGGCATTCATTGCCAGTGCAAAGCTGTGGTTATCTAGGTCACATTCCTGATTGTGATTGTCAATCATTTTCAGATTCTCCCACACTGCTCACCTCCACCCTTCTTCATTCTGGGCAAACATACAACCCATCATCTTTATTTCTATTTAAAACCAACTCACCAGCACAACATGAATTTTCAGAGAGGAAGAGAAACCATGGCCAGGGTTTCCTTTATACTCCATGGAGTTTACGTCCAGCACCCACACGATGGATTTACCCCCACATTCTGTTCAGCAATGGGAGCATGATTTTCCTTGGTAAGGCCACCTCAAGAATCTGCTCTGTGCTATAAACTCCCAACAGTACCAACCACTGTCTATGGGATCCCTCTGCACAGTTTCATTTGTTAACCAACTTTTCCATATAGTATCCCATGTGTTGCCTCTCATGGGACCATTGAGCATCCAAGCAGCCATCTACTTGTGGAGCACCTGAGGCTATTGCTAAGTACAGGACAGTCAGAAAGCGTTAAGGATGTTGTTTACAAACATATGAAAGAAAAAGAACTGAATATCTGCTCAGACAAAACCTTCTAACAATTAAAGGGCATATGCAAGAAACTAAAAAATGGCTCTGCTGCACTCCTTCAGAATATGCAACTAGGGTCAGAAGTGAACATGGTTCTTTCCTTTGATACCTTATGCTACATGTGAGGGATCAGAGTGAGTGTCAATGGTTAATGTCCAGGGATAAGGGTTAGGGTTCAGATAAGTGTCCAGTTATGCAGGTCAGGTTCAGCATGAGGGTTCAGGGCTGGGTTTGGGTTCATATTCAGTGATTGGTCTTTGTGTTTGTGTTCAGGATTTTGGGTTCCCATTTGGGTTTATCTCCAGAGTTCTGGTTCTGGGGTTATAAATCTGGTTCAGAAGTTTAGGAAATAGGAATCTGGGGTCCAGTCAGCATTAAGGATTAAGGCTTTGTTTGGGTTAAGTTCGCTGGGTTGATAACATTACAGTTAGAGTTAGATTGGGGCTTAGGGATATGGCAAGGCTTCAGTTTAGCTTTCTGTGTACAGTGGAGTGTGAGGGTGGGGATAAGTGTTATGATCAGGGTTATGTCGAGGATTAGCTTTAGATTTGAGTTAGGATTAGGGTGAAGGTATGGTGATGGTTAGGTTAGGATAAGGATTATGTTTTTATTTCTGTTAACAGTGAGGTGGAGGTAATGGTGAGGTTATGGTTTAGTGCCAGCATTAAGTTTCAGTTTAGGGTTGAGTATATTGTGAAGTTATGGCTATATTACAGTTAGCATAAGTGTTATGATTAGGTTTCAGTGTAGCCTCAGGCTAACAGTGAGGTGTGGGTGAAGATGAGGATGAGTGATATGTGTTGAAGGTTAGGCTGAGGGTGAGGGTGAATTTTAGGCTCTAAATTGAGCATTCTAATCCTTATTTTCCCGAGCATAGTACTGGGGTCAGATATGGGTCACTTGGATTTCCTCGAACATCCTTATCTTTTCTAAGAAGGAAGCTAGAGGACATCCCAGGAGCATAACACACTCACTAGGATTGATCAAAGTCCTTTCTGTATGATCCGTATGGGTCACTGTGGCCAAAGCACAAATGGATGCCTTGGTTCTGCATGCCACTTTCTCTACAGGCAGCTGGGAGATCAACTCCAATCCCCCAATCTTGCCTAGGACCTAACCCAGAGCTGAAGCTTTAGGCCCTGAAGGGGCTACCAGCTCTCCTCACCAGGCACCCTCTGTGACTAGGAAACAATCTTCAAATATCCCACTACGACATCATGGATATACCACAACAATGGTGTTCATGTAAGTCCTTCATACCAGATATCCTTCCCATTCGATGCATCTACTACAGAGCCTTGAGAAGCTGCATCATCACAGTCAGCAAATATCAGGGATTCAGTCACATGTATGGAGAGATACGGCATGGCACATCCAAAAGCATGAACTGCAGGCAAACATTTCACACCTTCTGTGCCCCAACGTCACACAGACAGATATACCTCTGCCTGTACATCAGGGATCAGGGTGAGAATCAATGGTTAACTTTCATGGTTCTTGGGGGCACAGGTTAGGTTTGGATTTCATTTCAGGTGTTTATGGTGGGGGTTCAGCTGTTGGTTTCGTAATTCAGAGTAAGCCATGGACTTTGGGTTCACTTAAGGTGGTTAGGTTTGTGGTTTCTAATCAGGGTTTTGAGGATCAGGATAGGGCTTCCTCCACAGGGCCAAGTGTGTGGATTTGCATGTGCAAAGGATTGTGTTCATAGTGAGGGTAAGGAATTAAATTTGTGGTTGAAGATTAGGGTTAGAATTAGTATTTAGGATGAGTTATTTTGTGTGCTTGCTATTAATTTTTTTATTTCGGTATCAATTATCTATAATTAAATGAAGAACATTACGTTTACTAGGCTACTCCTTCACAAAGTCCCCCCACAAACCACATTACAGTCACTGTCCATCAGCAGAGTAAGATGTTGTAGAATCACTACTTGTCTTCTCTGTGTGGCACAGCCCTCCCCATGCCCCCCCAAAATTTTACATGCTAATCATAATGCCCCCTTCCTTTTCCCCTGCCCTTTTCCCTCCCTTCCCACCCATCCTCACCAGTCCCTTTCCCTTTGGTAACTGTTAGTCCATTCTTGAGTTCTGTGATTCTGCTGCTGTTTTGTTCTTTCTGTTTTTCTTCGTTCTTATACTCCACATATGAGTGAAATCATTTGGTCCTTGTCTTTCTCCACCTGGATTATTTCACTGAGCATATTACCCTCTAGCTTCATCCATATTGTTGCAAATGGTAGGATTTGTTGTCTACATAAGGATGAATAATATTCCATTGTGAATATGTACTACATCTTCTTTATCCATTCATCTACAGATGGACATTTAGCTTGCTTCAATTTCGTGGCTCTTGTAAATAGTGCTGCGATAAACATAGGGGTTCACCTCTATTTTTCAAACCAGGCTGTGGTATTCTTAGGGTAAATTCTTAGAAGTGGAATTCCTGGTTCAAATGGTATTTCTATTTTGAGCTTTATGAGGAACCTCCATCCTGCTTTCCACAATAGTTGAACTAATTTGCATTCCCACCAGCAGTGTAGCAGGGTTCCTCTTTCTCCACAACCTTTCCAACATTTGTTGTTGTCTATCTTCTGAATAGTGGCGATCCTTACTGGTGTGAGGTTATATCTCATTGTGGTTTCAATTTGCATTTCTCTGATGACAAGCAATGTGGAGCATCTTTCATGTGTCTGTTGGACATCTGAATTTCTTCTTTGGAGAACTATCTGTTCAGATTCTCTGCCCATTTTTTATTGGATTATTTGTTTGTTTGTTTTTTGTTGAGGTATGTGAGCCCTTTATATATTTTGGATGTCTACCCTTTATTGGATCTGCCATTTATGAATACATTTTCCTATACTGTAGGATGCCTTTTTCTTCTCTTGATGAATTCCTTTGCTGTACAGAAGTTTTTCAGCTTGACATATTCCCACTTGTTCATTTTTGCTTTTGTTTCCCTTGCCCAGGAAGATATGTTCTTGAAGAAGTCGCTCATGTTTATGTCCAACAGATTTTTGCCTATGTTTTTTCTAAGAGTTTTATGGTTTAATGATTTACATTCAGGTCTTTGATCCATTTTGAATTTACTTTTGTGTATTGGGTTAGACAATGATCCAGTTTCATTCTCTTACATGTAGCTGTCCAGTTTTGCCAGCACCAACTGTTGAAGAGGCTGTCATTTCCCCTTTGTATGTCCATGGCTCCTTTATCGTATATTAATTGACCATATACATTTGGGTTAATATCTGGAGTCTCTATTGTGTTCCTCTGGTCTGGGGCTCTGTTCTTGTGCTAGAACCAAATTGTCTTTATTACGGTGGCTTTGTAGTAGAGGTTGAAGCTGGGGAATGAGATACCATCCTCTTTATTCTTCATTCTCAGGAATGCTTTGCATATTCAGAGTCTTTGGTGGTTCCATATGAATTTTTGAACTATTTCTACCAGTTCGTTGAAGAATGTTCTTGGTAATTTGATAAAGGTTGCATTGAATCTGTAGATTGCTTTGGGAAGGATGGCCCTTTTGACAATATTAATTCTTCCTAGCCAGGAGCATAGGATGAGTTTCCATTTGTTAGTGTGTTCTTTAATTTCTCTTAAGACTTTCTTGTAGTTTTCAGGGTATAGATCTTTCACTTCCTTGGTTACGTATATTCCTAGGTATTTTACTCTTTTTGATGCTATTGTGAATGGAATTTTGTTCCTGATTTCTCTTTCTATTAGTTCATTGTTAGAGTATATGAAAGCTACAGATTTCTGTGTGATAAAAATTTTGTATCCTGAAACCTTCTGAATTCCAATATTAGTTCTAGTAGTTTGGGAGTGGAATCTTTAGGGTTTTTATGTACAATATCATGTCATCTGCAAATAGTGCCAGTTTAACTTCTTCTTTACCAATATGGATTCTTTCTATTTCTTTGTTTTGTCTAATTGCCATGGCTAGAACCTCCAGTACTATGTTGAATAACAGTCAGTAGAGTGGGTATTTGTGTCTTGTTCCCAATCTCAGAGGAAAATCTTTCAGCTTTTCACTATTCACTAAGATGTTGCCTGTGGGTTTATCATATATGGTCTTTATTATGGTGAGGTACCTACCCTATAATCACATTTTGTTGAGAGTTTTTATCATGAATGGAGGTTCAATTTGACAAATGCTTTTTCAGCATCTACGGAGATGATCGTGTGGTTTCTGTCCTTGGAGTTGATGTGGTGGATGATGTTGATGGGTTTCCGAATGTTGTACCATCCTTGCGTCCCTGGGATGAATCCTACTTGATCATGGTGTATGATTTTTTGATGTATTTTTGAATTCGGTTTGCTAAATTTCGTTGAGTATTTTTGCATCTACGTTCATCAGGGATATTTCTGTGCAATTTTCTTTCTTAGTGGGATGTTTGTCTGGGTTTGGTATTATGGTGATGTTGGCTTCATAGAATGAGTTTGGAAGTATTCCATTCTCTTTTATTTACTGGAAAACTTAAAAGAGAATGGGTATTATGTCTTCTATGTCTGATAAAATTCCGAGGTAAATCCATCTGGCCCAGGAGTTTTGTTTCTGGGTGGTTTTTTGATGAACACTTCAATTTCTTGGCTGGTAATTGGTTTTTTTAGATTTTGGTTTCTTCCTTTCTCAGTCTTTGAAGGTTGTATTTTTCTAAGAAGTTGTCCATTTCTTCTAGGTTTTCCAGCTTGTTAGCATATAGGTTTTCATAGTATTCTCTAAGAATTCTTTGTATTTCTGTGAGGCATGTCATGAATTTTCCTTTATCGTTTCTGATTCTGTTGATGTGTGTAGATTCTCTTTTCTCTTAATCAGTCTTGCTAGAGGCTTATCTATTTGTTTATTTTCTCAAAAGACAAGCTCTTGGTTTCATTGATTTTTTTCTATTGTTTTATTCTTCTCAATTTTATTTATTTATTCTCTGATATTTATTATGTCCCTCCTGCTAACTTTAGGCCTCTTTTATTCTTCTTTTTCCAATTTCAATAATTGTGATGTTAGACTATACATTTGCGATTGTTATTCCTTCTTTTAATATACCCTTATTGTTATATACTTTCCTCTAAAGACTGATTTCCCTGAGTCGCACAGAAGTTGGGTCTTTGTGTTGTTGTTGTCATTTGTTTCCATATATTGCTTGAGCTCTGTTTCACTTTGGTCTTTGCTCCATTGATTATTTTGGAACATGTTGTTAAGCCTCCATGTCTTTGTGGGTCTTTTTACATTCTTTGTACAATTCATTTCTAGTTTTATACCTTTGTGGTCTGAAAAGTTGGTTGGTAGAATTTCAGTCTTTTTGAATTTACTGAGCCTCTTTCTGCAGCCTAGTATGTGGTCTATTCTGGAGAATGTTCCATGTGCACAGAAGAATGTGTATCCTGTTGCTTTTGGATATAGAGTTCTGTAGATGCCTATTAGGTCCGTCTGTTCTAGTGTGTTGTTCAGTGCCTCTGTGTCCTTACTTATTTTCTGTCTCATGGATCTGTCCTTTGTAGTGAGTGGTGTTTTGAATCTCCTAAAATGGATGCATTGCATTCTATTTCCTCCTTTAATTCTCTTAGTATTTGTTTCACATATGCTGTTGTTCCTTTATTGGGTTCATATATATATTTATAATGGTTATATCCTCTTGTTGGACTGACCTCTTATCATAACGTAATGTCTTTCTTTATCTCTCGTTACTTTCTTTGTTTTGAAGTCTATTTTTTCGGATACATGTAATGCAACAGCTGCTTTTATCTCCCTGTTGTTTTCATGAAATATATTTTTCCATCCCTTGACTTTTAGCCTGTGCATGCCTTTGGGTTTGAGGTGAGTCGCTTGTAAGCACCATATGGATAGGTCTTTATTTTTTATCCATTCTTTTATTTTTGTATTCAATCCATTTACACTTAGGGAGATTATTGAAAGATATGTACTTATTTCCATTACTGGCTTTAGATTCGTTTTTACCAAAGATTCAAGGTTAGCTTCTTACTATATTACTGTCTACCTTAACTCATTTATTGAGCTATTATGAACACTGTCTGTTGCTTCCTTATATCTCTCCCTTCTTATTACTCCTCCATTCTTCAAATGTTGGTTGTTTTATTCTGCCCTCTTTTGTGTTTCCTTTGACTTCTTTTGTGAGTAGTTGATTTTATTTTTTCGTTTAGTTAGTATTTAGTTGGTCTGCTTTCTTTGCTGTGATTTTATTTTCTCTGGTGACAAGTATTTAGCCTTAGGAGTGCTCCCATTTAAAGTAGTCCCTCTAAAATAACCCTTAGAGGTAGTTTGTGGGAAGCAATTTCCCTTAATTTTTGCTTGTCTAGGAGTTGTTTAATCCCTCCTTCATATTTAAATGATAATCGTGCTGGATAAATTATCCTTGGTTCAAGGCCCTTCTGTTTCATTGGATTGAATATATCATGCCATTCTCTTCTGGCCTTTAAGGTTTCTATTGAGAAGTCTGATGATAGCCTGATGGGTTTTCCTTTGTAGGTGACCTTTTTCCTCTCTCTAGATGCCTTTAAAACTCTGTCCTTGTCCTTGATCTTTGCCATTTTAATAATTATTTGTCTTGGTGTTGTCCTCCTTGTGTCCCTTCTTTTGGGAGTTCTGTATGCTTCTATGTTCTGAGCACCTATTTCCTCCCCCAATTTAGGGAAGTTTTTAGCAGTTATTTCTTCAAATACACTTTCTATCCCCTTTTCTCTCCCTTCTTCTGGTAACCCTTTAATGTGGATATCTTTCCTTTTGGATTGGTCACACAGTTCTCTTAATATGGTTTCATATCTGGAGATGTTTTTATCTCTGTGTCAGCTTCTATCCATTCCTGTTTTCTGGTTTCTATTCCATTAATGTCCTCTTCCACATCATCCATTCTGCTTTTAAGTCCTTCCAGAGATTTTTTTTTATTTCTGTAGTCTCCCTCCCTACATTGTTGGTTAGGTCTTCCATTTTTCTCTGCAGCTCTGTCCCGACCTGCAGGACTATCAATGGGGGTCGACAACCTGGAGGAGAGAATTGAAAAATAAAAAAGAATGGGGCAAGGGACACAAAGAATGACCAGCAAGACAGGGTGTCTGATCAAGCTGGCACAGTTTATTGTTTGCAGGCTCAATTTATACAAGTAGCAAGTAAGGGGTGGGTCAGGAGATAATTGGACCTTAGGTGGCACCGGCGGGGAGGTGTAGAAGGGTGATTGGGTCTTGGTTGGCACCGGCATGGACGAAGGACCCGGAAGAGAAGCGGGGAGTTCGCCATTTTGGAAGCGGGGGAGGTGTTTATTGCTTAACAAAGGACAGAAAAGGCACATGCTGTGAGGTAGCCTAACCACTAACTCTAACTTAGAAATGCAAATGTTGCTAGGTAAATTAACCCCGAGCTCTATCACTAAATGTGCTTCTTAGTGATAGGGGAAAACTTGTTTCTAACGCATGGATGGGTTCATTGTTGCTGACTTTACAGGGAAGATTTCTAGCTGATTTTACAGGAAAAATTTTTACTCAAAACGTTGCTGTTGACTTAAGGCTTTTGTGACCGAATCTGCTTAAAGGCCCACAGATTTGCTCCCAACACAGCTCCGTCAGCATGGTTATGACCTTTATTTGGAATTATTTTTCTGGAAGATTGGTTAGGTCTATCTCCCCATGTTTCCTCTCAGGGGAGGATGTCTGTGTGATTCTGGTCTGGATCAAATTCTTCTGCCTTTTCATGGTGACAGAGGTTGTTATGGGGAGTTTGCATGTGTATCGGCTGGGAGAACTTCCCTTCTTTCTAGTTTGGGCCCTTCCTTTCCTGTGAGAACAGCAACCCCTTACAGCTTGTGCTGGGCACCTGCACAGAGATGGGGTTTCTGATACTTGCCCGGCTGCTGTGGAGTAAGCTCCATGCCATTGTTTTGGGTGTGATTGGTCTCAGTCTGCTGCCCTGCTATGGTGGGGCCATGGGAGGGGGAATGGGTAGGAGCCTGTTTATCACTGTGAGGGGTCTCTGAGTTGCACTGCCACCCAGGGGGTTAGGGTTCCCAGAGTTCCCTGGGATCCCCAGCTGCTGTGCTGAGTGCACTAAGATGCTTCCATCCATCTGTGAGGCCCCTGTCCCTTTAAGAATTCCTGAAAGCACTCGCTTTTCTTTTGTCCCAGGGGTGCTGGCTGCAGGACTCACTTGCAGGTTTTACTGTCAATTTTCCCTAGTATCCAGCACCCCACACCTGGCTGCAGATAGGTAGGACTGGATATTTAGCCTTCCTGGGCTCCCCCTCCCTGCCTGCTCTGATTTCTCTCTTCCCACTGGGGAGCTGGGGTACGGGTGTTGCTTGGGTCCCGCTGGGCCCAGCTTGTATCTTATCCCTTTGGCAAGGTGCTGGGTTCTCACAGGTGTAGATGTAGTCTAGCTGCTGTTGTGTATCTTCTGGTCTCTCCTTTAGGAATAGTTGTATTTGTTGTATTTTCAAAAATATATGTGGTTTTGGGAGGAGATATCCACTGCTCTACTCAGACTTCCATCTATGGTCCTCCCTATTCGAGCTTGAGCTTTTTAAGTTAGTGTTAGGCTTAGTGTTAGGGCTAAGGCTTAAGGATAGATTTACTGGGAGGGTATGGGTTAGAGATAGGATTACAGTGATGTGTGAGAGAGTGTTATGCTTTTTGGTAACTGTTAGGCTTAGGAATAGAATTAAGCATAGCTTTACAGTGAGGGGAATCAGATAACATGGAAGACTATCTTTAAGCTAACATATATGGTCCTCTCACTGAGATAAAATTTCAGAATGAACTTGCCTCAAACATAGAAAACTGAGGGAATTTGGGAAATAATACCCATTTTTATGTACAAAATATTCAAGGACAAATTTTTATGTGAGAATTTAATTGCTGGGGAAATGAATTTTCATATTATTGGTTTCAAAAACAGATGTGCTCTTACATTACAATTGCTCCTAAGCCTACAATGAGTGACAAGCGGCTCAGATCAATAAGTTTGATAGAAGGGTTCCTTTTCATTCATCCAGGCAGTAATTCCGTTGCTTACCATTCCCAGTTCTAGTACCCAGCCACGCTACTTGAATCTAGGATTACTTACATCTTCTCAGCCAGCAGGAGGATATGATGTAATATCTTTGTAACAAAAGATCTATATTGGTCTATTTTGTCCATTATTTCTATTTGCCTGGAGAATTGTGAGTGCACTAGTCCCACCTTGAACATTATGGCAAATCTTACATCAAGTGACAAGCCACTTGATACCACCGGCAATTTTGAACTCCTTCTGGATTTTTGAAATGAGTTTGCAGTGGGTTTTCTCACATTTGACACTGAATTTTGGGGGTACAGTAGTTGATTATGTTGCTTGCTGCACTGTGCATTGTAGATATTGCAGAGCATGCATCTGACATTGCCAAATATCACCAGAGGCAAAATCATCCATACGTGAGATCTGGAGCCCCAGAGTTTGAGAACAGGATTCATCTTGGCATAACTGCAAATAATTCTTGGTTGTTACCCAGATGGACGAGTCCACTGTCCAGACCCATTTTTGACATGAAAAATGGGCTTCCTCAGAGTACCAATTTACAGAATACACTTTTCTATAAATTCAATCCCATAATCCAGATCACATGCCAAGATGTTTTGGTAATGTGTAAACATTTTAAAGTTGTGCCTCTTCAGGAAAAGTCATTTGATGAATGGGGACCAAATGACAGCCCCCAACTGATATAACACTGAAATGGCTCATTAGGGAAAAGGAACATAAAGTCTAAGGATTGTTATACCCCCACTTTTGAAGAAATCAATAAAGATTTCCACTTTGTTGACTACAGAAAAAGTAGGTTTCTGGGAAGACCGATGGTTGTGTGTCTACCTAAGTGAGGGTTTGGAGATTGCAAGAAGCCTAGTGAACACAGGTTCCTCAGTCTGATAAAGACTCACTTAGGATGCAGAGCAGGTGTTGGCATTTGGACCTTTGAAAGTCAGGTGAAATGAGAGCAAGGAAGAAACAAAAAGAAAACCCAAAATGAATTCATTCAGCCAGTGTAGGGCCTAGTCTACTAGAAACAGAGATTTGGCAGGAAAAATTACCTTCCCATTTTTACCAGGATCCCACAAGGAAAGCATGTACACATAACAGAGGGATAATCAATAGAGTCATTGACCTTAAGGGCATATCCAAGGAACTGAATAATGGTATTGATACAGCCCCTCAGCATATGCTACTGGGCTCTGAAGAGGACAGGTGGTTTCTTTCGATTCCTAAGTCTCAAGGTGAGGGGTCTGGGTGAGAGTCAACAGTTAGGCTTCCAGGTAAGGGGTAGGGTTCACAAAAGACTAAGGGTGCCACTTCGGTTTGAATGGTTCAAGTTCATTGTGAGGGGCCGAGGTTTGTGTTAGTGTTCATGTTCATGAGTTAAGTTTGTGTTTGGGTTCAGAGTTTTTTGTTCAGGATCTCATTAATCTCTGGCATTCTGGATCATAGGTTAGAGTTAGTGTTCATGTGTTTGGGATTTCAGGGTTCCACATCCAGGTTAGGAAAACGATTAATGATGGGCTTTTAGGGTTAGGTATATGATGAAGATACTGTTATGGATAGAGTTAGGGTAATGGGATAGGTTTAGATTAGCGGTTCTGTTTAGCTTTGATCAACAGTGATGTGTGGGTGAGGGTGAGGATGGGTATAGTGTTAGGGCTAGGTCTTAGATTAGACTTTCTTTATGGGTGCACTGTAGGCAAAGTACAGTTTTGGTTAGATTTAAAGTAAGGGTTTAGGTTAGTAGACCTTTTAAGTTTGTCTTTTGGTTAACAGTTAAATGTCATTGAGAATGATGACAGCATTTAGGACTAGGGTTTAGGTTAGGTTAAAGATTTTCTGTACAGTGACATTATGGTTTCAGTTAGTATAAAGGGTAAGGGTCAGTGTTCTGTTCAGCTTCAGTCTAACAGTGAAATGTGGGTGATGCTGAGGTTGCTGGGTGATGGGAGAAGATAAGGCTGAGGTTGAAGGTGAGGTTTTAGCAGCACATTGTGCATTTCAATCCAAAAATTTTGAAGGGGAACACTGGCTAAATTGTTCCCATGTGCCCCTGCCTTTCAAATGGACGTGGCTATAGGACAACCCACAAGAAGACCCACACTCACTAGGATGAGCACAGAACGGCATGCCTTTCTTGTTGAGATATATATATGCCTTGTGTCTGGGTTCAGTTTTGTCCACAGTGGCTAGGGTTAACAACTTCAACCTCACTGAGTACCACACCTTCTGCTGAGGCCCTAGGCCCTGGAAGTGGAATCTTCTCTCCTTACAAGCCAGCATCTCTCTTTAAGCTACAGTCGATTCAGTCACCATTGTAACGTCATGAATCTATGGGAACACTGGTGCTCATGCAAGTCCTACACACAATAAGTGCTTTCCATTGAACACGTCTACTGCAGAGCCCAGAAAACAAACATCTGAGACAGTAAATATCAGGGGTTCAGTCCCATTAGTGGAGAGCCCTGCCATGGCACAACAAAATGCACAAGCCACCAGGACATTTTCCACAGCTACTGCATCCATGCAGCCACTTGGGAATCCATTCAGATGGGTCAAGGTCAGGCATCAAGGAGAGAGTCAAGGGTTAGCTCTCAGTGATCCAGTTGGCTGAGTGTTCAGCTGTTAAGTTTGTTTCAGGGCTTAGTGTGGGGTTCATGTATTGGTTACTAGTTTAGGTGTCAGAACTGGAGTTTTGTCACGTTTTGAGTTTGTGTTCAGGGGTTCAGGATTCAGAATCAGTTTTCTTGTTCAGGGCTTTGGTTTGTGGTTTGTGGATTCAGTGGTTAGTGTCAGGGTGATGGTAAGAGTTAAGATTGGCTGATGTTTAGGGTTAGAGTTAGCATTCAGACTAAGGGTTAGGGTTAATGTTAGGCTTCCTATTAGAACTGAGATTTAGGATAAGATTAGAGTTCATTCTTGGGTTTGGGGTCAGGTTATACTGCTGTTTGACTTAGGGTTATATTTTTGGTTTTGGGTAAGTGTAGGCTTAGGGATAGATTTAGAGCAAAGAAAATCAGTTAATGGGGAAGACTGTCTCCAAGCTAACTTATAGGAGATCTTCTCACCCCAACACAAAATTTCAAAGTGACCTTCCCTTAAGCTTAGGAAACTAAATGGTTGAATTTGGAAACAGAATTTCCATATCTTAGAAAAATATTCCTGTTTATATCTCTGGGTTAGAGTCCAGTGCTGGGGTAACCAATTTTTATCTGCTGGTTTCAAAACTATGTATGCTCCTACAATTTAGTAGGTCCTAAGCCTACAAAAAGTGACAATGTTCTCACATCAGGTTGTCTATTAGGCTGGGTTCCTTCTCCATCATCCATGGAAGATTTCACTTGCTTTAACATTCCAGCTCTAGAACTAGACTACATGACTTGAATCATGGACACCTTATAATTACTGGCAGGAAAATATGATGAAATATCTCCCTAACTCCTGATCTATTTTCATATATTTTGCTCATTTTTTTCCATTTGGCTGGGGAATTATTGGAATACTCGTCCCCCCTTGAAAGTTGTACCAGATCTTGGTAAATTAATTATCATCTGCCACAATGAAACACACCTGGAAGCTTGAGCTGAGTTTGTCTGCAGTGTGTTTTCTGAACTTCTGACACTGAATTTTGGGGATATAATAGTCTTTTTAGTTTCTTGTTGCTGTTTGCATTGTTTATGCTGAGCAGCATGTATTTCAACATTGAGAAATATCCTCAGAAGCAAAATAATCTGTGCTTGAGTTCCACCACCCCCAGAGTTTGAGAACAACAGGCATCCTGAAATATCTGCAAGCAATGCTCCATCCCTTTCCCTGATGAGAACTATTTATTGGCAAGTCTACATTCCAGACCCAACTCACAGGAGACACTTTTAAAAATGTTCTATCCCACATTACAGATCATATGCAAACATCTGTTGCAGGAATGTAACACATTTCAAAGCTGTCCCTTGTCAGAAAGAAAGATTTTATAATGAGGGACCATAGGACAGCGCCCAACTGATAGCCCACTGAAATGGCTGTTTTGGTACAAAGGATTATTAATAGTAGGGAGTATCATGTCCCCACTTTTGGTATAAAGCAACCTGTTTTTCCTTTTGTTGATGATAAGGAAAGTAAGTAGTTTTTAGAATGACCAGTGTTTTTCTTTTTTTTCCTGGCCTAAGTCAGTGTTTAAAGATTGTAAGAATCCTTATGATTTTAATTTTCTCAGTCTGAGAAAAGATTCACTTATGATACATCATCTCAGTTGCTGGCAATTGAGACCTATAGAAGGCAGGAGAAGCAAGAAAATAGAAGAAATGAAAACAAAAGTGGAAATGATTCCTTTCAAGTGTCTTAGAGCCAGGACTAAGGGAACAGAGATACTTTGGAAACATTTCCTCTCTGTTTTTACCAGTATCCTGCAATGAAATCATGTGCACATAAAGGCAGGACAACCAAGAGAGTCATTCACCTAAAGGGCAGATACAAAGAGCTGAACAATGGTTCTGCTGCAGGCTTTTAGCATATGCATCTGGGGTCTCAACTGGACATTGTTGTTTATTTCAATTAATGCTCCACTTGAGGGTTCATGTTTAGGGTCAAAGGTTAGGCATCCAGGGTAAGGTTTACAGGTTGATAAGTATCCAGGATTCCAGTTCAGTTTGAGAAGTGTGAGTTTAGTGTGGGAGTAAGGAGTTATTTTGGGTTTGTGTTCAAGTTTTAGGTTTTGTGCTTGGCTTTCTGGTATGGGGTTCAGGTTTGGGTTGAACTCAGGCATATTAGGGGTAAATGTCGGGGTTGGGTTTAGGGTTAAGTTTAAAATGAAGAGATTGTTTTTGTTAGACTTAGGATAATGGGTGAGGATTAGCATAAGGGTTCAGTTTAGCTTTTGACCAATATTGCAGTGTTTGTCAGGATGAGAGAAAGGGTAAGAGTTAGGTTAGTGCTACATCTAGAATTAATATTATGTTAAACATTAACTTCAGAGTGAAGTTATGGTTATGGTTAGAGTTAGAAGAAGGGGTCAAGTTAGGAGAAGGGTTAAGTTTGTCTTTCATTTAACAGTGAAGTTTGCATGAGAGTGAGGTTAGTGTTTATTGAAAGAGTTAAGGTAATGCTTAGGATTAGGTGTAGGGTTTAGGTATGGCTTCAGTTAGAGTTAGAATATGGGATAAGGTTAAGGTCAGGATTCAGTTTAGATCCTGTTTAACAGTGAGGTGCAGGTGAGGCTGAGGGTGAGGGGTGAGCAGTGAAGTTTAGGACAAAGATAACGAGAGGGTAATGTGATGTTTAACCTACAGGTTGAATGTTATCATCTACATTTTGCGAAGGGGAGTGCTGGAACCAGTTGGATCACCTGGTGATCATAGGAACCCCTGAATTTTCTAAGAATGAGGCTGCAGGACAGCCCAGTAGCCAGACCCTGTGGTTGCTACCCTGTGGATGTATCATCTGCAGATCCCTGTGAAGTTGCATCATTTCCCACATTGAACTTCAGGTGTTCAATGACATGCATGCAGAGCTCTTCCATGGAATTTCCCAATGTGTTAATCCCCAACACAGTTCCACATCTCCTGCATTCATCCAGCCACACAGTCACTGATTTATCTTGTCCAGTAGGGATCAGAATGAGAGTTAAGGGCTAGCCTCAGGGTTCTGGGTTTGCAGGCTTAGAATTCAGATTGGGATTCAGTGTTTTACTGGTTGGTTCAGGTGTCAGT
This sequence comes from Manis javanica, assembly GCF_040802235.1. NCBI lineage: Eukaryota > Metazoa > Chordata > Mammalia > Pholidota > Manidae > Manis > Manis javanica. The sequence goes on from NC_133175.1 coordinate 2,611,775, forward strand.
GTCATGCTTACATTTTGGATTGGGATTTGAGATTGGTTGCAATATTAGGTTTTGTGTATGTGTTCAGGGATTTGGGGCTCACAATTGACTTTCTGATTATGAGATTACATTGGAGCATTATGGGTTCAGGGTTTCACAATGAGGGTTTCAATTTCTACCTGAATTTAAGGGTTAAGGTTTTGAGTTGAAGGTTAGAATTACGATTAGTGCTACACTTAGTGTTAGGACAGAGGTTTAAGGATTGCATTTGGTTTAGGTTTATGGGTTAGAGTTTGAGTTACAGAGAGAAGTGTGTGAGGGTTACGGTTATAGTTTAGGGTAAATGTTAGACTTAGCAATGGAGTTAGGGATAGCTGTAGAGTGAGAGGAATCAGTAAATGGGAAAGACTATTTCTAAGCTAATTTAGAGATGATCTGAGATGAAATTTCAAGGTCCAATTCCTTTAACCATAGGAAACTAAAAGACTGAATATCTTTGAACAAACTATTCCAGGATAAATCTACTTGAGAGAATTCAGTTGCTGTGGTAACCAAATTTCATAGTCCTGGATTTCACACTCTATATATTGTTAGTTTAGTAGGCCCTAAGCCTACAATGAGCAACAATGTGCTCACATTAAGATTTCCCCTAGGCTGGTCTCCTTCTCGATCATCCAGAAAAGAATTCAGTTTTTTTAACACTCAGAGTTCTAGGACCAAGCTACATGACTTGAATCATGGACCCCTAAACCCTCACAGCCAGCAGAAGAACATGATGAAATATCTCACTGATGGAATGTCTCACTGACTGCAAATCTGTTTTGGTCTATTTTGACCATTCTTTCCACTTGGCAGGAGAATTTTTTGACACTAGTACCTCTTTGAACATCATGGAAAATCTTTAAACAAACAATGCACCAGCTGATACCACCTGCTGCATTGAATCCCAATTGTATGTTTGAGCTGAGTTTGCATACATTAGGTTTTCTCACCTTCTTACAGTGAATTTTGGTGGCAGGATAGTCTTTTCTGTTGCTTGTTGCCCTGTGTTTTGTAGATGGAGACCAGCGTACATTCGGACATTGTCAAATATCATCCCATGCAAAATTATCCGTGCTGGTCTTTCAACACCCCAAAGTTGGAGAATAGGAAAAATCCTTATATAAATTCAAGCAATGTCCCATTCATTTACAGAGATGAGATCTCTTGATGCAAAAGTCCACACTGCACACCCACTTTCCACATGGAAAAGAGATACCCCCACAGCAGCAATTTACAGAATTTACTTTTCTAAAAATTCAGTTCTGTACTCAAGATCAGGTATGAAGCTCTGTTGCTAGTGTGAAACACAGTTTAAAGTTGTCCCTTTTTGGAAACAAACATTTGATGAGGAGGGTCTAATGGACAGCTCCAAACTGATATCCCACTGAATTGGCAGTTTTCCCTAAAGGATCATGAAGCGCAGTAGTGTCATTGCCCCACATTCAATACAAAGCAACAAAGTTTTCCTGTATGTTGACAAGAGGAGATGTAGTTTTATGTAGTGCCCAGTTGCTTGTCTGCCCAAGACAATGTTTGAAAATTGAAAGAAGCCTAATCAACACAAATTTCTCACTCCGAGAAAATATTCACTTGGGATGCAAATCAGCTGCTGTCAGTTGATATCTATGCAAGATAGGAAATTCCTTCTGTTTACCAGGATCCTGCAAGGGAATCTTATGGGCATAAAGGTGGGACAACCAAGAGAGACATGAACCAAAAGAGCAGATCCAAGAAATTAAATAATGGTTAGGTTGCAGTACCTCAGCATACGAGACCAGGCTCTGAAGTGGACATCGTTGTTTCTCACGATTCCTGAGGCCCCAGGTGAGGTGTAAGGGTGAAAGTGGATGGCTAGGATTTAGAAGTCAGGGTTAGGGTTTGAATAAATATCCAGAGCTCCTTTTCAGGTTGGGGTTTTGGATTCAGAGGGAGTGTTCAGGATTCAGTTTGAGGTTTGATTTCAGTGGTGCGTCTTCATGTTTGTCTTCCCTGGGGTTCATTTTCTGGTTCCAATCTATGGTTCTGGTTCAGTAATTAGAGTTTGAATTCGGAGGTTTGGTATTTCAGACCAGGAGTCCAGGTTGGAAGTAGGGATGGGTTAGATTTAGGGTTAGTTTTACAATGAAGTTATCGTTATGGTTTAATTCAGGGTAAAGCTTTAGTTTGGGAGTAAAGTTTCGCTTTAGCTTTCAACCAAGAGCGAGTTCTTGGTCAGGGGGAGGGAAAGGATGAGTGTTAGCATTTGAGCTATGACTGTGATCAGGGTTAGTTTAAGGGTGAGCTTTAGGGGAAGTCATGTTTACAGTTAGGGTTAGGTTTAGGTTAAGATTCTAGGTTAGGAAAGCTTAAGTTTGCTTTAAGGCTAACACTGAACTGTGGGTGACTGTAAGGTTAAGGTTTTGAGTGTGGGTTGCAGTTAAGTTTAGGGGTAGGTGTAAGGTGAAGTTATGGCTTCCCTTAGAGTTCACATGAGGTGAGTCTTAGGCTTAGGGTCAGCATTCAGTTTAGCTCCAGGCTAACAGTGAGGTGTGGGTGAGGCTGAGGATGAGGGGAGAGGATTAGGTTGAGGGTAACTGAGGGGTTTCGTCTTCAGGATGAGAATTATCATTCCAAATTTGCTGGTGGGGATGCTGGACTCTGTGTTGGGTCACCTCGCATTCCTCCTGCACCCCTGTGTTTCTAATAATGTGGATACAGAACAGTACAGGAGCAAAACCCACACTTCCAGTGATGAGCAGGAACTGAATAGCTTTCCCTGTGAACCATATGGATCACCATGGCACAAAGCAAACCCAGGCGTCTTGGATATGGGTTCCATTTTCTCTATAGACACCAATTGGATCAGCCTGCAGCTCACCAAGGACTTCATCCACACTTGAGGCCTCAGGCCCTAAAGAGGGAATCTTCCCTGTTAAAACAAGAAACCTGTTTCTATGAAACCATCATTACAGTCACCACTCTGATGTCATGGAACTATCATAACACTGCTGTTCATGCAAGTGTTCCATACCAGAACTCTTTCTCATTGGATGCATCCACTGCTGACTCCTGAGTACTGCATCATCTCAGATAGTGAACATGAGAGGGTTAGGCACATGTATGAAGATATTTGTGAAGGTACATTCAAATGCATGAACCCCCACCACATGTTCCACACCTCCTAAATACATCCAGCCACACAGAGATACATACCCTTCAGATCTTGTCAGGGATGATGGTGAGAGTCCTGTGGTAGCTGTAAGGGTTTGAGGACATGTAGGGTAAGATTTTTCACTTGGTTTCAGGAATATATGTTATGTTTCATATGTCCTTTTCATGTTTCATAGTCAGAGCTGCTGTTTGGGTTCCATTGTAATAGGTAAGTTTTGAGTTTGTGTTCAGGGCTTCAGGGTAAAGTTTTATGGTTCTTCTTCAGGCCTCATGGTGGTGTTTGTGGTTTCAAGAGTTTGGAGTCATGTTGAGGGCAAGTTTTAAGGTTTAGGGTTGATGTTAGGGTTAGAGATAGTGTTTAGGGTTAAAGTTAGTATTATTATTATGGTTAGGTATGAGGTATATTGTTAACTTTAGGGACAGGGTTACTGGCTAGGTTTATAGTTACTGTGATGTCTGTGTGAGGGTTTGTTTTTTGATTAGTGTAGGTGTTAGGCTTAGGGATAGAACGAAGCATATCCTGAGAGCACGTGGAATCATATAATGTGAAGAATTATCTCCAACTTAAATTATAGATGACCTCAAACGAGATGAAATTTCAAAGGGAACCTCCCTTAAATAGGAAACCAAATTATTGAATTTAGAAATAGAATATCCATGACTTCAGAAAAATTTTCTTGAAGAAATTTTGATGTGAGAATTAATTTGGTAATAAACAATTTTCATAGTTCTGGATTCAAAAGTATGTATGATCTTAAAGTTTAGTAGGTCCTAAGCCTACAATTATTGACAAGTAATTGTATCATCAAGGTTATATCATCAAGGTGTCTGATAGACAGGGTTACTCCTTAATTATCCAGGCAATAATTCAATTGCTTTAACCAAGTACATGAATTAAATTATGGACACCTCCACTTTCACAGACAGTAGAAGAACACGGTGGAATATGTCCATACTTCCAGGTCTCATTTCATCTATTTTTCACATTATTTCCATTTAAATAGAGAATTGGGAGGACACTGGTCTTGCCTGGAAAATAATGGCAAATCTTCTGAAATCAAATGATGAGTCTTTTGATACTGCCTTCCACAATAAACCCCACCTGTAAATTTAAGCTGTTTGTCTTCAGTTGGCTTTCTAACATTCTGACACTAAATTGTAGAGTCTGGACACTCTTTTCTGTGATATGCTGCTCTGTAGTGTAGATAGTGAACTACTTGCATTCCATAATTGCAAAATAGACCCAGACACAAAATAAACCACCATTGAGTTCCACAACCCTGGAGATGGAGAACAGAAGGCTTCCTGGAATAACTGGAAGCAAACCTCTGTCACTTCCTCAGATGACAAGTTTTGATGGAAAACTCTATCTTCTAGTTCCTTTTCTTGCATGGAAATTGAGCATTTTAGAGCTGCATTTCAATGAATGCACTTCTCTATCAGTTAAATCCATAGTCCAGATTGGATTTGAATATTTGTTGCTAGTGTGTAATACGTTTTAAACCTGTCCCTCATCAAAAACAAGTATTTGATGAGTAGTGACTACACAAAAGTTCCCAAATGATATCCCACAAAAAAAGAGCTGTTTTGGCAAAAGGATCAGGGATCCTAAGGAGTGTCATGCCATCACACTGATAATGCAAAAAACTTTGCCAGTTCTTTGATGACAGGAAAAGCAGTTTTTTGTTACAACTGGTTGTTTGTGTCTCCTCCATCAATGTTTGAAGATTAAAAGAAGCCAAATCAACACAGGTTTCTCGGTCTGAGAAAAGATTCACTCAAAATACAGATCAGGTTGTGGCAATTGAGACCTATGAATGCAGGAGAAGCAAGAGAAAAGAATAAATACATAAACAAAACCAAAATACCTCCATTTAATTATCTGGAGCCCAGTCTAATAAGAACAGAGATTTGACATAAAGTATTTCCTTTCTGTTTTATCTGCTATCCCACAAGGAGATCATGTTGCATAAAGGTAGGACTACTATGAGAAGCACGTACTTCAAGGGCAGACTCGCAGAACCTAATACTCATTCTTCTGCAATCATTCAGTATGCAAAACTTGAGTCTGCAGAGGACATTGTTGTTTCTTTCTATTCCTAATGTCCAGGTGAGGTGTGACTGCTATGTTCCTGGGGTAAGGGTTCATAATGAGTCCAGGGTTCCACTTTGGTTTGAAGTATTTGGCTTCACTGGGAGGGATCAGGGATCATGTTCAAGGTTAGGCTTAGTGTTGGTGTTCAGGACTTGGGGTTCAGGGTCTGCTGTATATCTAGAGTTCTATTTAGAAGTTAGAGTTCAGGTTCTGGAGTTCAGTATTTTAGAAAGTGGTTCCCAGCTTTGAGGTAATAATTAGGTTTGTGTGTGTTAGGTTTATGATGAAGATATCATTATGGTTAGCATTAGGGTAAGGGTTTAGTGTGATGATAAATGTCCATAAAGCTTTAGATGAACAGTGATGTATGGTGAGGGTGAGGCTGAGGATATGTGGGAAAGTAAATTACTATAGTCAATATATTCAATGGTATGGAAGTTCCTCAAAGAATTAAAAATAGAACTGCCATAAAATACAGTAGTTCCACTTCTGGGTATTTATATAAGAATGCAAGGAGAGAAATTTGAATTTGTAAGATATATACCCACCCATGTTCATTGCAGCATTAGTTGTAATGACCAATAGATTGAAACAAACTAAAAGACCTCAGTGGATGTATGCATAATGAAAATTATGTATGTATGTATATATGTATGTGTATGTGTGTGTGTGTATAATGCAATGACATTCAGCAACAAGAAAGAATGAAATTCTTTTTATTTTGAGCAAGGGTATGGCTATAATGACTTCTGCATGACTCTAACCCACAGTTGCTCCAACTATGTAAGCAAAACTCAACTTATCATTGGGCACCACTAGTATAGGAGGCTTCCTTAAACCTGGTGGCCAGCACTATCACTGCATCACAAGGCATTTACTATGTTGTCCACAAAGCAAAGTCTCTCCAGAGTCCTAGGCATAAAGAAGTAGGACCTGAAAGTTTCCTTGGTCGTAGGGATGGACCTCAGCAGACACTTTCCCCTCTTTGTAAATTCTCTCTGGTTTGTAATTCAGTCAAGGTATCCTCATCTCAGGCTGAGCAATTATTTCCTCCCTACTTCCAAATGAAAATCCCAACGATGGAATGATGACTGCCCTAGTTCTTAGACACCTGAAATTTGCTGTATGGCTCTTCCTCATTCTGTCCTACTCCAAATCCTCATTACCCAAGCCCCATGTTCCTCTATGCCCTGAAGGAACTTCCAGGAGTTAAAATCATTCTCCCTGTACCCCAGGAGCACCATAGGTCATTGTTAGAGAACTAAGGTCAATGAAGTTTCCAATCATGCAGAAACATGTAAACTGTTTCAAGAACACAGTTTGCAGAGAATTAAACAGTTCTCTCCTATAGCTACTGCCTATACTGGGGAGTAGACTGTGTGCTCAGCCTGCTTCCATGAAGAATGGTGAACTGTTTGACCCAAGGCCCCATATGCTGGAGAACCCAGGCCTTGTCCTTATGGACTTGGTCTGTGATAGGCAGGACTATGGGAACTTTGAGAATCCCCATTATGCTATTGACTTCTGCTCTCAGTGTCATGAGAATGGGTTCCCTTTATGGCAAAGACATCTCCAGCCTCTTTTCCTCTTTCCCATATCACATACAAGATATGTTCTTTTGCTTAACCACTCTCTCATGACCCCAATAGTGTAGTTTACATCTTCTTGTGCATACCTATATGCTCCTGGTAATACTAGGAGGAAAATAACTGAATTGGGAGAAGTACAACAGTGTTTACTATGATCTCAGGTGCTCTCATCTCCAACAGAAACATAATGGAATGGGTGAAACACTGGCTTATAAAGCCCCATCCTAACTTCTCCTCTGGACTCTTACCAGATACTGTTCTCTGGTGCAGACCCTACCTTTCTAGACCTCAGTTTTCCAACTCTATGGAGTGGTTGAACATAGAACTGCAGAAACGTGTGCACAGGGAGACGTGTACTCAGGCATCATCAATCTTGAATGGGGTGTTGGCATGAGTAGTGTGGGAAGGCAGAGGTTCACAGGAATTCTAGCACATGCAGATGCAGGCAGACATGGAACAGGAGTGGCCAAGACTCCTGCTGAGGTGCCAGTATGCATAACAATCAACTGGGATGCTGACATACATCCCAGGAATGCATGTAAATCCTGATATTCCAGGGATACAAGGGTGGTAAAATATTCACAAACTGTTCATCGTGATATACCTTGAAGGACAGGAACTATATCATCATCTACATAGATGCTAAGAAAAACACCCAACTTGGTAAGGAAGAATTAAATAGTCACTATTTTCTGCTGACATGATACTATTTAGCTATGATACATACATTAAAGCGCTAATATCCAAAAAAGATAAATAACCCATATGACAATGTCAAAAAAAACCCACAAATAACCCAATTAAAAAATGGACAGAGATGGCAGAGTAGGAAGGCAAGGTGTAACTTTTGAGACACCACCCAAAACTATTAAAATTAATAAAAGATTCAGCAAAGTCACAGGATACAAAATTAATACACAGAAATCTGTTGCATTCCTATATTCCAGCAACAAACTAGCAGAAGGAGAAACCAAGGAAACAACTCCATTTATAATTGCATCAAAAGTAATAAAACATGTAGGAGTAAACCTAACTATGGAGATGAAAGACCTGTGCTATGAAATCTGAGACAATGATGAAGGTGAAGACACAAATAAATGGAATTATATTTCTTGTTAATAAGAAAACAATATAAAATGGCCATACAGCCCAAAGCAGTTTAAAGATTCAATAAAATCTCCATGAGAAAAAATGGAATTTTTCAATGACATACAGCAAAGAATAATAAAATTAATATGAGTCCACAAAAGACCCCAAATAGCCAAAGTTATCTTGGAAAGACAAAAGAAAAACAAAGCTGGGAATAAAACACTTCCTGAATTCAAGCTGCAATGTTTAAGACAGTATGGCACATACATAGGAGCAGACACATAACTGAATAGATCAGAATAGGGAGCCCAGAAATAAACTCATGCTTATCTGGTCAGTTATATTTTCAAAAGCAGACAAGACTATACAATGGGGAAAAGATAGCCTGTTCAATAAGTGGTGTTTGGAAAACTGACATCTACATGCAAGAGAATGAAATTGGATCACTTGCTTACAGAATACACAAATGCAACCTCAAAGTGGATTAAAGAGGTAAATTTAAGACATGAAGCCATAAAATACTTAGAACAAAAGTTTGGCAGGAATATCTTGAGCACCAGATGAGTAATTTGTTCATGGGTATGTCTCCTACACATGGGAAAGGAAAAAATAATTAGATTGTATCAAAATGAAAAGCTGTACAGCAAAAGAATCAATCAAACAGAAGGGCATCCTAAGTAGAGGAGAAGTTATTCAGCTATGATATATCCAATAAAGGGCTAATATTCGAATATATAAAGAACCCATGTGACAACATAAAAGAAAACAAATAACCCAATTAAAGTGGATGGAGATGGCAGAGTAGGAAGGCTAGGTGTAAACCTAATCCCAAAACACATAAAACATGAAAATACAACTAATCCTGAAAATGACCTGAGGATGGCAGTACCGACTATTTACATCTGGGGGAGAAGAGAAGACCCCACAGAAAAGGGTAAAGTGGCAAAGCCAAGATCTGGCAGGATCTAAGCCCCACCCCCACCCCAGCCCACAGGGAGGAGGAAGAGGAACAGAGTGTGGAGGGACTATGAGGCTAGTATCACTGAACACCTGACCTCCAGGAGCATGAGCCCACATTGCATGGTGCTCTGGTGATTAGTGGGGCTAGACAACAAAGACAGGTGGAACATTCTAGACAGCTGAGATTCCTGCTGCTTGTGGAGAACAGGCATGCTCTACCTGACCCCTGAGACAAATGCAAAGCAGGCAGTTTGAAAGACTTCCCTACAGTGGGAGGGGTACCAGAGAGGTGAGGGTTAGACAGAGCTCTCTGCTCAGGAGAAAGGGCAGACAAACAATACCTCCCTATCCCAGCAGTTTGGGAACTACCACCAGCACCAGATATTCCAACCTCCTCATGGACAATACTGCCTCAAGACTCCTCCCTGCCCATGTGGTCTATAGAAGGCACACTTGTCCCACCAGTGGTGTCAGACTTTGCTGCCAGGTAAGCAGAAGGAGACCCTCCCAGATTTCTCAGCCCTGTGTGACACAGCTGAGGAAGTACCTGTGATAGCCATCCCCAGAAGCTCCTTCCTCCTGGCAAGCACTGGCTCCTGCCTGCCTGTGGCCTCTGCCTTGCTGAAGTCCAGGGAGATGGCAAACCCAACCACAGAAACTACAGTGGCTCAGCCTGGAGGCTTCTCCCAGCTGATGGCCCACGTGATCCAGTGTTGGTGTCAGACTTTGCTGACACATAGGAAGAGGTAGACCCTCAAGTTCTCTTGCTTCCATTGAGGCCCAGCTGGGGAAGTGTCTGTGGAAGCCACTGCAGAAGCTTCTTCCTCCCCAGGGATGCTGAATCCCATGCAATGGTACTGAGCAGACACACACACCAGCCCACACACCCCATTAACCCTTAAGCCCTACCACTGCTGCAGGCCAGGAAGAGGGCAGCCCCAGAAACTGCAACTCTAGCACAGCTTTCTGCACTCATCACAAAGGCACAGCCAAAGCAAAGTGGCCACCAAAAATAAGACCAGTACAAGCCGGCAAGAAATGTGTTCTTGCCCACTGCACACCAACAGCTGGAGTCCCTGCATTGGAATGTAAAATGTCCTGAGCTTCAGGCCACACCACTCTTCCCCCACCATAAAGCTATTGCTCTGAAGAAGAAACACAGAATCTGGAAAAGTGAGGACGCAGGGGAATATATTCCAAGCAGTACTATGAGTTGTAACACCAGAAGGAGGACTGACTGAAACAATCATCAATATTCTTGATAAAGACTTCAAAATACAAAGTCATAAACATGTCATAGATCTACAGGAAATTATTCAAGTTCTCAGGGAGGACTGCAATGAAAAGATAGAGGCCTGCAAAAGACCCACTCGAAGTTGAAAAATCCATTATATGAAATGAAACATACAATGGCGGGAATTAATAGCAGACTTTCACAGGTTCAAGAATTTGTAAATGATATGGAATTTAGGGAATATGGAAACATGAAGCTGAAAAACAGATCAAAAAGCATCTCGAGGAATGAAAAAATGAGAGCCTCGTGACCAATCCAAATGGAACAATATTCACATAATAGAGGTACCAAAAGAAGAAGAGGGAGGCAGAGGGATAGAGATTGTCTTTGATGAGATAATTGTTGAAACCTTGCGGTCTGGGAAAGGAAATAGGTCAGGAAGTACAGAGAGCCCTTAACAAAAGGTACGCAAGGAAGACAACACCAAGACATAAAACGATTAAAATAGTGAAGATCAAGTACAAGGAGACAGTATTGAAAGCAGCCAGAGAAAAAAGGTTACTTACAAAGGAAACCCCATCAGGCTATTCAGCAGATGTCTGAGGAGAAACTCTACAGTCCAGAAGGGAGGGAGGGGCATGATATACCTAATTTAATGAAACAAAAGGACTGCCACTGAAGAACACTCCACCTGGCCATATATACATTTGAAGCTGGGATTAAACGTTTTCGGTAAAAGAAGAGTTGAAGGAATTCACCAAGAGTGAATTCAGCAGTAAGCCAGGCCTACCAACATGTTAGAGTGCTGTAGATGGAAATGTCCGTAAAGCTAAACAGCTTTCAGTAGAGAAAGCAAGTGCACAGTAAAGGTAGGAGACCAATTCATTACCAACAAAGTATGAATTTAAATAAACTACTCACAAAATCAAAGGACATACAAAAGAGGCAGAATATGTAACCTAATATATAAAGTGTAGAGGCAGAAGAATAAGGGGGAAAACACCTCTAGTATGCGCTTTAAAAAGTAATCAGCAATTTAGCATAAACTGTTATATAGTAAGAAAGGTCTCCTTTAACCTTAGTAATGGAAAGAAGGAAGGAAGGAGGGAAGGAAGGAAGGAAGAAAGGAAGGAAGGAAGGAAGGAAGGAAGGAAGGAAGGAAGGAAGGAAGGAAGGAAGGAAAGAAGGAAGGAAGGAAGGAAGAAAGGAAGAAAGGAAGGAAGGAAGGAGGAAGGAAGGAAGGAGGGAAGGAGGGAAGGAAGAAGGAAGGAGGGAAGGAAGGAAGGAAGGAGGGAAGGAGGAAGGGAGGAAGGAGGGAAGGAAGGAAGGAAGGAGAGGGAAGGAGAAAGGAAGGAAGGAAGGAGGGAAGGAAGTAAGAAGGAAGGAAGGAAGGAGGGAAGGAAGGAGGGAAGGAGGAAGAAGGAAAGGAAGGAAGGAGGAAAGGAGGGAAGGAGGAAGGAAGGAAGGTGGAAGGAAGGAAGGAGGGAAGGAAGGAAGGAGGGAAGGAGGGAAGGAGGAAGAAGGGAAGGAAGGAAGGAGGGAAGGAGGAAGGAGGGAAGGAGGGAAGGTGGAAGAAAGGAAGGAGGGAGGCAAGAAAGGAGGAAGGAAGGAAGGAAGGACGGAAGGAAAGAGGGAAGGAAGGATGGAAGTAAGGAAGGAGCAAGGAAGGAAGGAGGGAAGGAGGGAAGGAAGGAGGAAGGAAGGAGGGAAGGAAGGAGAAAGGAAGGAGGGAAGGAAGGAGGAAGGAAGGAGGGAAGTAGGAAGGATGGAAGGAGGGAAGGAAGAAGGAGGGAAGGAGGGAGGAGGAGGGAAGGAGGGAATGAAGGAAGGAAGGAAGGAGGAAGGAAGGAGGGAAGGAAGGAGGAAGGAAGGAGGAAGGAAGGAGGGGAAGGAGGGAAGGAAAGAGGAAGGAGGGAAGGAGGAAGGAGGGAGGAAGGAGGAAGGAGGGAAGGAGGAAGGAGGAAGGAAGGAGGGAAGGAAGGAGGGAGGTAGGGGGGGAATGAAGGAAAGAAGGAGGAAGGAAGGAGGGAGGAAGGAGGAAAGGAGGAGGGAAGGAAGGAGGGAGGGAAGGATGGAATGAAGGAAGGAGGAAGGAAGGAAGGGGGGAAGGAAGGAAGGAGGAAGGAGGGAAGGAAGTAGGAAGGATGTAGGGAAGGAAGGAGGAAGGAGGAAGTAGGGAAGTAGGGAAGGAAGGAGGAAGGAAGGAGGAAGGAAGGAGGAAGGAGGAAGGAAGGAAGGAGGAAGGAAAGAGGGAAGGAGGAAGGAAGGAAGGAGGAAAGGAGGAAGGAGGGAAGGAGGGAAGGAGGAAGGAAGGAGGGAAGGAGGAAGGAAGGAGGAGAAGGAAGGAGTGAAGGAAGGAGGGAAGGAAGGAAGGAAGGAAGGAAGGAAGGAGGGAAGGAACGAAGGAAGGAAGGAAGGAAGGAAGGAAGGAGGGAAGGAAGGAAGGAAGGAAGGAGGGAAGGAAGGAAGGAAGGAGGGAAGGAAGGAAGAAGGAAGGAGGGAAGGGAGGAAGGAGGAAGGAAGGAGGAGGGAAGGAGGGAAGGAGGGGGGAAGGAGGGAGGAGGGAGGAAGGAAGGAAGGATGAAGGAAAGAGAGAAGGAGGAAGGAAGGAAGGAGGGAAGAAGGAGGGAGGGAAGGAGGGAAGGAGGAAGAAGGGAAGGAGGGAAGGAGGAAGGAGGGAAGGAGGGAAGGTGGAAGGAAGGAAGGAGGGAAGGAAGGAAGGAAGGAGGGAAGGAAGGAAGGAAGGAAGGAAGGAAGGAAGGAAGGAGGGATGGAAGGAAGGAAGGAAGGGAAGGAGGAAGGAAGGAGGGAAGGAAGGAGGAAGGAAGGAAGGAAGGAAGGAGGAAGGAGGAAGGAAGGAAGGAAGGAGGAAGGAAGGAGGAAGGAAGGACGAAGGAGGGAAGGAAGAAAGGAAGAAGGAGGGAAGGAGGAAGGAAGGAGCGAAGGTGTAAAGAAGGAGGGAGGAAGGAGGCAAGGGAGGAAGGAGGAAGGAAGGAAGGAAAGAAGGAGGGAAGGAAGGAAGGAAGGAAGGAAGGAAGGAAGGAAGGAAGGAAGGAAGGAAGGAAGGAAGGAAGGAAGGAAGGAAGGAAGGAAGGAAGGGGGAGTCAGAAAGAAAGGGAAATGGATAGTGGGAAAGCATCTTGTGTTTTCTGCTCTAGCCCACTCCCCTGACTCTCAAACATCTAATGCACATTCTTCTCCCGGTTCACGGAACACACTCACCCTACTCCCAACAGAGGTAAAACTCTCCCTAATTACTAGATCTGCCAAAAACTCACGATTTCTGAGAAATGCAGAGTTCTCTCCATCACGGTTGGATCTGCAGAGGATACAAACGTAAACGCTCCCATTCAGAAATAAAAGAGAATGCAAACTTAATCCTAATAATTATTAAGTCATCCTGAACAGGAATAGTGAAGTTTCCTTGTTTTGGCAGTAAATTCCATCTGGCAGTCATTGAAATCTTTGAAACTGTCTGAGAGGATTTCCCTTGTCCATTGCCCTCTGTTTTCTCTGATTTAGCTTTCTCATAGTTCTTCTTTGCCTGTTATCCTGGATAAATGGGTAAATACCTACACATGGAATGGCTGGATCATATAGTAGCTGTGTGCGCAATTTTTAAAGAAACTAGCAATTTCCAAAGTGGCTTTACCACTTTATATTCCCAACAGTAGGGTTATAAGAATTCTAGGTTCTTCACATTCTTGCCAATATGTCATTGTAATAGGTACATAATGGTATTTCATTGGGGTGTTAATTTGCGATACCATTACTGACTAGACATTGACCATCTTTTCATGTGATTTATAATTTGTGACACGTGTATCTTCTTTGGGGAAATGTCTTTTTAAATATTTTGCTTTTTTATTGTATTGTTTGTTTATTATTAAGTTTTCAGTGTTCTTTGTATATCCTGGATATAAGCCTTTTATAAAAACTATGTTTCACACATTTTTTTCCTACTTTGTAGCCTGTCTTTTCAGTCTCCTAACAGGGTCTTTTGAAGAGAAGTTTTTATTTTACATGAAGTCTCTATCATTTTTTATGGGTTGTGCTTATGATATATCCAATCTGCTGTTTCTTAACCAAAAATCACAGAGATTTTCTTCTAAAAGCTTTATAGTTTTAGATTTGGGTCTAGATTAGATATTTGGGTCTTGATCCATTTCGGACCAAATTTCCTTATGGTGTGTTTTTTTAAGTCAAAAAAGATTAAAGTTCTTTTTTGTTTTATTTTGTTTTTGTTTTCATGTTCATAACAATCATTTCAGCATTATTTCACCTCATCAGTTTATTTTTAAAAATTATTTCTCTACTGAATTGCCTTTGCACTTTTGTAAAAAATCACTTGTCTCTGTATGTGACCTTAATTTTGGACTCTATTCCAAAATTTTGGACTCTCATCCCACTGATCTGTTTGTCTATCTTGTCAATAGCACATTGTCTTGATTACTGTAGGTTTATAATAAGTGTGGATATCACAGAGTGTTAGCCCCCAACTTTTCTTCTTTTTCAATGTTTTTGGCTATTCTAGGTCCTTTGGATTTCTACATGCATTTTAGAATAAACCTATCAGTTTGCTCAGAAAAGCAAACTGGGACGTTGGGATTCGGTTGAATCTATAGACCAGTTTGGGGAGAATTGACACTTAACAATTTTGAGACTTCAAATCCATGAACAGGGTTTATTAATAAAAGGTCTTCTTTAATTTATCTCAGCAGAGTTTCATAGTTTTCAGTCTTGCACATCTTTTCTCAGCTTCATCCCTAAGTATTTTTGATTCCTAAGTGTTATTACAAATGTCATTGCTCTTTAAGTTTCAATTCTTGACTATTCATTGTTAATATATAAAAATATAATTGATTTTTATATATTGATCTTGTAACCTGAAACTTATAAACTCATGCATTAATTCTAGTAATTTTTTTTGTGGATCCATCAGGTCCACATAGATTCCATGTTGTCTCAATAAAAAGTTTTACTTTTTACTTTCCAATATGGATGTCTTTTATTTCTCTCAGTCTCTCTCTCCTTCTTTGCTTGATGGCATTGTCCAGCATCTTTAGTGTAATGTTGACTAGAAGTGATGAGAGTGGACACTCTTGTCTTATTTTTTATCTTGTGAGGGAAATGATTCAGTTTTTCACCATTAAATATAATGCTACCTCTACATTTTTCATAGTTATATTTTGCTGCTTAAATTTCCTTTGATTCTTTTTTTGATGAGAATTTTAATGAGGAATGGGTATAAAATGCATTATATAGATTATTATTCTGCATCTATTGCGATCATAATATGGTTGTGTTTGCACTAATTTTTTAGAATATGAGCTACCCTGATTGTTTTTGAATGTTGAATCAGTTCTTCCTGGGGGATATCCAACTTTGTTCTCATTTATTATTCTTCTTATGTATTATTGGATGAAATTTGCTAAAATTTTTCTTTTTATTAGGCTGCCCATTAGCGATCAGTACTTTTTAATTTTTTTATTAAGGTATTATTGATATACACTCTTATGAAGGTTTCACATGGAAAAACAATGTGGTTACTAGTTACTACATTTACCCATATTATCAAGTCCACACCCATACCCCAATGCAGTCACTCTGCATCAGTGTAGTAAGATGCCACAAATTCACTGTTTGCCTTCTCTGTGCTACAGTTTTCCCCGTGACTGCCCGCACCATATTTACTAAACATAATACCCCTCAATCCCCATCTCCATACATCCCGACCTGCCCTCCCACACCTCTCACCTTTGATAGCCACTAGCACCTTCTGGGAGACTGTGAGTCTGCTGCTATTTTGTTCCCTCACTTTTGCTTCACTCTTATATTCTACACATGAGGGAAATAATTTGACATTTGTCTTTCTCTGCCTGGCATATTTCACTGGGTATAATGTCCTCCAGCTCCATATATGTTTTTGCAAATGGTAGGATGTGTTTGTTTCTTGTGGCTGAATAGTATTCCATTTTGCATATAAACCACCTCATCTTTATCCATTCATTTACTGATGGACACTTAGGTTGCTTCCATATCTTGGCTATTGTAAAGAGTGCTGCAATAAACATATTGGTGCATATGTCTTTTTGAGTCTGAGAAATTGTATTCTTTGGGTAAATTCCAAGGAGTGGGATTCCCGGGTCAAATGGTATTTATATTTTTAGTTTTTGAGGAACCTCCATATTGCTTTCCACAATGGTTGAACTAGTTTACATTCCCACCAGCAGTGTAGGTGGGTCCCCCTTCCTCTGCACCCTCACCAGCATTTGTTGTTCTTAGTCTTTTTGATGCTGGCCATCCTTACTGGTGTGAGGTGATATCCCTGATGATTAGTGATGTGTTGCATCTTTTCATGTGTCTGTTGGTCATACGAATTTCTTCTTTGGAGAACTGCCTCTTCATATCCTCTGCCCATTTTTTCATCAGGTTATTTGCTTTTTGGGTGTTGAAGCATGTGAATTCTTTACATATTTTGGATGTTAACCACTTGTCGGATATGTCATTTACAAATGTATTCTCCCATACTGTAGCATGCCTTTTTGTTCTGTTGATGGTGTCCTTTGCTGTACAGAAATTTATTAGTTTGATGTAGACCCATGTGTTCATTTTTGTTTCTGTTTCCCTTGATTCAGGAGATGCATTCATGAAGAAGTTGCTCGGGCCTATATTCAGGATATTTTTGCCTATGTTGTCTTCTAAGAGTTTTATGGTTTCATGACTTACATTCAGGTCTTTGATCCATTTTGTTTACTTTTGTGTAGGGGTTAAAAAATGATCCAGTTTCATTCTCTTACATGTAACTGTCCAGTTTTGCCAACACCTTCTGTTGAAGAGGCTGTCATTTCCCCACTGTATGTCCATGGCTTCTTTATTGTATATTAATTGACCATATATGGTTGGGTTTATATCTGGGCTCTATAGTCTGTTACATTGTTCTATGGCCTGTTTTTGTGCCAGCACCAAATTGTCTTGATTACTGTGGCTTTGTAGTAAAGCTTGAAGTTGTGGAGCATAATCTCCTGCTTTATTCTTCTTTCTCAGGATTGGTTTGGCTATTTGGGATCTTTGTGGTTCCACATGAATTTTAGAACAATTTTCTCTAGTTCATTGAAGAATGCTTTTGGTGTTTTGATAGGAATTGCATTGAATGTGTAGATTGCTTTAGGCAGGATAGCCATTTTGACTATTTTAATTCTTCCTATCCATGAGCATGGGATGTGTTTCCATTTATTGGTATCTTCTTTAATTTCTCTCATAAATGTCTTGTAGTTTTCAGAGTATAGGTCTTTCACTTCCTTGGTTAGATTTATTCCTAGGTGTTTTATTCTTTTTGATGCAACTGTGAATGGAATTGTTTTCCTGATTCCTCTTTCTGCTCATTCTTTGTCTATAGGAATGCAACATATTTCTGTATATTAAATTTGTATCCCACAACATTGCTGAATTCAGATATTAGATCAAGTAGCTTTGGAATGGATTCCTTAGGGGTTTTTATGTACAATATCATGTCATCTGCAAACAGGGGCAGTTTGACTTCTTCCTTGCCAATCTGTATGCCTTTTATTTCTTCGTGTTGTCTGGTTGCCATGGATAGGACCTCCAGTACTATGTTGAATAGAAGTGGGGAAAGTGGGCATCCTTGTCTTGTTCCCAATCTTAAAGGAAAAGCTTTTAGCTTCTCACTGTTAAGTATAATGTTGGCTGTGGTTTTGTCTTATATGGCCTTTATTATGTTGAAGTACTTGCCCTCTTTACCCATTTTGTTGAAAGTTTTTATCATGAATGGATGTTGAATTTTGTCAAATGCTTTTTCAGCATCTATGGAGACGATCATGTGGTTTTTGTCCTTTTTGTTGATGTGGTGGATGATGTTGATGGATTTTCGAATGTTGTTCAATCCTTGCTTCCATGGAATAAATCCTACTTGATCATGACGGATGAACTTTTTGATGTTTTTGAATTCGGTTTGCTAATAATTTTTTGAGTATTTTTGCATATATGTTCATCAGGGATATTGGTCTGTAATTTTCTTTTTTTGTTGTGTCTTTGCCTGGTTTTGGTATTAGAGTGATATTGGCCTCATAGAATGATTTTGGAAGTATTCCCTCTTCTATTCTTCAAAAAACTTTAAGGAGGATAGGTTTAGGTCGTCTCTAAATGTTTGATTAAATTCAGCAGTGAAGCCATCTGGTTCAGGTGTTATTTTCTTAGGTAGATTTTTTATTACCATCTCAATTTTGTGGCTGTTAATTGGTCTGTTCAGATTTTCTGTTTCTTTCTGGGTCAGCCTTTGAAGTTTGTATTTTTCTAGAAATTTGTCCATTTCTTCTAGGTTATCCAGCTTGTTACCATATAATTTTTCATAGTATTCTCTAATAATTCTTTGTATTTCTGTGTTGTCTGTAGTGATTTTTTCCTTTCTCACTTCTGAATCTGTTTATGTGTGTAGATTCTCTTTTTCACTTGATCAGTCTGTTGAGGGGTTTATCTATTTTTTTTATTTCCTTGAAGAATCATTTCTTGCTTTCATCGATTCTATTATTTTCATCTTCTTGGTATTATTTATTTCTGCTCTAATCTTTATTATGTCCCCCCTTCTGCTGATGTTGAACCTCATTTGTTCTTCTTTTCCTAGTTTCATTAACTGTGAGTTTAGAGTGTTCGTATGGAATTGTTGTTCTTTCCTGAGATAGGTCTGTATTTCAATATACTTTCCTCCTAGCATGGCCTTTGCTGTGTCCCACACATTTTGTGGTGTTGAATTATAGTAGTAATTTGTCTCCTCTCCATATATTGCTTGATCTCTATTTTTATTTGGTCATTCATCCATTGGTTATTTAGGAGCTTGTTGTTAAGCCTCCATGTGTTTGTGAGCCTTTTTGTTTTCTCTGCACAATTTATTTATACTTTCATTCTTTGTGGTCTGAGAAACTGGTTAGTACAATTTCAATCTTTTTCAATTTACCAAGGCTCTTTTTGTGGCCTAGTATCTGATCTATTCTTGAAAATGTTCCATGTGCACTTGAGAAGAATGTGTATTCTGCTGCTTTTGGGTGGAGAGTTCTGTAAATGTCTGTTAGGTCCAACTGTTCTAATGTGTTGTTCAGTGCCTCTGTCTACTTACTTATTTTCTGTCTAGTTAATCTGTCCGTCTGAGTGAGTGGAGTGTTGAAGTCTCCTAAAATGAATGTATTGCATTCTATTTCTCCTTTTAATTCTATTAGTATTTGTTTCACGTATGTAGGTGCTCCTGTGTTGTGCTCATAGATATTTACAATGGTTATGTCTTCTTCTTGGATTGACTCCTTAATCATTATGTAATGTCCTTCTTTGTCTCTTGTAACTTTCTTTGTTTTGAAGTCTATTTTGTCTAATACAAGTACTGCAACTCCTGCTTTTTTCTTCTTATTAGTTTCATGAAATATCTTTTTCCATCCCTTAACTTTCAGTCTGTGTATGTCTTTAGGTTTAAAGTGAGTCTCTTGCAGGCAGCATATAGATAGGTCCTGTTTTTTTTCCATTCAGTGACTCTATGTCTTTGATTGGTACATTCAGTCCATTTCCATTTATGGTGATTACCAAAAGGTATGTATTTATTGCCATTGCAGGCTTTAGATCCATGGTTACCAAAGGTTCAAGATTAAGTTTTTTACTGTCTAAAACTCTAACTTAATTCACTTAATATGCTATTTCAAACACTATCTAAAGGTTCCTTTTTCTCCTTTTTCTTCCTTCTCCTTTCTTTATTTATTACGTATCATATTCTGTACTCTTTGTCTATCCTTTGATTGTCTTTGGGTATAGTTCATTTAATTTTGCATTTGCTTAGTAATTAACTGTTCTACTTTCTTTACTGTCATTTTATTACCTCTGGTGACAGCTATTAAATCTTAGGAACACTCCCATCTATAGCAGTCCCTCCAAAATACTCTATAGAGATAGTTTGTGGTAGTAAAATTATCTCTGCTTTTGTTTATCTGGAAATTGGATAATCTCACCTTCAAATTTAAATGATAATCTTACCAGATAAAGTATTCTTGTTTTGAGGCCCTTCTGTTTCACTGCATTAAATACATCATGTCACTCCCTTCTAGCCTGTAAGGATTCTCCTGAGAAGTTTGATGTTAGCCTGATGGGCTTTCCTTTTTTGTGATCTTATTTCTTTTTCTAGCTGCTTTTAATAGTCAGTCTGTCCTTATCCTTGATCTTTGCCATTTTAATTACTATATGTCTTGGTCTTGTCTTCCTCAGGTCCCTTGTGTTGGGATATCTGTGGATCTCCATGGCATGAGAGTCTATCTTCTTCCCCAGATTGGGGAAGTTTTCAGCAATTACCTCCTCAAAGTCACTTTCTATCCCTTTTTCTCTCTCTTCTTCTTCTGGTACCCTTATAATGCAAATATTGTTCTGTTTGGATTGGTCACACAATTCTTTCAATATTCTTTCATTCTTAGAGATCCTTTTTCTCTGTGCCTCAGCTTCTTTGTATTCGTCTTCTCTAATTTCTATTTCATTTATTGTCTCCTCCACCATATTTAATCTGCTTTTAATATCCTCCATTGTGTTTCTCAATGATTAGGTCTCCAACAGGAATTCATTCATGAGGTTTTGAGTATTTTTCTGTACCTCCATGAGCATGTTAATGACTTTTGTCTTTTTTTGTCTTTTTTTTTTACTTCTATTGCAGTTATGGTTGATTTGTTGTCTTTATAGTTTGAAGAAAAGGCAATGCTTCTTAGATATTTCATGTACTTATCAAAAACATTTTCAACTCTTGTCATAGAAACCTGTAAGCAACTGAGCAGCTTCTGTCTCAATCTGTTTATCGTCCTCTATGTGCACTAGATAATCCTTAGCTTTCATTAGCCAAAAAGCAGCAATATTTTTGTTGTGCAGCTTCAAATATGTCTTTCCTAAAAGAAACAACTTCTTGCTGTAGAAGTCTGGATCCACTTGCTCTGCCCTGTGAAAGTAGCCTAAGGCCTCTTCATAGGTGGAACTAGGAATAGGTTCAAAAAGAATTTTAGCAATTCTTCATTGATATCAAAGCATTTCAGCAAATGTGTAACACCAAATATCCATGAGGTGTATTGAGGTAACATCTTTAGGGTTCAGTCAAAAAACTATGAATTACAATAGCAAAGTATAAGAGCTATGTTTGAAGATGGGAAACTTTAAGTCACCTTAATGAA
The DNA here is from genome assembly GCF_040802235.1 of Manis javanica. NCBI lineage: Eukaryota > Metazoa > Chordata > Mammalia > Pholidota > Manidae > Manis > Manis javanica. The sequence continues at coordinate 2,633,111 of NC_133175.1, forward strand.
ATTAACCATTTTTGTATATACAGATTCTATTGTCAGGAAAAATTAAGAAAGATCAAAAAGCAAAAAATATATTAATGGAAATTCTGACAAGTTTACTCACCAGGGTCATCTCTACCTTTCACAGTCTTTGAATTGTTTCATACTTCTATCTTATGGGTAACTGAAAGCACTACAAACTATTTTTCCATATGCAAATGAAAGACATTTGAATTCCCTTTTCCTCTGTGGAAAAAGCCAGTTTTGAATCTATTTGTAAATTCATTCCATAAGACATTTCTGCTCTTTGAATTTGTCTTGAAACAAAATACGGATCTTAGACCTTTCTGAGATTATCTAAGGATTCAAGTTATATTTCAGTTAACTTTTCTTCAACTTTTTACCTTCCGGGAAGATTACTTATATGCATTTACAGTTAATACTTAACTGTAAATAGTTATGTAATAGTGCATAATTGTAAATAATAAAAATTGAAATAAGTTACATACATCTAAATATGTAAAAATGGTCATGAGAGTAAATAAAATTGTATGTTGCTGAATTTCTCTTATAATAAGGTGGAACTGGCATGAGATAGAATTGCAAAGTCAACTCTTCAGGAACTTGTCCAGGGTCAAAATGCCAGTGGTGTACAGTGTATTTTATGTACTCAAACTGAAGTTGGGGAATGACCTGGATCAAGGAGATAAGACGTGGTCTTGCACTTCAAGAAGACTCATAAATGAAAAGGAAAGAAAGTATTAAAGGGCCAGGCACCCAACTCTGGTCAGGATACTGGTGGTTGAGCATAAATTTCATGGACATACACACACAGTGATTATTTTTCTAAATAAGTGAAGTTGGCAATTTCTCTTCTCAAAGCAATTAATTCATTTCACAATATTTCCTCAAATGAAATTATATTTTTAATGTAACAGTGTATTATTAGTGTATAGGATATGTATATACATATGGACTTTTCCAGTTTGGTAGGATTTACAGGAATTTTAAGTAGATGTTTATAAAATATATATTCTACAGGCTTTCAGCAATTTTATATAAATATACACAGACGCATTTAGCAATTTCCAATATACAGAATGACAATGAGAAAACTGTAGCTAGAATAGACCCAAAGGTAAATAGCTAGTATGGATACTTTGAGAATACTGAAAGAATGCTATGTTGGCCTTCAGCCATGCAATTTAATTTTGATAAGAACAGTTACTGAAAATAATATGTGTGAGTTTGGTATAGGAACCAGAGTCACTTAATGTCTCTGAACATTTGAAGAAACCACTAGAAAAATCATAAGCAAGAAGTTTGATCGCCTGTTTATTATTCCTTGACTCACATTCAATACTCTTGGCCAAAATAGAATTGCTTAATATGATATCCTTGTTTAAAAAATCTCCATTTGGGAAAATAGGCCCAGCAGCAAATGAAACAATGGTCAACTGAAGTCCAAATCAGGGTTTTTTGGTGATGTTGTTTTTCCATCTCCAACAATTTACTATTGAGCTCTCAATCATTAAAGGGAGGGATTACATTTTATGTACGTGAAATTTTGGCAACCAATACAATGTTATTTTCAGGACCACTTAGAAGGACCTTTAGAACAAAAGGTTTCCAAAGTGGATGTGTACAAGGTGTTCCATAAGACATAGGAAGTAAAACAAGAAATTTTCTTTAGATTTTCAATTGATTTTATTGTTTGCGCAGATTTACTGAGAAAACTTACATATATAGTGAAATTCACCTGCTTAAAGTATGAAGTCAATGAATTTTTTAGTATATTCACATTTGTGCAACCATCACCAGAATCTATTTTACATACTCCAAAATGTTAATACTCCAAAAAGAAACCCCATACCCATTAGCAGTTACCCCCAAACCACCCTTCCACCTTTGTCCCATCTCCAGGAAACCACTAATCTACTCTATTGATTACCTGTATGGGACATTTCATAAATGCAATCATATAATATGTGGTCCTTTATGATGGACTATATCACTTACATACAGTTTTCAAGGTTTATCCACATTTTATCCTCTATCAATATTTTGGGGGTTTTTTAAGCCAAAAAATAAATAGTTATTCCATAGATGCCACATTTTATTTATCCATTCATCTTTGGATGAAAATTTGGGTTGTTTCCACTTTTTACCTAGTATGAATAATGTTGCTATGAACATTTATGTAGTTCTTGTTTGGACATCTTTTCAGTTCTCTTGGGTATATACCTAGGAGTGAAATTGTGGATTGTAGGTTATATACTTAACATTTTAAGGAACTGCCAGACTGTTTTGCATGGCAGCTGCATCATTTTACATTTCTTTCAGCAATGTATAAAGGTTCCATTTTCTCTTTCTTGCCAACATGTTATTTTCTGTTTGTTTGATTACAGTTACCTAGTTGTGTGCAGTGGTATCACATTGTGATTTTGATTTATATTTCACTAAAGACATTGTGCACATATTCATGTATTTATTTGCTTTTTGTTTGCTTTTTTTGGAGATATGTCTATTTAAATCCTTTGCCCATTTTCAAATTGGGCTATCTTTTTATTGTTGAATTGTAAGAATTCTTTATATATTCTTGATACCTGTCCCTTCTATTTGTATTTATTTTTATCTTGTTTTATAAGTTCCAATTGTTTAATATGTTTTATAATGAAAATAATAGTACCATAATAAGTGTGTATTATTATAACTAAATTTGGGGAACTACAAAGTATTTTTAATCTTGGAGTCCTGGAATTAAAAGTCCATAAAGTACTGTGTTAAGGCAAAATAATTTTTTTTCCTCCTGCCTCTTTGGGATTTTCCAGAAGGGAAAGCAGAGTTTGCTAAAGAGAAACTTTAGCTTTTACATCTTCTAGTCACTGTCCTATTAATCTGTGCCTGGTAAATACAAAATATTTTAGGTTATACTAGATGATGAACACTTATAGCTTAGAAACCCTAAATATAAGAACTGAAGAAGGGTAACTAAAATGTCAGTGCTACTACATAATGACTTCTCTAGTAAATATCAGTCCAGGTAAACATGATTATATTGATTCTACATATTAGGAGATGAAAAACCATGTTAAGTAACATAGATAAGGTCATACAACTCATGAATAGTTAAGGCAGGAATCTGAATTCAAGTTGACTCCAAAGTCCATTGTTTTCTATGTGACACTGCCTATCAGTCAAATTACAGGAGAGATTTCTGCAATGAGTGGGAAATTGGATATACGACTTCCCTTCCACTTCTGATCTATGACAACATTTTGATGTAAAGAATCATTCAGGTCTGTGTCAGTGGTGATTATCATAGCTAATAAACATTTAGGGGCAAGAACCATCTTATCATACTTCCCATGAATAATAGCCAATACAGCGATGTGTTTAAGTGGAATTAATAACTGTCTACAATGGTAAGCCAACATTAACTTAAAGCTAAAACACATATAATTACTATTTATGGAGTTTTTAATCATTACTTATAGAATAATAAATTTTATTTATACTTATTGAATTTAGAATGTGACTTTGTATTTACTGTATAAATTGTACTTGTACTTACTCAAAATAGATTCCATAAAAATAAATGTGACAAGGAGGATTCAAGATGGCAGCATGAGAGGTGAGATGGAGAATTTCTCCCAAAACCACAGTTTGAAAATGTAGTTAATTGGCACAACTAACCCAAAAACTGCAACAAGGAAGAAGGCTGAAGCAGACTGCATACAAACCTCATGAACAGAAAAGACCTCATGGAACAGGGTAACATACAAAAGCCTTAATAAGGCAGGACGCAGGACCCAAGCCCTTCCCTGACCCCAGCTCACTGGCAGGAGGAGGAGAAATGGAGCAGGGTAGGGGGTGGAAGCCTAGAACTGTTGAACACCTAGCCCTGGAGGTCTGCTTTGGGAGCAGAAACCTACACTGTGTGATGCTCTGGACATTGGGGAGCTCAGGTGGAGTGCTTGAGAGACAGATTCTGGCCATTTATGGAGGAGGAGATCCACACCTGGCCACTCTGGGACAAGGAAAAGGCAGGCGGACTGAGAGGCTTCCTAGCAGAGAGAGGGCTGCTGAAGGAGCTTGCTGTGCAGGGGAGGGGTGAGCTGGACATGGTTGTCTGGGTGCACTCTGCCCAGCTGGTTGAGAAGTTCAGTTGCCCCATCCCCCTGGTGGCCTACTCAGCTCCGAGGTCCCCCACTGTGATATGCAGCGTGCTGGGCCTTCCTCCTAACCTGCCGACACCAGTTCACACACCTGCAGTCACTGTGCTGGCATCAGGCCAGCCAGAGGGAGGCCCTCCTACAACAGCTAGAGACACAAAGCACAGAGGCTTACACCTGTGTGCTTGGCCCACTGGCTCCGACACCGGAGACAGGCACTGCATATGGGAATCAGAAAACAGATGTTTTCTCCCTGCAGGCACCAGCTCCACACCCTTTTGATCCCCAACCTCACTCTAGGGGCTGAGAAGCTCCAGAATCTGGAGCTTCTGGGCACTAGTGGGCACCACACAGAAACATGAAATGTCAAAAGAACTCAGACCAAAATCTCACAAACACCAGAAAAGGGGTCAAATGAAACTGAAGTCACCAATTGGCCTGAAAGAGAGTTCAAAATGAAAACCATAAACATGCTTATGGAGATACAGAAAAATATTCAAGAACTCAGGAATGAATTTAACTCAGAGATTCAATAATAAAGAAATTCCATATCTGAAATGAAACATCCAATGGAGGGATTTAAAAGCAGATTAGATGTAGTAGAAGAGACAATAAATGGAACAGAAATTAAAGAAGAATACAAAGAAGCTGAGGCAAAGAGAGAAAAAAGAATCTCTAAGAATGAAAGAATATTGAGAGAACTATGTAACCAATCCAAACATTGGAACAATATTCATATTATAGGGGTACCAGAAGAAGAAAAAGAGAAAGGGATAGAAAGTGTCATTGAGGAGGAACTTGCTGAAAACTTCCCCAATCTGGGGAAGGAGATAGTATTTCAAGCCATGTAGGTGCACAGATCACCCAACACAAGGGACCCAAGGAACACAACATCAAGACATATAATAATTAAAATGACAAAGATTAAGTGTAAAGACAGACTTTTAAAAACAGCTAGAGAGAGAAAAAATATCACATACAAAGGAAAACCCATCAGACTATCATCAGACTTCTCAACAGAAACCTTTTGGGCCAGAAGGGAGTGGCATGATATATTTAATACAATGAAGCAGAAGGGCCTCCAAAACGGCCTCCAACCAAGAATACTATATCGGGCAAGGTTATCATTTATATTTGAAGGAGGCATTAAAAATTTTCAGAGAAGAAAAAGTTGAGAGAATTTGCCACCCACAAAACCACCCAACAGTGCATTTTGGAGGGACTCCTACTGATGGAAGTATTCCTAATGCTAAACAGATGTCACTCGAGAGATAGACAAAGAGTACAGAATATGGTTTATAACATACAAAGAATAGAGGAGGAAAAAAAAGAACTTTAAGGTTGTGTTTGTAATAGCACACAAAGTGAATTAAATTAGACTTAGATAATAAGGGAATTACCCTTGAACCTTTGGTAAACACGAGTGTAAAGCCTGCAATGACAATAAGTACATACCTATTGATGATTACCCTAAATATAAATGGCCTGAATGCACCAATCAAAATACATAAAGTCATTGAATGGATTAAAAAACAGGACCCATCTACATGCTGCCTACAAGAGACTCACTTTAAACCCAAAGGCATACACAGACTGAAAGTAAAGGGATGAAAAAAGATATTTCATGCAACTACTAGGGAGAAAAATACAGGAGTTGCATTACTTGTATCAGACAAAATAGACTTCAAAACAAAGTCACAAGAGACAAAGAAGGACACTACATAATTGTCCCGACCTGCAGGACTATCAACAGGGGTCGATGACCTGGAGGAGAGAATTGAAAAAAAAAATGGGGCAAGGGACACAAAGAACGACCAGCAAGACAGGATGTCTGATCAAGCTGGCACAGTTTATTGTTTGCAGGCTCAATTTATACAGGTTAGCAAATAAGGGGTGGGTCAGGAGATATTTGGACCTTAGGTGGCGCTGACGGGGAGGTGTAGAGGGGTGATTGGGTCTTGGTTGGTGCCGGCGGGAACGGAGGACCCGGAAGAGAAGCAGGGAGTTCGCCATTTTGGGGGTGGGGGCCTTTGGGAGGGAGGTTTTAAGGGAGGGGCTTTCCCCTGGGCAGAAGGTATTTCTTTATTAACAAAGGACAGAAAAAGCACATGCTGCGAGGTAGCCTAACCACTAGCTCTAACTTAGAAATGCACATGTTGCTAGTAAGCTAACCACTAGCTCTAACCTAGAAAAGCACATGTTGTGAGGTAACCTAGCCACTAGCTCTAACCTAGGAGTTCACTAAATGCGTTTCTTGGTAATAGGGGAAAACTTGTTTCTAACACGTGGATGGATTCATTGTTGCTGACTTTACAGGAAAGACTTTACTCAAACGTTGCTGTTGTCTAAAGGCTTTTGTGACCGAGTCTGCCTAAAGGCCCACAGGTTTGCTCCCAACACATAATGATAAAGGGGTCAACCCAACAAGAGGATATAACTATTATAAATATCTATGCACCCAACACAGGATCATCTAAATAGGTGAAACAAGTACTAAGAGAATTAAAGGGGGAAATAAAATGCAATACATTAATTTTGGGAGACTTCAACACACCACTCACTCCAAAGGACAGATCAACCAGACAGAAAAATAAGTAAAGAGACAGGCATTGAACAACATATTAGAACAGATGGACCTAACAGACATCAACAGAACACTTCATCCAAAAGCAACAGGATATACATTCTTCTCAAGTGCACATGGAACATTTTCAAGAATAGATCATATAGTAGGCCACAAAAAGAACCTCAGTAAATTCAAAAAGATTGAAATTGTACCAACCAGCTTCTCAGATCACAAAAGTACGAAACTAGAAATAAATTACACAAAGAGAATGAAAAAGCCCACAAACATACACGACACGCTCCTACATAATCAATGGATCAATGACAAAATAAAAACAGACATCAAGCAATATATGGAGACAAATTACAATGATAATTCAACAACACAAAGTCTGTGGGAGATACAACAAAGGCTGTGCTAAGAGGGAAATATATTGCAACACAGGCCTACCTCAGAAAATAACAATCCCAAATGAGTAGTCTAAACTCACAATTAATGAAACTAGGAAAAGAAGAACAAATGAAGCCCAAATTCAGTAAAAGGAGGGACATAAAAAAGACTAAAGCATAAATAAATTATATTGAGAAGAATAAAACAATAGAAAGAATCAATGAAAGCAGAAGCTGGTTCTTCAAGAAAATAAACAAAATAGATAAACTCCTAGACAGACTTATCAAGAAAAAAAGAGAGTCTACACACATAAACAGAATCAGAAATGAGAAAGGAAAAATCACTATGGACAAGACAGAAATACAAAGAATTATGAGAGAATACTATGAAAAACTATATGGAAACAAATTTGATAACCTAGAAGAAATGGACAACTTTCTAGAAAAATAAAACCTTCCATGGCTGACCGAGGAAGAAACAGAACATCTGAATAGAACAATTACCAACAAAGAAATTGAATTGGTAATGAAAAAACTAAGAACAAAACCCCTGTACCAGATGGTTTCACTGCTGAATTTTATCAAACACTTAGTGAAGACCTAATACCCATCCTCCTTAAAGTTTTCCAAAAAAGGGAAGAGGAGGGAATACTCCCAAACTCATTCTAATATCAAACTCACTCTAATATCAAAACCAGGCAAGGACACCACAAAAAAGAAAATTACAGACCAATATCCCTGATGAATATAGATGCAAAAATACTCAATAAAATATTGCAAACCGATTTCAAAAATACATCAAAAAGATCATCCATCATGAACAAGTGGGATTCATCCCAGGGATGAAAGTATAGTACAGCATTCGAAAATCCATCAACATCATCTACCACATCAACAAAGAGAAGGACAAAAACTACAAGACATCTCCACAGATGCTAAAAAAGCATTTGACAAAATTCAGCATCCACTCATGATAAAAACTCTCAACAAAATGGGTATAGAGGGCAGTACCTGAACATAATAAAGTCAATATATGACAAACCCACAGGAAACATTATACCTAATAGCGAGAATCTGAAAGCTTTTTCTTTAAGATCATGAATAAGACAAGGATGCCCTCTCTTCCTACTTTTATTCAACATTGTTTTGGTGGTCCTAGCCATGGCAATCAGACAACACAAAGGAATAAAAGGCATCCAGATTGGCAAGGAAGAAGTCAAACTGTCCCTGTTTGGAGATGACATGATATTGCACATAAAAAACCATAAAGAATCCACTCCAAAACTACTAGATCTAGTATCTGAATTCAGCAAAGTTGCAGGATACAAAATTAATACACAGAAATCTGTTGCATTCCTATACACTAATGATGAACAAACAGAGAGAGAAATCAGGTAAACAATTCCATTCATGGTTGCATTAAAAAGAATAAAATACCTAGGAATAAACCTAACCAAGCATGTGAAAGACCTATACCCTGTAAACTACAGTACACTCTTAAGATAAATTAAAGAGGACACTAATAAATGGAAATTCATCCAATGCTTTTGGCTAGGAAGAATTAATATAGATCAAAATGGCCATCCTGCCTAAGGCAATCTACAGATTCAATGCAATCCCTAACAAAATACCTACAGCATTCTTCAGAGAACTAGAGCAAATAGTTCTAAAATTCATATGGAACCACAAAATACCCTAAATGTCCAAAGCAATCCTGGGAAGGAAGAATAAAGCCTGGGGAATTATACTCCCTGACTTCAAGATCTACTACAAAGCACAGTAATCAAGACAATTTGGTACTGGCACAAGAACAGTCCCATAGACCAGTGGAACAGAATAGAGAGTCCAGATATAAACCCAAGCATATATGGTCAGTTAATATATGAAAAAGGAGCCATGGATATAAAATTGGGAAATGGCAGCCTCTTCAACAGCTGGTGTTGGCAAAACTGGACAGCTACAGGGGAGAGAATGTAACTGGATTATTGTATAACTCCATACACAAAAGCAAACTCAAAATGGATCAAACACCTGAATGTAAGTCATGAAGCCATAAAATTCTTAGAAAAAGATATAGGTAAAAATCTCTTGGACATAATCATGAGCAGATTCTTCATGAACATATCTCCCCAGGCAAGGGAAATGAAAGCAAAAATGAACAATTGGGACCATATCAAACTGAAAAGCTTATGTACAGCAAAGGACGCTATCAGTAGAACAAAAAGGCATCCTACAGTATGGGAGAATATATTCATAAATGACATATCTGATAAGGGGTTGACATTCAAATTATATAAAGAGGTCACACACCTCAACAAACAAAAAGCAAATAAGCCAATTAAAATATGGGCCAACAATCTGAACAGACAGTTCTCCAAAGAAGAAATTCAAATGGCCAAAAGGCACATGAAAAGATGGTCCACATCACTAATCATCAGAGAAATGCAAGTTAAAACCACAATGAGATATCACCTCACACCAGTTAGGATGGGCACCATCCAAAAGACAAACAACAAAAAATGTTGGCAAGGATGTGGAGAAAGGGGAACCCTCCTAATTTGCTGGTGGAAATGTAAATTAGTTCAACCATTGTGTAAAGCAGTATGGAGGTTCCTCAAAAAACTAAAAATAGAAATACCATTTTACCCAGGAGTTCCACTCCTAGGAATTTACCCTAAGAATGCAGCAGCCCTGTTTGAAAAAAACATATGCACTCCTATGTTTATTGTAACACTATTTACAATACCCAAGAAATGGAAGCAACCTAAGTGTCCATCAGTAGATGAATGGATAAAGAAGATGTGGTACATATACACAATGGAATATTATTCAGTCTTAAGAAGAAAACAAATCCTACCATTTGCAACAACATGGATGGAGCTGGAGCGTATCATGCTCAGTGAAATAAGCCAGGCAGAGAAAGACAAGTATCAAGTGATTTCACTCATCTGTGGAGTATAACAACAAAGAAAAAACTGAAGGAACAAAACAGCAGCAGACTCACAGAACCCAAGAATGGACTAACAGTTACCAAAGGGTAGGGAACTGGGGAGGATGGGAGGGAAGGAAGGGATAAGGGGGAAAACTGGGCATTACAATTAGCAGACATAATGTAACGGGGGTTGGGGAACATGGGTAAGGCAGTATATAAAGAGAAGACAAGTAATGATTCTATACCATCTTACTATGCTGATGGACAGTGACTGTAATGGGGTATGTGGGGGGGTACTTGATAATAGGGGGAGCCTAGTAATCCTTATGTTGTTCAAGTAACTGTATATTAACGTTATCAAAATAAAGTTTAAAAATTAAATAAATAAAATAAATATGACATATTTTCATTCTAATGAGAAACTCATACTAAATGCCTAAGTGAGCGAGATGAATGAATTACAGCATGAAGATAAATTCATTTCTGCCAACTAATCTTTACAAATTACCACACAAATAATTAGCCACTATTATCAGTATGAATAAAATGGCTTTATTATGTCTGTTTAAATCATAACATGTAAACCTAGCCAATAGTTTAGGGGCTTAGATTATAGCACAACACAAATTAAATCATGAACAATAAATCTATTTCATACAGACATCAAACTAAAAGATAGTGAGCAATCGTACATTATTCTTTATGAAATAGAGTAAGTTCATTTAATTTTGCCCAATATCATAAAACATATTTTAAAACACTTCCTAATTTAGTAAAGCAAAGTCAAGTGAATTATTTTATATACTCAGGTGTTTTTATTTGTTCCCAATGTAGTCATCTTTCCCTTAACCTCCATCATTTTAATGCACTGACTAGTGCTTGCCTTCTTTGGCAAATGTATTGAGAAATATATAATAGTTGGTGTTTTATAATATATAAGATTTCTGTTGGGAATTAATTCTTTACAGATGAAGGTGTTTTTTTCCATTGAGAGATTTAAAACATAATTAGAAAATAGATGGTCTAAATCACGGTGGGAAGATTTTACTTTAATTGGTATTCATTTGTTAGAGAAGCCCATGGAGAAAAGTAGGAGCTGCTTTTTGATGAGGTTAAATTGTTAACTGTGAAATCAACTAAATCACATTCTCACTTAAATATCTGAAATGACTGTCCATTTAATTCCTTTTCTAAAAAGACCTACTAATCTGACTTTAACTGAACAATCCCTTTGGTCACAAAATTCTGAAACCCTTCAGATGAAAATACAGGTTGAATTAAATTTGGAAGGACAGTGTACTCTTTGAAATATTCTTAAATTTACTTTTAGAAAATCACATATTTTACAAATATTTCAAAATGAAATAGAATGTCTCATATTCTGAGGTTTTCTTAGCAGAAAGATTTAGATTTAGACTAATGTCAAAAGAGCCAAGGTTGAAGCTTGCTAGTGGCAGTAAGATTATGCTTGAACTCATTTGTTAAGATAAAAATAATGGCATCTTTAGTCTAGCTGTTTCCTGTCTTTCCATGGCAGGATGAAACCTTATTTCAAGTTAACTCAGATGATATTTACTGAGTACAATTTACATGGTAACCTGAAATTTTTAGGGTAGTAAAGGTAAGAATCAGTCTGCTTGTCTATATGAACCATCCAAATGTCCTGGAAAACCCAAAATATCATCATCCAAACTGTATGTTTTAGACCACATGTTACATACACATGCAAGTAACAAAGAAACTTTTTGCCACAACATGTTTATTATATAAACATACGGTTTTCAACAATTTTTTCCATTGTCAATACTGGATTAACTTTTATTGACCAAAAGTTAAGAACAAGTGCTAATAAAATGCAAGTTACTTATCCCAGGTTAAGGAACATTCCAAATAGCTAAGTAACTGGCAAATATTATCCACATAGATGAAAAAAATGGTACATTATAGGTAAGTGATTTGGTACTTAAAGATAATAAATTTAGCAGAAGAATTCATAATATTTTACATTTATATAATTTTACACAGGCCTTCATTCACCTCTCAGGTTAGCCATCCCTGCATTCTTCCCTAAGCAATCACAACTTCCCGGCTTACCTGAGCTTTCACATTCACATTTTAGTCTTGATTCAATTCATTTCAACAAATATTTGTTGATTATATACTATTTGCAAGGCACTGTGCTAAGTGAAGATACAAAGATGAATGAGATGTTCTCAGTATGCTTAAATCTAGTAAATAAAAGAAGATCATAATACCATAGTATAATATTAGAAGACAGACACAAATAAATATGTGAACACAAAAGAGGGGGAGCAATTTCCATCACAACAGAATCAGAGCAGTATCAGAAAAATTATCCAAAATTTAGAAATAGAGCAAAAAGAGTGGGACCATATATTTTTTCAATGCCAAAAGAAACTGAAGGAAACCAAGGAATGTCTAGGGAATTGATTAGAAAATATTTCTGGTAAAGGTCCAGATAGTAAATATTTTCAGTTTTGTGGGCCATAGAGTCTCACGGGTACTCAACTCTGCCACTGTAGGATGAAAGCAGCCACACACCATATTTAAACAAATGAGAGTGGCCAGATTGGGCCCACAATTTGTAATTGCCAACCCCTGCTCTAGGGGAGCTAGGATAAGAACTCTTTCAACTCAGTGTTTACTATTTCTTTAAAGTTCAAATTTAGGGAAATTGCATGCTAACTTGTAGATTTTTGTCTGCTCTAAACACAAATAATTTCTGTCGGTAGATAGAAAACTCCAAAATTTTAGGTCCTGTTGAACATTACCCTGTTCCTCTCTTATTGTCCTATGAATACTATCTTTTAAAATGTTTTTTAATCCAGTCATGACATCTTAATGGTTCCTTCATTAATTAATGAGCTAGATAAAATAGTTGATATGTGCTCATTTTATATTTGCCCGGGTGTTATAATATTACTTGTACAGAACTTATAATTTGACTGTTTTGGAGGATCCATGGAGGTGCTCAGATTGACTCACCTGACAGAACCAAGTCAACCATTATGGGAGAAATGCACTTCCTAGATTGTTTAAGCCCAAGGACATTTTTCTTGTTTGTCAACGGGAATTTGAAACAGCAACAGAAGTTGAACTTTGGTTATTCTGTTCTTTTAGGTTTTATTTTCTCCTCTCTATTGATTTTTGTGTTTTTGTTTCTTGTTTACACATGACAAAAAGTTATTCCTCCTTGGTGACAGTAATGATTTTGTTTTTATTGTCTGACTATTTCGGGATTTATATTGGATGGGTGATGACAGCTCTCCTTTGTCTGGTGAGAAACAGAGAATCCTGTTTGTTTAGGTTTTTTGTATGTCTATTTGGGAATATAAAATCGATTAGGAACTTTGTGCCCAATATGAAAGTCTTTAATTATCTACACCTATGAGTTTTTGTGTTTAAGTGTTTACTCTTGACCTGTGGGGGAAGTTGTAGAAGTGAAGCTATCAACTCTCCATTTATCTGTGTTTCTGTAAATTGAAAGACCTTTCTTTCTTTATCATGTGGATATGAAATAGTCTCCTACCTATGAAGGGTAATAATAAACTAGATTATGATATCTCTTTAAGGAGGTTAATTATAATTTATTTATAAATTAGCACTTTACAAATCTAATATTTCTATAAATGACAGAAAATTTTTAAATGAACTTCTAATACTTTATATATGCTATATAAATATAGAATCCTTACAGAAATGGTTAGCTAAGGAATATTTTAAAAGTTCATGTTTGCATAATTAATTCTTGGAACAATTTAGATTGGTTTGATTGTTTAGATTTAAGAAAGAAAAAGTAGCTGTAGGTCTTTAAAGTGCACGTTTTATTTTTATAAATTTTTGTCTTCTATGAAAAGATTTACTTAATGTGAATTTCTTAAACTTATATAAAATGTTCATAAAACTCCATTTATAGATTCAGAAATCATATCACTGGTTGTCTGGGCTTAGTGGGTAGAGAAAACTCCTATATTATTTTTAAGGTTTTGGAAAGTGTAAATTTCATTATTATCCTGACAAACTTTTTACATCAACTGTAATTATTTTTTGTAGCTTGAAAATAATTTTCAAGATCCCTATGTAAATTAAACACTTGGATTAATAACAAATCTAATTAATAAATAATCTTTGATTGCTAGATAATTTCTAAGTGAAATGAAATACTGAAAAAATAATTAAACGTAATTTCAAACTAACATACATTTGCTTATTTTTTTATAAGTTTCAGGATGGCTATGTTTTTGATCATGTTAATGGATATGATTATTTTTTGACACTTTGAAGTATAAGAGATTTATGTGACTACAGAAAGTTGTATACTCAAAAGCGTTGCTTTTCTGTTTAACTGTAGTGCATAACAGTTCTCAATTACTTATCTCCTAGTTTTCTGTGAAAAAGAAGTTAATTACTTTGCTTAAAAGTGATGATTAATATGACTATTAATATATAATTAATAGAACAAGAATAACAGAGAAATCAACCAGGGTATATAAGATAATACTTGTGTTTTTGTTTATCAAAGTAAAAAGAGACTTGTTTTTTCTTTAAAGCATCTGATTATTCCAGAATGTAAAAGATGGCAGGGAGAGACAAAGCCTTAATTGTTACACAAAATTGTGTATTTTCAGAAGGAGAATTTTCTTTTCTCTTGGTTATAATGCTGAATCTAAAAAGATGCAATGATATGTGTTAAAATTTTGCTCAGTTTTGGCTCTGTTTTGATGTATTTATTCATAAGAGAAAAAGAGCTTGTGCAATTTTACTGCTAATATTATATTAATGCAAAACTAGTCTATAATTATAAATTGTAGAGGGATAAACTGTAGTCACATAGATCAGTAGAATAGAAACTAGAAACCAGAAATAGATTCCTACAAATATGTCCAATAATTTTTGACAAAGGAGCAAAAGCAATTCAATGGAGGAAGAACAGTCTTTTCAAAAATGGTGATGGACAAATTGGATATCCATTGGCAAAAAAATGAACTTTGACTTAAACTTTATATGGAAATTATCTCAAAATAGATAGTGTACATAAACACAAAATGTAAAACTACAAAATTTATAGAAGGGAATATGGGAAAAAAATCTTTGGGACCAGGTAAGACTAGGCAAATTCTTAGATTTGTCACCAAATAGCACAATGGATAAAATTAAAAATTGATAACTTGGACCTTGTTGAAATGAAAAACTTTCTATTTGTCAAAGATTCTATTAACAGGATGAAAAACAAATTCCAGGCTGGGGTAAAAAATTTGAAAATATGTATCTGATGTGTATATAGACCTTTCATCTAAAGTATACAAATAAGTTTCAAACTCATCATTACAAAAACAAACAACCCAATTAGAAAGTGGACAAATGACATGCACAGACATTTCATCTGAAGATATAGAGATGGCAATAAACACATAAAAGGATGTTCAATGTCATTAGACATTAGAAAAATACAAATTAAAACTACAATGAGATACCTCTATATGACTATCAGATTGACTAAAATAAAAATAATAATAACACCAAATGTTGGCAATGATATAGAGAAACTGAATCACTCAAACATTGCTGGCAGGAATGTAAAATGATAGTCACTCTGGAAAATAGTTTGGCAGTTCTTTTCAAATCTAATAGTGGACTTAATATATGTTCTAGCAATTGTACTTTTGACATTTTTCCAGAGAAATGAAGATTTATGTTCATGAAGGCACTTGTCCATAAATATTCATAGCAGTTTATTCATAATTGTCAAAACCTGAAAACTACCTAAATGTTCCTCAATCATTTATATACCATAATATAGCCCTATTGTCAAGTGTACAATTCAATGATTTCTAGTCCATTTATAGAATTGTGCAACCATCACCAAATCCAGTTTTTAAATATTTCCATCATACCTAAAAATGCTCTTGGGTCCTTTTATAGTCAATCTCCACTCCCCCCACCAAGCCACGTTACCAGTGTGACATACTTTGACTATATAAATGGACTTTTCTGAATATTTTACATAAATGGAATAATGCAATATGGGGCTTTGTGTCTGGATTCCTTCACTTAGCATGTTTTTGAGGTTCATCCATGTTGTAGCATGCATCATTATTTCACTCTTTTTATTGCCAAACAGTATTCCATTGTATGGATATATCACCTTTTTATTTTATCCACTCACAAACAAAGCGCTTTTGAATTGCTCCCCGTTTGTTTTTGTTTTTGTTTTTGTTTTTTGCTATTATGAATAATGCTGTTATAAATATTTACATACAAGTCTTTGTGTGGCATATATTTTCATTTCACTTGGGCAGACTCCTAAGAGTGGAATTGCTGGATCATATGATAAGGTTATATTAAACTTTCTGGAGAACTACCAAATTGTTTTTCAAAAGAGGCCATACCATTTTACCTTCGCATAAAAAATGTATGAAGATTGTCTTCCACACCCTCACCAATACTGTTATTGTTTGCCTCTTCGGGTACAGCCATTTTAGTGGGTATGAAGAGGTATCTCATTGTGGTTTTAACTAGCATCTCCATGACGATTATGTTGAACACCCTTTTCATGTGCTCATTGGCCATTTATTTGTAAGGCTTCTTTGCAGAAATGTCTATTCAGATCTTTTGCCCATTTTTTATTTGTAGTTTTATCATTGAGTGGTAAGAGTACCTTATATATTCTAGATTAAGTCCCTTAACAGTTAAATACTTGCAAGTATTTTCTCCCATTTTGTGGATTGTCTTTAATTTTTTGGTGGTATCCTTTGAAACACAATGGTTTTTCATTTTAATATAGAACAGTTATTTTTATTGTTGCTGGTGCTTTTTGTATCATATCTAAGAAAGCTTTGGCTAAAGGTTAGAAGTATTTTCTCCTTTATTTTAGTTCAGAATTTTTATAGTTTTAATTTTAATGCTTAATTCTATTATCTGTTTAGACTTATTTTTTGTTCATAATGTCATGTAAAGAACTAAACTAACTTTTGGCATAATATGGATAGTC
This sequence comes from Manis javanica, assembly GCF_040802235.1. Lineage (NCBI taxonomy): Eukaryota > Metazoa > Chordata > Mammalia > Pholidota > Manidae > Manis > Manis javanica. The sequence continues at coordinate 2,650,161 of NC_133175.1, forward strand.
ATTTGACACAGAATCATTTGTTGCAAAGTCTATATTACTCTTATTGAATTGTCTTAGAGCCTTGGGGAAAAATCATTTGATCATAAGAATTTATTTCTGGACTCCCAACTCTTTTCCATTATTCTACATGTTTGTCCTTCTACCACTACCACAATGTCTCAATGTGCTTTATTATAAGATTTGAAACAGAATACTAAGAATCTCCAACTTTGTTATTATTTTTCTAATTTATTTTGGCTATTCTAGGACCTCTGCATTTCCATATAAATTTTAGGATTACCTTGGCAATTTGAGAAAGCTTGTAATCTTAACAATATTGAGGCTCCCAATCCATTAACATGGAGTGTCTCCTCCATTTATTTAGATCTTTTAAATTCATCTTAGTAGTGTTCTGTAGTTTTCAGTATACAAGTTTTGTAATTCTTTTGTTAAATTTGTTCCTAACTATTTTATTTTTGATGTTGTTAGGAATGCTTTCCACATAGTTTTCTTAAGTGCATTTTTGGATTGTTCATTGCTAGTATATAGAAATAAATTGATATTTGTATATGGATCTTGTATCTTGTAACCTTACTAAATTCACTTAATATGATTAGTAGTGGTGTGTGCATTTGTGTGCATTCCTTAGAATTTTCTAAGTATAAGATCATGACTGCAAATTAAGATAGTCTTTGCTTCTTCCCTTCTAATCTGAATGGCTTTAAAATAATTTTGTTGTTGCTGTTGCACTGTAGACTTTTCAGTGTGATGTTGAATAGATGTGATGACAGTGGACATTCTTGTCTTGTTTCTGATCTTAGAGGGAAAGTATTCTGTTTTTTATGATTACATACAATAGTAGTTAAAGGCTATTCATAGATTCTCTTTGTCAGGCTAGGAAAGTTACCTTCTGATCTAGATTTTAGAGTGTTTTTATCATGACAGGGTGTTTAATTTCATCAAGTGCTTTTTCTGTGTCTATTGAAGTGATATGTGTTTTTTTCCTCTTTATTCTAGTAATATGGTATATCTACCAACTTGCAATACTGGAACAAATCTAACTTTCTCATGCTTTATAATCCATTTTATATGTTGCTATATTCAGTGTGCTAATACATTTTAAGATTTCTTTCATTATATTAATGAGGAATATTAGTCTTTGGTTTTCTTTTTTCTTCTGATATATTTATATATTTATTTGGAGAATAATATTGGCCTCATAGAAGAAGTTGGAAAGCATTACTCCTTTTTTTGGTGAATATTGGACATTTTAGATAACACAATTGTAACAACTTTGGATTCTGATTTTTCCTTCTGAAGGTTGTTACTGTTTTTTGTTGTTGTTTGCTTGTTTCTTTACTAACTTGCAAGAGCTAAGTTCATGACCTCTGTTTCCACTATAATGAGTTCCTGTGGATTTCTCTGCTCATATTTTCCCCCTTCCTTTTCTTCTTCTTTTTTTTTATTAAATTATCATTGATATTATTTTGGTTTCAAATAAACAACACAGTGGTTCAACAGTTACCCATATTATTAAATCTTCATCCCCTCTAGTGTAGTCACTATCTATCAGTGTAATAAGATGTTACCGACACATTAACAGTATTCTCTGTCCTGTGCTACCGTCCCCATGACCAGCCTATATTGTGATTGCGAATAATAGTGCACCTTAATCCCCTCCCCACTCCCCCTTTGTAACCACTAGTCCCTTCTCTGTGTCTATGAGTCTACTGCTGCTTTGTTCCTTCTGTTTTGCTTTATTTTTATACTCCATGTGTAAGTAAAATAATTTGGTATTTGCCTTTCTCTGCCTAGCTAATTTCATTATCATAATACCTCTAGATCCATCCATGTTGTTCCAAATGGTAGAATTTGTTTTCTTTTTATAGCGGAATAATACTCCATTGTGTCTATGTCCCACATTTTCTTTATCCATTCATTTACTGCTGGACACCTAGGTTGCTTCCATATCTTGGGTATTTCAAATAGTGCAGCAATAAACACAGGGGTGAATATGTCTTTTCAAATTAGGAATCTTGTTTTTTGGGGGTAAATTCCTAGGAATGGAATTATTGGGTCAATTGGTATTTCTATTATTAGTTTTTTGAGGAACTTTCATATTACTTTCCACAATGGTTGCACCTATCTGCATTCCTACCAACAGTATAGAAGGGTTCCTTCTTCTCCACAACCTTGCCAACACTTGTTATTCCTTGTCTTTTGGATAGTGGCCATCCTAACTGGTGTGAGGTGATATCTCATTGTGGGTTTAATATGCATTTCCCTGATTAGCGATGTGGAACATCTTTTCATGTTCCTCTTGGCCACTTGTATTTCTTCTTTGGAGAATGCCTGTTCAGGTCCTCTGCCCATTTTTTATTTCGGTTATTTGGTTTTTGAGTGTTAAGGTGTATGAATTATTTATATATTTTGGATGCTAATCCCTTATCACATGAGTTATTTATGAATATCTTCTCCCACACTGCAGGATCCCTTTCTGTTCTGCTGATGGTGTCCCTTTCTGTACAGATTTTTGTTTAATGTAGTCCCACTTGTTCAGTTTTTATTTTATTTCCTTTGCCCGAGGAGATGAGTTCAGGAAAACTTGCTCATGTTTATATTCAAGAGATTTGTGCCTGTTTTCTTCTAAGAGCTTCACGGTTTCATGACTCACACTCAGGTCTTTGATCCATTCTGAGTTTACGTTTGTGTATGGGGTTAGACAATGATCCAGTTTCATTCTCTTGCATATAGCTGTCCAGTTCAGCCAACATCAGCTGTTGAAGAGGCTGTCATTTCCCCATTGTATATGCATGGCTACTTTAGCATATATTAATTGAGCATATATGCTTGAGTTTATATCTGGGCTCTCTATTCTGTTCCATTGATCTATGGGTCTGTTCTTCTGCCAGTACCAAATTGTCTTGATTACTGTGGCTTTGTAGTAGAGTTTGAAGTCTGGGAGTGTAATCCCCACAGCTTTAGTCTTAATTCTCAGGATTGCTTTGGCTATTCACGGTCTTTTGTGGTTCCACATGAATTTTAGAACTATTTGTTCTGGTTCATTGAAGAATGATGTTGGTATTTAGATAGGGATCACTTGCTTTTATTCTTAAAGACTATCTTTCTATGGATTGCTTCTGTGTCTGCATAGGTTAGTGTTTAGTGAAAGATTGCTCCAAGGTTTTGCTCAAACACCTCTAGCCAGTAATCATCCATTATTTGCTGATGGGTTGGTGTGTGGACTGGGGAACACATTCAAACTTCAAGTCCGTTCTAGCTTTTACTTTCCGTTGATGTGTCTTGCTTCTCTGTGCATTTATATAGGCATTGAACTCCAGCTATGTGTGGGCATGTGCATAGTGTACGTGGATTGTTTATTGAGTCCCATGGCTGTCTTACTTTCTGAGTTTCACTGTAACAGCTCCTGTTAGTTCCTTGCCTGCCCCAAAGAGTCTTGAAACCTCAGGCTAGAAGCCATATATGTCCACTTGCCACTGAGATCACCACTTTAATCAACAGTACTGTACATCAAGAAAGTTTCTTGCAACAGCAGCAGCAGCAGCAACAAAACACTGGTGTTTATTTTACAGTCTGTCTCACCTTGCTTGAAACACTGTGCTAACAGCAGGTGGTAGTGGTGGTGGGAAGTGGGAAAGTTGAAGTTAGTCCATTGTATTAGTCAGGATTCTTCAGAGAAACAGAAGAATAAAACATAGCTATATAGAAAGAGACTTACTATGAGTGATTGACTCATGTGATTATGAAGGCTGAGATGTCCAACCAACTTCTGCCTGCAAGCTTGAGGTCCAGTCAAACTTTGGGCATAGTTCCAGCCTAAATATGAAGGTCTAAGCACCGGAGGAGTTAATGGTGTAACTCCCACTCTGAGTCCTAAGGACAGAACCAGGAGCATCAATGTCGGGGGCAGAAAATGGATGTCCCAGGAGAAGCTGAGCAAATTTGCCCTTTTTCTGTTTTTCTGGCTCTCAACAGATTGGATGATATCCACTCACATTAGTAAAGGGATCTTCATTACTCAGTTTACTGATTCAAATAACAATCTCCTCCAGCAATGTCCTCAAAGACACATCCAGCAATAATGTTTCACCAACTATCTGGGCATCCTTTAGCTCAATCAAGTTGACACATAAAATTAACCACTACACCCAGGCAAGAACACCATGAGACTTGCTCTGTTCTGACCCAAAGTTCAGAAGTTCCCCATTCATTGTATCCTTGGGTCAATTTCTAGAGGGTTGAAGTGGATATTTTTGACAATTTGTTCAGCTATTTAGTTGCTATGTATACAGGCATAAATTCCCCAAACTCAGGAATTTATTTACTCAAATACAGTAGGATTTCCTCCATCAAGGTCAAAGACACTTTTCCAAATGAGGAAGACATCAATTCTTGTCCACCATTAAAGTAGGAAATAATAGTAGGTTTTTTCTACTATTTTACAATACACCCTTTGGCACAAACATATAGAATGCAAGTAATATTTATAGAATATGGACATCAATTGTGATGCACACTTTGCTGAGATGACTTGAACTTGAAGACATGCAGGCAAATCTAGATGTCAGAAGAAAAGAACAGAAGGTCATATGTCTGGGGGATGATAAAGAGAAATTAGAAAAGAAAGGGATAGAGGATAATATGGACAGGGTCTAATAATCATTCTGAAGGTCTTTTATACCTACATCAATTTTTCGATTATTTTGTAAATCTTTCAAAAGCAAAAGCAGTCTTTATGTGTTGTAAAATGTTTTAAGATAATATCAGAATTACACATGTATTAAATTCAAATAATAGTCACCAGCTCCATTGGTGTGGATAGTACTGCAAGTGAGATTTCTTAGTACTATGTAACAGGGAAGCCAAATTCTAACTCTGTGATGTGGTATGTGTCTCCAACTCCCCAGTCTAGATGATGGGGCACTGAGACACTGACAAGTAACAAAATTTCAGACACACAAGAGTCAGATTTTCTGATTGTGCTCTATGTAAACGATATCTAAAAGCAGACATGTTAGGACCAAAAATTGATGAGCTGACAAAATTCAGTGTACTTTGTCATGTAATGAGGAACGTTTAGGTACAGCTATCCTATTTCAAAAACACCCAGGAATACTTAAATATACTAAAAATCATTGTATTGTGCAGTTGAAATGGATGAATTTTAAGATATATAAAATATGCCTCAACAAAGTTATTAAAAATACTGAGGAGACTGAGGGAGAAAAACATATTGTTAAAATATAGATTTTGGAAAATATACAGATGCAAAATTAAGTCAATTAGAGTTGAAAAAGGCAATCTGTTAGGTATTATAGATGTATAATTCAAACAGATGTCTTACACAGCTGTGCTTTATTGTATGTGGAACATGCCACTTTAGAAATGGATTTATTAATGAAATATCATTCACAATTAGAACTCTAGCTATTCAAGAATTAAAATTTTGACAAACCCATTTTTTTCTTTTTCTGGAAAATTTGCCATCATACGTATTTTCAGAAATTTGCAGCTCTTGTGACCACCTCATCAATGACTTTCACCATAGCCAGAGATTTATTTCTATGGAAAAACACAGAAGTATTTGTTAAGTATATGCAATAACTTCCACCTAATTAGTACCTCAGGGTAGGCTGTTTGTAAACAGAAAACAGTAAGGGAGAAGTTAAATATCCCTAGCAGTACTCTTTGCATACTGTAAGGTTTAAAAATACAGAAGACAGTTTGCATTTTAAACAATAAACCAGCTAGCTACCAGATTGCCATTAAGTATCAGAAATCCAACTAGAACAAGTTGTGTTTCATGAAGAAAAAATACTGTCTACAGCTTCATACACTGGAAAAATGAATATGGTTCCTTTTAGCTCCAAATTGGAAATGTGCTTAGAGCACAACATGGACTTAGATATTACTATTTTTATTTTCAGTATTAAAAAAAGAATGTTACTAAAAATATCTCATGCTGGATATGTCTCAACTATTTACATCTCCCACCTTCCAACAGCCAATGCGAAGTGACTACCTAGTATCCATTTACTGAGGTCAATAAAGAAATCAGCCATTAATTAGGGAACATCTGGCTCAGGGAACCTGTAAAGGGTTGCAGAGGATTGCACATCATGTTTCACATACATGTGAGGTTGCCATCTGGTGGATTTTGTCTAAATAAAAGCTAACATTTATAGGCATAAGCAGAGCAATCCTTTTGTAGGTAGGCATGACACTTTTAGAAAACATGTAGTTTAACATTTATTTTATCTGCAGGGGGTTGAGCTTGTTCTCCTTGGTTTGTGTCCCTGCCACAACAAAAAATTGGAGGGCAGAGACACAGTAGTGAACCAGAATGAAAGTTTTATTCAAATATACTCCAAGAGAGGAGCAGACCAGAGTCAAGGTAGACAAACACAGGTTTACTTGAATAAAGCAGAGAGGAAGGAAAAACAGAGGGAGGATAAGGAAGCTCATTGAACTCCTACCTGGCATAGGGCATAATCCCCTTCCAACTCCTAAAGCCAGTATCACCTGGCATCCAGAGTCTGCTTGAATGTGCACTATGGGGAAACTAAGTCCCTACCAGTCCAGAAATTGGGGGAGCCTCAGAGCACTGGATGGAATGAGATTATGCTCTGAGAACTTCGCAAAGGCAAAGAAATATTTTTAGACATGCTACTTTGGAGCATGATCATATAGCCACAGTTCAGTCAAGGCCACTCAGGCAATAGGAACTTGCAAACCCAGAAGAGGGCCCTCAACAGCCCCTCCCTACTTATCTGAAGAAAGACAGCGTGACACCCTCATAGAATGGCTAGTGTGGGCAACTTCAGAGAGGAGAGAAGTGCTTAACTATTTAGACTCTGGAGTTTTATAGTGCTTTTTGGGTAGAAGTCAGTATGAGGCATGATGTATACAGGTGGTTTATAATTCCCTTGAACTTTTGTCTTAAGAATAGGTTTATTTATGTGGAAGCAACCTAAGTGTCTAACAATAGATGAAAGGATAAAGAACAGTGGTACATTTACACAATGGAATATTATTTAGCCACAAAAATAAAGGAAATCCTGCCGTTTGCAACAACATGGATGGATCTAGAAGGTATTATGCTCATGAAATAAGCCAGTCAGAGAAAGACAAACACCATATGATTTCATTTATTTGTGGAATATAAAAACAGATTAAAAGCAAAGGAATCAAACAGCAATAGACTCAGAGACACTGAGAAGTGACTAGTGGTTACCAAGGGGAGGGGAGATAATAGGGCACAAAGTAAGTTGATCACAGGGACTGTTGGACCACCGTGATATATATTTGAAACCAACATAAGATTTTATATTAACAATACCTTTAAAAAAATAATAGGGTTATTTAGGTGACTGTGTTAGCCTAGATCTCAGCATTCTTTGTCCAGGTAGGTTTATTTACACTTTGAGATCTGTCCCCTGCCCTAGTTACAAAGTAACTTGATTAAGGGGCTGTAGGAAGAGGAAAAAAACAGCATATAGGTTAAGTTAAAGAATAAACTGGGCCTTTTCACAGTCGAAGTAGGTTTTACAATGGTATAATCTAATTGATACAATGGAGGCATGGGCTGTGCTCTGATACTTTTCTTTATCTGGGGAACATCCCAGAATTCCAAGTTATTCCTGGCTTTTGGAACTTCTACTAATTAACTCATTAATTCTGTGAGTCCTTTCTGGCCGTCTGGCTGTATCTGGTTAGCTCTTTGGGTCCCTTTTGGTGGGCTCCACTGGCTTTATTCTTCTTCCACCACTCATGTCTATTTTTCTGCCTGATATATCCATTTTACGATTTACACTGGTTAGGTACCTGTTTTTTGTAACTTAAGTATTAGTAAAAAATTACCAGGAAAGCAAGTACACTAAAGTTTGTAATTTAAAAGATAGTAAATGTGGGATGATGTGGGTAAAACTGCAGTATTTCCAGAATTTCTTGCCTGGCCTTGGTTCATCTCCATATCAATAGGTGTTTCCAAGGGGTGAAGAGAAGTAGTCCATCTCCATATCAATAGGTAATTATAAGGGCAAGCAAGGGCATATCTGGACCTGAGGTTGGGTGGGGTCCCTTTTTGCAGTAGGGTCACAAGAGACAGGGGTGAGCAGAAGTGGATGACTGCTTGTAAGCAAAAAATGGGATTCTCCCACTTTATTTCTCCCTTTGACAGATTTTTGTTTCAAAGGTATTTTTTCCTGGGATTTTCCCCCCAGCATTACAGATGAGAAAGATATTCCATGCAGATGGTAACCAAAAGAGAACAGGAGTCGCTATACTTCTATCAGATAAAGTAAACTTTCAGTCCCAAGAAACAAAAAGATCGCTATATAGTGATAAAGGGGTCAGTTCAGAAATAGCAATAAAATAATAGTAGGGGACTTTAGTATGCCACTTTCAACATATATAGAATATCCCATCCAACAGCACCAGAATATACATTCTTCTCGAGCATATGCAGAACATTCTCCAGGATAGACTATATGTTGGGTCACAAAGCAAAACCTAACAAATTTAAGAAGCCTGAAATCATAAGTTATCTTTTCCGACTACAAAGGTACAAAATAAGAAACTAATAACAGTAGTAGATTTTTAACATATCTCAGTTAATCTGAGAAGTCTCTTTTAGAAATGTACATACTTTGTTGCCTTTAGACATTCTTCATGTTCAACATGTATGTCTTTTTCCCCCACTGGAGACCTATCTTTTTTTCCGCTCGATAAATTTCCATTAACAACACCAAATTTTTGTGAAATAAGCTATATCAAAGACAGTTTAAATGAAATTGAGCAAGCAAATACTTATTTACATATACATAAAAATGTCAATAAAAATCTAACACAAATATTGTTACAAATGTGGTAACTACTCCTGGGGACACAATATCACAGTTGCAAATGGCGATGTTATGACAATGGTATTTGTGACTTGAGATAAGGTTTCCTTGACAGTAAGATGATGCAAACAGTTTTGTATATAGAAGTGAGGATAATGTACTCTGGAAAAGCTAGATGACAGGAAGAGATTCTGGTGATGATGCAAATGCTAATGCTGAAAATACATGAGAAGAATTAAACTTATTTCCTGAAATATGAGGGGGGAAAGCAATACAGCTAAATTAATTTATTTATATAATATAGGTTTAGTTATTTTACTAAGTAAAGTTTTAAATGCCATAAGTAGATATTTTAATCATTCATCTATATGCCTAAACATTTCTATAATCCAGTTGACAAGAAAAACTGTTTTCTATCTTACTGATGTCTTCTTATGGTTCATGATTTTTCACACACTCTGATGACTATGTAATCTGTATCTCCAGCCTAACCTTTTCTCTTGAAATCCAGACTAGATATAGACATTTCCACTAGCATGCTGCACAAGAGAGACAGTAGAGCCAAATGGTTAAGAGAGCAGAGTAGGAATTTAAAAAGACGGTTCAATTCCTAACTCCATCATTTACCAGCTGTGTAACATTGAACAAGTTAGTTTCTCCAAGCCCCAGTTTCTTCATCTGTAAAATGGGGATAAAAATAGTACTGACCTCATAGGATTATTGTGAAAATTAAATAAAATATACTTAATGCATTTGGTTGAATGGAATACAGTAAACAATAAGTTATAAGAAACATATTAAAAGAAACATATACACATATCTCTTTGAAACCAGTAATTTTTCCCCTAGTGTGCTAAGAGTGGCAGCTCTTTTTCTAGACTTTCTGTACCTGATCTGGTTTTAATGTTTGCACCTGTTGTCAAAGGACAGCATGCATGACTATATTATACAAAGAACACATATATTTGGAATGTTACCTATATAATTCATTCTATTTATATTGCAAGTTGACAAAACAAAAATAAAAATATTTTGTATGATTTCCGTGAGTCACACATAGTAGTTACTTTGCCTATGTCTTATAGTCAACACTAGAATATGAGCTTATTGATAAAATGAGCAGCATCTTAGACATTTTTATATCCTTTTTCCACAATGCCTATTACAAAGATGTTCTTGTCCTAATCCTTGAACCTGTGAATATGTTACCTTACATGGTAAAAGGGATCCCGCAGATTAGATTAAGTTAAGGATCTTGAGATGTGGTGATTATTCTGGGTTTTCTGGTTAGGCTAATGTAACCAAAAGGGTTCTTATAACAGGGAGTCAGGAAGATCAACGTTAGAAAAAGGAGATGTAAAAGTGGAAGTGGGAGTTGTAGTGATAGTCTCTAAAGATGCAAGAAGGAGCCAGAGCCAAGGAGTACAGGTGGCAATAGAAACTAAAAGGCAAGGAAAATGATTCTCCCCTACAGCTTGTAGAGGGAACTAGCTTTAGGAACACCTTGGCTTTAGTGTATTGAAAGTAAATTCAGATTTCTAATTGAAAGAGAATAAATTTGTGTTGTCTTGAGTCACTAAGTTTGACATACGTTATTATAGTAACAGTAGGAAACTAATACACCAACCTAGAATTCTGTATCAGTTGAACTAAGAATCAAATGAGATATTAGAGCAGGATATTTTCAGACATGCCAAATCTCAGAAAATTGCCATCTTTGTCATAAAGGTATCAGAGGTATTTGTCCACCAAAATGAGGAAGTTAAAACAAAAATGAGAGAAAAGTAGGGTCCAGAAAATAGGATCAAACACAAGAGACAGGCAAAAGACATTTTCAGGATAAGGGTGAGACGATAACCCAGGAAGATAGCTATGCAGAAAGACTAAACCAGTTCAGATTGGAACGGAAGTATAAAAATTCCCATCGCAAATATCTTTTTAAAAAATTAAATTATAGATAATCTGATGTATTTGAACATACAGGAAGATGTATATGTTGGATTCTCCCAGAGGAGGACGCCGCCCCAAATCACTCACCAAAGGCGTCTCTTGATGCAACAAGCAAGAGGAATTTATTCAGGAACCAGCTAGCTGGGGTCCAAGTTAGCCCAACGCAGCGGGTCTCAACAAGGACCCTGAGCAGCTAAAGCTAGAGGTTTTTATAGCATTTTCTAAGAGGACAGTATTGTTCTACAAGCACGTACACATGATTCATCGGCTGGCATCACATCTTGGGGGTGTTCAGTGAGATAAGATTACTCTCAGAATGCTAGGGTGGGTTTCAGCAAGATAAGCTTGGTATGCATGACTATCCGACCAAGGTTAGCAGTCTGAAGGCCGCAGCTGCCCACTACCTGGTGTTCATGATTAACTGATTTGAGGTTAGCTAACTGAAGGTCACTACATTTAACACTGGCTGACTAATTTGTTTTTCAAGATTCTAATAATTTTCTTTCTCCTAGGCTAGAGGGTGGTGTTTAACCCTTTAAGATGGCTGTACTTATGCACTTATGCTAACTTTTGATTTTTCAGATCCTACATATATAGTACTTGGGAAGACCTGTTATGGGATGAGCAAGTGATAGATTCATTTAAGAAAATCCTGAGCAAATAAAAATTAAATAAAATGTGGCAAAGCAAAATTTTTATAGACAGAAAATAGAATAATATACTCTATATGGTTAAACTCTGACTGTTTACAAATTCATAGAAATACATTCACTGAATATTGATTTCACTAAAAATTGTGGGAGAAGTGTGTGTTTATTGGTGCGTGAGAGAGCCAAATTGCCACCTTTCATGATAGAGATTAAATAGACATTATCTAAAAAACTAAAAGTAATCAAGAAATAGCATATATATAAGCATGTTACATAGAAATATGGTAGTAAATACTATAGGGAACAGCTAAAATTGTTGAAAGTCGTTACTTTTCAGAAATCAGAATCAGGAAAGGAGATGGATAGGATAAGAGGACTGTTCTTTTTTCCTGTACTGTTTTTTAAAAATCTATGTACACGGTATTAATAAAAATTAAAATTTTAATTTAAAAATGAATAATTCCTATGAACAATATATTTTTCTGCTTAATTTCTTCTGTGATGTATTGTGTGCATGTTCTAATGTAGATATTAATTTTTGAAACAGGTAAAAATCCTCATATTTTATTAACATTAGTACATTTGCCACTAAGTTTTTAAATATTTTAAATATTTAAAAAAATGTTAGTATATTTGCCACTAAGTTTTTGAGGAAAAGAAATAAAAATCCTTACTATGACTTCTAGGTCTTGTTGAATTCTCTAGTCTCACTGCATGCCACTGGTTCTTTTGTGTATTATGCTCTATATACACTGTCCTTCTTAATTTGTTTAAACAAATTAAGCACGTTTCCTAATGACGTGCTTGTAATGTATTCACTTTGCTTGGAAGACTGTTCTCCCAGTCTTCTGGTCGGTTCCTTATCATTCAAGCCTCAGCTTAAATGTCATTTCTGTAGAGAAGCTTTTTCCAATCATTGAATTTAAAGAAGGTCCCCATGCCAAATCCACACTTCCTGTTATTTTTTGTGGCATTTCCTCCTTTTTATTGCACTTTATCACAATTTTTAAACACATATGTATGTATCTGTTTTTGTTTTCACTAGACTCTAAATTGTCTAGTTTGTGTTTAAAAGAGGGACTCATATAAAAGTGCTCAATGAACATTTGTAATGAGTCTGTTTTTAAGTGATGTATCTATGTCTCTGACATTTATAAACAATGGCATATTCTGTAGGTTTTGCATATGGCAGCAAAAATTAGTCAAAAAGGGTTAAATGAAAAGAAAATAATACAATTCAGACCTTTTGAAAACTTGAATTTTTTAACCTTAAAAATAAAAAGTCCCTTATTTTACCAGCAAAAAGGGTTTTATACAGGAATAGCATAGAATTGCAATTCAGGACCTGCAAGCAACAGCAAAAGCATACGCAAGTCCAGACAACAGAGGGGAATATTCTTTTATAGAGGAAAGGGCGGACTTGGGAGGGGCTGTTATAAACAAAAAGTTCACTGGAGTAAACTGGGAGCTCTAAGTATGGTGGCTTCTCACTGTGAATTGTGACAGTCTCTAATTGGCTAGGATGTCGTTGGGCAGTAAAGTAGTAGCTAAAGCAGTATTGTCTTGCAAGGTCCCTTTCTTCTCTTCAGACTGGGTCTGTAATTATAGACAAGTGATGGGCCCAGGAGCTCCCCCTGCTGGCCTCCCAACACCGTATCAGTAAGGTTTCCCTTTAATTTTCACCAAGTTCTTTAAAAAAAATCCAAGTCTTAACACCTTTGGCCTCATGTAATCATTATCTCTCTTTTATACAATAGATGATAAGCAATTTCTGGAATTACGTTTTACTCTGTAAAGTCTCCTTTAATCAAACATTTTATCATTTATTTATACTTAAACTGATGATGATAATTTTATACATCAGAGGATTAACAATATCACTAATCAATAGAAGAGGCATATATTCATATAATCAGGATCACATAAATGTCTTTTCCTTCTTCCTAAAATAACTGCTAATGAGATGTATAACAGTCTTGTAGTCATTATAACAAAATTAAATGCTACTTTTGTTCCAGTTTCATGCAAACATATATATATGCTAAGTCATGGTGCTCAGTGTATTTCTTACCGTGGGTGTCTCTCAAACCCTGGCTCTTTATTTCCAAAGCCTGAAGAAAATATTTATCTGGGGTATCTCAGATGTTAAGAATAGAGTATTTACCCGAATTCAAAAAAAAAGAATTAGATGCTTCATTTAGGTGACTTGTTGCACACTAAATTGGATTTCATAGTTACTATTTTTATTATTTTTATTTTGGTATCATTACTCTACAATGACATGAAGAACACTATGTTTACTAGGCTCTCCCCTCACCAAGTCCTCCGCACAAACCCTATTACAGTCACTGTCCATCAGCATAGCAAGATGCTGTAGAATCACCACTCGTCCCATCCATGATGTACAGCCCTCCCTGTGCCCACACACACCATACATGCTAATCGCAATGCCTCCTTTCTTTTTCTCCGCCCTTATCCCTCCCTTCCCACCCATTCTCCCCAGTTCCCTACCCTTTGGTAACAGACCATTCTTGGGTTCTGTGAGTCCGTTGCTGTTTTGTTCCTTCAGTTTTTTCTGTATTGCTATACTCCAAAGATGAGTGAAATCGCTTGATACTTGTCTTTCTCTGCCTGGCTTATTTCACTGAGCATAATACCCTCTAGCTCCATCCATGTTGTTGCAAATGGTAGGATTTGTTTCCTTATGTCTGAAAAATATTCAATTGTGTATATGTACCATCTCTTCTTTATCCATTCATCTACTGATGGACACTTAGGTTGTTTCCATTTCTTGGCTATTGTCAATAGTGCTGTTCTAAACATAGGGGTGCATCTGTCTTTTTCATACTGGGCTGCTGCATTCCTAGGGTAGATTCCTAGAAGTGAAATTCCTGGGTCAAATGGAATTTCTATTTTGAGCATTTTGAGGAACCTCCATACTGCTTTCCACATGGTTGAACTAATTTACATTCCCATCAGCAGTGTAGAACGGGTCCCCTTTCTCCACAACATTGCCAACATTTGTTGTTGTTTGTCTTTTGGATGGTGGCCATCCTTACTGGTGTGAGATGATAACTCATTGTGGTTTTAATTTACATTTCTCTGATGATTAGTGATGCCGAGCATCTTTTCATTGTCTGTTCGCTACCTGAATTTCTTCTTTAGAGAACTTTCTGTTCAGCTCCTCTAACCATTTTTTAATTGGATTATTTGCTTTATGTTTGTTGAGGTGGGTGAGCTTTTTATGTATTTTGGATGTCAACTCTTTATTGGATCTGTCATTTATTAATATATTCTTCAATACTGTACGATACCTTTTTGTCCTATTGAAGGTGTCCTGTGCTGTACAGAAGCTGTTCATCTTGATATAGTCCCACTTGTGCATTTTTACTTTTGTTTCCCTTGCCTGGGGAGATATGTTCATGAAGAAGATGCTCATGTTTATGTCTAAGAGATTTTTGCCTATGTTTTTTTCTAAGAGTTTTATGGTTTCATTACTTACATTCAAGTCTTTGATCCATTTCGAATTTACTTTTGTGTATGGGGTTAGACAGTGATGCACTTTCATTCTCTTACATGTAGCTGTCCAATTTTGCCAGCACCATCTGTTGAAGAGACTGTCATTTCCCCATTGTATTTACATGGCTCCTTTGTCAAATATTAGTTTACCATATATGTTTGGGTTAATGTTTGCAGTCTCTATTTTGTTCCACTGGTCTGTGGCTCTGTTCTGGTACTAGTACGAAATTGTCTTGATTACTGTGGCTTTGTAGTAGAACTTGAAGTTGGGGAGCAAGAACCCCACCCATGACTTTATTCTTCCTTCTCAGGATTGCTTTGGCTATTCGGGGTCTTTGGTGGTCCCATATGAATTTTTGAACTATTTGTTCCAGTTCATTGAAGAATGCTGTTGGTAATTTGATAGGGATTGCATCAAATCTGTAGATTGCTTTGGGCCAGATGGCCATTTTGACAATGTTAATTCTTCCTAGCCAGGAGCATGAGATTAGTTTCCATTTGTTAGTGTCCACTTTAATTTCTCTTAATAGTGTCTTATAGTTTTCAGGCTACAGGTCTTTCACTTCCTTGGTTAGGTATATTCCTAGGTATTTTATTCTTTTTATGCAATTGTGAATGGAATTTTCCTAATTTCTCTTTCCATTAGTTCACTTTTAGTATATTGGAAAGACACAGATTTCTGTGTGTTAATTTTGTATCCTGCAACTTTGCTCTATTCCGATATTAGTTCTAGTAGTTTTGGAGTGGAGTTTTTAGGGATTTTTATGTACAATACCATGTCATCTGCAAATAGTGACAGTTTAACTTCTTCTTTACCAATCTGGATTCCTTGTATTTCTTTGTTTTTTGTAATTGTCATGGCTAGGACCTCCAGTACTATGTTGAATAACAGTGGGGAGAGTGGGCATCCCTGTCTTGTTCCCCATCTCAGAGGAAAAGCTTTCAGCTTCTCGCTGTTCAGTATGATGTTAGCTGTGGGTTTATCATATATGGCCTTTATTATATTGAGGTACTTCCCCTGTATACCCATTCTGTTGAGTTTTTATCATGAATGGATGTTGAATTTTGTTGAATGTTTTTCAACATCTATGGAGATTATCATGTGTTTTTTGTCCTTCTTTTTGTTGATGTGTTGGATGATGTTAATGAATTTTCGAATGTTGTACCATCCCTGTATCCCTGGGATGAATCCCACTTGGTCATGGTGTATGATCCTTTCAACGTATTTTTTAGTTCAGTTTGCTAATATTGTTGAGTATTTTTGCGTCTACATTCATCAGGGATATTGGTCTGTAGTTTTCTGTTTTGGTGGGTTCTTTGCCTGGTTTTGGTATTACGGTGATGTTGGATTCATAGAATGAGTTTGGGAGTATTCCCTCCTCTTCTACTTTTTGGAAAACTTTAAGTAGAATGGGCATTATGTCTTCTCTGTATGTCTGATAAAATTCCAAGGTAAATCTATGTGGCCCGGGGATTTTGTTCTTGGTAGTTTTTTATTATTGCTTCGATATCATTGCTGGTAATTGGTTTGATTTCGTAATTTTTGATCATTGTTTTTATAGCTTGAGAAGGACTGTGAAGTGAAGATCAGAAAGGTTCATTTTAATTACGTTAACAATATTGTAGCTTTTGTATGATTTGGAGAGTAATTTTTTACAAGCAGTAAACTCACATACAGATAGGATTTTAAAAATCTTACAATTAAAGCCTGATATAAAGAGATCAGATGTGTAGTGTGTCTACCACCATGCTTGGCACCTCAGGAATGTTCAGCAAAAATTCGTTTATCCCTTCCTCTAATAACCTAAATAGTGTTGTTGCCAAACAGCTGTGTCTGGAAAGGTCTCTCCCTGTGCACTAGGCGAAGCACTTGGAGAAACCTAAACCTGGAGGGTGGTGGGTTTTTTACTCTGGTCGAGAAAGAATTCTCAAACAGGTCAGATGAGTGTAGGTTAGGAAGGAATTCATTAATACAGGAGCAGCAGGGAAGGGCAGCCGCCTTGCAGGCAGCAGAGAATAGGAAAATGCAGAGAGAAAGTTCTCGGCTTAGGGTAGTTTCCCTTGCCAACTCCTGAAGCCAAATCATCTGGCATACTGTGTCCCCTTGGGTCTGCATGGCATGGGGACTAGCCACTACAACTCCAGGGTTTGGAGGAGCCATGGAACACAGGATGGAGTGAAATTATGTTCTGAGAACTTCCCAAAAAAGGAGATTTCCAAGTCAGCTACCAAGAGCAGATCGCACGGTTGCAGTTTCATCCATCCAGGTCACCCAGGTGACAGAAACATGCAGGTCCAAATCTGAGCTTTCAGCACTCCCTTCCTACTTAACAGGAGTAAAGTGGAAATAGAATAAAGACTTGGAAATAAAATGAAAAAGCAAAGAGACAAATTGCAATAATTTGAGCAGTGAGAAAGCTTTATGTGAAAGTATGCAATTAAAGAAAGGAAAATGCAGGTGTTCTCAGAGACGAGGCACACTGAAAGTTTTGGGATTCTGTCTTTTTTACACAGCAGGGGTTAACAATATCACTGATCCATACAAGAGGCATATACTCAAGTAGTGTTGTTGCACTAGGAGAAATCTCAACTTCTACATAACGAACTTTACAAAACTAAGTAATTTTAAAAGACATGTAATGGAGCAAAGGGCAGAGGGTTGGTTGTTGGGCATAGTCTTGACTTGTGGTCTCTAGGTGTTTGCCTTTGGTGAGAGACACCATGTCTCCTCCTTTCCTTTATTATCAGTCCTCCAGCTAATTCTGCTAAACAAACCCAACAAAAGGGATTTATTTATCCTGTTCTTCTCCAAGACAGTGGTTACTCTCAAGCAGTGAGGACATATCAGTTAAGACTGCTTGCCCTGCCTTGAGGTAGACTGTGGTGTTATTGTGTAATTACCAGAGAATATGTTAGAAATTTTACTTTTTAACTCTCTGCTTTTGAAAATGTAATATTAGTCTTAAGATGTGGTTGCTCCTGTTCTTAATATACTATTTACATCTCAGCACTTTCCATCATAGCCAGGAAGTTAATTATGATGCCTGTCCAATGTCCTTGGCCCTACCTCATTGTTGCAACCAGCTGTCATTCATCACAGCCCATTAAAAACCCAGTTTTATACTTCTACAGGTTGTCAACCGAAGCCTAACATTTGGATCCAATTTATTTGAATTAATTGTTTCTGCTTCTTCATTTACTCTTATATATTTTTAAATATCTTTTTAAATCTTGATTTTATTAGCTCTCTTGCACACTCTTGGGTAAATGAAGTTCTTCATTTTACTCACTAGTATCTTTAAGAAACTAGGTAACCTAGCCTGAACTTTTAAAATACCATTGAAATAAAAATATTGATTAGTAAAACAGAGGAAAAAATCTTTTTTGTCCCTTTATATTTCTTGGTTCTCAACCGGGAGCCTTGCAAATTTAGACTGGCAAAAGACACATCAACAAGTGAAAAGCAAACAGAAGTTTATTAATATGTGCATTATGCCCACACATAGGAGTACTCAATGAGTACCTAAAGGGGTAGTTATAACTTGAGCTTATATAGCATCTCAACAAAAAATACATTTTAAGAGAAGAGACATGAGGGGCAGAGACAAGATGGTGGTGTGAGTAGGACAGTGGGAATTTCCTCCCCAAAACATATATATTTTTGAAAATACAACAAATACAACTACACCTAAAAGAGAGACCAGAATATACATGACAACACCCAGAATACATCCACACCTGAGAGAACCCAGCACCTGGTGAAGGGGGTAAGATACAACTGCCAGCCTGGCAGGATTTGAGTGCCCCTCACCCCAGCTACTGGCAGGAGGAGAGGAGTCAGTGAGGGAAGGGAGGGGGCCCCAGGACTGATAAATAGTCAGCCTGAGCCACCTGCATCCAGAGTGCAGACACACAGTATGTGGGGTACTGGACAATAGGGAAACAGGACAGTAAGACCTGTGAGCGGGTCCCTGCAGCTGGCATTCTGGGACAAAGAAAAGCGTGTGCTTTTTGAAAGTCTTAAAGGGACAGGGACCCCACCGCTGGATGGAAGCATCCCAGAACACAGCCCAGCAGCTGGGAATCCCGGGGAACTCTGGGTGCCCTAACCCCCTGGGAAGCAGTTCTGAGACCCCTCACAGTAATAAACGTCCCCCTGTCTGTTCCCCCTCCAGCACCCTGCCATAGCAGAGTAGCGTGTCTGGCCATGCCCACAGCAAGGGAGCTTCCTCCATACCGGCCGGGCAAGATACAGAGACCCAGTCTACATGCAACTGCCCAACACAGGCTGCTAGGGGTCGCAATTGTCCCAGTAATCAAAGGCCAGGAGCAAGTTGAAAGGATCTTGGCTCTCCCGGGTCACAGACAAGTCAATAGCATGCCACTGCATCTATCAACAAGAAGAGGCAAAAAAAATTTGATCCAGACCAGACTAACCCAGACAACTTCCACATCCTCTCATGAGAAGGAACCTGGGGATGTAGATTTAACCAATCTTCCTGAAAAAGAATTCAAAACAAAAGTCATAACCATGCTGATGGAGTTGCAGAGAAATATGCAAGGACTAAAGAGGGAGAATACAGAAATAAAACAATCTCTGGAAGGACATTAAAGCAGAATGAACAAGATGCAAGAGACCATTAATGGACTAGAAATCAGAGAAAAGGAATGCAGAGAAGCAGACGTGGAGAGAGATAAAAAGATCTCCAGGAAATAAAGAATATTAAGAGAACTGTGTGACCAATCAAAACAGAAGAGTATTCGCATCATAGGAGTACCACTAGAAGAAGAGAGAGAAAAAGGGATAGAGAGTGTCTTTGAAGAAATAATTGCTGAAAACTTCCCCAAACTAGGGGAGGAAATGGCCTCTCAGACAGCAGAAGTACACAGAACTCCCACAACAAGGGATCCAAGGAGGGCAACAACAAGACACATAATAATTAAAATGGCAAAGATCAAAGACAAGGACAGAGTATTAAAGGCCATCAGAGAGAAAAAAAAGGTCACCTACAAAGGAAAACCCATCAGGCTATCATCAGACTTCTCAACAGAAACTCTACAGGCCAGAAGAGGATGGCATGTTATACTTAATGCAATGAAACAGAAGGGCCTCAAACCAAGATTTCTGTATCCAGCACGATTATCATTTAAATATGAGGGAGGGATTAAACAATTCCCAGACAAGCAAAAGCTGAGGGAATTTGCCTCCCACAAACCACCTCTACAGGGCATCTTACAGGGACTGCTCTACATGGGAGCACTCCTAAAAATGGCACAGAACAAAACACCAAACATATGAAGAAGGGAGGAGGAGGAATAAGAAGGGAGAGAAATAAACAATCATCAGACAGTGTTTATAATAGCTCAATAAGCGAGTTAAGTTAGACAGTAAGATAGTAAAGAAGCTAACCTTGAACCTTTGGTAACCACAAACTGAAAGCCTGCAATGGCAATAAGTACATATGTTTCAATAATCACCCTAAATG
The DNA here is from genome assembly GCF_040802235.1 of Manis javanica. Taxonomy (NCBI): domain Eukaryota; kingdom Metazoa; phylum Chordata; class Mammalia; order Pholidota; family Manidae; genus Manis; species Manis javanica. The sequence goes on from NC_133175.1 coordinate 2,670,609, forward strand.
TAAATGGACTGAATGCACCAATCAAAAGACACAGAGTAATAGAATGGATAAAAAAGCAAGACCCATCTATATGCTGCTTACAAGAGACACACCTCAAACCCAAAGACGTGCACAGATTAAAAGTAAAGGGATGGAAAAAGTTATTTCATGCAAACAACAGGGAGAAAAAAGTAGGTGTTGCAATACTAGTATCAGACAAAATAGACTTCAAATCAAAGAAAGGAACAAGAGATAAAGAAGGACATTACATAATGATAAAGGGCTCAGTCGAACAAGAGGATATAACCATTATAAACATATATATACCCAATACAGGAGCACCAACATATGTGAAACAAATACTGACAGAATTAAAGGAGGAAGTAGAATGCAATGCATTCATTTTGGGATACTTTAACACACCATTCACTCCAAAGGAAAGATCCACCAGAAAGAAAATAAGTAAGGACCAGAGGAACTGAGCAACACACTAGAACAGATGGACCTAATGGACACCTATAGAACTCTACATACAAAAGTAACAGCATACACATTATTCTAAAGTGCAGATAGAACTTTTTACAAGAATATACCACATACTAGACCAAAAAAAGAGCCTCAGTAAATTTTAAAAAGTTTGAAATACCACCTACCAACTTTTCAGACCACAAAGGTATAAAACTAGAAATAAATTGTACCAAGAAAGTAAAAAGGCTCACAAACACACGGAGGCTTAACAACATGCTCCTAAGTAATCAATGGACCAATGATAAAATTAGAATGGAGATCCAGCAATATATGGAAACCAATGACAACAACAACACAAAGCCCCTACTTCTGTGGGATGCAGCGAAAGCAGTTTTAAGAAGAAAGTATCTAATGTCCCAATTATCAAATTGGAAAAAGAAGAACACATGAGGCCTATGGTCAGCAGAAGGAGGGACATAATAAAGATCAGAGAATAAATAAATAAAACTGAGAAGATTAAAACAGTAGAAAAAAATCAATGAAACCAAGAGCTGGTTCTTTGAGAAAATAAACAAAATAGCTAAGCCTCTAGCCAGACTTATTAAGAGAAAAAGAGAATCAACACACATCAACAGAATCAGAAATGAGGCAGAAAACATCACAACAGACCCCAGATAAATACAAAGAATTACTAGAGACTACTATGAAAACCTATATGCTAACAAGCTGGAGAACCTAGGAGAAATGGTCAACTTCCTAGAAAAATACAACCTTCCAAGACTGACCAAGAAAGAAACAGAAAACCTAAACAAACCAATTACCAGCAATGAAATAGAAGCAGTAATCAAAAATCTACCCAAGAACAAACTCTTGGGCCAGATGGATGTACTGCGGGATTTTATCAGACCTACAGAGAAGAAATAATACCCAAGCTCCTTAAAGTTTTACAAAAAATAGAAGAGGAGAGAATACTCCCAACCTCATTCTATGAAACCAACATCACCCTAATACCAAAACCAAATGATATTCATCCCAGGGATGCAGGATGATATAACATTCCAAAATTCTTCAACATCATCCACCACATCAACAAAAAGGACAAAATATACATGATCATCTCCATAGATGCTGAAAAAGCATTCGACATAATCAAACATCCATTCATGATAAAAACTCTCAACAAAATGGGTATAGAGGGCAAGTACCTCAATAATAAAGGCCATATATGATAAACCCAAAGCCAACATCATACTGAACAGGAAGAAGCTGAAAGCTTTTCCTTGGAGATGGGGAACAAGACAGGGATGCCCACCCTCCCCACTGTTATTCAGCGTAGTACTGGAGGTCCTAGCCACGACAATTACACAAAACAAAGAAATACAAGGAATCCAGATTGGTAAAGAAGAAGTTAAACTGTCACTATTTGCAGATGACATGGTATTGTACATAAAAATCCCTAAAAACTGCACTCCAAAACTACTAGAACTAATATCGGAATAGAGCAAAGTTGCAGGATACAAAATTAACACACAGAAATCTGTGGCTTTCCTATACACCAAGAATGAACTAATAGAAAGAGAAATCAGGAAAGCAATTCCATTCACAATAGCATCAAATAGAATAAAATACATAGGAATAAACCTAACCAAGGAAGTGAAAGACCTATACCTCAAATCTATAAGACACTCTTAAGAGAAATTAAAGAGGACACTAACACATGGAAACTCATCACATGCTCATGGCTATGAATAATTAATATCGTCAAAATGGCCATCCTGCCCAAAGCAATATACAGATTTGACGCAATCCCTATCAAATTACCAACAACATTCTTCAACGAACTGGAACAAACAGTTGAAAAATTCATATGGAACCACCAAAGACCCCGAACATCTAAAGCAACACTGACATGGAAGAATAAAGTGGCAGGGGGGAATCTCACTCTCCAACTTCAAGCTCTACTACAAAGCCACACTAATCAAGACAATTTGGTACTGGCACAAGAACAGAGCCACAAACCTGTGGAACAGATAAGAGACTCCAGACATTAACCCAAACATATATGGTCAACTAATATTCAATAAAGGAACCATGGACATACAATGAGGAAATAACAGTCTCTTCAGCAGATGGTGCTGGCAAAACTGGACAGCTACATGTAAGAGAATGAAACTGCATCACTGTCTAACTCCATACACAAAAGTAAATTCAAAATGGATCAAATACTTGAACATAAGTCATGAAACCATAAAACTCTTAGAAAAAAAAATGTAGGCAAAAATCTCTTAGACATAAACGTGAGTGACCTGTTCTTGAACATATCTCCCTGGGCAAGGGAAACAAAAGCAAAAATGAACAAGTAGGACTACATGAAGCTGAAAAGCTTCTGTACAGCAAATGACACCATCAATAGAACAAAAAGGTATCCTACAGTATGGGAGAATACATTCATAAATGACAGATCTGATAAACGCTGGACATCCAAAATATATAAAGAGCTCACACACCTCAACAAACAAAAAGCAAATCATCCAATTAAAAAATGGGCAGAGGAGCTGAACAGTTTTCCAAAGAAGAAACTCAGATGGCCAGCATACACATGAAAAGATAATCCACATCACTAGTTATCAGAGAAATGCAAATTAAAACCACAATGAGATATCACCTCACACCAGTAAGGATGGCTACCATCCAAAAGACAACAATAAATGTTGGCGAGATTGTGGAGAAAGGGAACCCTCCTACATTTTTGGTGGGAATGTAAATTATTTCAACCTTTGTGGGAAGCAGTATGAAGGCTCCTCAAAATGCTCAAAATAGAAATGACCCAGGAATTGCACTTCTAGGAATTTACCCTAAGAATGCAGCACTCCATTTTGAAAAAGACAGATGCACCCCTGTGTTTATCGCTACACTATTTACAATAGCCGAGATATGGAAGCAACCTAAATGTCCATCAGTAGAAGAATGGATAAAAATGAGGTGGTACATATACACAGTGGAATATTACTCAGTCATAAGAAAAAAACAGATCCTACCATTTACAACAACATGGATGGAACTAGAGGTGAAATAAGCCAGGCAGAGAAAGACAAATACCAAATGATTTCACTCATATGTGGAGTATAAGAACAAAGGAAAACTGAAGGAACAAAACAGCAGAAGAATCACAGAACCCAAGAAGGGACTAACAGATACCAAAGGTAAAGGTACTGGGGAGGATGGTTGGGAAGGGAGGGATAAGGGAGGTGAAAAAGAAAGGGGGCATTACGATTAGCATGTATAGTGCAGGGGGTGGGGCACGGGAATTGCTGTGCAACACAGAGAAGGCAAGTAGTGATTTTACAGTATCTTACTACACTGATGGACAGTGACTGTGAAGGGGTATTTGTGGGAAACTTGGTGAAGGGAGGAGCCTAGGAGACATAATCTTCTTCATGTAATTGTAGATTAATAGTACCAAAATTAAAAAAAAAAATTGTGCAGCTGGAGAAGGGGAAGATAAGGTACAAGGAAAGAACTGCCCAAACTACACCTCATCATAATCTCATTAAAATAAAATTTACATTGCAAAAAAAAAGAAGGGACATGACAAAGGAAGAGGACTGTGAGTTTCTTGGGTGGCAAATTGTTGGAGGGTAAACAAATGGGAGAAATGGCTCCTAAGTGTTAATTAGTAAAGTTTGCTATGTAGATATGTAGATTCCTATGGTATTCCTATGTAGAATTATCTCTGGTGGTTAGCTTCTTCCTTCCTGGTAGAGTGGAGGGAACACCTTTATGATTACTTCTAGGCAAATAAAGGTAAGGAGAGTGTTTTTCTCATGTATCTGCTTCTTCCCAATAGCCTCCAGCTTAAAACAATCCTTACCTCAAAGCAACATATTTTGGGGTGGGGTATTTTGTTACCCTTTAAATTAAACCATTTTCTTTATGGTTCTCCCAAAATTGACTCATAATTTTGTAATATTATTTTAATCCAAGATTTGACTTGTGTAGCCAAGAAATAATTATTTTGGTGTCCCTAAAAGTAATACAATTGGCATCAACATTTGTGAAAAGGGGATGGAAAGGGAGAGTCAAGTTTTGGCAACTTTTCAAGAACATAATGGATGCACAAACCAAAGATTAAAAGAAAATGTTGTATAACATGCAACTGTCTGCCTGGTTATCTGATTCAATGGTGGTTTGTGCCTTTTACTGGATTTTGAAAGAGCCCTGGCAATGTTGCCTCAGTTCACTGGTATGCTCTGAATGTTATCTAAGTGATATTGTTAGGCAGAAAGACAGAAATGAGCAGATGCAAAGGAGAAATGGCCCCCCCAAAGATGACTCAGGGTGTTGATCAAATAGAACTAGAAAGAAAATGACTCAGAGAGTTAATCAGATGAAGCCATACGGTCCAAGAGTGACTCAGGAAATGTCCAGGGTCCCCCCAGATAAGAAACATCAGAAGCACAGACACTGCACAGCCCCCATTTCACCAATCAGAACAACCTTAGAGAGCCAACAGCTCTCAAGCAAGGACCTCTCTACCCTGCCAAAACCACATAAAAGAAGCCTCAGAATGAGCATCCTGGCCTATCTCACCTTAGGCAGGCCTGCTCTGTTACCCTATGCAGAATGCACTGAAACTTTGCTTTCTTATCTTTGGTCTCTCATCTCATTATATCTGATTTCCCAGAGACACAATGCCAAGTCCTTTCCTTCCTAACAAAATCATTTCAGAACCCTGAACCCCAAGTCTATTATTTGAAGTTCCAATCACTTGAAGTACTTGGTATGGTTCTTTTCTATGAGGTTCTGAAACTGTTCTTTGTTGAAGATACAAATTCTAGTAGTTTATGGTAGAAGCATCAGGTAAGTTTTAGAGTAAGCAAGAACATTAACAGATTTAATGGCTGTAGTTAATTTATTACTATTGCCAATTCTATATTAATAGGGAGAAGTTAAATTCAGTATTGGAGTACAGTATATAACAGTTTCTTAAGAGTTTTGATGAGGTGAGGGATACCCCTGACGGCAAAACAGTACTACCTCTGAATGACAGGGAGGGCACTGACAAATCATCAGGGACTTCCCATAAAGCATATAATTTCTGAAATGTTTATGTAATATCAACATTATCAAAATAAACCTAATTTAGGAGAGGTTGAATGTCTCTTATCTGATAGCTCTTCCCATGCGACTTGATAATAGTAATACATTAAACAAACATGATTCTTTCCCAATATCTGTCTTTATAAGGATAGCAAATCTCATGTATTCCAGAGGCCCTTTGAGAAGTATTCATGGTTTTATGTATAAAATTTCATTTTAGGTATAAAGTATACCCTGAAAATTTTATTTGTTCTGAATTTAGGAAATGATTTTGGGAAGGCAAAATTAAGAGTTTCCAGAGATTTGAGCACTTGATTAGACAGGCTCATGAGTGAAAAACATGAGTGAAAAACCAATTTAATCAAAGCACAGCAGTCCCCCTTACTGGTGGAGGATTCCTAAACCTCAAGTGGGTGCCAGAAACTCTTGACAATACTAAACCCTATATATACTGTTTTTTCCTGTATTTACATATCCATGATTAAGTTTAACTTATAATGTAGGCACAGTACAGATTAATAGTAATTAACGATAACAGAACAATAATAACAATATACTGTAATAAAATTATGTGAATGTGGACCCTCTCACAATATCTTATTGTACTGTATTCACCCTTCTTGCAATAAGTGAATTGATAAAAATCCTATATGATAAGATGAAGTGAGGAGAACAATGTAGGCATAATGTGCATATTAATGAACTTCTATTTGCTTTTCTGTTGTTGATCTGTCTTTTGCCAGTCTAAATTTCCAAGGTTCCAGGTGGAGAACCTAGAAAGATAAAGGGACAAAAAGGATTTTTTCCTCTATGTTTTACTAATCAATATTTTTATTACAACGGTATTTTAAAAGTTCAGGCTAGAGTACCTACTTTCTTAAAGATATGTCAGCAGGATAATCTGCTTCTGGGCTACAGTGGGGAACAAACTGTAGAAAGTGAAACCATGGATGATATGGGGATTACTGTACAAATAAAGATTTGAAAAGAAACAGAAGAAAACACTATTGTAAGCGAAGAGCCTCTGTGCTCTGGGTTTTTTTCCCCTTAAATTATTAAGGACATGATAAAGGCAACATTTTAATTTTAATTTTTTATTGAAGTATAGTTGATATACTATATTATATTGGTTTCAAGTATAAAATACGGCGATTCAATATTTACACACATTAAATCCTCACCCCAACTAATGCAGTTATTAACATTGAAAGATGTTACAGAACCACTGCCTACATTCTCCATGCTGCACTTCCATCCCCATGACCAATTTATATTACAACTGAGATTTGGTGCCCCTTTATCCCCCTTGTAAGATTAATTTCAGCTGAAATAAGCAGGCAGAGAGAGGCAACAAAGGGCCAGGTAATTTATTTGAATGTCCCGGGCGAGGTTCCGTGGCCTTCCTGTCACCGGACAGGGAAGTCACACCCGGTCAGGGAGGTGGGAGCTTATAAGGGGTTAGGATGGGGAGGAGTGGGCAAACTATCCTAGGGGGCATGGAGAGGTATGATTGGCTACAGGTGACATAATAGACAACTAGAAACTCTTTTCCTTCCAAGAGGGAGGAGGCTCACATCGGGGTCTTAGTTGGCACATCAAAAGGATGGAATTCAGGAAGAGTTCTCCCCTTTCCATATAAGGCACGGACCCGGAGGTCTGGCCTGTTTTTCCCCCTATGGCATCTCTCTGTTCTGTTTGCATGCTCTTCTTTTTCCTTCCTCCAGCCTAACACCCCTCACCCACCCTACCCACTTACCCCAGCCCCTCTCCCATGATAACCGCCAGCCACTTCTCAGTGTCTATAAGTCTACTACTGATATGTTCATTCTGTTTTGTTTGTATATTTTAAAGGCAACTTAAGTCATAGAAAATTATTCTTGTAAGACATAGGATCTCTATGTAGGCAAAATTGCACTTAAAGAATGACCTTTCATACTGTAGGAGGAAACATTCATTACTAAATAAAGGAAACAAGACTATTTAAACTGAGGGAGTACTGTAAACGCTTTAATATATTTTATAGCTTTGTTTCAGACTCAGGTATTATAAACCAAGGCTAATAAAATTCACCTTCTAAACTGTCCTTTTTCATACTCTCTCGTACCCTTTTAGAGGATCTGTGAGGTCAAAATAATTTTCATTATAATACTAAAATGTTATTTGTCTTTTTGACTCTCATTCTTTCATGAGCATACTGTATTTTCCAGACGCTATGATAGTGCAATAGATTAAATGCAGAAAAAGATACAAGGATCCATTTCTCTTCTGTGAGCTCAGATAGTAAAGAGATTTGCAAAAAATGTGAAACAATGCTATTCTTTTCAGGAAAATTCTGGTTTGAAAAATATAGTTATTTTTCATAAAAATTAGGTCATTTATTTTAACATGCAATGTGTTCATCATTGCTACTTTCCAATGAATCAATATTTTTAAACTTTCTCATTTTTAGTCTCATATGGTAAATATCAATAGTTATAACTCACATTATAATCCACATAACCAAAAGCTCTTTGAGGTTCTCAACAATTTTTAAGAGTATAAAGGAGTCTGGAAACCAAAACTCTGCTTTAGAAAAAAACTATTCTTTTTCCTTGAAAAACCAAAATACATACATATATACTGTTGTACTTCTCTGTCACTGTTACTGCTTGAAGACCCTCAACAACCTATACTAATTCTAAATTTTAACCAATGTGACTAACTGTGGGTAAAATTGCAGGATTTCCAGAATCTCTCCCCAGGCTTTAGTGCATTTCCATATAACAGGGGTTCCTAAGGGGTGGAGAGAGAGATAGTTCATCTCCATATTAATGGGTAATTACGTGGGCAACCCAGGGCTTATCTGAACCTGAGAGGTTGGAGAGGATGGGTATTTGCTTGCTTCTGACGGAGCAGGAGAGAGACAACCCAGGACCGCTGTTTGTAAACAATCAATAGGTTTTAAACTTTATTTCTCCCTTTGACTTATTTCGGTTTCAGCTAGGTATTTTGGCCTGGGATATCCTCTCCCCGGTGTTACACTAATGTTTATTATAAAAAGAAAAGTGCAGGGTAGATAATTGAGAACTGTCTGATTTATGCAAGCATTTTAACAGGCTAGCAGAGCTTTAGAATGTACATGACAAAATTTTCTATAGTCATCAAACCTTTTTCATAACTTCTTATAATGGGGAAAACGAACACATTCCTCAACTCCAAGATATAGCTTCTCTATAGCATTTCAAAGTATGAAGTAAAAGGATATCAATTTAGCATTATGCTTTGTATAAACCAGTGTTTCAACATTTTACTTATAAAGTAGTTGTTGCAACTAATTTACTCAGTTTAATGTCAGGCCACTTATAGTTGCTTAAAGTTTTGGAAAATATCCTCATGCTGGTATACTATAAAACAATTGTTGTTGAAATAAAGTTTTTAAGAATACTGATTTAATGTAGCTGAAAACAAATTTCTATTTTTCATAATTATATACATTTTCAAGGTAACATTAATTTATTTGATCAGTAAGCATGAATGAGTTTAGGAAAAACACCCAAGTAAAATAAAATGCATGCTTGTATTATATTTAACACTAATATAACAGAGAAAAGACTTGCTAAAATTTTCCATTATGTAATCTTGGATTCTTAAAACATTTGTGGATCAGCTTGTGCAAGATGTTTTATTAAGTCTAGCACATTTAAATTATAAGCTCAATTTTCTTATTTTCTGGAAATCTAAGTGTATTTGACTTATATATATGTTTATTCACTCTATGAACTAATTAAAACAGTGCTCCTTTAATATTTTTCAGATATATGAAAAAATCTTACAGACACAAGAGGTAAAGGCCTTTCTGACTTTCAGAATACTTTGGAATATTTGTTGTCTTTATAGTTTAATAATTACTCATAGTTTATTACTCTTATTGGGCAGAAAATATAAGTATGCTTATGTTTTACTATTTAACCACAGTCTTTCTACATTGGTCATTACGAACCTTAGCTGCAGTGCATCACTACTTCGTGAAATTTGGCATCAAGAAAAGGATAGAAAAATATCACTCCTCAAAAATGCAATTAAACAAGCTACAATATATAAAGAATCCAGCAGAAATAGACTGGGTTTTTTCAGCATATGTTTTAGCCCTAATTCACCTTCAATCTTGTTTCTCATTCAAAATAATTTCTTCTCACAGCTTTCTTCCTGCATATGATCAGGCAGGACAAAGCATAAATACGGGTTAAAGGGAGATTTTAATCAGGAAATACAGAAGACATTAGAATGAAAAAGAGCACCTGACGATCTAATGCTGGTAGGAGAAGTCTTGAGAAATCACCTCTCCTGTACGTGGCTACCTGAGTGTAATTATCTGTGCTGTTTATTCATGCTAATGTATAACTTTAAATTTCATCATACTTTATCATAGCTTTACATTTTAAATGGTTTAATGGATGGGTTCAATGAATTATAGATGTAGGTTTCAGGCCTTAATGCCTCTTATTTTACACACAAAACTTGCTAGTGGAGTTTGACTCTGAAGCTTCCCAGGGACCCCATAAGCGCTCTGGCTTCTTGAGAATCACATTTGTAAGAGACCATTGCCAATTATTTTGAAATGGCATTATTTTTGGATTGCAGTCAACAGACTTGAGGCAAAACCATCACTCAAATGTATATGGGCAGAACATGTTCGCAAATAAAGAATCCCAAACCTTAGTATCATTGAGAAGATTTGTGGTATCCAACCAACTACGTAAACTCTTAGGATAGGGCATGAGGCTTCACTGTTCTTTCTTAACTAGGACGTTTTAAGAGGTAAATTAAGCCTGTCAATTCCCTCCTCCTCCTCCTCGTGAGGCTGCCCTGACTTTTACACGCAAAGGGTTATCATTAGTGGCCAGCAGGTGGGCCATAAATAGTCTTTGACTCCACCCTCCCCGCCTCAAAGATCTGATTTCCATCGCCCTATGGCGGCCGTGGCGTACTTCCGCCTCCCGCACTCCCCACGGCCTCTGCGCTCCTGGATTCTCCTACGTCATATCCGGCCATTGCGGTTCAGGGAACGAGCCCGCACGACGAAGTTGCTGTAGGGACCACCAGCTTTACGACCTCGTCGCGTGCGTATCGGCGCACGCCAGTCGGCAAGTGACTTGAGGGGGCGAGCAGGCGGGCAGCGGCGTTGTGCGCTGTGCTCACCGCTTGTAGCTTGCCACCACCAGCCTTACCGCTAGCCTCGGAAACCTCGGCCTGATCGCAGCGCTCACGCAGGTGCCGCCGCCCGCTTAGCTAGCTCCTCCCCGCGCCCGGCGGGGCCTTCTTGCGGCTCCCTCGCCCCTCAGGGCCCGCTGCCTCCTCGGGTCGCTCCCCCGCCCTTTTCCGGCGCCGTCTCCCTGCCCCCGGCTCTTTTCCTCAGATTCTCCGCCTCCGCCTCTCTGCCCAGTAACTTCGCCCCTTCTTCCTGAGGGCCGGGGCTGCTCTCGCCGGCTCCTCCGCTGGCTCGCCTTGGGCCGCGTGGTGGGCGCCGGCCGCCTCCGCGCGCTCCGCTGGGCCTGCCAGGCGCGTCGTCTCCGCTCCGGCCCGCCGTGCTGGAGCCGCGTCCGCGCCAGCCGCCTCAGGCGCCCTCGCGGCACGCGTTTTTGGGCTCGCGGTGACTCCTGAGCGCGCCTTCTCTTCAGGCGCATAGTTCGCGCAGCCCCATCCGGGAGGCCGAGCGGGCCAATTACCTTGTCTCCTCACTAGTTTTCGACACCCTTTTCAGAGTCTTTGCCTGATCTCATGCCCCTCGAGTGGCCAGTTCTTTCACGGCTTGGTTAACCAGGTCGCTTACGTCCATCCCGGCCAAGTGAGCTAACTTGCTGTGCCCAGTACAGGGAAAAGTCGTTTTGGAAAACTTGCTGAATTCGGACATTGTTTGACAGCCCGTGCTCTGGCCTGAACACCGACCGGAGGGTTCGTTGTTTGCTGTTTTCACAGTAGCCTGTTGAAAAAGCCCGCTTTTTTTTCTCTTTTCTCTGTTCAGATAATCAAGAGACCTGGTTACAACCGGCTTGTCCTGCAAATAGGTAGAGGGAAGGTGGTACCTGAGCCATTCAGTACCAAGTCATTTACTCTGGATGTTTACAGGTACAAGAATTCCTTGGAAGAAGACCTTGGGATAGCAGATCTTGTTATTAGTGGTGCAGGTGAAAGTGTTTTAGAATCTCAAAGAGTTCGGTTTTTGGTAGACAGTAACAAATCTGAACCTTTTGAGGCACAGTAAAATCGCTAGAGTAACTCACTGTAGCCCTTTTGAATGTAATGCTTGAATATAACAATTGAGAACTTTAGTGGAGAGAATTTATTTCTGGGTGATAGAAGCATGAGAAAAATTAAATCACCAACCCAACTTTAAGAAACCCTTAACACAGAGGGAAAAAATAATTTACTTGATGACACATGCAAAGAGTTGTCAAACTTGAAATTACTGTTTGGGCTTAAGCAGGAGTGTTCAGCCAGCCAGTTGGTTGGATTGGTCATGGAGAAATTAGCTTAGAAAGATTTTATGCATATTTGTTAAAATTGAGTGTGAAATGAATGCTTTCAAAAATGTTCTTTAACAATCACATACCGTGTAACTCATTGCTAGCTTTTTAGAGAACCATCCTGTTGTAGTTAGACTGCCAGTACCTTCAAAAGAACTGTTTTTGGGGAGGATTGTAATTTTGACTGCTGGAAAAGTGAGGGAGTAAGTTTCTTGGTTTTTAAAAAGCCTAGTTTGAAGAGAGGTCTTTCAGAATAGACATTACTACCAGATTTGGTGATTAGAAATGTATACGATAGTAATAGATTTTGGTATGGTTTTGCATGATTTGTGTATATAACTTGTTGAATTCTCCCAAACACTCCTATGAACTGTAGTGTCTGCATTTCACAGGAAGAAACTGAGACACAGAGGTTAAGTAACTTGTCTAGTTAGTAAATGCTAAACAGTCTGCTTTTAGAGTTTGTTTTAACTACTACCCTAGCATCTAAAGATTTTGCCTAGTCACTTATCAGTCTCTTTGCTCCCACTTAAAATAGCTAAATGACTTTAGATTTCAAAGTTGAATTAACCCAAGTATTGTACATATGAACATTAGTGGAGATTTTTTCTTGACTATTTTTAGGGTGTACCTCACAGGCAGAATCATAAACAGTGTTAAAAATTTTTCTTTATTGGTGTGTCTTCCTATTGAAGGCTTGCTTTTTCTACTTATGTTTGAATGAAAGTGCATTCAGTTTCATGTACAGTGTGGTGAACCTAAGTCTGATTTAGATTCAAGACTCATACTTCGGGCATAGTACTAGAGGGCAGGTGGCAAAGCACTCAGTCATGGGTCATCAGTGGCAAAGAACGTTTTCCAAGTAAGTTTTATAACACTTCATTAGAGAGCAACTGATGATTACATTTTTGTCATTTTAACGGTATATAATTAAAAGGCCTGGATTGTAGTGTTGCAACTAAGTTATATTTTTACTTTTTAAAAATTTTGTTATCATTAATCTACAATTACATGAAGAACATTATGTATACTAGGCTCTCCCCTACCCCAAGTCCCCCGCACAAACCCCCATTACAGTCACTGTCCATCAGCATAGTAACATGTTGTAGAATCACTACTTGTCTTCTCTGTGTTGCACAGCCCTCCCCTTTCCCCCAGCCCCCACATTATACATGCTAATCATAATACTGCCTTTCTTCTTCCCTGACCTTATTCCTCCCTAACCTCCCATTCTCCCCAGTCTCTTTCCCTTTGGTAACTGTTAGTCCATTCTTGGGTTCTGTGATTCTGCTGCTGTTTTGTTCGTTCATTTCTTCCTTTGTACTCATACTCCACAGATGAGTGAAATCATTTGGTACTTGTCTTTCTCTGCCTGGCTTATTTCACTGAGCATAATACCCTCTAGCTCCATCCATGTTGTTGCTATTGTAGGATTTGTTTTCTTCTTATGGCTGAATAGTATTCAGTTGTGTATATGTACCGTATCTTCTTTATAAATTCATCTACTGATGGACACTTAGGTTGCTTCCATTTCTTGGCTATTGTAACTAGTGCTGTGATAAACATAGGGGTGCATCTGTCTTTTTCAAACTGGAGTGCTGAATTCTTTGGGTAAATTCCTAGAAGTGGAATTCCTGGGTCAAATGGTAAGTCTGTTTTGAGCATTTTGAGGAGCCTCCATACTGCTTCCCACAATGGTTGAACTAATTTACATTCCCAGCAGTGTAGGACGATGGTTCCCCTTTCTCCACAACCTTGCTAGCATTTGTTGTTGTTTGTCTTTGAGTTGGTAGCCATCCTTACTGGTGTGAGGTGATATCTCATTGTGGTTTTAATTTGCATTTCTCTGATAAATAGGGATGTGGAGCATCTTTCCATGTGTCTGTTGTCCACATGAATTTCTTCTTTGAAGAACTGTCTGTTCAGCTCCTCTGCCCATTTTTTAATTGGATGAATTGCTTTTGTTTATTGAGGTGCATGAGCTCTGTATATATTTGGATATCAAGCCTTTATTGGACCTGTCATTTATGAATATATTCTCCCATACTGTAGGGTACCTTTTTGTTCTGTTGATGGTGTCCTTTGCTGTACAGAAGCTTTTCAGCTTCTGATAGTCCCACTTGTTCATTTTTGCATTTTGTCCCCTTTCCCGGGGAGATATGTTCATGAAGAAGTTGCTAATGTTTATCTCCAAGAGATTTTTGCCTATGTTTTTTTGTAAGTGTTGTATGGTTTCATACCTTACCTTCAGGTCTTTGATCCATTTTGAATTTACTTTTGTGTATGGGGTTAGACAGTGATCCAGTTTCATTCTCCTACATGTAGCTGTCCAGTTTTGCCAGCACCATCTGTTGAAGAGACTGTCATTTCCCCTTTGTATGTCCATGCCTCCTTTATCAAATATTAATTGACCATATATATTTGGGTTAATGTCTGGAGTCTCTAATATGTTCCACTGGTCTGTGGCTCTGTTCTTGTGCCAGTACCAAATTGTCTTGATTACTATGGCTTTGTAGTAGAGCTTGAAGTTGGAGAGTGAGATCCCCCCAACTTTATTCTTCTTTCTCAAGATTGCTTTGGGTATTCGGGGTCTTTGGTGGTTCCATATGAATTTTAGAACTGTTTGTTCCAGTTGGTTGAAGAATGTTTTTGGTAATTTGATAGGGATTGCATCAAATCTGTATACTGCTTTGGGCAGGATGGCCATTTTGACTATATTAATTATTCGTAGCCATGAGCATGTAATGAGTTTCCATGTGCTGGTGTCCACTGTAATTTCTCTTAAGAGGGTCTTATAGTTTTCAGGGTATAGGTCTTTCACTTCTTTGGTTAGGTTTATTTCTAGGTATGTTATTCTTTTTGATGCAATTGTGAATGGAATTGTTTTTCTGATTTCTCATTCTGTTGGTTCATTGCCACAGATTTCTGCATGTTAACTTTGTATCCTGCAACTTTGCTCTATTCCAGTATCAGTTCTAGTAGTTTTGGAGTGGAGTCTTTAGGGATTTTTTTATGTACAATATCATATCATCTGCAAATAGTAACAGTTTAACTTCTTCTTTACCAATCTGGATTCCTTGTATTTCTTTGTTTTGTCAATTGCTGTGGCTGGGACCTCCAGTACTATGTTAAATAGCAGTGGGGAGAGTGGACATCCCTGTCTTGTCCCCGATCTCAGAGGAAAAGCTTTCAGCTTCTCGCTGTTCGGTATGATGTTGGCTGTGGGTTTATCATATATGGCCTTTATTAAGTTGAGGTACTTGCCCTGTACACCCATTTTGCTGACGGTTTTTATCATGAATGGATGTTGAATTTTGTCGAATGCTTTTTCACCATCTATGGAGATGATCATGTGTTTTTGTCTTTCTTTTTGTTTATGTAGTGGATGATGCTGATGGATTTTCAAATGTTGTACTATCCTCGTATCCCTGGGATGAATCCCACTTGGTCATGCTGTATGATCCTTTTGATATATTTCTGAATTTGGCTTGCTAATATTCTGTTGAGTATTTTTGCATCTGCATTCATCAGGGATATTGGTCTGTAATTTTTCTCTTTCGGTGGGTTCTTTGCCTGGTTTTGCTATTAGGGTGATGCTGGCTTTATAGAATGAGTTTGGGAGTGTTCTCTCCTCTTCTATTTTTTGGAAAACTTTAAGGAGAATGGGTATGATATCTTCTCTGTATATCTGATAAAATTCCGAGGTAAATATTTTATTTATTTCTTGGGTTTTTATTTCTTGGGTAGTTTTTTGATTACCACTTCAATTTCTTTGCTGGTAATTGGTTTGTTTAGATTTTGTGTTTCTTCCTTGTTCAGTCTGGAAGGTTGTATTTTTCCAGGATGTTGTCCATTTCTTCTAGGTTTTTCAGCTTGTTAGTGTATAGGTTTTCCTGACTCTACTATATTATTAGTAGTCTCTAATAATTCTTTGTGTTTCTGTTGGGTCCATCATGATGTTTCCTTTCTCATTTCTGATTCTGTTGATGTGTGTTGATTCTCTTTTTCTCTTAGTAAATCTAGGTAGAGGCTTATTTACTTTATTTTCTCAAGAGAACCAGGTCTTGTGTTCATTGATTTTTTTCTGTTCTTTTATTCTTCTCATTTTTGTTTATTTCTTCTCTGATCTTTATTATGTCCCTCCTTCTGCTGACTTTAGGTCTCATTTGTTCTTCTTTTTCCAAGTTTGATAATTGTGATGTTAGACTATTCATTTGGGTTTGTTCTTCCTTCTGTAAGTATGCCTTGATTGCTATATACTTTACTGTTTAGACAGCTCTCACTGCGTCCCACAGAAGTTGGGGCTTTGTGTTGTTGTTGTCATTTATTTCCATATATTGCTGGATCTCCATTTTAATTTGGTCATTGATCCACTGAGTGTTTAGAAGCATGTTGTTAAGCCTTCCATGTGTTTGTGAGCCTTTTTGCTTTCTTTGTACAAGTTATTTCTAGTTTTATAACTTTGTGGTCTGAAAAGTTGTTAGGTAGAATTTCAATTGTTTGTAATTTACTGAGGCGCTTTTTGTGGCTGAGTATGTGGTCTATTCTAGTGAATGTTCCATGTGCATGTGAGAAGAATGTGGATCCTGTTGCTTTTGGTTGTAGAGTTCTGTATATATCTATTAGGTCCATCTGTTCTAGTGTGTTGTTCAGTGCCTCTGTATCCTTACTACTTTTCTGTCTGGTGGATCTGTCCTTTGGAGTAAATGTTGTGTTGAAGTCTCCTAAAATGAATGCATTGCATTCTATTTCCTCCTTTAGTTCTGTTAGCATTTGTTTCACATATGCTGGTGCTCCTGTGTTGGGTGCATATATATTTGTGATGGTTATATCCTCTTGTTGGACTGAGCCCTTTATCATTATGTAATGTCCTTCTTTATCTCTTGTTACTTTCTTTATTTTGAAGTCTATTTTGTCTGATAGTAGTATTGCAACACCTGCTTTTTTCTCTGTTGTTTGCATGAAATATCTTTTTACATTCCTTGACTTTTAGTATGTGCATGTCTTTGGGTTTGAGGTGAGACCCAGCATGTAGATGGGTCTTCTTTTTTTATCCATTCACTGACTCTATATCTTTTGATTGGTTCATTCAGCCCATTTACATTTAGGGTGGTTATTGATAGGAATGTACTTATTGCCATTTCAGGCTTTAGATTCATGTTTACCAAAGGTTCCAGGTTACTTTCCTTACTATCTAAGAGTCTAACTTAACTCACTTAGTGTGCTGTTACAAACACAATCTAAAGGTTCTTTTCTATTTCTCCTCCTTTTTCTTCCTCCTTCATTTTTTTATATATTATGTATAAAATTCTGTACTTTTTGTCTGTCCCTTGATTGAGTTTGGGGATAATCAGTTTAATTTTGCATTTGCCTTGCAATCAGCTGCTCCACACTCCCTTCCTTCGTTTGACTACCTCAGGTGACAGCTACCCAAGCCTAGGAACACTTGCATCTATAGCAGTCCCTCCATCATAGACTGCAGAGATGGTTTGTGGGAGGTAAACTCTCTCAGCTTTTCCTTATGTGGAAATTGTTTAATCCCTCTTCAAATTTAAATGATAATCCTGCTGGATAAAGTAATCTTGTTTCCAGGCCCTTCTGCTTCATGGCATTAAATACATCATGCCACTCCCTTATGGCCTGTACGGTTTCTACTGAGAAGTCTAATGTTAGTCTAATGGGCTTTCCTTTGTATGTGATCTTATTTCTGCATCTGACTGCTTTTAACAGTCTGTCCTTATCCTTGATCTTTCCCATTTTAATTACTATGTGTCTTGGTGTTGTCTTTCTTGGGTCCCTTGTGTTGGGAGATCTGTGGATTTCCATGGCCTGAGAGACCATCTCCTTCCCCAGATTGGGGAAGTTTTCAGTAGCTACTTCCTCAAAGATACTTTCTGTCCCTTTCTCTCTCTCTTCTTCTGGTAACCCTATAAGGCAAATATTGTTCTGCTTGAATTGGTCACACAGTTCTCTCAATATTCTTTCATTTTTAGAGATCCTTTTTTCTCTCTGTGCCTCAGCTTCTTTGTATACCTCTTCTCTAGTTTCTATTTCATTTATTGTCTTCTCCATTGTATCCAACCTGCTTTTAATACCCTCCATCGTTCTCTTCTACAGTTCGATCTCCAACCTGAATTCATTCCTGAGTTCTTGGATGTCTTTTTGTACCTCCATTAGAATGTTGGTAATTTTTATTTTGAACTCCCTTTCAGGAAGAGTCTTGTGGTCCATGTCATTTAAATCTTTCTTGGGAGTTGTATTAAAATTTTTACTCTGGGCAAGGTTCCTTTGGCGTTTTGTGATTGTATATGGGGCCCTCTAGTGCCCGGAAGGTGTATTCTGGATCTGCTCAGCCTCTGAAGCAATGTCGGGGTCGCAGGGGAGCGGTACCAGTGCCTTGGGGGAGGAAAGAGCTGTTCCCCGCTTCCCGGCTCCTGTGCCTGTCTCCACTGCCTGAGCCAGTGGGCCCGGCACACAGGTATAAGTTTTTGTCCCAGAGCAGCCGGATATGGATCCCTGCTTTCCACAAGTAGCCAGAATCCTATTCTCCCCAGGAACATTTGTGTGTATTAACTTTCCAACCCGGTAGTCATGCGAGTCTCATGAAAGCACCATGAAATGTAGGTTTGTACTCCCAGAGCAGATCTCTGGAGCTAGGTATTCAGCAGTCCCAAGCCTTCCACTCCCTCCCTTCTCCGTTTGTCTTCCTCCCACCAGTGAGCTGGGGTGGGGGAAGGGTTCGGGTCCCGCAGAGCCACAGCTCTGGTGCTTTACCCTGTTCCGTGAGGTCTGCTCTTCTCTCCAGGTGTATGCAGTCTGATGCCGTCCTCTTTCCTGTTGCTCTCTCAGGATTAGTTGTGCCAATTAAATTTTCTCATTGTAGTCATTTTTAGGAGGAAGCCTCTGTCTCTCGCTCCGCCATCTTTAACCATCAGAATAGCTCTTCTTCAAGTTTTTTATCTTTTGAGTCCTAGCTGTAAAGCTTGGTGCAACACCTTAATTTTTTTACAACTGTATTAACACATTTGATTTACTTTTGTAGGTGCAGGAAGTTGTTTGGAGACTCTTGAAAAAGGAAAGCCACTTGTAGTGGTTGTAAATGAAAAATTGATAAGCAATCATCAGCTGGAATTGACAAAGCAGTTCTACAGAGACGGACATCTCTTCTATTGTACGTGCAGGTATGCTAGAGACTGATGATTTTACTTATTTAATCTCTCCGTAGCTCTTGCCTACCTGTCTAACCTTTCTGTCTTTTTGACCTCCTACCTTTTCCCACTTCAACTGTGATTTTGTGTTGTATTTCTTTCAAGTATAATTTCATTGCATGTAAGTATGTGTGTGTGTTTTTGTGTGTGTGCCCATGTACGTATATTCATCTGAACATGGCAAGTCACAAGAACATAGTTTTTGAATTTGTTTAGATTTTCGTTATCCAAGGAATGCATTTGCTTATTAATTGAAGTTTTACCTTCAGTAAATGCACTGGAATCCCTAAATTAAGTTTTTACTCATTCATTATTTCAACTAAACCTAATAAGTGGCATCCATTACCTTAGGTGCTATGGATACAGGGGAAATACAAGAGAAAAAGTCCCTTCTTTCATGGTGCTTATGTTCTAGTTGTGGGAGTTAGTAAACAGTTCATAAATAAGCCATCAGGATAGTTTCACATGGTGAAATGTGTTATGAAGAAAGTGAGGCAGAATGATGGAATGGCTGTGGTGGGTGAAGACTAATTAGATAAATTCAGGGAAGCCATGATCTGGGTATGTAACATTTGAGGTGATACCTCAGTGACAAGGAAGAACTAGTAATGGGAAGCTCTAGAGGCAGGAGGAACAGCAGCAATTGCAAAAGGCCCTAAGTTAGGAATGAACATGGAGTTTGGTGCATTTGAGGAACAGGGAAATTTAGTGTGACAGAAGTATAGTGAACAAGGAAGAATGTAGTGTAAGATGAGACTGGGTGGGGACAGCTCGTGTAAGAGTTCTGATTTTATTCTGTTCAATACAGAAGCCGTTGGAATATTTTAAGCAAAGGCATTACTTTATGGTAAGGAGTATTATTTTCTAGAAATATATTAGAATTCTGCAAGAACTGATAACATCATGATAGAAGGATGAAGAAAATTGCTGTTTTTTTTCCTGACTAATGCTTCTTGAGACCATAGAAGCTTGATAAAGGGTCAGGTCAGTAATTTCCAATTGTTTGAGTTTAAAAGCTATACTAATTTAATGTTTTAAAAAGTAAAGACCTCAGTGAAGTATTACAAAATAGATAATTTTTAAGTTAAAATAAGATAAATGAATCTTAGAAGAAACTGGCTAGAACATATTGAGCTTTTCTTTTAATTTTATGTGTCTCTTAGGCAATTTAAAATAAAAATAAACACCTGTTTATCATTAAATATTTATTACATGCCTACTATCTGCCAGGCATTATTATGGGCACTTAGCATACATCAGTGAACAAAACAAGATTCCTATTCTCATGGAGTGGAGACAGATTTATTGATTGTTTCAAGAGCAGTTGTTGGTGTCCTATTCCCTATAATGATGGAGAAGAGGGAATTTCAGTGTGGTTTTATAATAATAGAAGCCATTCTAGAAAGCATTATGAGTCAGGGGAGAAACTAGTTAATCAAAATTATGTGGGCTTCAGATAATGGACATATCTGTCCCTGGGTAGTTTAGATTATTAGTGGTTAACAGGCATTTCTAAAGAGAATAAACTGTCACCTTCCTAATTGGTTTATGCAAATCAGTTTTTCCCAGTCACTTTTGATGTTTATTTTCATTCTAAATGTTGAATCAGCTTCAATTTTATGTTGGTACATTAAAAAAGAGAAAACATTGATTTCATAAACATATCCTATAC
This sequence comes from Manis javanica, assembly GCF_040802235.1. Lineage (NCBI taxonomy): Eukaryota > Metazoa > Chordata > Mammalia > Pholidota > Manidae > Manis > Manis javanica. The sequence goes on from NC_133175.1 coordinate 2,691,539, forward strand.
TTTGGTTGAAGAGGAGGAAGCTATACAAGTCTCCATTTTATTCATTTTTTACAGTTTTTTAGAAATCTCTTCTTATATTAATTTCAAGAAAGTCATACACATTAATGCCATAAGAATCAGTAATTGGTTGTATTTTTATTTTAGGTATATCATTTATTTGCCCCCAAATCTGGGCTGGGTGGTTGTACGTCTATTCTGATTTAAGTGACTGGTTGAACTAAATTTCTGAATAGCTGTATGTTGTGATTTGGAACCTTATTACCAGTGTGCATGGTGGCTGTGCATTGCTTAATCGTATGTGTATTTATGTTAGAAAATCATTGTCAGAAAAAGTTTTTGCACAATCTTCATGCATGGTTTAGTCGTCTCCCCAGCTTATTGTTCTTATCTGGTAGCATTTATTCTGTTTTCATAAATTAATTTTACTTCCAATTACATATGCCCAGTCCTGAGAAGTGTTCCAAAGCCATGTGACCACATCTTCTATGAAATAACATTTCTGAAATATTTTAGTTGACATAAGAGAAAAGTATGTGTTGGATTGATATTGACATATAGTCTCTTCATACTGCTTTAATCTTGGTGTGTATATCTGTAGTATTAAAATACTTTTTCACGTGCAGTTTGAGAAGCATCACAGTGTGCTTGGAAGTTAGATTCAGTCATCAAGTGGGTAGCAGATGAATTATGGGATTTTCTCCCATGTTACCTAATATTTTTCTTCTATTGTTTTAGCACACTTCCTTGGTTATTACAGCCAACGGACTTATCAACACTGAAATATTTTCCTCCTTGCTTGCCAGAAAAATTTTCTGCATATTCAGATAAAGTTGTTGGATTACAAAATAAACACTTAAAACTCTGAACACTTTAAAAACACCCTCCAAATCCAGCATATGGAATATGGTTAAGTCAAATTAAATACATAATACATGTTTGCAGAATAATATAAATTAATAAGTTTCCTACATTTATATGATGTATAGAAAATTTTATGGTGTAAATATTAGCATTTGGGTCCAAATCCTAATTACAATTTAATAAATTGATTAGATTTTTTTCTCATCTTTTAGTAAAAGAAATATGTTTATAAGCATTCATAGGTTTTATCCTAGAATCCTAAGTGAATTTATAATCATGAAAAAATGAACAAAACTTAAAATCTTGGACAAGAACCTCAAAGATAGTTACTAGTTTGAATTTTAAAAATGAAATAGTAACAAACTTCTAAAAAAAAGAGCACCTTTAGCTTCTTAATCCAAGGAACCAATTTTTTTTAAAGAGACAAGCAAAAATGATGGATTGTGCTCTGAAATAAAAAGCTCAATAGTTACTAAAAGAAATGAACAAGAGTAAGTATCAAGTCATTTGATGTATTGTACTTGGAGAAACTCTTTTTATCCGGAAGGGTGAAGTGGATGTGTTTGTTCACTTTCCCCTAAAATAACAAATAGAAAGTGACAAAATAATCTTGCTTGATATCAAAGCTTTACTGGTTTGAGAAGAGTAAATCAGAAAAGACTTACGCCCATAGGACTTGATGTTATTTTTTAAGGCCCTCTCTTGCAGTGGTATTGAAACATTTATTGTAACATCAGAGAAATTCCTAATTTATGTACTTAGAAAATTAGTTGTCCAAATGTGTAAGTGATCTGATGTGTGTAATGCCTAAATACATCTTTTAGAGTTCACACAATTCAAGATAGACATATATTAAGGAATTCTGATGAACAGAGATTACTTTTAAGACCAAAAAGTAAACCAGATTAGCCATAAGTGTTCATAGTTTCCTGGTGGAAAGTTTAGGTATAATCCATTCATAAAAAAAGAGCATTCACTATGAAGACCTACTTTCCACTCTATTATCCCAAAATGTTGAATATTTTAAATATTTGACTGGGGATGCATTATGTGATGTTTTTGTAGATTTATTTTCCTGATTGTGTTTTACTTGAGCTAATGTTTATTAAAAATAAATTCTTAGTAATGGTAGAAGGTGGTGGCTAAGAAGTACTCTGGGTAGCAGGAGGAAGCCAACTTGGATTACAATTTTATTGAGAATAAGCTTAAAAGTGAGTAATTTGCATCTGTATGGGTAGGAATTCACAGCACCATAATCATAATTGTATAGTATTTCGATGTGCTCATGTTGTAGAAAAGGCCCTATTCAAATATATGGGGAGAATTTGACTTCTGGGCTTTTGAAGTGTTTCTCTAGTTTGAGAAAACCAATTGTGGCTTAAAATTTATGTTTACTCAATCTTTAATCATTTTATGTCATGAAGGACTAACCATAGAGAGACAGGAACAAGTGAAAGGGTTTACTTAAAACATCAGCTAAAAAGCAACATAGGGCGCCACAACCTTGGCTTCTCTCCTTCCCTAAGAATACATAACCCAGATTCAATTTTTTTGTTTAAAAGAAGCTTGAGTAATGGTGTAGACTGTGTATAATGACATCCCTCTGATTACATATTTGTGAGAATTATATCAGTTGTGGGGTTTAAAAATCAAAGGATATCTTCGCATCTATTTAATTTGGCGGGAATCCTCAAGATCGTCTAGTCCAATCTCATCATCTTCTCAGTTGAGAAAGAACGTCAGAGGTTATGGCTTGTCTAACAGCCTTTGGCAGAGTTGCCATTAGAAGCAGCTTCTCGACTCCTACTCCTGTGCTCTTTCTACCTTACCATAATATATGGTGAAGCTTTTTGTTTCTTTATGTTTGTTTAGTGTTTAGTTACTTTACTCTTCAGAGGAAACTTGTTCATTTCCAGAAGCTGTTCAGCTCTTTTCAGTTGTAATTGAACACTTTGCGTATTTAAGTTTCTGTTGGTGTATGACAACCTTACCTCAAAATTAGAATTCTGTGATTCCTGAGTGTTTGAAGTCTAGCAAGATGCTCTGAGTGGGATTGGTACTAGATTGAAAGAGTGAAGGCTTTAAGACAAATAACTAGATTTTTGGAGTTGGAAGAGAATTTTAAATATACCAAATGCAAACCACTCATTTAACATATAAGAAAAGAGGCAAAGATGAATTAATTGCCAAGTTTACATGGCATTGGTCCTCATGAAAAAATTAATGATAATCAAAATTCTATTAGAAATAATTTGCTCAGTGGAGTGAAATCAGTTTGGTGTTATTACAAGACAGAGCCTTCAGGTTCTTGAAAGCAGTGCGTAAGTGGAGTGCACTTTATTTAATAGCAGCTTTCTGCTGCACATATTTCAAGTTCCAGGAATAAGAAATCAATAGAGAATGGTTAGTATTTTGAGAAATTTGCATCGTGGATAGGTTCAGAGGTGGAAAAGTAATAGAAAGTTGATGTTGGAGTAGATAAAAGATGATGTGAGGTTATAGGATGATGGGAAAGATTTTAGATTACTGTGCTTACAATTTGGGATGAAATGTAAGAGCTGGTAGGATTTGGTGTTAGGTAAGAAAGAGTATATGAAAGTACTATCAGGTTTTTTAAATTTCAGGCACCTTAGAGCACTACCTTGTATGCCTTTAATGGCAAATAATGCAGACACACGGGGCAGTGTAAAAATATGTTAATTCTTATATTTTTAGTCTTAGAAACTCTTCCTCAGACTAAGTCATTAATGACTAGCGGTGATCTATGTAATTTTCTTGGCCCTTTATTATGGTATAATCATTTAATCCCACTGATTTGTTCACATATAAAATTTGCAGAGATGACCAAAAATCTTTACACAGTCTCAGAAATGACATGTATTGGTGAATTATTAGAAATTAATTTTTGAGAACAATTTGGAATGAGTAGTCCTGATAGCTATGCAGTAATCAATTTTCTGCTGTACAATTAGTTGCATATTTCTGTGGGGGAGTAGGGAAAGAAAAATAATGCCTGTTGTGTGCTTAGAAATGTATCAGGTCCTATTCAGAGCACTTTAGACAAATGAGTTCATTTAATCTTTACAATAACCCTATGAAATAGTTACTATTATCTCATTTTACAAATGAGGAAAATGGGCTCAGATCATAATGTGAAAAAGGAGTTTCATGTTAAATGAACTGTCCAAAAGATGGCTTTGGAATTGTAATTGGAACACTGAATTATATTTCCACCATTTGTGGGGATAAGAAGAGAATATTCGAAATCCAAGAAATTTTGATTGTATGATAGCCACAGGTATTTAATATACTTCAGTTTTTACATTGCTATTTATAATCATAAAATTCATTTAGAGAAATTATCCCAGTAGGTTTACATAGTTGCAAGTTCTTTACTGTTTCTTTTGTTTGCTCTTTAAATATTTATGTTTTAGCTTCTATTTTTGTTCTTTAATGTAATTATTTTTCCTTGGTATTTTTATCACTTCCACAGCTTCTACTACTGATTGCCCTATCTATACTCCTCCATCCAGTTGCCTGTTGGTCTTGTTTGTCTGTTAACTCTCTAGGCACCTTAAACTTGATGTGCCCCAAACTAAAATCATATTTCTCCGTTTCATCCTTCTGAGATCCTTATCATCATTTAGTGGTAATAATGGTGTCACCATTTAGTCATTCCCCTATGCTTTAACTCTTAATCTTCAACCCTGTATTGGTCACCATGTATTTAGAGCTTTACTTCCTAAGTGTCTCACGCCCATTTATTTCCTTATTTAGTCTTTTAACAAAAATGCATAGTAAGACTTTACTTTTTGTATCACAGGACTCAAGACAGGATTCCTGCCCTGGAGGAATGCTCATACAGTGTAGTTGAGGATGAACTGTTTTACTCATTCTTGAAGCCTCTGCCTGAAACTCTTTAGGCTTTCCATAAACGATAAGTGTACTTTTGTAACTTAGTATTCTTTTTTCATTATCTTGCTTAGGAGTTGGTACTGGTTTTAGGAAATACTGTCATCACACACATACTCATTTCATACAGTCTTTGACTTGACTCCAAAGTATTATGTCTCTTGTTCAGGAGGAAGTTGTGACCCTCACATTGTATGGTGAGTTTGTAGCATCAAGCATTTATAGGAGTAGCATCTAAAATGTAGCAGTGCTTATCCTGTGTAATGTCTTAATGGTATTTAAGGGTCTGTCATAATGTTGCTTATTGGGGATATTTTGGTAAAATGTGATGTAAGTTAGTTTTATTAAAAGTAGTAGCTATAGTGTTTTCCAGTAAGAAAGGTTAAGGATAACTTTTGAATGACATTTAATTTTGTTCCCTGTTAGTTGGTAAATTCCTGAAATATTTTAGCACAATCTTAATATTGTATGGTCTTTTAATTCTTATAATTTTTGTAGGTGTTTAGACAAAAGGCGAGCAAATCTAGTTAGCTTCCAACAGGAATGTAGAATATATTCTTCTTGATTGATACTGATTCCTGTAAAATATTTTGAGATGTTTATATATTGTTATACACCATCTATTTTAATATTTTGGAAACTTTCAGATCTTTATTATCTTTATGAATTTTACCACAATCTGGTCAAAATTATTTATTATGATTAACATTGATTTTATTTTAATGGCTACAGTCCTATTCTTTAAGGCAGTAGTTCTTAAGCTTCCTTGGGTTGTGCAGCCCTTCAAAATATTTAAAACTATTGCTTTTCTCCCTACTGGCACATATACACATTTTGCAGTGAATGAAATTTCAGGGAGTTTAAAGATGCCTTGAGACCCTAAGTAAAGAATCCTTAGACTAAGGGCAACTTCAGTAACTTCATTCCTGATTGTAGGAGTCATAGGTCATTGCTTATTATAATTATTAGACTCCTTTATAATTAAATACTTTTGTTAAGTACACTTAATTTTAGTAATTCCCAGTTTTTAAAATAATATAGCAAATTATGAACTTTTCTCATCAAGTTTAACACATAACCAAACAACATGTTTTGAAACTAACCTTCATATTATTAACCCATTGTTTATAACCCCTAATGGCTTGTGTAGCACTGTTTCTAATTGGTAAAAGGAACCAAATGGAATTTAGTAATTAGTTTTAGCTTATTTGGTAAACCTGTACAGTGATTTAGTTATTAACTGCCCAGTGTGGTTCTAAAGTATTTTGTTTCCTGAGCTGGTAGTCACTGTTGGAGCTGTCTGTGAGAAGCCACATAGTGCATCTTTTTTACTGTTCATTTTCTCTTTTGTACAGAACGTACTGGTTGTTTCTCCACTGCCAGTAGGAAGTGGGTGGATAATAAGTGCATAGAATTTAGGAGTGAAAAACATTCCTAAATCCTTAGCCTAACTAATATTCTGGATCTTAATTTCCCCATTTGTGAATTAGTAAAACTAACTTCCTTCACTGGTGTTTTCTAAGATATAAAACCACTTATGTGGAAAGTTTGAAAATAAATGTCAAAATAAGACATTTTCTCTTGGTTAAGAGATTTTGTTTTAAGAAATAGGAATAGTCTTAGAGATAGTTCCCTAGAATTCACAGTAGACAGCCCTAAGTAATACAGAAAGCAAAGTCCTCATTGACACCAAATTTCATTGTTAAATTCATATTCTGTCTCTGGTTGGGGTTATAGAAAATTAAAGTTAATGGGTATTTCCAGCGCATCAAAAGAAAAGAATGGTCTGGTCTTTATTCTCTCTTTCCTCAGTGCCCTGTCTGTCTATAGAGTGATGAGACATTGCAAATAACATAAATCAAAAATGAAACCAAAACAAAAATCCTGAGTATTTCTGTGTAAATATGATATATTTTTAAACAAGTACCATTTTCCTTTTTTCTTATCTGTATTAGCATGCTTCAGGTGGAAGTGGGGAAGAGAAGAAAATGAAAGCAAGTAGTTCTTGGTAATGTTTCTTCTGTTTCATATATCTGAGAAGCATCACTGCTTTATTGGAAATCAATTCTTGCTTGTCTTCGTTGTCTTCATTAAACCTGAGGAGGAGGTTGAATAGGGCTGGGTGGCCATATTTTTTGTAGAACCATTGTGTTCCCTTACAAATAGTGCCTTACTAATTCTGTTTAAATGTCTACCATGAAAGAAAGTGATGGGTTCTGGTTGAGGGTGCTGTTAAAAAGTGTTTTTAAAGAACTTTACCATAATATTTTTCATTAATGAAAGACTTTAAAAATAAGTTATCTATAGAGTTTATGTATTCCCCAAATTGGCCCCATGTTTTTTGGTGCTAAAAATAATTAAAATAAATGGTTTAGTATTAGTTTCTAAAATACCGATTGTCTTTTCAGCAGGTTCTGCCACAAATTGTTATGTACATGTGTTTGTTATCTTTTTTTACCAGTTTTATTTACATACAATTGACATACAATTGACTTATACAATTGTATATGTTTAAGGTGTACAGAAAAATGGTTTAGTATATGTATATATTGCAAAAAGATTACCATAGTAAGTTTAGTTAATACCCATCACCACACAGTTACAAGTTTTGTTGTCTTTTTAAAAATCTAGGCCTATTTCTTTCATTTAGTAATGCAAGATTTATTATTCATTTTTGTGGCCAAGGTAACCCTACATTTTGCTAGAATGTTAATTCCCCTGTAGCCTGTTTTCATGGTTAATGTGGATCATTAATTTGACCATCTAAATCTATTATCCATCATTGAATCACAGAGAATCAGAGTTCCTTAGACTTGAACGGGTGCTTAGAGATCATGCAGCCCATCTCCTTTATTTTGCAAATGAGGAAACTGACCCAGAGAGATTAAAGTGGCATAATCAAGTTCATAACACTCTTTTCATGGTACCATGATGCCTCTCAGAAACTAAAATAATTCAAGAGCATCATGTGCCATATACATTTACAACTATACTTTGTATATTATAAGTAATACATGCTTTAGAAATATTCCAAGCATATACCTCATTTGTTTGAAATATGAAGGGGTGTTCTGAGAGTTAAAACTGCTAGTATTCATATGTTGTCCTACAAAGAAGAAATAGAAATGAAAACAAATTACATTTTTTTATTTTGTTATCATTACTCTACAGTTACATGAGGAACATTATGTTTACGGGACTCCCCCCATCACCGAGTTCCCTCCACATTCCCCATTGCAGTCATTGTCCATCAGTGTTGTAAGATGTTGTAGAATCACTACTTGCCTTCTCTGTGTATACAGCCCTCCCCGTGCAAACCCCCCCACATTATACATGCTAATCATAATGCCCCCTTTATCCCCCTCCCCACTCATTCCCTCCCTTCCCACCTGGTCCTTTTCCCTTAGGTAACTCTTAGTCCATTCTTGGGTTCTGTGAGTCTTCTGGTGTTTTTGCTCCTTCAGTTTTTCCTTTGTACTTATACTCCACAGATGAGTGAAATCATTTGATACTTGTTTGTCTCCGCCTGGCGTATTTCACTCAGCATAATACCCACTAGCTCCATCCCTGTTGTTGCAAATGGTAGGATTTGTTGTCTTCTTATGGCTGAATAACATTCCATTGTGTATCTGTACCACATCTTCGTTATCCATTCATCTGCTGATGGACACTTAGGTTGCTTCCATTTCTTTGCTCTTGTGAGTAGTGCTGGGATAAACATAGGGGTGCATTTGTCTTTTACAAATGGGGCTTCTGCGTTCTTAGGGTAAATTCCTAGAAGTGGAATTCCTGGGTCAAATGGTATTTCTATTTCTAGTTTTTTGAGGAACCTCCATACTGCTTTCCACAATGGTTGAACTAGTTTACATTCTGACCAGCAGTGTAGGAGGGTTCCCCTTTCTCCACAACCTCACCAACGTTTGTTGTTGTTTGTCTTTTGAATTGTGGCAATCCTAATTCTGTGGTTTTAATTTGCATTTCTCTGATGACTAGTGATGTGGAGAATCTTTTCATGTGTCTGTTTGCCATCTGAATTTCTTGTTTGGGGAAGTGTCTGTTCAGATCCTGTGTCCATTTTTTAATTGGTTGATTTGCTTTTTGTTTGTTGAGGTGCGTGAACCCTTTATATATTTTGGATGTCAACCCTTTATCGGATCTGTCATTTATGAATATATTCTCCCATACTATAGGATGGCTTTTTGTTCTATTGGTAGTGTTCTTTGCTGTACAGAAGCTTTTCAGTTTGGTATAGTCCTACTTGTTCATTTTTGGTTTTGTTTCCCTTGCCCGGGGAGATATGTTCATGGAGAGTTTGCTCATGTTTATGTGCAAGAGAATTTTGCCTATGTTTTTTTCTATCTAAGAGTTTTATGGTTTCATGACTCACATTCAGGTCTTGGATCCATTTCAAATTTACTTTTGTGTATGGGGTTAGACAGTGATCCAGTTTTATTCTCTTTCATGTAGCTGTCCAGTTTTGCCAACACCAGCTGTTGAAGAGGCTGTCATTTCCCCTTTGTATGTCCATGGCTACTTTATCATGTATCAACAGACCGTATTTATATCTGGACTCTCTGTTCTGTTCCACTGGTCTGCACATCTGTTCTTATGCCAGTACCAAATTGTCTTGATTACTGTGGCTTTTTAGTAGAGCTTGACATTGGGAGCCAGACCCCTCACTTTATTTTTTCTGCTCAGGATTGCTTTGGCCATTTGGGGTCTTTGTGGTTCCATATGAATTTTAAATATATTTGTTCCAGTTCGTTGAAGAATGCTGTTGGTATTTTGATAGGCATTGCATTGATCTGAAGATTGTTTTAGGCAGGATTGCCATTTAGACAATATTAATTCTTCCTAGCCAAGAACATGGGTTGAGTTTCCATTTGTTAGTGTCCTTTTTAGTTACTTTAAGAGTGTCTTGTAGTTTTCAGGGTATAGATTTTTACTTCCTGGGTTAGGTTTATTCCTAGGTATTTTATTCTTTTTGAATGAATTGTGAATGGAATTGTTTTCCTGCTTTCTCTTTCTGCTAGTTCATCGTAAGTATATGGAAGCAACAGATTTCTGTGTATTAATTTTGTATTCTTCAACTTTGCTGAATTCAGGTATTCTAGTTGTTTTACAGTGGAGTCTTCAGGGTTTTTTATGTACAATATCATGTCATCTGAGAATAGTCACAGTTTGATTCTTCTTCTCTTTACCAATCTGGATTCCTTACATTTCTTTGTTTTGTCTAATTGCCCTGTCTAGGACCTCCAGTACTATGTTGAACAACAGTGGGGAGAGTGGGCATCCCTGTCTTGTTCTCGATCTTAGAGGAAAAGCTTTCAGCTTCTCACTGTTAAATATGATATTGGCTGTGGGTTCATCATATATGGCCTTTATTATGTTGAGGTACTTGCCCTGTATACCCATTTTGATGAGATTTTTTATGATGAATGGATGTTAACTTTTGTTGAATGCTTTTTCAGCATCTATGGAGATGATCATGTGTTTTTGTCCTTCTTTTTGTTTATGTGGTGGATGATGTTGATGGATTTTTGAATGTTCTACCATCCTTGCGTCCCTGAGGTGAATCCCACTTGGTCATGGTGTATGATCCTCTTGATGTATTTTTTAATTCAGTTTGCTAATATTCTGTTGAGTATTTTTGCTTCTATGTTCATCAGGGATATTGGTCTGTAATTTTCTTTTTCGATGGGGTCTTTGCCTGGTTTTGGTATTAGAGTGATACTGGCTTCATAGAATGAATTTGGAAGTATTCCCTCCTTTTCTATTTTTTGGAAAACTTTAAGGAGAATGGGTTTTATGTCTTCTCTATATGTGTTATAAAATTCAGCAGTGAATCCATCTGGACCAGGGGTTTTGTTCTTGGGTAGTTTTTTGATTTACCGCTTCAATTTCGTTGCTGGTAATTAATAGTCTGTTTATATTTTATGTTTCTTCCTTGGTCAGTCTTGGAAGGTTGTATTGTTCTAGGAAGTTACCCATTTCTTCTAGGTTCCAGCTTGTTAGAATAGATTTTCATACTATTCTCTAATAATTTTTTCTATTTCTGTGGGGTCCATCCTGTTTTTTCCTTTCTCATTTCTGGTTCTGTTGATGTGTGTAGATTCTCTTTTTCTCTTGATAAGTCTGACTATTGGCTTGTCTGTTTTATTTTCTCAAAGAACCAGCTCTTGGTTTCATTGATTGTTTTTTGTATTGTTTTATTCTTCTCAGTTTTATTTATGTCTTCTCAAATCTTTATTATATCCATCCTTATGCTGACTTTGGGCCTCATTTGTTCTTCTTTTTCCAGTTTCAATAATTGTGACTTTAGACTATTCATTTGGGATTGTTTTTCCTTCTTTAAGTAGGCCTGGATTGCTATATGCTTTCCTCTTAAAACTCTCTTCACTATATTCCACAGAAGTTGGGGCTTTGAGCTGTTGTTGTCATTTGTCTCCATATATTGCTTGATCTCTCTTTTAATTTGGTCATTGACCCATTGATTATTTAGGAGCATGTTGTTAAGCCTCCATGTGTTTGTGAGCCTTTTTGCTTTCTTTGTACAGTTTATTTCTAGTTTGGTAGAACTAGTTGGTTGGTAGGATTTCAATCGTTTGGAATTTACTGAGGCGCTTTTTGTGGCCTAGTATGTGGTCTATTCTGGAGAATGTTCCATGTGCACTTGAGAAGAATGTGTATCCTTCTGCTTTGGGGTGAAGTGTTACATGGATGTCTGTTAGGTCCATCTGTTCTAGTGTGTTGTTCAGCGCCTCTGTTTCCTTATTTATTTTCTGTCTGGTGGATCTGTCCTTTGGAGTGAGTGTTGCGTTGAAGACTCCTGAAATGTATGCATTGCATTCTATTTCCTCCTTTAATTCTGTTAGTATTTGTTTCACATATGTTGGTGCTCCTGTATTGGGTGCATATGTATTTATAATGGTTATATCCTCTTGTTTTACTGACCCCTTTATCATTATGTAATGTCCTTCTTTATCTCTTGTTACTTTCTTTGTTTTGAAGTCTACTTTGTCTGATATTAGTACTGCAACACCTGCTTTTTTCTCCCTATTGTTTGCATGAAATATCTTTTTCCATTCCTTGACTTTTATTCTGTGTATGTATTTGGGTTTGAGGTGGGTCTCTTGTAAGCATCATATAGAGTGGTCTTGCTTTTTTATCCATTCTCTTACATTTTTTCTTTTGATTGGTGCATTCAGTCCATTTACATTTAGGGTGATTATTGAATGATATGTACTTAATGCCATTGCAGGCTTTAGATTAGTGGTTACCAGACGTTCAAGGGTAGCTTCTTTACTACCTCACTGTCTAACTTAACTCGCATATTAAGCTATTATAAACATAATCTGATGATTCTTTATTTCTATCCCTTCTTACTCTTCCTCATCCATTCTTTATATGTTAGGTGTTTTATTCTGTTCTCTTTTGTGTTTCCTTTGACTGCTTTGTGAGTAGTTGATTTTATTTTTTGACTTTAGTTTGTGTTTAGTTGTTCTGCTTTCTTTGCTGTGATTTTATTTTCTCTGCTGACATCTATTATCCTTAGGAGTGATTCCATCTATAGCAGTCCCTTTAAAATTCCTTGTAGAGGTGGTTTCTGGGAGCTTAATTTCCTCAACTTTTGCTTGTCTGGGAATTATTTAATCCCTCCTTTATATTTAAATGATAACTGTGCTGGATACAGTATTCTGGGTTCAAGGCCCTTCTGCTTCATTGCATTAAATATATCATGCCATTCTCTTCTGGCCTGTAAGGTTTGTGTTGAGATGTCTGATGGTAGCCTGATGGGTTTTCCTTGGTTGGTGGTGACCTTTTTTCTCTCTCTGGCTGCCTTTAATACTCTGTCCTTGTCCTTGATCTTTGCCCTTTTAATTATTATGTGTCTTGGGGTTGACCTCCTTGAGTCCCTTGTCTTGGGAGATCTGTCGCCATGTTCTGAGAGACTATTTCCTCCCCGAGTTTGGGGAAGTTTTCAGCAATTATTTCTTCAAAGACACTTTGTATCCCTTTTTCTCTCTCTTCTTCTGGTACCCCTATAATGCAAATAGTGTTCCGTTTGGATTGGTCACACAGTTCTCTTAGTATTTTTTCATTCCTGGAGATCCTTATATCTCTCTCTGCCTCAGCTTCTCTGTGTTCTTGTGCTCTGATTTCTGTTTCATTAACAGCCTCTTGCACCTTACTCAGTCTGCTCTGCAGTCCTTCCAGAGATTGTTTTTCCTCTGTATTCTCCCACCTAACCTGATCCTTTAGCTTTTGCATATTTCTTTGAAGGTCCAACAGCATGGTTATGACCTTTATTTTGAATTCTTTTTCAGGAAGATTGGTTAAATCTATCTCCCCAACCTCCTTCTCAGGGGTTGTCTTGGTGATTCTGGACTGGATCAGATTCTTCTGCCTTTTTACGGCTGTAGAGGTAGTTGTGGGTAGTTTGCACATGTGTTGGCTGCAAGAACAAAGTCCCTTCATGCTGGCTGGTCGCCTTGCCCTCCTCACTGCCTCTGCTGTTAAGCCACCCACAGGTAGCAGCTTCCGGTTTTATTTCCTGAGCCGTGATGGGCGTGGCAGGCATCAGAGCATCCCAGGCTCTACGGGGAGTTGCAGGCACGCTGGGTACACTCTGCTGCGTGAACTGCAACCTTTAGTGCCTTGTCTCGGCTTCCTCTGTTTGTGCATGCCGTGGAGGGGCGGGCCTCTGAGTCTGGCCCAGGTGGCTGCAGAGGATTCTCTGGGCAGTTGCTGTGGGCACAGCTGCTCTCAGGCTGCTCACCTGCTATGGCAGAACTGCCCGGATGGGGAATGGGCGGGAGCCTGTTTGTCACCATGAGGGGCTTCACATCTGCGCTGCCTCCCTGGGGGCTGGAGTGCCTGAATTTCCCCTGGATTCCCAACTGCTGGGCTTGGTGTGCCGGGATGCTTCCATCCAGCTGTGAGGCCCTTGTCCCCTTAAGACTTTCAAAATTCACTCGCTTTTATTTTGTCCCAGGGGAGCCGGCTGCAGAGACCTGCTTGCAGCTTTACTGTTCTGTTTCCCTAATATCCAGCATACCACGCAACGTGTGTCTGTGCTCCCAGTACGGATGACTAGGGCTGGGTGTTTAGCAGTCCTGGGCTTCCACTCCCTTCCCACTCTGACTCCTCTCCTCCCGCGGGGGAGCTGGGGTGGGGGGTGGGGTGGTCGGGTTCCACCGGGCCGCGGTTTGTATCTTACCCCCTTCATGAGGCACTGAGTTCTTGTCGATGTAGATGTAGCCTGGCTGTTGTACTGTATCTTCTGGTCTTTCTTCTAGTAATAGTTGTATTTGTACTTTCCAAAATATGTATGGTTTTGGGAGGAGATTTCCACTGCTGTACTCACCCCACCATCTTCGCTCCTATGTTATTTATTTTTAAATTTAAATATAACAAAGTATTTTTCTTTAACAGTTCGGTAAGATTTTACAAATGCATAATCGTATAACCACTACTGTAGTCAAGGTTCATAACTCCATTATGTTCTTTCTGCCATCCCTTTTTAGTCAGCCCTTCCCTACAGTCCTAACTAGTGACAACTCATCTGTTTTCCCTTCTTATGGTTTTGTCTTTTCCAATATATCATAAAAATGTAGTCATAAAGTGTGTAGCCTTTTGAATCTGTCTTCTTTCACTTGCCACAATGCATTTGACATTCATGCATGTTCTTGTGTATATCCATACCAAACTTTTTATTGCTAAGGAGTATTCTGTTGTATGAATGCCATAGTTTGTCCATTTACCAGTTGAAGTGTTTTTGGATTGTTGTTTTAGGGGAATCATGGTTATGAATAAAGCTGCTGTAAACACTGATGCATGGGTTTTTGTGTGGACTTCAGTTTTCTATTTCTCTTGAACAGATAGCCAGAAATGGGATTGCTGGGCCATATGGTAACTCTCTCTTTATAAGAATTGCCAAACTATTTTTCCAGAGTCCTGTATTGATTTATAGTCTTAACAGCAACATATGAGAGTTCCAGTTGCACTGCATCCTTGGCAACACTTCAATTGGTACTATCAGTTTAAAAAAATGTGTTTTAGTCATTCTATGATGTATGTAGTGGTATCTCATTAAAGATATGCAGATGGCCAATAGGCACATGAAGTATGCTCAACAATATTTGCCATAGAGAAATGCAAATCAAAACCACAAAGAGATACCACTTCATATCTACTAGGATGGCTAAAGAGATAACAGTAAGTGTTGGTAGGATGTGGAGAAACAGGAACCCTCAAAATGCTGGTAAAAATGTAAAATGGTGAAGCTGCTGTGGAAAAACAGTCTGATCGTTCCTTGAACAGTCAAATGTAGAGTTATGTGATTCAGCAACTCCATTCCTAGGTATTACCCTATAAAATGGAAACATGTCCAAACAGTAACTTGTCTATGGCTTATAATAGCATTAGTCATAATAGGCAAAAAGTAGAAGGAACCCAAATGTCTATCAACTCATAAATAGATAATTAAACATAGTTTATACAAAGGGTTTAGATACTGGTAAATGCGACAGCATGGGTGAACCTTGCACTTCACTTCATGCCAAGTGAAAGAGTCTAGTTACACAGGACTAAGTACTGTGTGATTCTATTTGAAATACCCAGAATAGGCATATAGAGACAAAGTAGATAGTGGTTGCCTGGAATTGGTAGGGATACGGGTATTAAAGATTGATGGTAGTGGGTGTGTGGGGTTTCCTTTTGGGGTAATGAGAATGTTCTAAAATTGTGGTGGTGAATGCACAACTCTTAAATATCCATTACATGCTTCGAATTGTGTGATTTGTGAATTTCAAAGCTGTTAAAATTACTAGTTTTAAATGTATAATTAAATTTTTAGTAAATATACATAGAACTGTGCAAACATTACCACAAAACAGTTTTCAATATTTCTGTCACCCCAGAAGATCCTTTCTTCCTGTTTGTAATTAATAACTATTAACATCCCACACCAGGAAACCAGTGATTTTCTGTCTCTACAGATTGGTCTGTTTGTTATATTTCATGTGAGTGGAATCATTTATCTTTTGGAATCAGACTCCTTTGCTTCTGGCTTCTCTTAATAAGGTTCCAGTTTCTGCATGTCCGTGCTAACACTTGTACTGTTTGTATTTATTATAGCCATCCTAGTGGGTGTGTAGTGATGGTCTCATTGTGGTTTTAATTTGAATTTTCGTACTGACTAATGTTGAATATATTTTTACATGCTTATTAGCCACTCCTATATCTTTGGTAAAATGTGTGGTAAAACTTCCCATTTTAAAAACTGTTATTGTTGACTTTTTATAGTTCCTTATATATTTTGGCACAAACTTTTTTTTGTCAGATATGTGATATACAAATGTTTTCTTCCAGCTGTGGCTTGTTATTTTCATTCTAACGTTGTAATTTGCAGAGCAGTTTTTAATTTTGACAAAGTCCAATCAATTTTTTATTACATTGTATTGTAGAAATCTGCCTAACTCAAGGTCCACAAGATTTTCTCCTATGCTTGTGTTTAAAAGTTTCAAAGTTCTACAGTTAGTTCTTTGATCCATGTTGAGTTAATTATTGTACAGGACGTGAGGTGCAGGTTGAAGATCATTTTTTTTCTTTTGCATGTAGATGTCAATTGTTCTAGCACATTTGTTGAAACTACTATCATCTCTTACTGAACTGCTCTTGCACCTTTGTTAAAAATAAATTGACAGTATTTGTGTGGGTCTTTTTGTGCTTTCTCTGTGTTTTCCTCTCTTTTTGTCTGCTTGTCTTTTTCTTGTCTTTGTTCTCTTCTCTCCTATTAGACTCTCTCTCCATCTCCCAGTTTTCCCTATTATCTTCCTCATGGTGAAATATATTGATTAGTATTAATTTAATTTTTATATATGCAGCTATAAATATGCAGAATTGTATCTTTCTCTTCAGGTAAAAAAAAATACCAGAAATGATTAACTTTTTATTATAACCATTAGTTTTTCTCAGTGAATTTGTGGCCTTGAAGAAAGATGGTGGTCCCTCTTCCCAAACCATGTTTCAGAACTTTTGCAAAAAGAGTCATTTTCCCAGTGTTACAGTTCCTTTAAAAAAAATTAGTTACGGTAATTTCAAATTGTTATGCTGAAGGGAGTCAAGAATTCACTCTTTTTTCTAAAATGCCTTTAATTCATCCCTTAATTATAAGGTTGATTACTGACACTTCTCCTCTAGGTGGCAGTCATGATTACTACTGGATCCACAGATACGTGAAAGTTTTCAAAAAGCAGCTTAATTTTGTAACTTCTCCAAAGCCAGCTTTGATCTATATTTTTTAACACTTAAACCAATAAAGGAATTAGAATTTTGTATTTAAATAAAAACGAGAGACTTGACAATGAAATCAAGTGATACAAGTGACCGGTCCTGGCTTTGAACCCTACAAAGCACAGTCATATTTTATTTTGGTTTTCTCAGAATCTAGTTTTTCCGAAAAGTGCCCTGATACATTGAAACATGTCTCTTACATAGTTTCTTAGAAAGTTTGTGGGCACGATGTTTCCTTCATGCTGCTTCAGTTGAAGTTTTCATTGTTTCTGTTTGTTTGGAAACACCCTTTTTTTGTATTTACTCTTTGTTAGTGCTGTACAATAGTTTGGAGACAGTAGTTCAGAATTCTGTCAGCATTTCCTAGCATAATTAAGGAATTTAATTTCTGTGTTGCTAGCAGAGGGTTATTATTAACTGGGAGAATGAAAGGAGATTACATAAACCCCATACCTGAAATCTCCAGCTGCTTGCTTTTGGCACTCTGCCTGAACTGTGATTTCTGCCCCTTCAGGTTAAGAGAGCCTTTTCCCCAACCACAGTCAGTTTCTCTGTTTTTTAAGATGTTCTTAATATTAAAGCTTACTAGTTCATTAGTTTCCAATTTTTTTCCTCATCTCCATGAAACTATGGATAGAACAGGGAACTTGGCAGAGACTGTTGTGGAAAATTTGGGCAGAGATCTTAAAGCAATGTAATGTGGGCCAGGCTGCGTCATGACACACCTGAGCCTTATTGCAGACCTTTGCTGCCTCCTGCAGCAGTTGCCTTGAGTTAAGAAGCAAACTCCGCTTCTTTTTGGTCCAAGCTCAGCTGTTTATGCATATTTCTCAACCTTGGGCTGATTGGATTAATTCTGCCCTTCCCCAAAAAGGTAGCTGTGCAAGTACCTTCCCCTTCCCACATCTTCTCAAGTCTAATTCTCTATACCTAGGAGCTTTGGCTCTTCCTCTTCTTTTCACAGGGTCGGGACTTGTCCTGGGCAAGCCAGCCCTTTGCTTCTCCTGCTCCTGAGAAGTGCCAAGATTCTACAGTGCGGACTCCCATCTGCCTTCTCATACCTAGACTTTGGGCTGCTTTCCAGATACCTGCATAAGCAAGCCCTTGTCACTGCTCCCCATTCCTACCTGCACCCTTTTCCCTCTTTGCCACCCTGTTCCTTTATCCTTCCCTCCCACCTCCACCCTCTCATGCACGATGTATAAAGGATGGAAAAAGTACTACGCCCAGAAGTCTCTGAGAGAGGCATCAATGGATGAATATTTAGGCAGCTTAGGGCTGTTTCGGAAGCTGACTGTCAAGGATGCCTCTTGCCTCTTTCGGGCTATTTCGGAGCAGGTAAAAGGAAAACAAATGTGTCTTCCCTGTACTGAATTTTCAAAGTTTGAGACATGGCTTGGTACTGTAACTAGAAGACCTGTAGCCCACCAAAACAAAACTCCTTATCCCTTCCCTAGTAAAAACATCAGGTGTATAAGCCAGTTATTACCTTGCTGTGTGCCTTTACTCGTTATTCCAAATCTATTGCTTGCTTTTGCTATCTTAACTTTTCTAAGTGCCACTTTGGAATGTAAGGAAGATAATGGGGTTAAACAATATTTTGAAGTGTATCTTGATCCTTTTCAGCAACGTTCCACTTCTTCTAAATTTTATGCCTAAGGAAAAATTTATAGGCTGTTCCCCGACAGAGTAGAAAAGCAGGGGGGGGCGGGCATTGACAGAATCATCTCCCCTCATTCTCATCTCACTAAAGGAATCACAGATTTTAGTGAGGACTTAATTTCCTAATTTCCTACATACGTTCTGATTAAGGGATAATGAAGTGTCCAGTTCATAGTCTTAATTTAGAAGCTTCTGTGTCAAATTACTGCTGACAGTGAGCTGGTCTTTCTCTTCTTTTAGTTGTTTTGCAGCCAGGTCCATCATTTGGAAATCAGGAAGGCTTGTGTTTCATATATGAGAGAAAATCCACAACCTTTTGAGTCTGTAAGTAGAATACATACCCAAGGGAGAGTATATAGCAGGTGGGAAATGAATTTTGAGCTTCTATGTATGAAAATTACATCATTCTCTCAATAGCAAATATTTAATTTCCAGCTGGCTTCCTTCCCCCTGGCTAGCCATGCGCTGGACCTCCTTCTGTAATTAGACTGTTTTGTACTCCAGTTAAAAGTTGAGAAGAAACAGTTAATCTGTATACTTTGAACTACTTTCTCCCCCACACCAAAAATTCCCCAAAGACTGCTGTTTTTTATTATCCAGACCACTGTTTTCTTGAACAATTAATCATAGTTCACAAAGGTTTGGCTATGCAACTGTATATTTAAAAATATATACAAATACAAACCTCCTCTGCTTTAATTCTGTGCACAATGCTCTTCAGCCAGCCAACTTATTCTTATAAAACTTAATTGTAAGGAAACAAATTAGGAAACCTATTTTCATGTGACAAATTGGTAATTGAAGCACTGTCACTAATGATTGACTTTAAAACAACTTAGAAGACATCTTTGTATATGTTGAAGCATTTGAATTCTTGGAACAAAATTAGGTTTTATCAAGGCGTTTTTTGAAGTGTGTCTTGTGTGGCTGTTGTGTGTTGTGTTGTTTTTTTTACTGTGTTTAGCTTTTCCAGTACTATTTGTTTTCTTCTGACCAAATTTTGCGTATTTACCTGCTGTTTGAGGTTTACTCTTAATTTTCTCAACAGGTTTTGGTGAATTTTAAAACTACATAAAGGCTTTTTTACTTTAAAGCTATTACCTTGAAATTAATCACTATCTTCACCCCACCTGGGGAAGGATTATTCGTGAAATTACTTTAAATGCAAGACGATGGTGTAAAGCAGTGCATCTCAAGTACTTTTGTGCATACAAATCACTTGGGGATTTTGTTAAAATACAGATTGATTGAGTAGGTCTGAGCAGGGCCCATAATTTCTGCATAGTTAAACTCCCAAGTGATGTTTGCTCTTATTTGTGCATGACATTTTGAGTAACAGAGATGTGTGTGTGAAATTTTAAAACTATGAGGATGAATCTCCAAATAATTATGCCAAGTGCAAGAAGCCAGAACCACCCTCCCACCAAAGTACATACCATACAATTTCCTTTATTAAAACTCTAGAAAATGAAAACCAATCTATTGTGACAGAAAGCAGATCAGTGATCGCTTTTGGGTCGGTGGGGCTAAAGAGGTGCAAAAGGAAACTTAATATTCACTATCAAGATATCATGGTGGTTTCATGACTGTGTACATATGTCAAAACTTAACTGCATTTAAATATTTGCAGTTTATATGTCAGTTGTGATTCAAAAAGTTGTTAAAAGGGTTTGAGGAAAAATTAAAATTTGATTTCACATCTTGTGATATATTTGCATGGGACTAGTCATATAGTCCTTGAATTTTTATTTTTATTTAGGTACTTTACATACAGTAAAATTGGCCATTTTAAGTTAAGTGTTACTAGTTTTGGCAATAATATGCAGTCATATAACTGCCACTGTAATCAAGATAGTGAACAATTCCATCACCCCAGAAAGTTGACTTGTGCCCTGGGCTTTTTTGAAATAAATTTCCTTTAAGATTCCTCAGTTTAACTTGGTAAATGCATGTCTCCTGTCAAGTATGAAATTATTCTAATTATTGGACTTGCTTGATTCATGAAAATGTCAGGTTACTTAAATAGGAATTTCAAAACTAAAAGGCATACTATTGGATGAAATGCACAGGTAGGTGAATAAGCCAGGATCAGTTCCAAAGATGATTGTATAGTCCATCTTTTCTCCACTCAAAACTTTGTGTATGTGCAAACCTTCTTGAGATGCTGTGCAAAGTCATAATTGAATACTGAGATTGTTGAGTTGAACAAAAATCTATTGGAGGATAATATTGAAGAATATAATCAGATTTTGGTAATAATATGTAATTGTTTAAGTCAAGATTTTTTTTATTTTTGAAGTATGTAGAGGGATCTTTTGAGAAATACCTGGAACAGTTGGGAGATCCCAAGGTAAGATTCAAACATGGGGGTTTACACTTTTCAGAGTATTTGGAATAGTAACCTAAATATTCATTCAGCTGTGTCACTTTAGCTAGACTCAACCTATTTTCTTAAGTAGCCAGCTGATTTGAATCAAATAGTTCTTGCAAAAGGTTAGAATCTGGCTACAGAACTGTTAAATTGTGTCGAATAGTGAGAATTGTGTGTTAAGAATTTTATCCTCCATAGACTAGTGAAAGAGTACACACTGGCAACAGGACAAGCCTAAGCCTTTTCACTCTAATCGGGGAGGGGGACTGGTAATGAATGTTACTAGGAGGTTGTTTCTTAGAACTCTTCTGATTTGTAGTTATCTTTTTATGTGGGCGTAAGATCCATAAACACATTTATTTAAAATAATTTATGTGATTAGTTCCATAGTTGTGGACTTAAAACTCTTGTGCTAAATACCCTGCTGACTTCATATTCTTATGCTAATTCCATTTTTATTATGCCTTTTAAATCTTCCATAATAATTGTCCTTGTTAATAACTAACTAAGGTTGTCTTTAGGTCTACTTTTTTCAGACTAAGTTTTTGTTAATGATTAACTATCACAATATCCCAAGCCTCAAAGCAAGTTATAGAAGTTCTCCATCTAAAGTAGTGCTAAGTATCTAAAAACACAATTGTTAAACTTGGAAAAACTACCTCCTAGCTGCAGAACATTCTTAAAACTTTATGCGCTGTTTATGTTTAGGAAAGTGCTGGCCAGCTGGAAATAAGAGCTCTTTCTCTAATTTATAAGTAAGTTGAACCTCCTTTTTTCAAAAAGAGAAAATGTGTGTGTGTGTGTGTGTGTGTGTGTGAGATTTCTATTAAAGTCCCCTTAGTATTGGGAAAATTTGAGATTTGATGTATTGATATATAGAATGAAGAAACCTAAGGAAAGTCAGTTGGTACAATTTTGGGGTGGAGAACCTCTAGCATTTTGTACATTTGAATGGAAGAATAAAGGACTTTAAGAACTGCTGGTATTATTCCTGTCGAAAGTCAGAATATTTATCTTAGAGTTTTTATGTATTTAACTTTGTGCCTCTTTTGCTTGCATCCTCAATGGAACAGTATCACTTCTAAAATAAATTTGTTCTTAAGGACAAAAATATTAGATATTACAATGATGGTTTGTGGTTCTTCAAAGAATTACAATACATAAGTGTACAGTGTATCTGGTATTAAAATTTCATAGGGAAATTAAGAAAAGCCTAAAAAGGCTTTTTAGGGAGGTGATAATGGGAAATTTGAGAAACACTGCCCTACTGCTTTTGCAAGTTCTATTTTGGTCTTCAGAACTGAAAAAGCATTTTTGAAAGTTGTGCAATTTTGAAAAATAGCTACATAATGTAGGTTGGAGGTGTGGAAATCTTGTTCATTTGAGAAGTTTAATCTGTTTTGACTCCTTAAAAAATTTTAAGATGGTGAGATGGCATAAACTTTGGTAGGGTTAGAACCCTGTTTTGGGGAGTTATTCAAGTTAGTATTTTGCAATCTGCTCCTTTCTTAGTAAGTCCAGCAATAAGTAGTATTGAAGAGGCATTGGGCAGGCTGATGTCAGTTGTTGGCTTTTAACTCACTGGCACCCAGCTTGTAAATTGGCCTGCTTCTGTTTTTGTGTGACCCTCAGGCTAAGAATGCTTAAAAAATTTCTTTAGATGGTTAAGAAATCAGAAGACTATTTCATGGCATGTTAAAATTACATGAAATTCAAATTTCAGTCTGCATAAATAAAGTTTTATTGGGACACAGTTATCTGCATTTGTGCATTGTCTCTGGCTGTTTTCAGAGCTACAATGTCAAAGTTAAACCATATGGCATGCAAAAACTGAAATGCTTAGTGTCTGGTCTTTACCATGAAAAAATTTGTCGACCCCTACCTTAAATAAATGGGAGCCCCCAAAACTCAAAAACATACATACACTTGTTAATCTGTCTTTGCTCTTTCTCCCATGTTAAGATACATATATTAAGCAATCCACTGGACTTGACCTACCTTAATTTAGCATTCTTTAGTCTTTTAAACATTTGGATTATTTTATATAAATGAAGTATGCTGTTTAAAAGCACAAATACTTGTTCTTAGAAGTTTCTCATTTATATACTAAATTACCTGTTCTCGCCCACCATTGTTTTCTACTCACGTAGACGGGATTTCATTCTTTATTGCTATCCCGGAAAGCCTCCAATTTATGTCACAGATAATGGCTATGAAGACAAGGTAAGAAGATGAGTGAGTGTTTACTAAAATAAACTGAATGATACTGCTGGCTTACCAGGGCATCAGAAATCCTTTTTTTTTTTACCTAATTAATGGAAAAAATAAGCATAGTCTAAATGAGAATTTTCTCTGCTACCAGCCTTTTCCTCTCCAGTCAGTCCTCCATGCTTCCAGATAGTTTTCCTTTGTATCTCAAATGTCAGTTCTTTTGAAACCTTCCCAGCTCCCCTGGAGTTATTTCCTCCCTTTGATTTCCTCTAACATGACCTGAAGTAATTATAATATTTATCACACTGTATTGTTTTCATTTCTACGATCTCATTAGTCTGAAGAGTGTGCTACTATTAAATCAGTAGGGTGCTTGTAAAATAGTAGGCTCTTTTGTTGGTTGAGAACTCTGAACAGGTAAACAAATTGTTCTTCAGCATACAATTTTTATTTGAAGAAGATTTTAAGAAAAGCCTTTTGTCCTGATTACAGATTTTAAGAAAAGCCTTTTATCCTGATTATTTGATTAGTAAATATAGACTGCACAGTATTTGAGTTTTGTAAGTTGTTTTGTTCCATGGAGCAAAATTCAGGCAACGTTTTTATTATGGTGAGAGAAGACCAGACACTGAGAGAACTGTTAAGATGTTTAAGTAATCTAGATAAAAGATGTCAACTACACACTTGGCATTAGGAATAGGGGAAGGCCAAGTGGGCTGCAAGAGATAATTTGGAAAATAAGTATAAATTGGGGCGCATTGTTTTACTAATGGTACTTCCATCTGTTTTACTCAGCAAACATTAATCCTCTGTAGTGTACCAGACACTTTACTGGGCTTTGGGGATACCAAAGTAAATACAACAAAATCCTTGCCAGGGGTCTTAAGGGGTTATCAAGACAGACATGTAATAGTTAACTACAGAAAAGTAATACATTTTATAAAGAAGTATGTACAAAGAGCATAGGAAGAAAAGCCCTTCACTCTCCTTGAGTTTAGGAAGTTTCATGGTGGTAGTGACATTTATGGGGAATACCAAAAAATGAATCCAACAAGTATGAAAGCAATCTGTTTAGAGGAAACATACGCAAAGGGATGGATGCAAGAGATAATTGGGTGGGGAGAGGTCAATGCTGAAAAGACAGGCTAGAGTTACATGAGGGGTGTTAGAAGGCCATCTTAAGAATTTGGCTTTTTATTGTACAGAATAGTCAATTGAAGTTTTCTTCTACTATTTTATTATTAAGCTTTTAAAACATACAGAAAACCTAAAAGTATTTTACAGTGTGCATCTATATACTCACCACCTAATCTGCTGTCAGTGTTTTGTGTCCTTGTTTTATCATATATCTATCCCATCTCTGTTTACCAGTCCAACTTAATTTTTGGTGTCTGAAATGTACTTAAAATACATCAGTACAAGTGCCCCTAAACAGTTTTTAAACAAAGGTGTGACATACTCTGAATTGTCTGAAGAGAAGGAGTGTTAGCTTTTTGGTTTTAGCAATTTTACACAGCATTGCCTGAGGAGATTTAGACATTTAGATCTTTATTAGGACTCTTTAGACCTGCAATTCATTTTTTTCCTGGATATTTTATTCTTAAAATTTTCATATAGAGAAAAGTTTTGAAAGAGTTGAGTAGTGAATATCCATATACCCAGCCCTTAGTTCCTACAGTTACACAGCTCTATTTTCATATGAGTCCTATACATCTTAGAGATATTATTGAACTAATTAAGGGGAAAGCATCATACACTGGGAGCCATGATACTACAAAAATGTAAGGTCTTTTGAGTATGCAGCCATGAGAATAGCATGTATAAATCTCATCCTTGAGCTGATGAGACTATTATTAGCTTACATAGAGCTAATACTTATCAGCATTTGTGTATTTACATGCAAAGGATTGTGTATATATGTCTAATTTGGGAGTGTATAAGTGTGATTGTACATTCTGAAACTTAAGAATGGGAAAGCCAGGTGACAGCAGAGTATTTTTGTTAGGTGACACCTTGATTTGCCTTAAACTTGTACTGTATCTCATTTTAGGCTCTTAAGATTTGTATTTGAATTGTTTGGGTTTTCAAAAATGACTATCAGAAACAGTGAGCCTTCCATAAAATATATTTTAGAGCAAATTCTGAAATAAATGCCTAATGGTCACCTTGGTTCCTTTCATCATCTATATTGACTTAACTCTGTATTTTACATAGTTATCCAGTATCAGAGAAAATGCTACTGGAAACTAGCCATCTTCACTCAGCACATTGGTCTATCTAGAAAGAATAGAAATAAATTAATATATTAAAAACAAAATAAAACTTAAACCTGGGCGTGTAGAGTAAAAAATCAAGTCCCCGTTCATGCTCTTAAGTCTCATGCTTTAAACTAGTTTGGGTGAGTATCCCTCTGTATCATTCTCTTTGCATTTATTTTCTAAATGTAGATGGACTCAACTTAACATTCTGTTACTTGTTCTTTTCAAATATCTATCCTCATCAATAATACGGATCTACTTCATTTTTTCACTACTTTACTGCCATTACATCCCACCCGCCTACCCCCAACAGACAGACCACCCACAAGTTTATATGAAAGAATTATTTTATGTTGGGATGCCACCCACAACATGAAAGCCATCATGCCTAGTTTTGCCTCTTCTGTCAAAATTGAACTCATTGCTACTTGAATAGAGAAATTGTACAGTCATATTTCTTCTTCCCTGCTTGTTCATCAGTTTTGGATCTGGCAACGTTTTCATTATGTTTTATTAGTTTATTACGTTTAGTTTTATTTCAACTACTCCTTAACAACTACCTTCAGTTATTAACCTTTCTTAGTTTGAGTTCCCAGTTCTAGTCCAAAATAGAGAGGCTTCTCTGCTCAAATCTGCTTACTGTTCCTTGTGTATTAAAAAACCCCTCTTAACTGTAAATACCCCTTGGGGTGGGTAAAACTTAAAAAGTTAAACTTTTCTGTGAGTAACTTTAGCTTGACACTTGCCCTCAGTTCTCTGAATTGGATTATACTGATGGGATTAAAGTTGTGATTTCAAACAAAAGGCTAGGGAAGAATGAAAAATCTAGAATCAGAGAATTTGATTATTGGGAGAAGTTTGCCCAGGGTAGTGTAAGAAGGTAGAAAAAAAGTAAAAAATAAAAATTAAAAAAATTAAAAAGATAATTTCCTGCCATGGAGCTTTGGTGGCAACATCTTCCCGTAGAACCACCTTTGGTACTTCAGGTTGCTGATAACCAGAGATATCTTCAAATTAGGCTAAATCACTAAGGATTACATCTCTTACACAAGACACAGGGTTTTGAACAAAAATTCAGAAAGGTTTTGGAGCAGTTTATAAACATATTTCCTCACATGGAACCAGGGGGCATTTTTACTGAAATAATTTAGTTAGTGAACATGGCCTTTGAATTGGTGTTGGGAAAAACTAGAAGTCAAAGGAATCAACATTAAATTAACTCATTCTTTAGCCATCTCAGTGCCTTAATTCATTAAGTAAGTCTCGTTAGTAGTATTGATAGCTTGGTATATTGCTATTTGGTACAGTGGAAAACATATTTAATACAATTGATGTCCCTTCCCAATCCCCTCTACTCTGGGTTTGGGGTATTTGAGTATTTGACCTAATTTTTCCAGTCGTTTTTAGAAGTTAAGCTAAGTCTTTTAACTTTTGGTAGACTTTCTGTTTTATTTACCCAATTTGTAGAAGTTCCCATGTTTTGCAAATCTGTACATCAGTACTTGTTTCTTGTATTTACAAGAATGTGATCGAGGCTTACAGTGAAGTCTTAGCAGGCGTTTTAATTTTAACCTCGGCATTTAAAAGTCACTGTCAAGAAAATCTCTGAGGTATAGCTTGCATTTATCTATATGTAAATTTTAAAAATCATTTTTCTTCAGCTTTATTGAGATACAGTTGCCACATTATGCTGGATGAAATAAGAGACAAACACTGTATGATATCACTCATATGTATAATTTAGAAGTCACTGTTTTTAAAAAACAGTTTCTGATTAGCAACTTAATTTCAAGTAGTTCATGGTTGTAAGATGTGTAACATTCACGTAATTGTTTTCTGTGTGCTTTTTTCTTCAGATTCTACTCTGCTCTTCAAGTAATGGGCATTATGATTCAGTATACTCAAAACAGTTTCAGTCAAGTGCTGCTGTTTGTCAAGGTACTTGAAGACTTTATAAATGTTCTGGTGTGATTTCAGGTGATTTGTTGGCCATCTTTAAATTGAAGGACCCACCATGAATAGCTCTTTTAAAACCCTGCTGACACCTGTTAAATTTGTATACTGGTTAATAGCTGTTTACATGGTTATAGAACCACCTTATTTTGATAATTTGCATTTTGGTCATTTCTTCCTTTAGCTATATTGTATGAAATTCTCTATAAAGATGTGTTTGTTGTGGATGAAGAAAAGTTGAAGACTGCAGTTCAGTTGTTTCGAAGTAGTTCCAGAAAGAACAGAAACAATGTGACTGGCAGTGAGGATGACCTTATTGACTACAAGAGTTCAGCTCAGGATAGGTAATAAAGGGAAAGGGGAAGTCAATCACGAGATCGTTATGTTCATGTTTCTATGCATCATCATTTGAAAGTGGAAGGGACCTGGAAGCTTATGACTTAGACTACACATATGAATGTATGTATATGTGTATTTATAAGGATATACATTTTTTTAATGAGGAAAGAGAAGTTTTACCAAAAAGGCAGCCTGTACTGTGAGTTGCTCAGGCTTTGTGGGGTTTGGTGCAAGTTGGAATCTAGTTTTTTTATTGCTAGAAGAGACTTTAGAACTATCAAATCCCATGATTCTCAAACTTCAGTTGTATACAAAATATTTAGGGTGCTTGTTAGAAAGGCAGATTCTTGGGCCTACCTTCACAAAATTTGATGTCAGAGTGAAGTTAAGAATCTGCTCCTTTAACAAGTATACCCAAGTATTCAGATGTAGGTAAGCTGTGGACCACATATTGACAAAAACTGATTCAGAACCACCACCATCATTCTGTAGAAGGTAACTGAGGTTCAGAGTGGTTACTTGACACACATCCATCTAGTAAAGAATCTCTCAGGGTAAGACTAGTTTTAGAAGCTTTTGAGTGTCTGCTTTGCGTACTCCCTAAGTATGTAGATTGAGGCAGCCATTAAACAGATTTAGTCAAAAACTTACATTTAAAATTGTAGTTTTATATTCTTGATTCCTAGTTCTGTCTGGAAATTCAGAGAGGTTTGGTTCCAGTCAGGTATCACATTGTCTTTTTGTCATGAAGTTCTATTTCTTGGATGTTTAATGCTTGCGATTATTTTCTTTTTTTGGTAGAAGAGGGTTTTTTGGGTGTTTGTTTTAAAGCTTATATGGGAATGCAGGAGGTAGCTGCCATATATCAGGGTGAAAGTTTCTTTTCACTGATTTTGTCTTAAGGGCTTCAGGCTTACAGAAACTACAGTAGTAGGAAGTCAAGGTATATTGGTTATCTATTGCATAACAATATTACCACAAACTCATCAGCTTAGCATAACACACTTATCTCCCAATTTATGTGGGTTAGGAGTCTGGGTATAGCTTAGCTGGGTTTTCTGCTTAGGGTCTCACTCTAGTCTGCAATGAGGATGTTAGTATTGAGTTCTTACCTGGAGTTTTGACTGGAAGGATCCACTCCCCTACTCACATGGTTCTTGTCAGCATTCCGTTCCTTTCAGCTGTAGGACTACGATTTATTTGCTGGCTGTCAGCTAGAGGTAACCCTCAGCTCTTTACTACATGGGGCTGGAGAACATGGCTGCTTGTTTTCTTAGAGTCATAGAGCTACCAGCAACATAGTCACTACATTCTTATGTTAATGTAATGATACACATCCTATTGGTTAGAAGCAAACTAAGGGAGAGGGGGATCACACAAGGGCATGATTATAGGGGCCATTCCCCACAGATTATAGGAGGTAATCTGCTGAGTATACTTTCAAAAAAGGAAGCATAAAGGTAAATGTTGGGATGAAATACTATTTGCCTCATTTTTAGAACTGAGCTACTTTAACCACTAGGTGGTGGTACAGATGTCAGGCTTAAGACTTCTTAGCTTCTGCATTTATATGAAGCTCTTTGTTCTAAATCTTTTTAATTAGGACTGAAGAGTTAGGTGCCTGCTGCGATGCTGAAAATATACCAGAGGAGTACAGTGAAGGAACAGATGAAGCAAAGGTTTGAGATTTTCTAGGGCAAAGAAATTTCATATTCTTGGCATATGGCATCATAACTTAAACTAGTTAAGGTCAAATAAGTCCATTCTAGTTAAACGGGGTGGTGGAAAAGTTGATGTCTTCCTTTGTGGAAGTCTTAATCTGAAAATCTAAAATACGTGCTTAATGTTCTCTCTATTTCTATTCTTCAGGAATTGTAGATTTTTTTTCAAAGTAATCCAAACCCTTGAGAAATTTCAGCTCTTTTCAAGTTATATTTCAAACCCAATAGATAATTAGTTTGTAATCAGTCTTCTGATGCTAAGGTTTCTTTTTGTCATTAAAAAATATAATAACCCTGTTCTGCAAAGAAAATGGTTGATAATCATGGTTGAAGAAACAGGAGAAATGTTACCATCTGTATAGGCATAAAATCAAGCAGACCTTCCATTTGAAGCTAGCTATGTAGGACATTATTACAGTAATCACTGTGTATGCTTCAAGTGCTGATAATTTGGGGAAATAATTGAACAAAAGGAAGTAGAAGAGTGGAAGAAGGCAATTCCTTTGGAAATCGTAACAAATTTTGACGAAAGCAAACTTTTCAGATTTTTTCCCAGTTATTTTAGGGTATAGAAACACTTGCACCTCTGTGTGCATATCAAAATGAGACTCGTTGAATATTTGTGATTGAATCTTTAATGTTGGTCTGTATTGCATTGATTTATATGTGTCATGTCTTGAGTTGTTGGCTGCTTTAGACAAAATTTCCCTTATGCCATATTTTTAGATCGTTTGCGTAATTGCTTCTTTAGTCTCCTCACCTTTCAGATGCAATAAATAAAATTTATTGTGGCATACATTTATTCTTTTAATAAAGAAGGAAAGGAAGCCACATGTACATACTTTTTTAAAAAAAGAAAAGGAAGAAAAGAACCTGATTCTTCCTTCTTCATAGAAGGAAGACTCAAGCTAAGGATGGGGAGTTTGTAGCATGATTATTTTTTATTTTAGTCTCCAGGAAACCAGTCAAAGATGCCCTTCCCTTACAAGGTGCTCAGAGCCCTGGATCCGGAAATCTATCATAATGTAGAATTTGATGTTTGGTTGGACAGCAAAAAAGGTAATGACATGTCAACAGAATACTTTTGAATCCTGACAGATCCAGGAGAATAATTTTGCAGATTGTTTCTAACAAGAGATGTTATTAGATGTCAATGTACTGTTAGGTTAAAAAAAAAAAAAAACAGCCGGGAACTTTTTAGCTTAATACGTGGTTTAAATCTAAAAGAGGAAACAAATAGACTTAGAAGTGAGGATGGATCTTAGAATCTGATGTTTATCTGGGACATCAACTTTGAAAAGACTGTGTGGTGATAGTGTGTAGATAGCTAGGAGTACCAGAAACTTAAAACTGGAAATAAGCTTATTTAATTTGTTAAGACTTCCCTCATTGATAATACATCAGGTGTCTGCAAACCATGGCCTGTGGACCAAATCTGACCTGCCACCTGTTTTTATGTGTTCCATGAGATAAGAATGGTCTCTATATTTTTAAGTGGCAGAAAAACATGAAAGAACAGTGTATTGTGACACATGAAAATTAAATGAAATTTAGATTTCAGTATCCAAATTTCAGTGACAGAGTTGAGTAGCTGGAACAGTCTTTGTGGCCCACAAAGGTTTAAACATTTACTATGTGGCTCTTTACAGAGAAATGTTGCCAACCCTTAAAATAGGTCGTTGTTTTCTCCTTTTTTGGTAGCTAAGTTGATCAAAGTAAGCCTTAAGTTCTGCCTTCAAGGTAGCCCTTAATGTTTAATATTCAAAAACTTGAACTTTGATGAACCTAGCTATAGTTAATAATCTAGAATGAGGTTATGACCTCATGGAACACAAAATGTTGTTAACAATAAGAGACTGCATGAGGAAGCTGTGTAGTGATACTTTTTTTACATTTTTTTTCTTTAATTGAGCTGTGTTACTTTTAAATGGTACCTTATTGGTGTTTGACCAATTCTAAGATTACAACCTCCAGTTTCCACCTATTTGTGTTTTGTAGAACAAAAATATTCTGGCAGGTCTCCTTAAATTGATTTAGAGGAAAACCCATGAAGAGGAATAGAATGACTCATTAAAACTTTTTAAAAGAAACTTAGCTTATGGTGGTAGCATTATCAAAGACACTGATAAAATATACAAAATCAAATGATGTAGAGCACTTGAGCTTGAATCTTCATTTTTTTTAATAGAACTTCAAAAATCTAATTACATGGAGTATGCTGGGAGACTGTACTATTTGGGAGACAAGTGTCAGGTTAGTTCTTTCTTTAAAGAATTAGTAATATGTTCCTCCAAATAATTTGTGGCTTTAGTTACTAACATAAAGTTTAGAAAACTAATTTACAAAGTGCTAGAAAAATGTGCCTTCTCATGTTTGTGTTAAATTTTAATTACAAATGTTTGTGATTAGATATAAGGCTCTTTCAGCATGTGCTGCCTCCATTGAACCAGACTGCCAGTGTTGATTATCAACTGGTTTAATAAGTACACATCTGAACTCCATTTGGGAGAAGTGATCTTTTTATTTGGCAGAAGCCAGATAATGTCTGTCAACCTGAGACTAGATATATTCTTACTGTCTCTTCCCATTTCAGGTTCACTTGGATTCAGGTGGAAGATACTATGATGCTCATATTCAGGAACTTGGAAATGAGAACCATTCAGTAACAGTCTTCATTGAAGAACTGGCAGAAAAGTGAGAATATAATAAGTTGTTGAATTACCAAAATCTGTGGCTCTTGATGCTTTTTTGTTGAGAATTACCAGCATGCTAGTAAAAGAACCAAAGTTATATCTGGTAGAAGCTTAAGATAACTTACTTCAAATTGTAAAAGCATATGCTGAAGTATGATGTTTCGGTATACTTACTTGTATAAAAGTTTCTAAATCCTAGGCATTAGCAAACTTATTAGGAATATTAATACAACAGAATTCTGGTATAAAACTGTTCAGATGAATTAGAAAGCGGCTTTGCTAACTGAGCCTCTGCCAGTTGAGAACATTAAACTAGATTATGCTGTCCTAACAACCAAAGAAATCTCAGGCTTAAACCAATAATATTCATTTCTTGTTTAGTATGTTTACAGTCTGTCAGCAAAGAGGACCCAGTCCAGCAAAGGCTCTATCTAGGCATATGTTCCCATGATCACACTTAGGGAATGAGACCAGGACAAATCATGTGCAGGTTCTTCAGGTATCTGCTCACATTTATAGGCCAAAGTGGGTTACACAGATGAGCCTGAAGTCAATGGGGGTGGGAAAATACAATCCTCTTCCAAGGAGAGGGAACAAGTATTTGTAAACTTTTCTACCACAATCTCTCCTCTGGAACAGGATACATACTATAAAGAGCTATGAAATCGTACAAACTATTGTTAGATTTTCTAGTCTGAATAGAAAACCTTAACGGATAGCTAGTGTCAATGTTTTAAGTAGAATACACTTGAAAATGAAGCAAGAGGGGTTGGGATATGTGTAACTACTAAGAATCCAGTCTTGTTGCAATGGCTTCATGGTGACATCTTTACAATTTTAAGGCATGTTGTTCCACTGGCTAACTTAAAACCAGTTACCCCAGTGTCACCTGTTCCTGTCTGGAATCCTGTGCCTGTTCAGAAAGGAAGAGGTTACCAGAAAACTTCGGGGATCTATGGCCCAGAAATGGGTTTGTATGCTGAAGGTTTTATTATTTTCCCCTTCTTGTACTTGTCTATATTGTATTTTTTTTAAGGTATAACATAAGTCTTGTTCTAAGATAGAGTTTCTCAACTTCAGCACTGCTGACATTTTGGGACAGATAACACTTTGTTTTGGGACGTGGTCCTATGCATTGTAGGGCGTTTGCCTGCATCTCTGGCCTCTGTCCATTGAATACTGGTAGCATCCTCTCCCCCAGTTGTGCCAACGAAAAATGCTTCCAGACATTGCCAAATGTGCCCCAAGTAGCAAATTTATCCCTAGTTGAAAATCAGGTTCCTAGGGGATTTTGTATAAAGTTAAGCTGAAATAGATTTTAGAGACAAGATTTCTCAAAAGAATGAGGAAAAACACCTCACAGAAGCAGCCAGGGATATTAATAGGCATAATTTCTTGGTAATATTAATGTAAGCGATGAGAATGACTTTTTTGAGGAGCAAAGTTGCCTATACAAAAGATAAAGTTGAGGTATCTATTGATAGAGATTACCTGCTGGTTTTGCTCTTCCATCCAAATACAAAATTTCCCTCCCTGTATTTATTTGGTTTGTTAAAAAAAAATCTGAGAGTCTTAGGCATTTGTGAGAGATGGGAGGAGACACTACATCTTTTGCTTTGGTTATGAAGTTTATTTGCTGCTTCTTGGTTTGCCTGAAAGCTACGTCAGACGTGAGCATGAAGCAACGGAAGAAGACGGTCAAGAAAGATAGAGGAAAAGAGATTCATATGACTATGGCTTACAGCAAGGGAGACACTCCCTTCCCGCCAAGACTTCAGCGGAGTATGCGTTACGGGCATGACCACTCACAGAAAGCTGGCAATACTATGTCTAGTGAACATTCTCATCCTCAGCATTCATCTCAGAGACTCAGTTGGATAGATGGGATGCCCAGGTAAGGCTTTACTGACTTTAAAAATAATGTACATCTCTATTTAAATACTGTAAATCATTCCTGGACAGAATTACTGTAGAATTTAGAAATATCTTAATAGTTTAGATTTCTCTTATAATATCTGCCTAAAGGGAGCATAGAAGATAGAAGTTATGTATACTTAAATTCTTGTCTAATAGATGTATTGGAAGATAAGTATTCTCAGGGTCTAGGGAAATATGGAGCATTTGGAAGAGATGCTAGGTGATAGAATGCTATCAAGGTGAGTGCCATAAATGTGGCATTATATTCTTGCATGATGGATAGACCTAATACCAGTAGTGAGGAGAGCAAAGCTGTATTTGGATGATTTTAGAAAGATGTTGTTTATTCTGTTTAACTTCAAGAACTGACTTCTCAAGCACTACTAAATAAAGAATTATATTTTCCCTTCCCTCTGTTCTGAGGGATTCATCTCGCTTTATAAATAGGCACAATATGGAGGGCCCTAAAGTTGGTTTTCACCCTGGCCCAGATAAAAGGTGCTACCAGAGCTATGATAACTTCTCCTATAGATCTCGGTAAGTGAATATGCTGTGTTGAGAGAGAAAATGGGTAAGTTTGGCTTCATTGCTAAGTAACAAATACGTGATCTAAATTTTTTTAAAGTTTCAACATTGAGATGTTTGAATTGTTATTTAGAAATTAGAAACAAGATACTACCATGTTCTGTCATTTTTTTCTCCTTCTCATACTCTGAAATACTTGTTCCTTTAGGCGTAGTCAACGCCAAATGCATTGTGTGAATAAGGAGAGTGAGAATAGCTTTGCTCCCGAGAATGGACAGATGCCCAGGGGATTGGAAGAAACCATTACTGTTTGTGAAGTTGAAGAAGAGAGTGAGACTGCTTATCCAACTCTACCTGTAAGTAGGTCAAAGCTTTACTCAAAAAGCTGTTTACCTTTCCCTTTTCCTTTTTTTTAAAATAAAGGCTATGTGGATGTATTTTAGCTTTTTATACAAACAACCAAATAAAGCCCTTTTGGAAAACATGAGTTTTGCATCTTAGAGCTTTTAAAGGTGAAAAACTTTTTTTGAAGCTGTGCTTAGAGATTTGTTGATAGAGGTGGACAAATAATTTGGGCAGTATTTTCTGTTTTCTTTATTATTATTTCTTCATTTTTCTAATGTCAAGTACATTTAAAATACTTATAGCTCTTTTCTTCTGACTACAGAGGGAGAGAACTGCATGTGTATGTTTATGTGTGTGTGTGTGTCTTTGGTACAGAATCATGGAGGACCCTCTACAATGGTTCCTGTTCCTTCGAGATACTATGTTGCAAGGCAAGGATGTAGCTCAGGCACACAGACTTTGAATTCAGAGGAAGGCAATGACCAGAATGACAATGGTGAGTCAGTTACAATTAAATAAATGTTTTGTTTTGAAGATGATTCTGTGGCATTGTAGATTCAAAGTTTTGCGGGTATCTGTTCTGGTTTTTGAAAGTTAACCAGTTCTTGTCTTAGAGCTTTTTAAGTTTTTGAAGATGTTTTGGTATTTCTTAGAAGAACAGACTTCTATTTCTGTAGGCCACTAAATTGTTATAACTTATTTTCAGGTCTCTGCATATGTCTTTAGTGAATTTGATTTGGTGGGACTCCTGTATGGAAAACAACTATTCCTTATTAGTAAAACACTATTCATGTTGTCCTCACAATTTGTATAACTACCTTAGGCTTTTCATATGACTAGCTATTATTTTACGAGACTTCTGTGAGATAACTCTTTCATCCGAGGTAATCTACTTTATGAACATTACTATTCACTGAATCCTATTGACCATCCACTGTACTAAGTAAGTATATTGATAATTTAATAAATTACTTTATCCCTCTGATGGATGTGGTGTCCTCATTTTGTATATGAGGAAACTGAGATAGAAAGGGTAAGTGAATGGCCAAAGTCATACCCTTGGTAAGTGGCAGAGATTTATATTTTTAATAATTGCTTTATTTAGATATCTGCATACCACACAATTCACCTATTTAAAGCATACAATTCAGTGGTGTTTAGTATAGTCAGTGTTGCATACCTACCATCAGCACAATCAATTTTAGAATATTTTAATCATCCCAAAATGAAACCCCGTACTCACTAGCAGCTGCGCCCCATTTTCCCCCCATCTGCCTCCACCCAGCCCTAGGAAACCACCAGTCTGCTTTCTGTCTTAATGGATTTGTCTATTCTGGATATGTCATGTAAATGGAATCATGTAATTGTGGTTCTTTGTGATTGGCAGAGATAATTTTGAATTTAGGTTTGTCTGGCTCTAAAACGTGTGTGTGTGTGTATATATTCTATATATATGTCCTTAACAGTTGTTACAGTGCCTCTCATCACAAGTGTGCTTATTTTTACCATTTTACTGTAAGGTGGCATGCCAGCTGTAGCATTTCTGGAGGAATTGGGTGATTAAAGAGATGCAAAGGAGTCTGAATGACTTACCAGTCAAGTTGCTTATTTTCTTGTGATGATCCTCTTTCTGTTACTTATGTAGAAGGAAATAGATATTTCTAGAAATTTAATACAAAAACATCTAGCACAGGATCAATCTGGGAAGATTTTTTAGGTGCATGTGTTTAAGGATGTGTACTCTCTGCTCTTTTTACTCAGCATGGTCCTTTTGTCTTCTCTCTTTAGCCTGGTGGGTTCCTTCAGATGTACTGCTCACTTGTAGTGGCATAACACAGTCTTTGTTTCTCACCTTAAATCCTAATGTTTGGAGTGGTTGCATGCATGCGTGTTTGATAAGTGATGTGTTTAAGAATCAAATCCAGTTTTGACCTGTGGGATTTTGCTTGGTGGAAAACTATCCAGTTGAAGATTGACTTTCTCTGCATTTCAGTGGCATAGCAATCTTAAAGCAAAGTACCTGAGTCAGTACCTGAGTCCACTAAGCCATCCTTTGAGAACAAACCGATTTTAAATGTATTATTTACCTGAAACAGGTGGAAAAAACAGATGAGGCATGACATATCTGTAATGTCTAACCTTAGCAAACTGTGGGTTATACTCAGATTACTTTGTACACCATTTACTCTTATGTCAAGCACTGTGTTCTTTTCACCCATCCCCACCTATTGATGAGCTAGGTACTGTTATCCATGTCTTATGGTGAAGAAATTGAGATACAAACTAAATAACCTGCCTAAAGTAATACAGTTAATCAGGATTCAAATCTAGACAGTCCTAACTCTAGAGCAATGAACTTAATCACTGGAAAAATTGGACATAGCTGTTTTTCTTTTTATAACCGCTGTCTGACATCTAAGAACTAAGGGAATTTTCAGAGGAGAGATTTGTACTGTTTACAGCCAATTTCTGGCTTTAATATCTCAAATCACTTGTTTCAAGGATGTATACATTTTGGCTTTGAACACGTATCAATAAAACTTGAGAAAAAGCAAGTTTTATTTGGCCATTTGGCTCTGCTGAGCTAAAAAGCCCTACACGAACATCCTCCGTCTGTCTTACGTATAAATACAAAGAATATATGTATCCTTCAGGTCAGTGAGATCTAGATGTAATCTGACATTAATCATTATTTTAAGAAATTTCAAACTCTAAAATAATGCTCACTTTTTACTTTACTTTGGCTATATTCTCTAGAACCAGACTACGAAACTTCAGATGTTCATAGCACAACTGAATCTACAGCAAACTTGGTAGGTATTTAATAATAATGGCCAGCACCTGTAGCTCCTACTATGTACTAGGGCACTGTTCTAACAGCTATACATATAAATATATTTTAATCATAACAATCCTATAAGGTATTTAGGGTATCATTCCCATCTTATGGATGAAGACACTGAGATCCAGAAATTAAGTAACTCATTCAAGATCACACCTCTTTTCTGAAATTAATCTGTTTAGAGATATTCCTAATACATTTCAATACAAGAGGAAATTAAAACATCAGGCATGATATTTTAGAGGATTTTATCACGCTTTTTGTATTAGTAGGAATGGTCCATAATCTCACTTAATATAATGCAAGTTTGCTTCTTGGTTATGCTGCATGTCCAGTGGAGGTCTGCAGGAGGGCTCTGCTCAGGGACTCAGGCTGATGGAAGCTCCATCCACGATTGCCAAGGCAGGAACCAAAAGGTAGTGAATGGTGCACTGCCTCTTACAGCTTCCACCTGGAGATGATATGAGTCACTTTCTTTGCATTTCTTTTTCATCAGCCAGAGTATGTCCCACTAAAGAATCTAGTTTCTCTGTGCCTGGAAGTCAGAAAGTTGGAAATATTTTAAAAGCACTTAAGGACTAAAACAGTTCAACTCAAACTCCCTCCTATAGGCAGAATACTTGATTTCACCTCAAGGGTGTCAACCCCAAAATCCTGTTCAGTGTAATTAACTCAGCCCAAGGTTTCTGGGAAATGTGTAGTACTTTTTGTATTGTGTCCAGATGGGGCTCCTCTTGATCTGGAAGCCTAAAATTAAAAGAGACAAAGTAATTTACCTCCTACACACCCAGGTTATAACAGGGGAGTGGGGACTGAAAAAATTGCAGTAAAAATTCCCAGTTGGGGAAAATGGGAGAAACATTACCTGCTTGTAACAAGTTTGTTACAATAGACAGACATTGTGAGGACCCTCAGCTGAGGCATAGGGACTGCTCCCCAGAGGGGCTCCCTCGTTCACTGTTTTCTAGAACTCTTGGTTACTCAACCTACTTTTTACTTACAGGAAATTGGGGGCCCAAGGGACATTTTGTCTCAGTTGCACAGTTTAGTTGTTATAGATTCTTCAACTGATTTACTATGCTGCTGCTTTGGTTCCTGTTAGTTTCAAGTGCCAATAGCCATACTGCCAGTTCTTTTTTTTTTTAATAGATATACTACTTAGATTTGCTATAATTCTTTGCTTTCTTATTCCTATGTCTCTCTCTTACCTAACTGCAGATACCTTGAGCTTATCAGGAATTGATGGAAGAGCCATCTTTGGATGCTTTTTCGTGAGCCATTTTGTTCAAGTTCAAGATTCATTGGGTGCTATATACTTAGTTTGGATTCTTGCTTTGAAGCCAAGTTTTAACTGTTCTTTGTTGTTCAGAGCATCTATCAATTTTATCTATACCGTACAAGTTTCTATATTCAAGGACTCTATTCCCTTTCATTTTTGCCTGCAAACTACTTCTATATACATGTCTGTCTTAGGATACCTTATTAAACTTGTCTACTAGTAATCACAATATGAAACTTACATTGTTTTCTAAATCTCTTCCCCTAATAGCTTCAAGTTCATAATCTTCTCAAGTTAGGTTTTTGTTACAGCTGCACCCTACTTCTAGTTACCAACTACTGTTTAGTCAGGTTAGCTGTAGTACCAACCTCTGAACATCTCAGCAGCTTCACACAGGACAGTTTTCTTGCTGATATTGTATGTCCAGTGCAGGTTAGTTGCAGGCCTTTGTTCATCATAGTCACTCAGGGACCCAGACTGTTGGACTTGGGCTTTCAAAGTCACCTTGGCAGGGCTAAAGATAGGAAATTGAACACTGGCTTGTATTTCATTGGCCAAGCAAGTCACATGGCCATACCTCACTTTAGGATGAGGCCAGAAGAGCAAGTACCATGTACCCAGGAGAACTGGAATATTTGTGAATAACTTGAATAACTACCCTCTGTTCTCTAACTGATTAGTTTTAACTTTGATA
This sequence comes from Manis javanica, assembly GCF_040802235.1. Classification (NCBI taxonomy): domain Eukaryota; kingdom Metazoa; phylum Chordata; class Mammalia; order Pholidota; family Manidae; genus Manis; species Manis javanica. Next base: position 2,731,419 of record NC_133175.1, read on the forward strand.
GCTTCAGGAACAAGATTTTTGTTTTTACTGTTTAGGCCATCTTAGGAAGGTGAAAACTATGATGTGCAAGTCTTTTCCCCTTACTTCTCCTTTCCTTTTTTTGCCCCATCTAGAGAAATTGGTTTTTCCCCCTCCTTCATTAGTAGTCTCATATCACATGTCTCTTAAAATAGCCTTTCACTTAAAATAGCGACTTGCACAAAAAAGTGAAAAAAACAAGTAAAAATCTTAACATCAGGGACAATAAGAGTAGACATTTCTTTCTGTTCACGTAATTTCACTTGCCACATGTTCTTTTTTGTTCTGAATTTACTTTATCATACATCACCAGTGGCTTTCAATCTCTTCATAATGTGCTCCACTTCTACCCTGTAGTCACCAAATCCATAGCAAGTTCCTAAGTAATTTTTTCACAGCATTCTGAGGGGAGAGGACCAATGCAGGACTTAAGAGATTTCTGGGCCCAGAACTTCTGAAAAACCATGAACATTTATTCTTACATCTTATTTCCATGCCCAGTTCTCAACTAAATATTTTCCTAGAGTTAAACATTGATACTGGATCTTCAGAGCCAGGGCCAAAGATTGCTTTTCGGCTGGTGCCTTGTCTGTAGTTGAACAGACTTTAGAAACATGCAATCTTATGTCCATGTAAGTTAGGCTTACCTTTGTCACAGAGTGATTCCTCTTGTTTCCTGTGATTACTTCCCTTGATTCCCTCTGCATTATCATTATTACCAATTTCCACTGCTAGTTTTTCTTTCTGTCATGACAATTTGTCATGCATAACTAATCATTTTTAAATCATTTTACTTTGACAAAGACAAGGTCTTGAACCAGAGGGGAGCAGCGTTTGCACTATACCACATCCTTCTTGGATAGGATGTGGCTGAACAACCAGATACCTACCTTTGTCTTAAGTTGCATCTTCAAATGGCATGCTTTCTTTTAGCAAAACTGTTGCTGTTCCTACTGATGTTGAAGCTTTTAAGGCAAGGAAAGGCACTAAGAAAGTGTTTACATTACAGTCCTCCATTTTATTTTAGTATCTACTTTGGGACTAGAGTTGCATATGATCAGGATCTCTGTAGATCAGAAATAGAGCAGTCACCTCAGTCAGGCAGCAGATTGATACCTTCTGGAATATTACCTTAGTAGTCACTTCCAAATTTTAATACTTTGAGGGTATACAATATTCACTTAATTTTAGGAGATGTTGAAACACAGCAGATTTTTTTATTAATGTGTTGTTTGGTTTCTTGATTTCCATTTATGTAACTATATTTCTGTATTCATTAAAGTCTCTTCAGGACAGAGGACCATGTTCTATGTCTCCTCAGGACACATTTACCTCATACAACTACCCCCAGAAGGTAATCTTCATTGTGTTATCAAGCAGTTGCAATGGTCTGAACAGAGGAAAACGAATTTTTTCCTCTTGTTCACTTTGTCCTCCATCATACTTTCAAGAAGCTGCTTATATTTCTATATTAAGTATTATTGTACTTTGTGGTGCCTGGCACAATGAGTAGTAAATTCATTCAACAAATTGAGCATCTGTTGTGATCCAGACACTGTTCTGTGTGCTGGCATTAGACTACACTCATATTCTACTCTGGATCTCTTGTATAATGAGTAAGCTAATACAAATTACCTGTCAAGTCTATGTCATTTACTAAAACTTCCCAAAACTTCCTTCCCATACAGGGTTTACATAAAGATTGACTTCTCGATGTTTTAGTTGTCAGAATACTATTTCATGAAATTTAGGTTCAGGTAAGAGACCAACATTGTTTGAAAAATTGAACTTAGAGTTTTAAACTTTCTTCCACACTTACAGGTGATGGTAAATTCTGCAGCAGTTGCAGCTTCCTGTGCCAGTAATGTTCCAGCTTCAGTCCTATCAAACTGTGCAGCAGCTAATCAAGCTGGAAATACCACTTCAGTTCCCTCAGAGAATGTTATGCAGCCTCTATTTGTATCTCCACCTACACAAGGCAGGCCAGGTAGGTTGTCAGTGGTTGCTACTTTGGAAACCTCTTTTGCTATTCATGAACATGCACATACAACAATTCCACTGATTCGATAGGATTACTTTAATATCCAGTATTAAATTTAAGCTAGTTAATAAAGTATGTTCTATAGTTGAGGAATCCATGATATTTAAGAGGCAGAGTTTCAGTTTTTTTCTTGCAGATTTGGCTTTGATATGATTTTATAGCTATTTTGCTACTCCATTGAGAGTTTAGAGGACTTCACAAGTTTCTTAGACTTTGAGTCAAGTTTTATTGTACAGGAATTAGAGATGTTTCACCCTTCACAGATAATTCCTAAAAAGTTTTCTATAAAATACTTGCCATATAATGAATCATTTTCCCATGAACGTTGTAATAAATAATTATGGGTTCCAGAATTTAAGAAATCTAGGCTTGAATCTTGGTTTAACAACTTAGTAGCTATGTAATTTTGGGTAGGATTTGAACCTTTCTGATCTGTGAATTTGGGCATACTGATAGTAACAACTTACAAATGTAGAATTCCAGTGAGTCAATTAATTGAAAGTTCTCAGAATTCTGGAAAGGTGATGTCAACAGCATAGGTTTTCAATCTGAGTCCCCAAATAAAAATGGAAATAGCAAAACCAAACCATGGACAATACTTACAACAAAACCAGGTGACCAAGGCATCACCCTGAAGCCCCCCAGATTTAAGCAGGTCGGGACAAACCACCAGTCACAAGACTTGCATGCTATCAGGTCTGTGTGGGTGCAAGAAAACAGAAGCACTGGGGCTGTTGTCTGATGGACCTGAGAACAGAAGAACTACAAAAGCGCTAATAATTCATGGGAAAGTGAGGTAGCCAGTTTGGAAGGAGCAGCTAAGACTGGGAAGGGATTTGACCTCTCCAATACTGGGTGAGTGCTTTGGGTACATGGTAAAGGAATTGAAGGGCTTGGAACAATTTAGCCCCTAAGAACACTCAAAACTGACATGCCAAGGAGAAACTGCTGAGAGTGCAATCAAAATTGATCAGTATAGTAAAAAGAGCAGGTCCTGAGTAAAGTTGAGAACAGAGTCAAGCATCCTAGAAAGCATTCATGGTTTTTAATACTGCACAAGAAAATAAAGTCCTATGAAGTTAGAAAAGCTTTCCTGTACTCATTCTAAAGTTCATGAAAAATAATTTCACTTAAAAATGAATGGAAGAAAAGTGCAAAATAAAATTCTGTACAAAGATATTTTGAGGGTAAAGAAAGAATAATATCCTTAAAGGCATGAGGGATGTCAGAAATATGCTTACTTAATTAACTATTTTAGAATGAGCTAAAGACATTAATAAAATGGTATAAAAATAGCAAATGAGTTAGAAAAATTCGTATGTGGCAGACCTCAGGAAAGCATTAGAAATGGAAGAAAGTAATTTCAGTAATGAAGGCAAAACTATAACAAACATGACCAAAAAATATACAACAGATAATGCTTTAAGAGAAAGATGTAAGAAAGAAGGGAAATCTAAAATGAAGAAAAGGAAGATTAAAAAAATCACAAGTGATGTATTAAAGTTAGGCAGAGAGACTAAGCACTGTAGAAGTCCTCCCTGAAGAGGAAAACCAAAGTAAGGAGAAAGAACAAATGATAACACCTGTAATTCAGAAAACTTTTATGAAATTGAAAAAGCTTTAAAACTGTATACTGAAATAGCACTCTGCATACCTGAGAATATTGACCTGGAGCAAGCAACACCAGAACATTCTAGTGTCTGGACTTTAAAGAAAAAGTCCTTTTGTAATCTAGATGAAAGAGCCTATGGGACATAAAAAAAAATGAAATGCAATTCATCAAACTTGATAGTTTCTGCCAGAAGAAAATGGAGGAACATTTGAGATAATAAATAAGAATGTAAACCAAAGATTTTATATCTAATTAAACTGAATATCAGGCCTAAAGGCAGATATAAGAATTGAGAGAATGTTCGTTGCATGAGCCCTTCCTGAAGAACCTACTAAAGCCATGCCATCAAGCAGGGTAATCACTAGCCACATGTGACAATTTAAATTTCAGTTAATTATAGTTGAATAAGCTTTCAGTTGCTCAGTCACCAACCACATGTCAACTGCTCAGAGTCACATGGAGATAGAGGCACGTATATTGGACAGCCCAGAAGTGCTATTCCTGCCATCACAGAGAGTTGCATTGAATGGACATCAGTGTACTAGAGAATGAGCTTTGACTTTAAGACTACTAAAACAATTAGAAACATCAGCATAAGATCTGGTGGTATTAAATACATAATTACTGGAAGAATTGAGACAAACAGGTTAGAGGTTGAGAATTTACTGTTTAATAGCAACAGCCGTATACTTAGACATTGTAGATACAGCATAGGTATTTTTAGCAAACCAGGAGTCTCAATATGGAAGAAAGGTAATACAGATGTGATAAAGAGGCTGAGTAAAAGCTTCTGTGGTCCTTTGAAGGTATCAATATAAACTTAAGGTGTTTTATCTTTAAATATATGTGTATTTTTTGTAGCTTTGTCCACAGAAAAGGCCTAGAAATGATGAATAACCTTAGCACTCAATCTGTAGTCTTGAAATACTATTCCTCACTTAGAAAAAAGGTGGGGGATTTGTGGAGAAATGGCTGCAAGAAATGTTCAAGATGAGCATGGATCATTCTGTCATGGCAGATAGCTAGGAAGAGTTACTGGACTCATGTCAAAACGACTTAGGAGCTGTCTTGAACAGGTTCCCACTGGCCAAAAATGGAGTAATTTAAGCCTCAGCAATGATAATTACAGTAGATTAGAACAAATAAAATGTGTTAAATTTTAAAGTTCTTAATGTTTTTAAATTGGTTACCTTAAGAGGATGATAGGAAACCAGTTCATTTTCTTGAACACTGCAAAATTAAGTGAAAGAAACATTTATCCTGCTTGCCTTGTATGAACTGAACCAATGTGTAACCAAATAGTAGTTGAGGGCAAATGTTTTTGTGTGTGTGTGTGTGTGTGTGTATAGTTAGAATACTAATATACATATACACACACACACACACATATAATCACTGAATAAAAGGGGCAGAACATAATCATTTTGTAGTCCTTACTGAATGGATGGGTATTAAGCAGAAATAGCTGCTGAGATTGCAGAGGTAGTCACGTATTACTTACAGAAGCACCAAGGGAATTAATCCTGAGTCTGATCCAGCCTCCTGGATCCAACTGCCCAATTGCAGGAAATGTGGGAGAACATGTTGAAGTGCACCAAGGGTATGTGATCAGCAAAATCCAGACTGGGAAATTTAACAGGTCCAAGGGCCCAGATTCTTCAAAAAAAAAACTGAAAGGAAATGACAGAGGTGGAGTATGGACCAACAGACTTAAAAGAGATTCAAGACGTGGACTTAAAAAAACTATCTAGGGATACATATTTGAATAACAAAACCCCTAAGACCATAAGGAAATGATATTATGAAAGGATAACAGTTAATTATGGTGGGAAAGGGAGGGTTATGATTGAGCTGGGGCACATGGAATTTTTCTTGAATGGCTGGCAAAGTTTTACTTGATCTTCATTGTGTCCACTTTAAAATAATTCATTTGATGTGTTTTCTTTATGTATAACTTAAAAATTAACTGTTTAGCACAGTGCCTAGAACAGAACCATGCAGTATATGTTAATTACCATAGAAAATTTTCACTGCAGATGTTAAAGTAGACCCTGATTTACTACTTTGTGCTAATTGTAAGGAAAACCCGCTCTGTTTTTAGCAGATGCATGAGCTTGAAAGAAAATGAAGTAACAGCTGAATTAAACATTGTAATGCCTCACTTACAGTCATGGAACGCTTACTCTTTAAATGCCAAATTGTGTTCTATGTAGATATTTCTAAAAATTTATACTGCCTTCATTTATTTTACTTTTTGTTTTTTGTGTCACTTAGGAACCTCAATTGTAAGTCTACTAGTTCATGACTGCTTTTTAGTTATTCTTTATCATTCCCATCAGTCCTCTAGATGAAACAAATCATATTTCGCATTGTGTTATGTGTTTCTCTGGCACCCCATTCCATCCTGTTTTAAGCCACTTCTTACCTACTAGATGCTATGATTGCCTTTTAACATTAGTCTCCTCATAAGCATTAAATCCTGTCAACTGAGTTGTGGTAACTTCGAAGGTGCTTGTCAGAGCTGCGACTAGTGACTCATTTGCCTTGGATGCAAGATTTAAGGAAGTGCCAAAAACCCACAATAATCAAGATAGTACTTTAATGCAGTATTTAAAAAATAAAGGTTAATGCAGAACATATCCATGATAAAGTATTGAAACTTTAAATATACAATCTGTGTGTCAGGCTTAGGGTGAGTTGAATGAGACATTCATTCTTGGGGTTCAAGCAGGTGCAGGCTTGGATCCTGTCTTAATTTAGAATTTTTATATTTTACTTACCATGGGTTATTTTGAGTGTTAACTTGGTGGCCCCTTCAGTTTTGCACCTCGCTACACCTAGGTCCAGGCCTGATCTGTAAGAAGCCGAATCTTACTATGCATATTCATATTCTCCCCAGAAATGTCCTGAAGCAAACTGCACCTACAGAGACAAGGGGGAAAGCACTTTTAGTACATTACATTGGTTTCCATTAATACTTTAGAAAAGTTCCCTTGTCCTGGAGTTACCTCTTGAATTATATACCCTTTAAGCCTATAGAGCCCTATTAAAACTGTGAATGAGAATTCTCATGTATCTCTAGAGAGTAGCTAGAAATTATAAAAGCTTTTTCTTAGGGGGTTTATTACATTATGTATTTACAAGTAAGGTGAGTTCAGATAAAGTTAACCTCCGTATCTCTTCTGCCCTTGATCCTCTCAAGCCCATGAGAACTTACTTAGCTACCTCTGTGTCTAATACTTGGTTTTTATTTAGTGATCATCACCACATTCTGTCTTCAGCTGAGTGAATTTCCTCCGTTTGCTTTTTTAAAATGGTGTGATTTGAGTGCTAGTTTAAGAGGAATAAGAGTAAACAAATCCATGAGGTCTTCAAAGCATTTGGAGATGTTCTAAAAATTAGATTCCTTTTCTAAAACTGTACAAGTGGATATTTCTTTATGCAAAACAAAACTCCAAGACAGGAGCAAGTTTTTAAAGTTTAACTTAGAAACAATAAAATTTGTCTTTTGGTGCCCAGTTAAGTTTTGACAGTGCATAGAGTTGTATAACACCACAACCAAAAAAGAGGTTTCATCACCCCTAAAGAGCTGTTCATCAAGTTTTATATTGCCCTAAGACACAGATTTCCTATTACTATTAGCCTGTAACCGTATAAAGAGTATAGATAAGTGTGTTATTAATATTTATGTCAGTGAATGAAAACAGTGTGGTTTACTTCTAATACTTGGCCTTATTCCTCATTATATTACTAGGATAACAAATACAGCTTGTGTGGACTGTTAGTTGAACTAAGTGTTCTAAAACTGAATTTAAACCTTTATTGAGGAACAAGACTAAATTTTCTATACTTTACAGGATTAAAATTAAAGTGCAGGTAACAATGATAAAATTTAGTACTTGACTTTCTAAGTCAGCTAAAATGATTCAGTTAAACTTGAAAGGTTCTGTCACTCCCCTTTTGTCAAAAATGTAACACATTTTCTGGCATACTGTGCATATATAGGGATATTTTTACTAGGTTGGAACTGAATTATTTCCTTTATCATCATAGAGAAATGTATTCATATTTGAACATATTTGTATTTTAATTGTCAAAAACTGACTCCTATATGAATATTGTTCTTAAAATGTAGTAAAAGGTGTAGAAAGTTAAAGGGATAAGGTATTTCAGCTAGCCTGTTTTAGATTCTGTACATGCTTAGAAATGGAAATATCATGATTTAGAGTTCCTTATGTTACTCCAGTGCTACAACTAGAAACCTTCAAGGATTACTTTATCTGTAATCTGTGCAATTTAGTCTCTCTTACTAGCTAGCTTCTTAATGATCTAAGAGTGGCAGATGTCTGAAAACATCCTTAATTTTATATAAAGCTAAGTAAAAATTTTGCTTTAATGGTATTTTATTTATGTACCTGTTAGCTAATGTTTAAAGTCTTTGGTAGTAAAAGTTCTTTGGTTTCAGTTCTTTTTCTCTTAATTTCAAGTAATTTACATAACTAAAACTAATCTGTAATAAATCCTAGTTTTTAACTGGCTTGTCTAAGAGAATATGGGCAACTTACCTTCCAAGTTTTTGATTTTAAGTCAAAACATAAGAATTAGAGTTGTTTGACCATATTGGGGGTGGAAGAGTAGTAGACAGTGAGCTATTGCTTGTAAGTTGTGCATTGCTACTTTTTGTTTCTTTTTTAGTGATCACCTCACCATCCTGCCCATACCTCTCTGCTCCTATTCCTGCTGCCTATCTACCACCACCACCTGTTTCTCCTCTTCCTCCTACTTTTCTTCCCCCTCCTCCTCCTTTTCCTCCTCATCCTTCATATCCTTCTTATCTTTCCTATTCTCTTTATCCTCTTGAGGTGGGAGAGGCTTCAGATTTACCACCTCCACCTCCACCTTATTCCTGTGATCCAAGTGGCAATGATCTGCCTCAAGGTAAGTAGATTTTGAGACTTGGGTGAGGGTTATTCAGGTCTGAGATGTTTGTCCCTGAAGAAGATTCTCAACTGAGTATCTTTGATTTCTCAACTGTTTTTCTTGAAAAGCAGGAGTCGATAACAAATTTTCTTCATTTCTTAAGTTCCTACCATAAGTGTATGAAATTGTTGTATTCTTTAGGATTTAGGATTACATACCTAGATGTAATTCCAACTTAATTTAAAAGATTTGGAGAATGTTTTTGTTTGGAGGAATTGGGGGTCTGATTTGTCTTGATTTCAGCCATGTGTTGTTTCCTCCATCAAAGTAAAGAGCAGTTTCCCATAGGAAATTCTTTTACACCTCTGTTTGGAAGTGTTTCTCAAAAGAGAATTGTAGTTGAAAATTGTAGCTTATTTATACTTTCCTTACTGTAACGTTATCTTGATTTTTTTAGCTGCTTCTCTCTTCTGTTTTTTTTTTTTCTCCCTAGCCCCTATGGTTGTTACCAAGATCATCTTCAGCTCCATTCTTTTCTTTTTCTTTACCTTAAAACTTCATTATCACCTTTTTATAGATGGTTCCTAAATCTGTCTAGCCCTGCCCTCTGAATTTTCAGGTACTTGTGTCTAGCCCCTTGCTACATTTGGCTTTCTTACTTTCAAACTCAGTCTGTCTATAATGAAATTCATTGTTATCTCCCTTTTTTCTTCTCTCCAGGCCATGTAAAACGTTGACTCTTCTTGGTTTCCTGTTTTGTTAATAATGTGTCATTTCCACCAATTTACCCAGTATCTAAACCCTTACTCCTTCCTTTCACTTACCTACCCCTGCCCAGGATCTACTCAGTTGGCACATAATGCTAATTATACATATTCCAGCATTTTATGAAAATGTTCAAACATACATGAAAGTTGAATTTTAAAATAAACATTGATATATCCACTACCAAGATTTTATCATTAACATTTAACTCTACTTCATGTATCCATCTTTCCCTTCAATCCGTCTTATTTTTGGTGCATTTCAAAGTAAATTGTAGACTTCAATGTGCTATTGCATAAAAACTTAAGCATACATATCTTTAACTAGAGTTTGATATTTATTTTTTCTTCTGATGTAAAGTTTACATATAATGAAATGCACAGATCTTAAATGTACACTTGCTGAGTTTTGACAAATAGATACTTGCACCTCTGTAACCTAAATCCTGGTCAAGGTAGAAAATACTACCATTATCCTACAAAGTTCCCTCATGCCCCTTTCTAGTCATTCCCCACCCCTAGCTCCACTTCATTTAAGAGGCAGTCACCGTTCTTTTTTTTCTGCCAGTTTTACCTGTTTTAGAACTTCATGTAAATATAATCATACAGTATGTGCCCTTTGTGGAAGGCTTCTTAAACTCAGCATTATGCTTTTAAGGTTTTTCCATGTTGCTGCATATGTACCAGTGGTTGACCATTGCTTACCAGTATAATTTAATTGTATGGATATTCCACAGGTTGTCCATTCTATTAATGGACATCTGGGCTATTTACAGTTTGGGGCTTTTATGAGTAAACCTTCCATGAACATTCTCATAAAAGTCTTTGCGAGCATGTTTTCATTTCCTTTGGGTCAATACCTAGGAGTGGAATTGATGGGGCATAGATAGGTGTTTGTTTAGTTTTGTGTAAAATAGTGGAACCTTATCTCCTCCTACTTTCTTTTTTCCCCAAACTTGAACGTTAGCACCTACTTTACAAGAACACCTACTTTATTCGGCTGAATAATCCATTATGTAGATATGCTGCATTTTTATCTATTGGTTTATTGACATTTGGGTTTCCACTTTTTTGCTATTGTGAATAATACTGCTCATGATATTTTTTTGAAGAATCATAGTTATACCATCTTATGAAGGTTCCACATGAACAACATTGTGGTTTCAACATTCACCTGTATTATCAAGTCCACACCAACCCCCACCATTACAGTCACTGTCTGTCAGTGTAGTAAGATGCTGTAGAGTCATTGCTTGTCTTTTCCATGCAGTATTGCCTTCCCCATGACCTACCTATACTGTGACTGTGAATTATAGTGCCGCTTAATTCCCTTCTCCCTGTCCACCCACTCTCCACAACCCCTCCCTTTTGGTAACCCCTAGTCCTTTATGAGAGTCTGTGAGTCTGCTGCTGTTTTGTTCCTTCAGTTTTGCTTTGTTGTTAGATTCCACAAATGAGGGAGATCATTTGGTCCTTGTCTTTCTCTGCCTGGCTTATTTCACTGAGCATAATACTCTCCAGCTCCATCCATGTTGTTGCAAATGGTAGGATTCCTTTTCTGCTTATGGCTGAAAGATGTTCCGTTGTGTATATGCCACATCTTCTTTATCCATTCATCTACTGATGGACACTTAGCTTGTTTCCATATCTTGGCTATTGTAAATAGTGCTGCGATAAACATAGGGATGCATATGTCTTTTTGAAGCAGGGATCTTGTTTTCTTCGGGTAAATTCCTGGGGTGGAATTACTGGGTTCAGTGGTATTTCTATTTTTAGTGTTTTGAGGAACCCTCCATATTGCTTCCCACAATGGTTGAACTAGTTTATGTTCCCACCAGCAGTGTAGGAGGACTCCCCTTTCTCCTCATCCTCACCAGCGTTTGTTGTTTCTTGTCTTTTGGATGTTGGCTATCCTAACTGGTGAGGTGATACCTCATTGTGGTTTTAATTTGCATTGCCGTGATAATTACCTGTGTGGGTCACCTTTTTGTGTGCCTGTTGGCCATCTGAACTTCATCTTTGGAGAAGTGTCTATTCAGATCCTCTGCCTATTTTTTAATCGGGATATTTATTATTTGGGTGTTGAGGCATGCTAGCTCTTCATATATTTTGGATGTTAACCCCTTGTCAGATAAATCATTTACAAATATATTCTCCCATGCTGTAGAATGCCCTTTTGTTCTTCTGATAGTGTCCTTTGCCATACAGAAGCTTTTTAGTTTGATGTAGTCCCGCTTGTTCATTTTTTATTTTGTTGCTGCTGAGGATATTTGTATACAAGTTCTGGGTGACTATATATATATATATATATATATATATATATATATATATATATATATATATATATATGCTGAGGAGTAGAATTTCATGCCATTTGTGAATTTCCTGCTATTATCTTTTCATATTTTTTAGCTAGAGCATTAGGCTTTATACTATACTCCCACAAAATAGTCAAAATACAAGCTGATTCTTCAAAGTGGTGTTGTGTATGATTTTACTTAGAGTTTTCATCTTAAGAAAGTTGTTTTCTGAGAGTTCATTTGTTATTGGAAGATGTTACCTTATTTATGAGAATGTGTATGTATCCCAGGTCAGTCAGTGAAGATAAATACAGAGAGAGAATGGGAATGCTATGACTGTTTCCCCTCCTACCATACATCTAGTTTTTGTTCACTTGTGAAATATTTTAGGTTCTGTGTCTGGAAAAATTTTATCACCTTAGGGTATAACTTCTTTTGAGTTACCTTCTTAATTGCCTCCTCTTTTTGGAGTTCTAGGGGTTGTAAATTGGTCATGTTAAATAAAAGCAGGATGAATTGTTTCATACACTTGTCTCAATAGGCATCACTAATCTTAGCATTGGTAGAGCATTCATTTGTACAGTGTGGAGCTCCACTAATAGAGGACCAATATGATTGCTTATGTAGTAGATTTGTATTAAAGTAAAATTTTATCTTGAGACAAGCAAGAAAATAACCTCTACTGGATTTTTTCTAAATACTAGCCAAAGTGGCATTCCTGTAATGTCTGCCTAATATTAAGAATAGAAATAAAATACGTATTTGGTAAATTAAACTTTGGATCAGAAAATGGTCTCTATAGTGATAGGTAAGTGGTCATTTACATTTACTAAGGGAGAATTGAGGGTGATGTTAATGTGGTGATAAGGTATGTATCTACCTTAATACTCAAAGGAAAGCTTCTAAGTGTTCTAATTGCTTATGTCATGTAATCACTAAAATTAAAATTTTTCATTTTAGATATGAGAGTTCTGCAGTACTATTTCAATCTGGGATTGCAGGTAAGAGTCATGTTAAAATTGCTTTGATAAAGTCAATATTAAAAATGAAGCTGTTTTGATAATCAGACTCTTGAACTTTAATAGCCAAGAATACTGCCAGGGGCCTAAAAGTTTTATTCCTGTCTTTAATAATGTATCTCTGAATAATGTATACAGGTCAGTTTTCTACTTTAGCCTCATAGTGCTTCAGTTTCTCTTAAAAATAGTTGTTAAGTTATGGTGAGTAGGGGCTCTAAGCACCCCAGCTTTGGCATATATTGGCCTCCACATTTAATATATGCCAATCCTTCATTATGTTGTTCTGTCTCAAAATAATAAATGGATTATTTATCCATACTTAAAACATTTTTATGACCATTTCTGCATTTCAGTGGAAAAGTAATCAGTCTAATTCAAAGACATTTAAGGAGCTCTGTTATTTTTAAAGTGTTCATGTACATAGGTAATGTCAAACACTGATTTCACTGCCCTGAATTGTTTAAGGGGGGTTCCTGACAGATACGTTAATGTCACTGACAGGTGTTTCTGATTTCAGGAGATACCTCTTTTATCATTTCAGCCATCATTTTCTCCCTGAAATATATTTGACTTCTGATACAACAAGATGGCGTATTTCCTGAAAAGGAATAATACATCTTAAGGTCTGGTGAATGATCCAGTCTCCTGGATAATGTTCAGAATAGTTTGTATTCCCAAACATGGATTCCTCTAAAACCTTGGACATACCATTTCCAGAAAACTATATTCTCCAACTGTCACACATTTTTAAATTGAGTAGTAGAGGGTGTTTTGTTCTTCAAGACTATATTTCTTAAATGTAGTTTCAAGAATTGAAAAATAAACTATTTTCCCCTTCAGTTATGTTAGTTTATTATAGTCACATATGGAAATGTAACTCATTCCACACGGTGTGGCATTTAAAATATTCTGCATTTCACATAATCGGTATGCAAATAAATGCAGAATAGATATTTTAAAGATTTTTCATATTAAAGGTAATAGCATTCATTGTCATAAATCTCAAAAATGCTAAAACAGCCAAATTATAACTTCTGTACACTGATGTTTCCTTACAGCTTATATACTTACTTTACAAAATATGCGCTGCTATATAATCTTATAAATTTTTAAGTTAACAATGTGAGCACTTTTTTTCTATTACAGCATTTTAATATTGCATCTATTTGAATTCATCATTGTGTTTCCTGTTGTCAAAGAGTTGTGTTGTTTGTTGTTTTTTTGCTTTTAAAAATGATGCTATAAAAGACATATTTGTATACAGGTCATTGTGTGTATTTCTAGTTAGGATGCTTTCTTAAAAGAATTTCTAGGGCCAACTATGAGATTGGGATGCTGGAAAATATCCTAAAAGTTATAATATAATAGAGAACAGATTTAATAAATGTCATGTCTTTTAGGTCAAAAAGTCATTGCTACCCCACCTAAAAATAATGGCCCAACCTTTTTTTAAGTGAGTAGCCATACTATTTTACCAAGAGATAACAGTAAGCATGTGTGTTTTCCCTCTCTTATCTAAAAGTGCTATCACCACAACTACTGGTGCTCCTTGGTCTATGTGCCATATATGCACCAGCAGCAGCAGCTTCATGTACAGAATTACCCAGGCTATACTGAGACACCTTCTCTGGCAGACCAAACCAGTTCTCAGTTGTACAGTGAGGTGGAGAGTCAAGATGGCACACAGGCAGAAGCATCAGCAAGTGGTGAGTATATAGTAAGATTGCCTGCAAGAAAGACAATTAGATTTTATTGTAAATAATAGTCTTCAGGTATTTCATTAGGTCTATATACTAGAGCAGTGTTTCTCAAAGCATGCTATGTGTGTCCTTTAGGGTCTGTGAGATCCTTTTAAGGGATCCATGAGGCCCAAAGTATTCATCATCATACACAGATTTTAATTGTCTCTTTCACTGTGTTATATTTGCACTGAGGGTGCAAAAATCAGTGGTGGGTAAAACTGCTGGTGCCTAAGCCCCAAACTAAGGCAGGAGCAATGAAACTGTGTGCTAGTAATCAGTATCTTGTCCATTCCCACACCCCATAGTACAAAAAAAATGCCAGTTTTATTTTTTGTTTCATCAAAGATACTCTTATTTCTATTAAATCTTTATCATTGATTAATTGTACTTATTCTGTGTAACAAAATGGTAAGTAGTAATAAGCACTCGGCATATTGATGACTACCTTAAAAGGATTTGTGAGGCTGAGTTCTGAGCTGAACTAGCTTTTTTCATAGAACACTATTTTGACTTGAAAAAATGATGGACTGACTATGGTTATTCAGACTTGGGGATCTGGCAGACATTTTCTCAAATGAACAATGTGAGCCTGTCATTTCAAGTAAAACTACTGGTAGTATTTGTTGTCCAAGGTAACAATTACAGTTTTTGAATAAAAACTAAAATTTTTGAAAACTTGTCTGCCACTATGAGTTTGACAGCTTCCTAGTACTTAACTGTCATAATAAGATAGATGGGTCTATTAATGAATGTAGTTTTTTTACACTGTATATTGAAGTGTGTCAACATTTGGGAGCTCTGTATTATCTCAGTGAAATAATATTTTCTCTTTTACCAATGTATAATGTCACCTGTGCATGATTTTGTAACATCTATCAAAAGTACAAGATAAAACTGTATTTTAATACTGACAGAGTACAAAAAGTCCACATTGCTACCCACCTTTAAGAAACTACCACTTACCTAGTTTGGGTGTAGTGTCAGAAGTTACCTACAATTATCTGGAAAGGCTAGTTATTTGAAAGACTTCCCTTCTTTCCAACTACAAATCTGTATGAGGCCAGATTTTCTTCATATACTCCAACCAAAACAACATTATCATGATAGATTAAATGCAGAAGCAGATAAGAGAACCCAGCTGTCTATATTCAGCCATACATCAGAGATTTGCACAAGTGTAAAACAATGCCACTTGTCTCAATTTTTGTTTTGGAAAATATTTTTCTGTAAAAATTTTGTGTTACCAATAGTGGGCTTATTTTTAAATGAATTAAATATTCTTAACTTTCTTAGTTTATATCCTAATACAGTAAATATTGGTAGTTATAACCCACATAAGCAAAAGCTATTTCAGATCCTCAATTTTTAAATACATAAAGGAATCCTCAGACTGTTGTACCACACCGTAAAGATGGTTGCTCTGTCTGTGAGTTCACAGTATAATGTTGAGGAGGCATTTTGAAGGACTTACAACAGGATCTTTGGACCGCCCTTGGAAAGAGTCAGCAGAAGGTGGAATAAAGGATGTAGACTAACCTAACCAAATCTGTTTCCCATCCAGCACTGCTCGCTTGATGGTTGCGATCTTGGCTGAGTTACTTAACCTCCCTAATTATCTGTAAAATGGGAAATACTTGATTTGCCAGGATTATTCTAAGAACTAAATGAGATAGATACACTGTATATACCAAACGCATAAGTATACTGTGTCGGGGTCATGTGAGGAATATGAATATCCTTCCTTCCCTTTTTATTTTAAAACATACTAATGGTTTTGGAACTTTAGCCTTATGGAATCTTATTCCTAGTCTGGTGGTGTGATGTGCCCTGTGGTAATAAAAATTAAAAAGTTTCAACCTTTCATGTATTTTTGTACCATGTACCATTTATAAATTTTCAATTGTAGTAAACCATGAGACCCTGGAAGTCTTAATTTCACAGAATGAGCTAATCTATGTTATCCCAAGTAATGAAGGACTCCTTTTTGTTTACTACTTATATAGTCACTATAGCAGGGTCAGAACAGCATCTGTGTCCACTAAAACTGACTTAAGGTAGCTAAAGTGCTGTAAAACTAAAATTATGCTAATATCTTTATGACATTCAAGACATGACACTTAAATTGTTGGTCTTTTAGGATGCTCTTTAGACCTGTACCTTAAAGTATAGGCTACATGGTATAGACACCCAAGTTTTTTTTTATTAAGGTATCATTAATATATACTCTTATGAAGGTTTCATGTGAAAAACAATGTAGTTACTACATTCACCCATTTTATCAAGTCCCCCCTATACCCCATTGCAGTCACTGTCCATTAGTGAAGTAAGATGCCACAGAGTCACTACTTTAAGACACCTGAAGTTTTAATTGCTTAAGAAATACAGAATAGTCATTTGGATGATATGTGTTAAACTGAAAGCTGTTGAATCACTTAATTGCAACTGACTCTTAAAATAATTTAATTGACTAGAAGGACTCTAGAGAATGTAGCATCTAGTCTGTTTTGGTACTTAAATGATCCCAGAGAGATAGTTGTCTCTAGGTAGAATATATTTGACACATTATATACACACAACACAAATTTTTTAAGGAAATTTTCATACAATCTTCTGATAACCTGTCCTAAATTACCAACGTTGATATCTAAAGTGCTCCCACCATAATTGTTGTGATCTTTCCTATAGTTAGTGATAAATTTTATTTTTACCTGTAAGATCATCCATTTATGTTGGTGTTTTGTGTATCTTTGTATATAAAGCATACTGTTCACATTCTTTATTTCAGATACTTTTCCAAATGCTGACCCTGCATCTGTGCCTCATGGAGCACAGTGATGTCAGTGATATCCAGTGATGTCAGATCCCTTTGGGAAGCCGTCTTTGCTTGGTTTTGAATCCTGCCTCCCTGTTTTGCCTCGTGTCCCTTGGCATCCAGTTGGTGCAGCATGTGGTGGTTCTTGTCATATTCATGGTACTATGAGACCTGGGCCAGATGGCTATATTGCTTCATCTCCATTAGCTTCTCATCATGTACCTCAGAATATGTAAGATTCAGCAGTATGAAGCATTCTTAACACTGCCATTTTTCTTGCTGTTCTGGTTTTTAAAAATTGTTTTATGTTAGTGTTTGAATTAGGTGGTGAGAGTGGTTACTATTATATTTGTCTTTAAAATTGTTTTATCTTCTGGTTTAAAATAGTACTTTAAAATAAAGGAGTATTACTCTGGGTGTGTTAAGGAAATTGAGCCACATACTGAGCATACTTCATTGTATTCAACTGTTTTCCTATCAGCAGGCTTGTCAACTTTGTATTAGCTGATGGTACCAACTGACAAGAAGAATAAATCACATGAACTATATCCTTGGTTCAGATATTACATACCATATTAAACCATGAAAAGTGCAACAACTGCTTTTTTATGAAACCAAGAGCATTTTGCTTCTGGGTAACTAGCAGTATTGAATTATTTCTTAATTGTCTGAACTGAGTTGTGTTCTGTGATAACCATTTCAAAGGCACATGGTGCTGTGCTTTAGATTTATCCCATATGCTCTGTTTAATTCTGGATTTGTGTAAGTGTTTTACGGCACACTACTGAATTGGTGTTCTTTGCAGTTAGCAGTGAATAAAATTAGCATTTAAAATTGCTAAAATTAGTGTGATTTTCTTTTCAGTTTTTCCTGGCAGCAAAGATAATAGACATTTGATTGTTCCAATATGTTTTCTTCCACTTGTACTTTGGTTGCAAAACAACAAATTTATGGCAAGAATTGATGGGACCAGTTGAAATGTTATTCAATCGTAAGATACTGCAATGCTTGTACTACGATATCTGGTTGTTTTCCCTTGAGAATGTTTCTTTTTAGGTTGCATTTTTTTACATCTGTTTACTTCATTCTTGAACTTTGATCTAGACTTACTTTTTCATTGTACTGTACTTCCAGCTGTTGTTATATCTTTCAGTTTTTGTTTTTAGACTTGTATCTCTCCAGGACTGCCTTGTCTCTGACTTTGTGAGATGTATTTCATCAGTCTTTCTGCCTTCTCCCTTTCATCTACCTAAAGACCACAGATTCTTCTGAGTCAGTTCTCTGAGGACTAATCGATCATGAATGCTTTGCAGTTTCTCACCTGACAGACATCTATTTAAAGTGTATTCTTTGGTTGCCACAAAAGTTATTTATATTGTCTTAATAAAGTCTTTATATTAAGATCATTAATGCTTGTCCTTTCCAACCTTGAGTTATACCCCAGGCAAAAAATATTTGAGACTTTGGGAGTTGAGGTGCTATAACAGCTGAAAGAACTGAACTGGAATCAATTTCAAAAAAGGTGTCATATCTTCAATGTGCTGTTCTTGAGACGAATGATATTAATGAGTTCCAAATCAGTGACCTAGTTAAGGCTTGTGCTTCATGAGACACGGAACTGCTTGTGTTTTGTTTTTGCATCCTTGATCTTAAATCCTTGTTGTACCAGTATGTGACAACTTTAGTAAAGAAAGATGGAAGGCAGTGAGTGTACTGGCTTCATAACAATTTGTCTATTAGTGTTTCAGCTTCTCTGCTAATATCCTGTTTTATACAGGTACAAATTGTTTTATGTTTTAAGGGAAGATTTACTTTAGTCAAGCTTCAAACATGGAGCAGTCTCTTTCTAACATTTTCTATGCTAATGTTTCTGAAATACACATGATTTTCAACAAGTGAATTGTCCTGTACCTTGAACTGTCAGTGATTCACTAAATTAGCTTCTAAGGGGTGTTTTAGAGGGTTGTAGTCTTGTCTTGAGAACGTGGGCCTGGAAACTGGTTTTAAGACAAGCACACTTGTCTTAGGCTTCCACTTGGTTTGTTTTTATTTTTAAACTTGTAGGACTGTGGTCTGTTACTATAATGCAATTTGATGAGATGCTTGTTAAATTAAAAACCAGGGATCAGTGGTGTCTACTAGATCAGCTTAATTGTTACTGTCACCCGTGTTGAAGTCCCCAATATTTATGGTCTGTTTAAATCATACAAATACAGTCTACACTTGTTTATGTATTACAGTCTTCTCAGAGAAATAGTCAAGGAGTATACACTGATCCTTTTATTGTTTTGGGGATAGGGAAGATGGAGGTGACCTGTTGTCTTGCCAGTGGGTTTCAGCCCTGGGCAGGTTTGCTGTGGATTCAGTGTGACCAAAGAAATTGACAGCAAAACGTTCTCTGGGGTGAAAGGGTTTATTACCCGCCTTGTTCTCTGGTGGTAGGTCGAGCACTAGCATCTCTGCCTCCACTCAGGGCACTGGGCCAAGCTCTCTATATAACGCAATTATAGCTTACTGCCTAAAGGTGTGGAAGCAGCAGCCCAGCAACAGGCCAGGTACATCATCAGGTGGTTTGAATACTAAAAAAATTAAGCATAAGATTTTAGAGAGGGTGACATGGAATGTCTATAGGTAAGTACCTTGTTCATGTATCTTGGGGGTTAAGGCAACCCTATACTGTAGGCAGGTATTGGTAAATTCTGTAATTCTCAAGAATATTCACTAGATACATGTAGAAATTAAATTTTTTGAATCCATGACATTTATTTGTAGTTAAAACTATTTGAAGTGAGCAAACCATTTTAGGCTTACTGCTTCATTGTGTTTTCTAATCACCACCACTCTGAGTTCACTTTTCTTCTAATGTTGCCAGACTAGAGTTTAGAGCTTGGAAACCAAGAAATCCTTTACTGTTGAACAGCTTTTTGTTTTTTATTTATTTTAACTCTTTCTTGGTATGTGGCTCTTGCCACTGACTAAACCTTTTGTGAAAATGGAGTGATTTCAACAATATTAAACTGAATAAATTCTTATGAATTCAGGCCAGTCAATAAAAGATCTATTTTAGCCAGATATTACTGATTAACAATATTGATTTATTGGTGTTAAGTGAGTGGTCAGTCCTTGTACCCAATCAACAGGCAGATCTTTTCTTGGAGACCTTTTGGCTTTTTCAAACTATGTAATACAGGCTTTTCACATTGTTTACAGAATTATAGAAAAATTTCTGTCCTAGTAATAGGGTAGTAAAGTTTTAGACTTAAAAAAAAAACTAATGTGTTTTGCAACACCATGGATGAATATAGAGGGTATTATGCTCAGTTAAATAAGCCAGGTAGAGGAAGACAAATACCACAGGATTTCACTTACTTGTGGAGTATAACAACAAAGCAAAACAGAAGAAACAAAATACCAGTAGGCTCATTGACACCAAGAAGGGACTAATGGTTACCAAAGGGGGAAGGGGTTGGGGAGCATGGGGGTGTGGCTGGAGGAAGGGGACCAAGGGGCACAATGGTTCACAATCATAATATAGGTTGGTCACAGGAACAGTACTACAGCATGGAGAATACAATTAATGATTCTGTAATGTCTTCCAGTGTTGACCAATAGCGATTGCACTAGAGGGGGATGAGGACTTGATAACATGGGTAAATGTTGAACCACTGTGTTGTCTATTTGAAACTAACGTAAGATTGTATGTCAGTGATACTTTAATAAACAAAAAACCTAATGTTTTGTTTCTTTGTTGGTATATTAGCCTGATCAAAGTGACGATTTTTATCCTGATAAATTTCAGTTATGTAAGATGAATAAGTTCTAGAGATCTGCTGTACGAATTTCTGTCTATAGATAACAATACTGTATTACACTTCAAAATCTGTTAAGAGGGTAGCTCTCATGGTAATTGTTCCTACCACAATAGAAATAAAATGTTCTATCACATGTATAGCCCTACCAAAAAGAACTCCACCATTTTATATTCCGATGTTTTGGTTGCTTTTGCAGTTGAACTTTGTTTCAATTTTCTTTCATTCCTTTAGCTTGCTGAAATAGTTTCAGCTACCCAGAAAGTTTTCCTCCTAGTTGTTTTGAAGCATAATGTAGATTTGGCTTTTGTTAACCTAGTTCCTTTCCTATGCTCACTGCTTATTTTCCTGTGTTTTATTTTGAAAAAATGTAAACATAATAGGAAGTTGTAATAATTGTGCAATGAGCATCTGTATATCGACCACCTAGATTCTACAATTAACATTTACTATACCTGCCTTATAAATCCTTATTTTTGATGCATTACAAAGAAAATTTGCAAACTTAAGTACAGTTCACCCTTAAATATTTCAGCATGCATCTTGTTAACTAGAAGGCAGTGTTAAAAGGGTCTTTTTTTTTTTGCTCTTGTAAAGTTTCCATGCAGTGCAATGCATGAATAGGTGTTTGATGCAGTGAATTTTGACAAAATGACACATCTGTGAACCCAAGCTCTTATCAAGGTAACATTTTCATGATTCAAGAAAATTCTGCCATGCTCCTTCTCAATCCCTGCTTCCGTGATCCCCACCCCTATTCAACCACTGTTCTTCTGATACTTCCCCCATCATAGATTAGATTCTATTTTTCACAGTGTATGTAAATGAATCAGAGTATGTGTTCATTTGTATAAGGCTTCTTTCAGCATAATGTATTTGGAATCCCATCAATGTTGTGTCACTATTTCCCTTTTATTACTGAGCAGCATTCATTGTAAAGATATGCCATTGTTCGTCCATTCTGTTGATGGACACCTGGGACATTTCCAGTTTTTAGATATGAATAAAACTGAACCTTTTTGTACAAGTCTCTATTAGCAATTGTTTTCATTCCTCTTGGAATGTAACTGCTTGGTCTTTATGTTAGGTGTATATTTGGTTTTGTAAGGAACTGAAGAACATTCTTCTAAAGTGGTTGTGCCAGTTTACACTCCCACCAGCAATGTATGAGAGTTCCACTTTTCATCCTGGTCAAGATTTGGTGGTGTCAGTTTTTTTTTGGTTTTAGCAGTTCTGGTGGGTATGTAGTAAGTGATATCTTGTTATGGTTTTAATTTGCATTTCCCTGATTGTGTTTAGCATTTCTTCACTTGTTTATTTGCTAGTTGTATATATTCCCTTTTGAAGTATGTTCAAATTGTGTTCTATTATTGAGTTATAGGAGTTATTTGTGTATGTTCGTTGCAGAGCTTTTTCAGATATTAATTTTTAATTGTCCTGAATTATCTAACCAATATATAAATGTTACATACCCAATCATGCTTAAAAGAAATTAGGCCAGGACTTGGAAGTAAGTTATTTGACCGAAAGGGAAATAAGCTATTCTGGTATGCTAACCAGTGCTCTGGTGGCCTAAAAGTTAATATTGATTAGTAAAATAAAAGAGTAAAACTTAAGGAATCTAAATTAATGAGGGGAAAGCTAATTGCTGAAAAGTCTATTACTACAAAATCTTAAAAAGAAATGTCAACTGATACTTGAGGAAATATTGCCCAAATGTACCCAAATTATACTAGTTTAATAATGATCAGCTTGATCCAGTTTACATGTGTTCTCAGATTCAAACTGTTGTGTATAACATGTGTCATATTTGGGGTACTCTCATAAGAAATTTCAGGAGAAGGCCTGTAAGTTTTCTCCATGTTGTAAGCTATAGCTTTATGGCTGTATTGGTCCTGTCATCATCATCTCCAAGTTCTTTATAAATGCTTATTAAATCAATGCTTAAATATTCAATAGTCACAGCTTGGTTTAATGGGAAACACAAGTTAGAATGATACTATTTTCAATCATCTATTTTTCCAAATATATTGGAATGGGGAGGTCTCCTTTACGTGTTTCTGCTGTTTCAATGATAGTGTAAAATGCATTGTTTATAAGTGTTTATTAATAATAGGTGACTATAAATGATTACATTGGAAAAGGAACAAAACACCTTAATCTGAGCAGCCATACATTTCAGGGGAAAAAATGAAATGCTCTATTTCTGTTTATACTGAAGCTAAAAATGCACAAAATAATTTTATTGAACAAGATATTTTGAACACATTTAAGAATGACACTGAATTTGCACTTCTTACAGAAAGTATTTAAAGTTATAGTTACTCAAGGAGGTTTTAGTTTTCAAAATGGTATTCTGCAAAGCCAAAGTGTGATTTACACAAATACATTTGAAATTTTCCATGTTCATGGTTAAGCTCAGGAGATACAATTTTAACCTTAAGTTTGATGCAAACATTTTCTGTATGGTGATTTGTGATTGAGGCCTCCAGCTAGGCTAAGAAAGTGAATGAAACACCACTGGTTTTCTACTGTTCTTTATCGTCTATCAGATGTCACCTCCAAACTACATTGTTTGTTCAAATAGGAAGAAACTCTTCATCCTCAACTTCAACCCTGTTGAGAAATATTTGAAACAATCCTGTGAAAAGTTTAAATACTGATATTTTCTTGAATACTACCACTGGTGCACATTCTTATAAGAAGAACAAAATTCTTTCACTTGAGAAGGGTGTGTTTGTTTATCCTTGTCTGAATTAAAATTTCCTTGAAAAAGTCTTTGTGTTTAGGTTGAAATAGGAGAACATACGGCTTTACTTTTACTATCCTAAAAGAGTAATTTGAACAGTAAAAATTTTTTAAATGAATGATTTGTCAAGTTGGATTGCCTTTAACATTAAAACCACAGGCTAATTAATGTGTTAACCCTTTGGGATTCAAGGTTTCCTCATGAACTGATACAACATTCATTTTAAGTGCCTTTGGTTCCATTGGTCCTATCAGACACTTGAGAATTCTGCTTCTCTTGACCAAGTATACTAAATACAGCTACCACTCTGCTTATTGGACTACAGGCTACATTGCTTTAGCTTTTTAAATTGATCACTTAATATATGTTGTAAAAGAAAATCCTACAAGGTGTGTCCACAAAGTGATCAAGCTGTACTTTCATGTGACTAAATCTTATACAGGAAATACCTAGTCCAAACATGTGATTTTCAAATGACCTGAAAATTCAGCTGCTGCCATCCTCCTACTAGAGCAGCAGCCTACTTCTGCTACCAAAGACTCCTGAGTCCAAAACTCTCCCTTCCATTTTTCTTTGACAGCTGGGCTTTTCTTCCTGCTGGAGTCTAGTTACAGTGTCATATCTTATGGATCAAATAAGCTTTGGGTTGCCAATTCTGGGTTTGTTTACAACGTAAGCCTTTGAAACTGGGAATGTGTTTTACTGTTTAAACAGATGTTTCAAGGGTTCACTCGGTCTTTCCCAAATCAGTGGAGGCTCTATACGTAAACACCATGTTCTCTCATGTGTCCTCCTTGGGAGGCTATAAACTTAACGCTAGTAAGGCTCCCACATTTCAAGCATGTTTGATACTAGCTAGATTCCAGACTGCAAAGAGGAACAAGGACTCTTAGGGGTGTTGGAAATTTTTGTATTGTGATTTTTGTGGTGATCCCAGGGATATATATAACTGAAAATTCACTGAATTATACCCTTTTAATGGGTAAAGGTAATTGTAACCAGTAAGTTAAATAAGTTGATTTCTCAGTATTAAGTTGAGAAAAAAAGGACTGGATGTCTCACTGTTTTATAGTTGTGCCTATCAAAATGCCTTTTGTGTATTATCACTTGAGCCAGAAAAAGTAGAACTCATTTTGATCATCCAAATTTTTACCTAATATGGATCTAAAATTACTTTTGACCATTTCTAGAAATTTAATATTATAAGATGATGATTTTCTACCATGGAGGATATTCAGAGGTTATTTTGTGGATTTTGAAAGTCCTCGCAAAAGCAGAAGTCCATGGTGATTTGACTAAGGCCAGAATTTGAATATGGGTACAGCTTCAGGTAAACTGCTCTGAAGAACAACGTTCATTTGGGAATGTTTATGAAAATAATCAGTCTCATTTATACTCTCACTTCATGTGTTTATTTCAAATATGTGAGGTTAAAATATGACACCAGATGCAGAATCTAGATTTCTCTCATACCAACCAATTTTCCCTTTTGTTTCCTATCATAGTTTTGGCAAATTTATTTATTAGATAAAATTTGGAGAAATCAGTCCTTCCAGTAATTGCTCAAATGTGCATATTTAGAAAAGCCAGTCAATATTGCATAGTTTAAAATGTAATCGTATTATGTGTCTGATGTGTTCAACTAAGGAATATGTGATCACTAGGGGAGAACTTGCTATGATATGAAATTCAACCTAAATATTTACAATTCATAGCTAGTTTTTATATACTGTTACACTTCTGGGTTTTGTTGAGGGGGATAATGATGTTGATAATGTTCTTATCAGAAACATTTTTTCCCCTCCATCTCATTTGGTCAGCTAAAATGTTTGACAATTTGGTGGCCTTATGTTTTAAAGTGCCTATCCATACTTGTCCTTACTTTGAAAGCTTTTCTGTTTCTTTACTACCACCACATAAGTACCTCAAGTTCACCCACAAACATCCAAAGCCTCTTTTTTATCTTATATTCCATAGGTTAGTTTTAAAGGTTGAGTAAGACCAGAGAACTGCCAAGAGGGTTTCTAGGTTGGAAGGCAACCAGTGGCAGTGAGTATTTTGGGAATATAATGAACTTTGTGGGAAAAGACATAAAATGGCCCAGCCTTTCTTGAATGTATGTGCAAGTGGTTGGCCACTTGATGCTAAAATAAAAGTCACACTGCCATACACTCATTCAAGTGCCACTACGGGCAATGCCTTTGTATGTGTGTGTGCATGTGCTGAGGTACAGCTCCTGGGATGTTAGGTTGCCCTGAAAACTGCTCATAGATAAGGTCAAAGGGCAAAATATGCTGCAAATTGGTGAAAATGACCTTCACACTGCAGGCCATTCTTACCTCTTCATTTCATCTTTTTTGGCTTTGCAAGGTTTTTTGGAATTGTAACGTCTTTAACAGTAAGTGATGAGGGTAAGGCAGATGTGCAACAATCATGGATTTATGAAGGTTGATTATGGTCAGAAGTTGCAGGCACATTCTGTTATTACATAAATTGCCTTTCATTTGTGTAATAGAACGCTTCTACGGAGTTTTCACAAGGCAAGAAAACTACCTTTTGGTATAAGGGCATTTCACTTACCTTTATATTTAAACATAATTATTAATATGTTCATGTCTCAAATACCATAAGCACTGATGGTATAGCTTCAGAAAAAGACCACAACTTACGGACAATAAATGAAAACATACAAATCCACTCTAGAGTGGGAATAAAACAAATATAATGAGCTTGAAAATCCTAGAACATGGAGGAGCCAAGATGGTGACATGAGTAGGGCAGTGGAAATCGCCTCCCAAAACCATACATATTTTTGAAAATACAAAAAATACAGCTATTCTTAAAAGAGGCACCAGAGGACACAGTACAACAGCCAGGCTACATCTACATCTGTAAGAACTTGGCATCTCACGAAGTGGGTAAGATACAAGCTGCGGCCTGGTGGGACCCGAACGTTTCCCCAACCCCAGCTCCCCGGCGGGAGGAGAGGAGTCAGAGTGGGAAGGGAGTAGAAGCCCAGGACTGCTAAATAACCAGCCATAGTAATCCACACCTGGAATACAGACACACAATGTATGGTGCATTGGATACTAGGGAAACGGAAAAGTAAAATCTGCGAGCGGGTCCCTGCAGCTGGCTCCCCTGGGATAAAAGTAAAGCAAGTGATTTCTGAAAGTCTTAAAGGGACAGGGGCCTCACAGCTGGACAGAATTGTCATGGCACACCTGGGAATCCTGAGGAACTACAGGCACCCCAGCCCCCTGGGAGGCAATGCAGCCCTGAAGCCCCTCACAGCAAAAGCAGCCTGCTGTTCATTCCCCCTCTGGCATGGCCCTGCCACAGCAGGTGAGCAGCCTGAGAGCAGCCACAGTCAGAGCAGCCACCCAGGCCAGTCCTGGGGCTGCCAGTGGTGAGCAGCTTCTCAGCACAGAGGCACAAAGGGGTGCCATTCTGGCAGGAGAGCACACTTGGTGCACCTCCTCTCCCCGCAGGGCTCTGGGATACCCAGAGGGCTGCTCCCAGTGTGTGGGGAACTGAAGCAGGCAGCAGAGGGGCAGGGTGACCAGCAAGCAGGAAAGGACTTTGTTCTCCCAGCTAACACATGCGCAATCTGCCTATGACTACGTCTATCGCCATGAAAAGGCAGAAGAATTTTGTCCAGTCCAGAATCACCCACACAACCCCTGAGAGAGGAGGGCCTGGGGAGACGGATATAACCAATCTTCCTGAAAAAGAATTCAAAATGAAGGTCATGACCATGCTGACTGACCTGCAGAGAAATATGCAAGAGCTAAAGGAACAAGTTAGGAGGGAGAATACAGAAATAAAAGACTCAGGAAGGACTTTTAAGAGCAGACTGGATGAGGTGCAAGAGACCATTTATGGAATAGAAATCAGAGAACAGGAATACAGAGAAGCTGAGGCAGAGAGAGAGCAAAGGATCTCCAGGAATGAAAGAATATTAAGAGAATTGTGTGAGCAATCCAAACAGAACAATATTCACATTATAGGGGTACCAGAAGAAAAAGAGAGAAAACGGAATAGAAAGTATCTTTGAAGAAATAATGGCTGAAAACTTCCCCAAACTGGGGCAGGAAATAGTCTGTCAGAACATGGAAGCGCACAGATCTTCCAACCATGGGACCCAAGGACGGCAACACCAAGACATATAATAATTAAAATGGCAAAGATCAAAGACAAGGAAAGGGTAGTAACGGCAGCCAGAGATAGAAAAAAGTTCACCTAGAAAGGAAAAACCATCAGGCTATAATCAGACTTCTCAGCAGAAACCCTACAGGCCAGAAGAGAATGGCATGATATATTTAATGCAATGAAACAGAAGGGCCTTGAACCAAGGACACTGTATCCAGCATGATTATCATTTAAATATGAAGGAGGAGTGAAACAGTTCCCAGACAAGCAAAAGTTGGAGGGATTTGCCTCCCACAAACCACCTCTATGGGATATTTTAAAGGGACTGCTCTAGATGGAAGCATTACTAAGGCTAAATAGATGTCACCAGAGAAAATTAAATCACAGCAAAGAAAGAGGATCAACCAAGTACTAAGTAAAGGCAAAAAAGTAAAATAAACTATTCACAAAAGCAGTCAAAGGAAACACAAAAGAGAACAGAATAAAACATAACATAAAGAATGGAAGAGGAGGATTAAGAAAGAAAAATAAAGAATCATCAGACTGTGTTTATAATAGCTTTATAAGGGAGTTAAACTAGACAGACAGTAAAGAAGCCACCCTTGAACCAAATTTAAAAATATATCAAGAGGATCATACACCATGATCAAGTGTGATTCATCTCTGGGATGTAAGGATGGTAGAACATTCGAAAATCCATCAACATCATCCACCACATAAACAGAAAGGGCAAAAACCACATGATCATCCATGATCATCTCTATAGATGCTGAAAAACCACTCAACAAAATTCAACATCCATTTGTAATAAAAACTCTCAACAAAATGGGTATACAGGGCAAGTACCTCAACAAAATACAGGCTATATATGATAAACCTGCAGCCAACATCATAATGAACAGCGAGAAGCTGAAAGCTTTCCTCTGAGATCAGGAACAAGACAGGGATGCCCACTCTCCCCACTGTTGTTCGACATAGTACTGGAGGTCCTAGCCATGGCAATTAGACAAAGAAATACAAGGCATCTAAATTGGCAAAGAATACATCAAACTGACATTATTTGCAGAAGACTTGATATTGTACATAAAAAACCCTAAAGACTTCAGTCCAAAACTAGTAGAACTAATATCTGAATTCAGCAAAGTTGCAGGATATAAATTAATACACAGAAATCTGTGGCATTCCTATACACTAAAGAACTAGCAGAAAGAAAAACCAGGAAAACAATTCCATTCACAATTGCATCAAAAAGAATAAAATACTTAGGAATAAACCTAACCAAGAAAGTGAAAGACCTATACCCTGAAAACCACACGACAGTCTTAAGAGAAATTAAAGAGGACACTAAAAATGGAAACTCATCCTATGCTCCTGGCTAGGAAGAATTAATATTGTCAAAATGACCATCCTGCCTAAGGCAATCTACAGATTCAATGCAATGCCTATCAAAATACCAACAGCATTCTTCAATCAGCTGCATTCTTCAAAAAACTGGAATAGTTTTAAAATTCATATGGAATCACAAAAGACCCCAAATCGCCAAAGCAATCCTGAGAAGGAAGAATAAAGCAGGGGCGATCTCGTACTGGCACAAGAACAGACCCACAGATCAGTGGAACAGAATAGAAAGTACCAGTATTAACCCAAACATATGGTCAATTAATATGTGATAAAAGAGCCATGGACATACAAGAGGGAAATGATAGTCTCTTCAACAGATGGTGCTGGCAAAACTGGACAGCTACATGTAAGAGAATGAAACTTGGTCACTGTATGACCCATACACAAAAGTAAATTTGAAATGGATTAAAGACCTGAATGCAAGTCATGAAACCATAAAACTCTTAGAAAAAAACATAGGCAAAAATCTCTTGGACATAAACATGAGCAACTTCTTCATGAACATATCTCACCGGGCAAGGAAAACAAAAGCATAAATGAACAAGTGAGACTATATCAAGCTGAAAAGCTTCTATACAGCAAAGGACAACACCAATAGAACAAAAAGGCATCCTACAGTACAGGAGAAGATATTCATAAACGACAGATTCAATAAAGGGTTGACATCCAAAATATTTAAAGAGCTCACCCACCTCAACCAAAAAAAAAAAAAAAAAAGAAATTAATCCAATTAAAAGATGGTCAGAGGATCTGAACAGACACTTCTCCAAAGAAGAAATTCAGATGGCCAACAGACACATGAAAAGGTGCTCCCTATCGCTAGTCATCAGAGAAATGCAAATTAAAACCACAATGAGATACCACCTCACACCAGTAAGGACTGACACCATCCAAAAGACAACAAATGGTGAGGTTGTGGAGAAAACGGAACCATCCTAAACTGCTGGTGGGAATGTAAATTAGTTCAACCATTGTGGAAAGAAGTATGGAGGTTCCTCAAAAAACTCAAAATAGAAATAACATTTGCCCCAGGAATTTCATTGCTCGGAATTTACCCTATTAATGCAGCAGCTCAGTTTGAAAAAGACATAGGCACCCCTATGTTTATCACAGCACTATTTACAATAGCCAAGAAATGGAAGCAACCTAAGTGTCTATCAGCATATAAGTGGATAAAGAAGATGTGGTACTTATACACAAAGGAATATTATTCAGCCACAAGAAGAAACAAATCCTACCACTTGCAACAACATGGATGGAGCTAGAGACTATTATGCTCAGTGAAATAAGGCAGGCAGAGAAAGACAAGTATCAATTTATTTAATTCTTCTGTGGAGTATAAGAACAAAGAAAAAACCATAGGAGCAAAACAGCAGCAGAATCACAGAACCCAAGAATGGACTAACAGTTACCAAAGGGAAAGGGTACCAAAGGGAAAGGGACTGGGGAGGATGGGTGGGAAGGAAGGGATAAGGAGGTGGGTAAGAAAGGGGGCACCATGATTAGCATGTGTAATGGGGTGGGGGACACAGGGAAGGCTGTACAATACAGAGAAGACAAGTAGTGATTCTACAGCATCTTACTACACTGATGGATGGTGACTGTTATGGGGTATGTGGAGGGGCGTTGGTGATGGAGTCTAGTAAAATGTTCCTCATGTAATTGTAGATTCATAATATAAAAAAAAAATCCTAGAACATCCTGGTCTGCTGCCTGAATCATTCCAGTAATTAACTGTTTTTCTTCTTGCATATTCCATTTTCAAAATCCCCTACCAGCTCCCTTTTCTCTGGACCACCATGCAGCATACAGATAGAAATCCTAGGCCACATGTCAGCATACATACCGTAATATCTCAAGTATGCAGTAAGCCTAAAGTATGCAGACTTAATTCTCCAAAAGTATTTATATTTTTACAGGTAGGTTCTTCTGACCTAACTGGTCATTTTATCTTCAAACCAGGTACCCCAAGTCCTGGGAACTCTCAATATTAGCACTTGTGCCACAGGGGATGCTGTAATGACTATTTTAGCAAATCCTTACATCTTGTGAAGTTTCTTTCCATTGAAGTTATTCCTGCTCCTGCTCCCCTCAAAATGATCTTGTAGTTACCAAAAGTTATGAAGGGCCATGGCCAGAGCAACCAAATTCTATCAAGTTTCATTGAGTGAGTTCTCACTTTTACAAATATCCTCCAAAAATCAATGCAAACCCACACCTGTTGGAAAAGTTGATGGAAAAGATCACCAGAAATACCGTGAAGATAGCATTTATCTGTACTAAAGTATGTCCACATTGAATTGGGGTATTGGGCATTTGGATCCCAATGGCTGGTTCTATACCAAAGAAATGGATTTTTTGGAAATTTTTATAGATAAAGCAAGCCAAAGAAACCATCTAAAATACCCATAAACTTGAGGCCCAGATACACAGCATGGATTGGAGGGAGCTGACAAGTTGGTATATTGGGATTATTTAAATGATGTGAACAATCACATCAGCTTATATTGGCTATGTCTATACAAGCAATGTTTATTAGTACTGTTTTGAAAACTCTGTCACCAAAATAATATCAGCTTTTCTTATGTCCTTTTTAACAGGAAAAATACATCTGCTCTTAAGTACTTTTTAACAGATGAACTAACAATCTAAGGTCTGGGCCACTTAATACCACTTGAGTTAGTCAAACCATTTGAGTCTCACCCACAAGGCAATATGAATTTCAAATGATTTTATTTTTCTTGCTAATGTATCAACTCTTAATTTTCACTGAAATTCTCAGCTTTGCAGGGGAGGTTTTTCACTGTAATAAGAATTATAAAGTCTTTATTGGAAAAGTATTTGATTATTATTTAAGTCATTCAAAAGGCAGACGGTCTAGTTTTTTGTAAGTTGTTTAATCAAATTGTGTAGATACTTAGATGTTTAGGACCTCGTTGAAATAGCGTAAATTAGGTCAGAGTGGAATGAAAAGTGAGTATGGGAAGCAGAAAATTTTCAAGATTCCCATATAAGTGGACAGAAGTATAACCTGGAGTGTTTATCTCCCTGTAAACTTTGGCTTCTTCCAAAAATGATTTTGAGTTTGCAGTCTTTCCTTTGTGTTCCACAGGACTTAAAAGTAGAGGAGATATTTTAACAATGGCCATTTTCTAATATAATTGAGACATTTTCTCTGTAGCATTTTTACCTTTACTAATTATCAGGGAGACTTTGAGGAAGCAAATGAATACAGGTGTCTAGAAGTGATAAAGCCAACAGTAATGGAGGTGAACCATGTTATAGACATTTAGACAAATAGTAAATAATTTTTGTGCCACTTACTATTATATTTGGAGGAGTACATTTTTAATTTTGCATTTAAATGCATATGTCATTTTGAAATTCGTGCATTTCACAGCATTTGGACAAATGAACAAAAATATATGTGTTGGCCATCCCATTTCCACATCTGCTATGTATAAAATATATAGGCTTACTAATGTATAAGTTTATGATATAGGAGATTTGCATTTATTGGCAGCTGTGTGACTTGAGCAAGTCATCCTTCTCTGGGTGTTTTTTTTTTTCCTATTTGTAAAAGAAGAGGTTAAATAGAGTAGATCGTCTCTAAGGTTCTCTTTTAGCTCTAATTTTTTGTTTATAAATTTACTCTCAAGATGGCTTATACTCTATCTGGGGTCAGAGGACATACTTAAGCATTGGATTTGAAATACCTTTCTTGATAGTAGCTGATCAAGAGGGTGGAGAGTGGAACAAATCTCTTTCCCTGCCTATGTTTTACTGAGTTAGAGTTAATAAAAATGTTGGTGTCACCAACATAGAAGTTAGGACAGTAGCTGTGCAGCTTTAACAACTAATGCCCCAGCCCCCAACATAGCTAGACCTCCACACAGCTAGTGAAGTTTTAATCCCAAGTTTCAAAGATAACCCTGAGAAAGATCTGAAAAGGAAATGTACTGCCCATGAAATAGGGCACTTGTTTATTTCAGTAGTAGAGACTGGCTGCTGTGATTTGTACACATGTTCTCTTTAGAACATAACTGGGAGGCGAGTGTCTAGACCCTCTGCCTTTTGAATGACTTAAATAATAATCAAATACTTTTTCAATAAGGACTTTACAATTCTTTTTATAGAAGTTAGGACAATAGCTGTTCAGCTTTAACAATTAACTGGCCCAGCCCCCAACATAGCTAGACCTACACACAGCTAGTGACGTTTTAATCCCAAGTTACAAAGATAACCCTGAGAAGATCTGAAAAGGAATGTACTGCCCATGAAATATGGCACTGCTTTCTTTCAGTAGTAGCGACTGGCTGCTGTGATTTGTATACATTCTCTCTTTAGAACATAACTGGGAGCATGACTGTATACTTAGCTGCCCTTCTTTCCTGACAAGTTGATAAGCTGCCAGAACAATTATACTTAGGTTATCATAAGTATATTGCTGTCAGGAGAAACACTCATCTTTCTCTTTTGATGAAATAGGGCCATGTATTAGGTTTTGGTGCCATCAATATTAGAAATGTAATCCAGATTCTATTTATTATTCAGAGTGAATTTGCCAGTTGGAAAAGTTGGATCTGTTACTTTAGAAAACTTCCTTCTGGAAAGTAATCTGTTTTTTATGTCAGGGAAATTTATGATAGCCGTACTTAGCAAAGCAAGAGAAAAGTTGTATTTTTGAATAAATGATCATTCAGATAAGAGCAAGAAATTATTTTGGGACCATCTCTTGCCAAATGGGTCTTGATTCAGCTTGTTCTCTTAACAACTTTTCCCTGGATAGATCTGAGCTTTATTTTTCAACTCCCTCTCTTCCCCGACCCCTGCCCAATTTGTCTCTTTTTCATGTGCACTATTTTGACCATCAGTAGATGAAGCTAGGGCTGGAAATGAGAATCAATTCAAATAACAGAAACTACACTGTCAAAAAATATGTTTGGAGGCATATTTACATTGTTTTAAAATGATTCATTTCACTCTCCTACTAGAAAGTACACATGAACTTAGATGGATTTCTATAGCTGTTTACATTCACAGGAACAGAGTTACATCTAGCTTTCCTACTCTTCTCAGCTTTACACTATTAATTTAATCCCCAGATCCCAGACCTAGGGCTGTTTCAGGTCAAATGTTAGAGTGTAAACTGGGGATACTTTTGTGCTAACGTTGGAAAAGCCACCCCTGTTCAGTAGGTCATCACACAGTTGTTATTAGGTCTAAATGTGATGACCATACACATTACAGACTTCATTTCTAACCTGCATTTTTGTATACTGATGAGGTTCTCTTAAGCTGTAGAAAACAATTTGTTTGGATGTATAAATGCAGAATTCTTTGAAGACTGAATTTGGATCATGTTTATAGTTCTAAACATGGGTTTAGAACTATAGGGTTCTTTGTTGTCTGGGCCACTTAATACCACTTGAGTTAGCCAAACCATTTGAGTCTCACCCACAAGGCAATACGAACATAGGGTTCTTTGTTGTCATATATGTAACATAAGTTTACACGTGCAATTCCACTGTCTCCAATGAACACTAAAAGTGCAACCTGAATCAGGTTATCTAGATGAAAAATTGTGTTGTTGTTTTTATCAGAAAGCAATTAACTAAAATGAAGATGCTCTTTTTAGATTTCAATACCTCAACAGGATGTTATTTTTCTTATAAAAAAATTTCAAATCCAGGCTTTTATAAATGCTTTTGAAAGCAATAACGATTAAAACTATCAACAGTAGATAGGACCCTATAAATATATCAGCTAGTTATTTTTTCTTGCCACTTTATGAAATGTAGTGACTATTGGTTGGAGTACAGAAGTTTTTAAAAACAGTACACATCCTAAATACTAGTCTCAATGCTATCAAAATTTAAAATGTAAGTTAACTGAAATACAGAAACACAGGAGAGGAATTCACTAATTAGATAAGACATATGTTATGGGTAAATATTCATTGGCACACATTTGGAAACTAACATATCCTTAAGAAACAAAAACTCAAAAGTCACAGCCACCACAATAAGAAGTTGTAGTGTTTAAGAACAAAAACTCAAGATGGCCAGTTATACCTAGAAACCACAAGTTGACAATTTTTGGAGTCTGTTCAGTGAACCAGAATGGGCAGCATAGAGCACTGGAGAGCAACAGAGATAGGCAGGTTAGTTTGCTTTATCTGATAGCTGGTGGGGACTGCAGACCACATCCTTCAGCCGTGTGGGGAAATGGTGTGAGATCCTGAGCAAGGTCAGGAATCTGTGTGGCAGCAACCTGTGTAGCAGAGTGGCACCTGGTGCTTCAAGGAAGCAAGGGTGAAAAGCAAAGCCAAAGGGCTCAGCACCCGACTGCACCTCCGCTGATTAGGGGCAAACACCCTTTCAGTTGGTGGTGAAATGGACTTAGTGTTTATAGGTATAAAAAGGCAAATAATAGAATTAATAATATAAGAACAAAAATTAAGAATGTGGCTATAAAAGACAGTGAAAATAAGAGGAGTTTCACTCTCCTTTCTTGGGGGGTGGGGGGGGCGTGCGGTAAGGGAATCATATTCTATGTCACCTCCAAGAGCAAGGCAATTACAAATTTCTTCCTGAGTTCCAGAACAGATGATAGGGGCTTGACTTAGAGCGGAGTTGTAACTTGTTCTTCCTGTACATAACCCCATTTATTCATGAGCAGGTCACAAGCCTCTCCCCAAGTTTCAAGTACATCCTCTGAAGAGTGTAAACGTTTAGAGTACGGGGAGCAGATGCTGGATATGCAGTGCAGAGAGCTGGAACACGCTAGAGGGCATTCATTGCTCTGAGAAGCACCCTGGGCCTCACCTAATTCTACCTCACTGAGATTCATTTCACTCTGAGAACAGGCCTCTGCTTTCCCTTTCTCCTTCTGAGAATATCTGATGTTCTGCCACATACAGCGCCGCTGAACAATCCATCAGAAATTGTGTACATTGGTTCTGAACTGGGTCCGGACATATGACCATTAAACATGGAGAACAGGAGACCCAGTTTCTTGAGAGGAGGACCCATGAAGGAGCGCTTGCTCAGTGACTCAGCTTTTGACTTCCCTTGAGTACCACTGACTCTTGGTATGGTTCTGATGAGAGGTGGCCCGTGGCAGGCCTTTTCTTGCAGCTTAAGTTGAACGACATCTTGGATTTGGCCCGCGCCCCACCACTATCATTGGTATCATCCCTCTGAGAGAGTTCAGTGTTGCCCCCGTGGGTGTTTCCTATTTCCTAAGAGGTCAAGCACTTCATATCGAAAGCTGGGGAAGTCCTGTTTTAATTCGTAGGGCAGGAGAGAACACACATTATGTTAAGAAACTTGGTCAAATTTTGTTCAAAATAGGCACATTTAGTATCCTTTGGAATGTTCCACATTTTGCCTAATACCAAACCATAAAGTACAGAGCTACCAGAAAATCTCACATTATTCCATCACACAAAAAAATATCAGTAACTGTAGGCAGGGCTGGCCATTGAAGGAATTGTGCAATTGGTAAAGTTGATTTCAGATGCTCACATCTGCAGAAATGTTGCAAAACTTGTACAGTGAATACCCAATACCCTCCTAGACTCACAATCGTTAACGTTTTGTCACATGAACACTTTGTCTCTAGTGTGTGCACACACATATATACACATTATTTTTGCAGAATTAAGAGTAAGTTGCAGAAATCATGACACTTCATCCCTTGTATATGCTAAGAACAAGGATGTCCTGTTACATAACCATTGCCTAGCAATTGCTACTGATCCTAACATCACACTAACATCTTACTATGTTGATAGATAGTAACCACAGTACAGCGGGTGAGGATTTAATAATATGGATAACAAACCACTGTGTTGTACATTTGAAACCAACATAAGATTGTATATCAACAATATTTGAGTTAAAAAAGGTCACCAACACATATGCTTCCTAATGATGCCATAGGAAGGGAACACCACGATCTGGTAAGTATCCCTGCCAAAAAAGCCACCTGCTTTTGTGAATAAAGTTTGATTGGCACACAGCCACACTCATTATTTTACAAATTGTCTATGCCAGCTTTCCTATAGAGCTTAGTGGCTGTAACAAAGACCGTATGGCCCACAGAGTGTAAAATGTTTACCATCAGGCCCATACAGAAAAAAATTGCTGACCCCGTTTTCAAGGAAACACAGAAAATAGTAATGTGTTAAATGATGCCACAGTATGTAATACGCCAATACAGATCATTTGAAGTTCTACCTGACCAATTGGTTTCTGTAACAAATAAATGATAAGAAAAGAAAAGAGGAGAAATTGTCAGATTAAAAGAGACTTAAGACATTTCAAGCAAAAGCAATTTGTGGATCTTGTTTAGAGTATGTAAAAAAGATAATGAAAATTGGGAAAATCTGAACACTGAGTAGGTAGGCATTAAGGAATTATTAAGGGGTTTCTTGGTGTGAAAATGCTATTAGGGTTACATTATTAAGAATCCTTATCTCTAAAACTGTCACATTTATAGAAATTCTGTACCTAGGATTTGCTTGAGAATGATCTAGTAGGGGCAGGGATTGGACAGAGTGGAAAGAAGGTTGGCCGCAAGACGGTAACTCTTTAAACTGGGTGATGTGTACATCATATTATTCTCTGTTCTCCCTACTTTTGTGTATGTGTGACATTTCTGTAAGTTAATAAAATGACCAAACCAAGACTGAAAAATCCTGCAGATAAAAGTTCCCCTTTCAAATTTCTATGTAAAGAGTGAGCTAGCCCATCCTTCACACTTGCAGGAAGGAAAAAAATTTGTCTTGAAAATAAAAAAGCATAACAAAAAGCAGCATCTTGTTTCTATGCGATCTCTTTTAAACACCTCCTCTTTCTTTTCAATTTTTTCTGCACTGCCTACTGATTCTCTGCTTTCGGTTTTCTTTCCTTTATCCCAAGTGTGTCTTTCTCTATTCTCATTTCTTCTTCCTTCCTTTTAAAAGCCTTCTCTTTCTCATAGCGCTCCTTCTGCCCCTGGCGTTCTTCCTCTTGCCGCTTCAGCCTCTCTCTTTCCCTCAGTATGCGCTCTTGATCTCGTTCATAAACCCGTTCCCTATCCCTGTAGTCTCTACTACTCTCATCTGCATGAAAAGCAAATCTGAGAATGTACCCTCACAGATCTTCTAATCCCAAATGCAGGAACACTCATTCTGACCTGGCAACTATAAATGAGCATGCACTTTTGGAGCACAGTGAAAACACCGTATGTTTTGAAAAATAGTAACAAAACCCAAAAGTCATTCACCCATATTAAGATACTAGAATATTTGAAATATTTCCTTCTCAATGACCCCCTACCCTGTGTAAAACAGAGTATCTTCATTCATGTACAAGTCCAGGACATAGCACTAAAACTAGTATCTAGAAACATGGAAACAAATGTACCAAAGAGCCCTCTACTAATGACCTTTTAAGCTTTTCATCTTTAAGTTGGCCATCAGAATCCTTGGGCAGTGTACAACTTTGCCCGCTGGCTCTTTCATCATTCAGATTCTCTTTGTCCACTTTCTTGGCTTTTTCTCTTTTGTCCAATTCTTTTTCATCTCCTTTTTCTGATGTCTTAAGCAGCTTAAAGAAAAACAAATTTTTTATTTTGAAGGGTGGAACACTCTCGACTCCACCAAAGAGAACAGTATACTAAATATTCTAAATTTAGGCTACTGAAGGCCTTTATCTGTGCAGGTACTCAAACTTTCAGGTGAACAACTAGTGCACAAGAGCAGTAGTTCACTAAAAGGACGCTGCTAATGTGAAAGTGTTACCCACTCAAATGAAGTGGTTTAATCACTTTGTGGCAATAGGATCAAGACTCCTTTGGCTTGAAGTGTGCTAACCTTTAAGTGAACCAAGGGACACTTCCAAGTATGGCTTCTGTTCCAAACCAACATGTTTCTATAACTTGAGGCAAAAATATGCCACAAATTTAAAAGGGTGGGCAGGTTACTACTCTGAGATTGTTTTTATGTTGTACTTGAAATGACAAATACCTTGTCACCAAAGGAGTGATCCATTGCAAGAATAATTCTGCCTTGAGCCTGAGAGTAACATACTTATGGTGGCACAATTGTATTATTAGAGGTGAACAGCAAGAATTACTTGGCATTTGGTTTAAAAATTCAAATACCTCAACAACTGAACAGTGAAGTCCCATCAGTACTGAGCAGGAACTCTATATTCAGTGTCATACAGATATTACAAAATGAAATTCCAAAGTAAATATGGTTTACAACGTCCAAATTGCTAAGAAAAATTTTCTCACTCCACTGCTCTAAATCTCTCTAGAACACCCCCAAGTGCTGGATATTCAGAGAAATTCTTACGCAAAATCAAAGCATATCATGTCTCAGAGTGAAGGCTTCATACATACATAGGCTCATCTCAGGGTGAAGGCTTCACATGAGTCACCAAGCAAAAGGCAAAGCACACAAGAGTTAAGCACGAGGTGTTTGAGTAGAGCCACTGCAAATGACGAGTCCAACACTAAAAAAGCACCATTGTAAGGTGAGGCTACCGTGTGCAGGTTTCACTGGAAGTGTTCTTATTTCTGTAATGAACATCTTTGTTAGAAGCCAAGATGTTCATTACGCTAATAAGAACATTAATGAACATCTGTAGCATGGCTGGCTCTACCTTCTGTCTTGCTGATGGTTAGGAATAGCAAGTCAGGTCACTTGTGGCACGGCAGACAGAGCGACTGCTAGAAAGAATTAAATGGGAACCTCCGCACCCTGCCACCAACGAGTCCTGGAGAGCCTTGGGGAACCCTAGCCACATAAACTATATTCCGAGAAGGTAGGAGACCCTGTTACCATCTCTGTGGCACTTTTTCATTTTTTGACATACTAGGTCTTAGTACTTCCCCAGGAAATTTATTGGAGCAAGAGCTGCCTAAGCCATGCCCTTAGAAGGGAAGCAGTAAGGCTGGGAGCTTTCTACAAGTTTTTCCCTTCCTATGTGCAATGCATTATTCAGAGTCTGCTGCTCACAGATTCCCAGGTAGATGCAAGAAGATAGTGTGGGGAATCGTGAGAGGAGAAAGCAGGGAATGCAGGATATTTATCCCTAGTATTCCCACAGGGCAGCTAGTTATGATAGGCGCTTAAACAGAAGACAAAGAGCTGTGTATGCATGGTTGTCCTCTAGCTGTCTATTGGTGAAGCTTCTGGGTACACAGCACATCAGGAAGTCGTCTGGGCTTTCTCTCAATTAAAAATTTGTAACAGCTCAGCTTTTAAGAAGACTCAAGTCAGTCAGAATGGGTTTTCTACGGGTAAGACTACCATCAACACCAAAAGGGTTTTTTACTAAGACCTGGGTGTGAGGCATGATAGCAGGTGCTCTGTATCATGTACTTGGTCCTTACATTTTTCTGATTCACAGCTTGTAACAGAAGCTGTGTACCTGAAGACAGTGGAAAACAAACAGATGAGGCAACTTCATGTATCAACTGTGAAGGAAAAGCTGAATAAAAACACGTAATTCATGCCAGCCAGCCCTAAGCCTCTATTTATGAAGAACAGAGAACAATAATCCAAAAAGAGAGTATTTTCAATGGTAAAAATAATGCAGATCTGCACTTAATATCTGAACTACTTAATCCTTTAAAATTATCTTTAACTAAAAAAAAGAATGTTATAGGAAAGATTTCTATTGGTTTACTCCCCCCTCCCCAAAAGACAAAACCAAAACCAAAACACTATTTACACCAATACAAGGTGCATACGTATTTAAAGAAGTAAATACATGCA
This sequence comes from Manis javanica, assembly GCF_040802235.1. Classification (NCBI taxonomy): domain Eukaryota; kingdom Metazoa; phylum Chordata; class Mammalia; order Pholidota; family Manidae; genus Manis; species Manis javanica. Next base: position 2,772,534 of record NC_133175.1, read on the forward strand.
ATTTTCAGCAACATGCATTCAGTTTAAGTTATTTTCATACCTTAATCTTTGATCCATCATTTAAATCGTCCCATTCTGAAACTCAATCTTCCTTAACTTTTCTCTATCTTTCCTTTTTTGTTTCTCTTCTTCTTTCCAGTTCATCCTCTCTTCTTCTCTTTGTCTTTCTCTTTCTATTTCTCATATCCTCCTTTCTTCTTTTTTCTCTCATTCTCTAGAAAGAAATATCAACACAAGCCTTCAAACAAGATAATCACCACCAAAACCTCTATCCCAAAGGTATGTGCAGCCACTAAAACGGATCATCTTTCCTTCCTATGCTCTACAAGTGTCATTCTACCTCCTTTACCCCCTCCCCACCCCATTCCGAACATGAGAGAGAATTAAGACCAAGGCCTGCTGGTGTCAGTCTCCTACTGCTGCCTTGCGCTATTTCCAGAAATTTTCAGAAAATCAAGAGAGTGTCTGGACTCTCTGGGTTTGCAGAGTGAATCCCTGGTCCAACAACCAGAGTGAAGGAAAAGGCCAGAGAGTGAAGCCAATGAGCCAAATCTTTACAGAATAATGGTAGAAAAAGAAGCTATTTCTCCTATAGGATCCCAATGCCCTTACATTTACAGAATGCAAACTATATAAAAGTATTGAGAAAACTATAAAAACAAAAGGTTTACCTACTTGTTTTTCAGGAAACTCAAATGTGGGGTTGTCTTTTTAGCTATATAAATCTAAACAGATTATTAATAATGCTTATCAACCCCTAGAAAGGATTCCATTTTCTGACATTCCCTGCCAACCACCAAGTTGGGTAAATAAGACCCTTTAACAGAAAGTTCATGGCTATACTGTCGAACAGATGTCTTACCGTATTCTATTTCAATTGTGAAGGCTTAAAATACTTTTGAAAAAGTGAAGAAATTCATATGAAAACAGTAGAACAATATTTCAAAAGAGAAATTCCCAGTGTCAGTGAGAGTTAGGTGCAAAGGACATTGTTTTTCTCAGATGGCACTATAAATTTGTTCAACTGGGAAGAAACTGGAGGAAGGGACTAAAATATCCTTTTGACACCTCTTTCCATTTCTGGAAATATATTGTAATATTAGACATACGCTTATACTATGCATCCATTAATAAAAACCAAGTTTTAGAATAATATTTATTTCATTTTTCAATATTCTGAACAATGCTATTTAGCCTCAGAGCTAGCGTTTTGAAAACACACTTCCTTTGGATGGATTCCTAGGAGAGGAAATCCTGCGTCAGAGGCTATGCTTATGTTTAGAGCTGATACATTAGCAGCACTGTTTTAGAAACCAACATCCAAACTAGAATTTCTTAAGAGGTTTTCAATTTGCAGTACCTAATTTCATTTTTTGATATTTTCAGGTAAAAAAAATTTTTTTAGGAATGTTTATTACTAGAAAAAACCAATTGATGTTCGAAGGTTTACCAAAATCTAAAGGTCCCGTGAGTCTCTTATCTTTTTACACTTATGTTCATTTGTGTGGCACTAAATAAAGGTCACAGAGAATTTCTCTCCTCTTATCAATGCACTCTCATAATCCTGTGAGGCAGGTATTATCATTCTCATTTTACAGTGGAAGAAACACAGTTTCAAAGAACTTAGCGCCTTCCCCGTGGCCACACAGCTAGGATGGAAGTGGGAGTCACACAGGTCTTCAGAGGAAAAATAATGCTTTAATTCCTCCTGCCCACTTAACTATTCATTCTCTATTTTTTGCTTCTATTTCCTCTAGTAGTGTCTCTGGAGTAGATGTTATTTTCTCATTATCTGCAACACAACTTTCCAAAAATGTTCTATATTCTGGATCTAAATAATTGTTTTAAGTAAACAAAATAGGAAATATTACCTAGAATATTTATAAAAGATGGTAATTTTCTACTTCACTGAAGATTGAAAACCAACCTAACCACACCCACAAGATAAACCTTTTAGAGCTTTACTGGTCACTTACTCTCAGAACTCCTGATATCCACTAAGGGAGTGTGGGGCTAACATGGGGTCAGGGAAAATGACACACCGCACATTAAGACAGAACTTCCAGGGTTGTTAGTTGGCTTTTAAAATGCACTGTTCCTACTAATCAGAGTCACACTTATGGGAGAACTGAAAGTCAGTTATGGGAGCTTCAGAGGGTACTATGTATAAGCATGTAGCAATTCCTGCATGGGTTTATCTCAGTTTAAGTGAACTCAATAAATGAAACCCAGTTGTTCAACAGAAAGATAAATTGGGGGTCTCTCCTAGCTGTGGCACTGGAGGTGATGTTAATTCCTGGAGTTCTTTCCTAGATACGTCTGACCTCAGAAAGGGAAACAAATCCGAGTCACTCTATTGCTTATACTTGGGAGTTTCTATGCACTCTGGAGCGTGTTACTTGATGTGGTCTTCCAGGCATGAATCTGTGATATAACCAATAAGCAATGGTGTGTTGAGTCTTTTGTTTTCTCTACAAAATAACCATTATAGTAGTAAATAACAAAAATCAAACTAGATGATTCTAAAATAGCAGTGTGATATAAAAAATACTGCAGCTAAGTCCTTATCCAACATAACAAATTATGGAGAGCTCAGAATCTGGATCCAGTTTACCTTAAATGGCAATTACTAGTTTTTCAGTTCCTGTATTTCAGTTCAATGTAATTCCTAGGCATGCAGTTAACTGCATATTTAAAACACAGAAAATAGGAATGGCCACTTCATCTACTTTATCTTAAGTTACTTGAGTATAGAAAATTTTCTATCACAGCTCTCAATGGAAATTTCTCCTCTTAAAAAAATAATGGAAACCAGAAGTCAAAAATACTATCATAAAAATGGTAATAAAAGGCCTTAAGGAGTTGCTATACTTTGAAACATCTGAATTTTTCCACTGTATTCTAATCAAAAGACCTAAGCTGATGTACTGCTCAAGTGTCAGTAATAGATTGCTTAATTGTGGAGGAATGAAATGCTACCAGCCAAAGAGAGTGGAAATTATAGAGGAACCCAACCTCTATTCTAACAATTAAGCAGAGCTTTCATCAGTGAATTACATTTCTCATGAACTTTATTCCATGTTTCACTATTTAAAAGACTGGAGTACAGTTAGTTCCCACAAAGGTAATGTATTTTCAAAACCCAATGCAATAGCTTTACATAACTAGAAATATACTATACCATCATTGATAGTCCCAACTTTGGTAACTCTTTCCTTAGTCTTCTTTTTTGCAGCTTTTTGAAAAGGTGCAAATTCTACTATAGCAGGATATTCCTGACCTGCTTAGAAAAAATCCCACACTTGCTATAACAAAAAAAATATCAAAGGTGGATACAAGTGTCAGCCCACTGTTTTTCAGGCCTCTTTGGTGGTGGTCATCTTAATAGGACTTCTCCACAGACATAAATAGCACTCACATAATTAAAATACACATATTACCAAAGGAAGCCCAAGTTCATACTGATAACATAATGAAAAGATATGGCAGGGAAGTAAAATATTCATTTAAGTTCAACTTCTAAAGCATGATATTTTGATACATAGGGGAAAACTACAAAATAATTTTAATTTAAAAAATATATCAGAAAGCTCTAGAATAGGCAAATCTATGGAGATCGAATGTGGATTAGTTAGAGCTGGGAGGTAGTGTTGGTGAGAATGAGGAGTAACAGCTAATAGGTATGGGGTTTCTCTTTGGAGTGACACATGTTCTTAAATTAGGTTGTGGTGACAGTTATACAACACTGCAAATATACTAAAAAATACTGCACTGTACACTTTAAAAGGGTGAATTTTGTGGCATGTGAATTGTACCTCAATAAAACTGTTATTAAAAAAGACACCAGGAGTCACTAAAAGCATGGACAACAAAAATAGATAAATTGGACTATATCAAAACTAAAAACTGTGCATCTAAGGACACAATCAACTGAGTGAAAAGAAAACCTACAAAACTGGAGAAAATATTTGCAAATCACATATCTGATAAAGGTCAATATACAGAAAATATAAAGAACTAGAACAATGACAAAATACCTAGCTAAAAATGTTCAAAGGATTTGAATAGGTATTTTTCCAAATATAATATACAAGTAGCCAATAAGCATATGAAAAGATGGTCATATGCTCAAGCATATGCAAAGATTAAAATATTATTTCACTAATGATTAGGGAAGTGCAAATCAAAACCACAGTGAGCTATGCCCTCACACCTGTCAGAATGTTTACCACTGACGGAAAAAAGGTAGCAAGTGTTGGTGAGGACATGGAGAAATTAGGGTAAATTAGAACCCTCATGCATTACACTGTGTGGTAATGCAAAATGGTGCAGCTGCTCTAGAAAATAGTACGCTGCTTCCTTACAAAATAAAAAACAATTTACCGTATGACCTAGCAATTCCACTTTTGGGCAATGTTCAAAAGACGAACAGATATTTGTACACCCACACTCATAGCACCATTATTCACAACAGCCAAGAGGTCAAAGCAACCCAAGTTTCCACTGATGGGTGAATATACAAAATGTAATATATACATACAATGGAATATTACTTAGACTTAAAATGTAAATTCTAACACATGTACAAGATGGATCAACCTTGAAGACATTATGCTAAGTGAAATAAATCAGTCCCATAAAGCCAAATACTATATGAGTCCACTTACATGAAGTACCTAGAATGGTCAACTTCACAGAGAGAGAATGGTGGTTCACAGGTAGAATGGTAGTTGTCAGGGGACGGGAGGAAGGGGAAATGGGAAGTTGTTGAATGGGTATAGTTTGTCTTGCAAGATGAAAATGTTCTAGAGATTGGTTATACAACAATGTGAAATGTACTCTACTAAATGTGAAATGTACACTACTAAACCGTACACTTAAAAATAGTTAAGATGGTAATTATGTATTTTACCACAAGTTTTCAAAAATGCAAATAAAAGGGAATGAGGTAATGACACATGCTATATAAAATGGATGAAACCTGAAAACATGCTAAGTAAATGGGTCAGTCACAAAAGGCCACACATTGTATGATTCAGCTTATATGAAATGTCCAGAATCCACAGCTAGATTAGGATCTACTGAAGCTGCAGGTGGAGGAAAGAAGGGGAGATGGCTGCTAATGGATGTACGATTCTTTCTTGAGTGATGAAAACATTCTGGAATTATATAGTGGTGATGGTGGCACAACTTTGTGAAAGCACTAAAAATCACTGAGTTGTATGACATGTGAGTTGTATCTCAATTTAAAAAAGTGACTACTGGAAAAAAATACACCAGATCGCTGCTATACAGTAATGTCATACAATATATGAAACACTATGGTCAGATCACTGGCATACAGAATAAGTCACAATAAAGTAAGTAGAATTGACCAGAAGCTATCAGAAGGCAGTCATGGAAGAAACATGATTTTGGAAATTCTAGTGAATGCAGAATCAGGTTAGCTTAATAACTGATATATTTGAGAAGGAATAGATAAACCGACTGAATCAGAAGAAAACAGTGGAAGATAAGCTGAAAAAACAAAAGTGAGGCCAAACTGTGGAGGATTCTGCCTAGCAAGCTAGCAAGAAGTTTGGATATTTTTCCCACAACTGTTATATTTAATGAGTATTTCAAAAAGACTAATTTTATGGCAATTTAATGGACTGAATTACATTGAAATGGAAAAAATTCAAAATCCTGTAAGCTTCGATACAGTGGTTATTAAGCAACAGGTGATGACAATATAAAGTGAAAGTTTTGGTAAGCCTAGGTGAACAAGATATTAAAAAACAGTAAAATGAAAAGATTCATTATTTGTTTAATGTGAAGAGGTGATAGAGGAAGAAGTTAAACACAGCTCAGATTACCAGGAAATCACTGTCTACTGGAATAAAGTCTGAGTGGAGAAGTAGCTAGTTTGGAGAAACTGGGGGGAGGATTAATAAAAGCTGGATAAACAGTGGCAATCCTTCAACTTTTATTGACATGTTTACTGACAAAGATTTCATTTTTACAAACTCTGAATTGATACTGAAAAAAAACAACAAAAAGACACATCATACACCTATGATTGCAAAGCAAAAGAAAAGTGGAAAAATGCAATTTAGACATTCTCTGGCTAAATGTTGTAAGCAGCAGATAATAAATAAAATGAGTTAGGCCATACCCTTCAGATTCCTGGATACAAAGTGGGAGATCACCAGGTTCAGTGTTTTAATGAGGTACAACAAAATGTTAAACAGTATTCCACCTGGGAACTACTGGCTTAAAGATTTGAATTAAGTTAATAAATGTTGGTCCTTGAACCAAGATGAGAATTATATATTTAAAATTTGTCATACAAGTTTAGAGAGTCATTTATCAGTATTATTGCTGACACTAGTAAATAGATCACCTAATCCAGGGCAAAAAATTTGTCACAGAAAAGAAAAGAGCAGAAATTTCATCCAGTTGATCAAACGACAGAAATAGCAGGTTAATAAAAGTACTGGATGGCTTCATATCTTAGAAGAGATATGAAGGCATTAAGAAAAAACTGTGGGGAGGCAACATGGCAGTGTGAGTAGGACAGTGGGAATCTCCTCCCAAAAACATATATATTTTTGAAAATACAACTAATCCTAAAAGAGAGACCAGAAGACACAGGACAACAGCCAGACTATATGCACTCAAGCGAGAGCCCAGCGCTTGGTGAAAGGGGTAAGATACAAGCCCCAGCCTGGTGGGACCCGAGCACGCCTCCCCCCAGCTCCTGGTGGGAGGGAGAGGGAGCCCAGGACTGCTAAACACACAGCCCCAGCCACGCGCACCAGAGTGCAGACACAGTGCATGCACTGAGGGCTGGAAACTAGGGAAATAGGGCAAGACCTCTGAATGGGTTCCAAAGCTGATGCCCCTGTGACAAAGAAAAGTGAGTGCTTTTTGAAAGTCTTAAAGGGACAGGGACATAACAGCTGGACAGAAACAACAAAGGTCACAGTCCAGTGGCTGGAAATTACAGGTAAAACTGGGCGCAGTAACCCCCTAGGCAACAGCTCTGAGACCCCTCACCGAGTTAAACAGCCAAACAACATCACCCCCCCACCCCACCCCCCGTCCGTCCTTTACTCCACCGGACCGGATGCTGCAAAAGCAGAGAAGCAGCCTAAGGCAAGCCCCACCCTCAGAAAGGGAGTTATCTCCATATCGGCCAGGCAAGACACAAAGACCCAGTCTACACGCAATTACCCAACACAAGCCACTAGGAGTCGCAGTTGTCCCAGTAAAAAAAGGCCAGTAGTAAGCAAAAAGTTTGGCCCTCCCAGCTGACAGTCAATAGCACCTGTCAACATGAAAACGCAAAAAAATATGATCCAGACAAGACTAACCCAGACAGCTTCGGCATCTGCCACATCTTCCCCTGAGAAGGAACCTGGGGAGATAGATTTAACCCGTCCTCCTGAAAAAGAATTCGAAACAAAAGTCATAACCATGATGATGGACTTGCAGAGAAATATGCAAGAACTAAGGAAGGAGAATACAGAAATAAAACAAGCTCTGGAAGGACTTCAAAACACAATGGATGAGATGCAAGAGACCATTAATGGACTAGAAAACAGAGAACAGGAATGCAGAGAAGCTGATGCAGAGAGAGATAAAAGGATCTCCAGGAATGAAACAATATTAAGAGAACTGTGTGACCAATCGAAACCAAACAATATCCACATTAAAGGGGTACCAGAAGAAGAAGAGAGAGAAAAAGGGATAGAAAGTGTCTTTGAAGAAATAATTGCCGAAAACTTCCCCAAACTAGGGGAAGAAATGGCCTCTCAGACCACAGAGGTACACAGAACTCCCATGATCCAAGGAGAGCAACACTAAGACATAATTAAAATGGCAAAGATCAAAGACAAGGACAAAGTATTAAAGGCAGCCAGAGAGAAGAAAAAGGTTACCTACAAAGAAAACCTAGCAGGCTATCATCAGACTTCTCAACAGAAACCCTACAGGCGAGAAGAGAATGGCATGATATACTTAATGCAATGAAACAGAAGGGTCTCAAACCAAGACTACTGTATACAGCACGAATATCATTTATATATGAAGGAGGGATTAAATAATTCCCAGACAGGCAAAAGTTGAGGGAATTTGCTTCCCACAAACCACCTCTACAGGGCATCCTACAGGGACTGCTCTAGATGGGAGCATTCCTAAAAAGAGCACAGAACAAAACACCTAACATATGAAGAAGCGAGGAGGAGGAATAAGAAGGGAGAGAAATAAGGAATCATCAGACTGTGTTTATAATAGCTCAACAAGCGAGTTAAGGTAGACAGTTAGATAGTAAAGAAGCTAACCCTGAACCTTTGGTAACCACAAACTTAATGCCTGCAATGGCAATAAGTTCATACCTCTCAATAATCACCCTAAATGTAAATGGACTGAATGCACCAATCAAAAGACACAGAGTAATAGAATGGATAAAAAAGAAGATCCATCCATATGCTGCTTAGAAGAGACTCGCCTCAAACCCAAAGACATTCACAGACTTAAAGTCAAGGGATGGAAAAAGATATCTCATGTAAACAACAGAGAGAAGAAAGCAGGTGTTGCAATTCTGGTATCAGACAAAACAGACTTCAAAATAAAGAAAGTAACAAAAGACAAAATAGGACATTACATAATGATAAAGGGCTCAGTCCAACAAGAGGATATAACCATTATAAATATATATGCACCCAATACAGGAGCACCAACATACCTGAAACAAATACTAACACAACTAAAGGGGGAAATAGACTGCAATGCATTCATTCTGGGAGACTTCAACACACCACTCACTCCAAAGGACAGATCCACCAGACAGAAAATAAGTAAGGACACAGACGCCCTGAACAACACACTAGAACAGATGGACCTAATAGACATCTACAGAACTCTACATCCAAAAGCAACAGGATACACATTCTTCTCAAGTGCACATGGAACATTCTCCAGAATAGACCACATACTACGCCACAAAAAGAGCCTCAGTAAATTCCAAAAGATTGAAATCCTACCAACTAACTTTTCAGAACACAAAGGCAAAAAACAAGAAATAAACTGTACAAAGAAAGCAAAAAGGCTCACAAACACATGGAGGCTTAACAACACGCTCTTAAATAATAAATGGATCAATGACCAAATCAAAATGGAGGTCCAGAAATATATGGAAACAAATGACAACAACAACACTAAGCTCCAACTACTGTGGGACACAGCAAAAGCAGTCTTAAGTGGAAAGTATATAGCAATCCAAGGATATTTAAAAAAGGAAGAACAATCCCAAATAAATGGTGTAATGTCACAATTATCGAAACTGGAAAAAGAACAAATAAGGCCTAAAGTCAGCAGAAGGAGGGACATAATAAAGATCAGAGAAGAAATAAATAAAATTGAGAAGAATACAATAGCAAAAATCAATGAAACCAAGAGCTGGTTCTTCGAGAAAATAAAATAGATAAGCCTCTAGCCAGACTTATTAAGAGGAAAAGAGAGTCAACACAAATCAACAGAATCAGAAACGAGAAAGGAAAAATCACGACGGATCCCACAGAAATACAAAGAATTATTATAGAATATTAGGAGATTCTATATTCTTGATCTGTTTTAATTTGGTCATTGATCAATTGATTGTCAGGGAGCATGCTGTTTAGCCTCGATGTGTTTGTGAGTCTTTTTGTTTTCTTCGTACAATTTATTTCTAGTTTTATGCCTTTCTAGTCTGAGAAGTTTGTTGGTAGAATTCCAATCTTTTGAATTTAGTGAGGCTCTTCTTGTGGCCTAGTATGTGATATATTCTGGAGAATGTTCCATGTGCCCTTGAGGATAATGTGTATCCTGCTGCTTTTGGGTGTACAGTTCTGTAGATGTCTGTTAAGTCCATCTATTCCAGTGTGCTGTTCAGTGCGTCTGTGTCCTGACTTATTTTCTGCCAGCTAGATCTGTCCTTTGGGGTGAGTGGTGTGTTGAAGTCTCCTGAATGAATGCATTATATTCTATTTCCTCCTTTAATTCTTTTAGTATTTCATTCACATATGTTGGTGCTCCTGTATTGGGTTCATATATATTTATAATGGTTATATTATCTTCTTGTGCTGACCTCTTTATTAATATGTAATGTCCTTTATCTCTTGTTACTTTCTTTGTTTTAAAGTCTATTTTGTCTGTTACCAGTACTGCTACACCTGCTTATTTCTCTCTATTTTTTACATGAAATATCTTTTTCCATCCCTCGACTTTTAGCCTGTGTTTGTCTTTGGGTTTAAGGTGAGCCTCTTCTAAGCAGCATAAAGATGGGTCTTACATTTTTATCTATTTTGTTAGTCTGTGTCTTTTGATTGGTGCATTCAGTCTAGTCACATTTAGTGTGATTATTAAAAGATCAGTACTTATTGCCATTTCAGGCTTTAGATTTCTAGTTACCAAATGTTCAAGATTAGCTTCTTAACTATATGTCTAACTTAACTCACTATTAAGCTATTATAAGCAAAGTCTGATGATTCCATATTTCTCTCCCTTCTTATTCCTCCTCCTCCATTCTTTACATGTTAGGTGTTTATTATGTGTTCTTTTGTGTTTCCTTTGACTGGTTTTGTGAGTAGTTGATTTTATTTTTGACTTTAGTTAGTATTTTGGCTGGTCTGCTTCGTTTGCTGTGATGTTGTTTTCTCTGGTGATACCTATTTAGCCTTAGAAGTGCTTCCATCTAGAGCAGTCCATCTAAAATACCCGGTAGAAGTGGTGTGTGGGAGGCAAATTCCCTCAACTTTTGCTTGTCTGGGAATGGTTTAATCCCTCCGTTACATTTAAATTGTAATCATGTTGGATACAGTATTCTTGGTCCAAGGCTCTTCTGTTTCATTGCATTAAATATATAATTCTATACTCTTCTGACCTGTAAGGGTTCAGTTGAGAAGTCTGATGATAGCCTGATGGGTTTTCCTTTATAAGTGATCTTTTTTTCTCTCTCTGGCTGCCTTTAATACTCTGCCCTTGTCTTTGATCTTTGCCATTTTAATTCTTAATGTCTTGGTGTGGTCCTCGTAGGGTCCCTTCTGTTGGGAGTTCTGTGGGCCTCCATGGTCTGAGAGACTATTTCCTCCCCCAGTTTGGGGAAGTTTTCAGCAGTTATTTCTTCAAAGACACTTTCTATACCTTTTATTCTCTCTCCTTTTTCTGGGACCTGTATAATGTGAATATTATTCCATTTGGATTTGTCACACAGTTCTCTTAATATTCTTTCATTCTTGGAGATTCTTTTCTCTCTCTCTGCCTCAGCTACTCTGTGTATCTATTTTCTGATTTCCATTCCATTAATGACTTCTTACACCTCATCCAGGCTGTGCTTAAGTCCTTCTAGCAATTGTTTTATATTTGTATTCTCCCCTCTTACTTGCTCCTTTAACTCTTGCATATTTTTCTGAAGATCCATCAGCATGGTCATGACCTTTATTTTGAATACTTTTTTGTGGGGATTGGTTAATTCTATATCCCCAGGCCCTCTCTTGGGTGTTTTCTGTGTAATTCTGGACTGGACCAAATTCTTCTGCCCTTTCATAGCAATTTAGGTAGCTGTAGGCAGGTAGCACATGTGTCAGCTGGGAGACAAAGTCCTTTCCTGTTTGCTGGGCACCTTGCCCTTCTCCACTGCCTGAGTTGGTTACCCACACTCCTGGAGTAGCCTGCAGCTTAGTCCCCCAAGCTACTGTGGGCCCTAGAATAAACCTCAATAAATGTAAAAGGATTGAGATAATACAAAGTATGTTCTCTGCCCACTGTGGAATGGAATTAGAAATCAATAAATAGAAGAAAATTGGAAAACTATATGGAATTGGAAAACCAATATATGGAAATCAACATGCTCTAGAACAATCAACAAAGTAAAGAAAAAATCAAATGGAATACTCATAGATGAATGAAAATGAAGATAGAACATACCAAAACTGAGGAGACACTGCAAAAGCCATGCTTAGAAGGAAACGTAGAGCCACAATCTATTACATAAGAAAAAAAGAATCATAGATGGGTGGAATCAAGATGGTGATGTTAGTAGGGCAGTGGAAATCTCCTCCTAAAAGCACATATATTTTTGAAAATACAACAAATACAACTCTTCCTAAAAGAGAGACCAGAGGATACAGTACAACAGCCAGACTACATCTACATCTGTGAGAACTCTAGCATCTTATGAAGAGGGTAAGATACAAGCCATGGCTCAGTGGGACATGAGCACTTCCCCCACCCCAGCTCACCAGCAGGAGGAAAGGAGTCAGAGGGGGAGAGAGTGGAAGGGCAGAACTGCTACATAACCCGCCCTAGTAATATGCACTGGGAGCACAGACACAAATTGCATGGTGTACTGGATATTAGAAAAACGGAAAAGTAAAATCTGTGAGTGGGTCCCTGCAACTGGCTCCCCTAGGACAAAAGAAAATTAAATGCTTTTTGAAAGTTTTAAAGGGGCAGTGACCTCACAGCTGGATAGAGTCATCCTGACACACTCAACTGAGCAGGCTGGGAATGTTGGGGAACTTCAGGCACCCCAGTCCCCTGAGTGGCAATGAAACCTTGAAGCCCCTCAGAGTGAAAAGCAGCCTACCATTTGTTCCCCACAGGAGTGGCTCCACCACAGCAGCTGAACATCAGGAAAGTGGCCGAGTCCACAGCAGCCGCCCAGATTCTACTGTCTGCATGTAGCTGCCAGGGAGAGACCCAGAGACTGCTGCCAGTGTGCAATTGCTCCATGCAGATGAGGCTGGTGCAAGGCATGAAGGAGAGCACACCTGATGCACCTGAAACTCCCTGCAGTGCTCTGAGCTGCCCCAAAGTCTGTCCCACATGTGGTGGCTAAAAGGTTTAACATGATTGCTATTCCTGGTGTGTGGGTAATCACAGGAAGCAGAGAAGGGCAAGGCATCCAACAAATAGGCAGTCACTTTGGTCTACCAGCTGATAAAAGTGCCATCTGCCTGTGACTATCTCCGGTGTCATGAAAAGGCAGAAGAATTTGGTCCAGTCCAGAGTTACCCAGACAACTTCTGAGAGAGGATCTGGGGAGATCAATGTAACCAAACTTCCTGAAAAAGAACTCAAAATAAAGGTCATAACCATTCTGATGGACCTGCAGAGAAATATACAAGAGCTAAGGGATCAAGTCATGAGGGATACACATAAATATAACAATCTCTGGAAGGAATTAAGAGCAGAGACTAGATGAGATTCAAGAGACCACTAATGGAATAGAAATAAGAGAATAGGAATACAGAGAAGCTGAGGCAGATTGAGAAAAAAGGATCTGAAGGAATGAAAGAATATTAAGGAAATTGTGTGAGCAATCCAAATGAAACAATATTCACATTATAGGAGTATCACAAGAAGAGAGAGAAAAAGGGATAGAAAGTGTCTTTGAAGAAATAATTGCTGAAAACTACCGAAACTGAGGGAGGAAATAGTCTCTCAGAACATGGAGGCCCACAGATCTCCCAACACCAGGGGCCCAAAAAGGGACCCCACCAAGACATATAAGTAAAACTGCAAAGATCAAAGACAAGGACAGAGTATTAAAGGCAGCCAGAGAGAGAAAAAAGTCACTTACAAGGAGAAACCAATCAGGCTTTCACCAGACTTCTCAAAAGAATCCTTACAGGGCAGAAGAGAATAGAATGATATATTTAAATCAATGAAACAGAAGGGCCTTAAACCAAGAACATTGTATCCAGCATGATTAACATTTAAATATGAAGCATGGATTAAACAATTCACAGACAGACCAAAGTTGAGGGAATTTGACACCAAAACCACTTCTACAGGATGCTTTAAAGGGACTCCTCTAGATGGAAGTATTCCTAAGTCTAAATAGATGTCAACAGAGAAAACAAAATCACAGCAACGAAAGCAGACCAACCAAATACTAACTATAGGAAAAGAATAAAATCAGCTATTCACAAAAGCAGTCAAAGGAAACACAGAATAAAATACCTAACATAAAGAATGGAGCAGGAGGAATAAGAAGGGAGAGAAGAATCATCAGACTGCATTTATAATAGACTAATATGTGAGTTAAATTAGATGGTTAGATAGAAAAGAAGTTACCCCTGAGCCTTTGGTAACAACAAATATAAAGGCAGCAATTGCAGTAAGTACATATCTTTGAATAATCACCTTGAATGTAAAGGGACTGAATGCAACAATCTGAAGACACAGAGTAAAAGAATGGATAAAAAAGGCAAGACCTAGAAGGTGAAGCCAAGATAGCAGCGTGAGTAGGACAGTGGGAATCTCCTCCCAAAAACATATATATTTATGAAAATACAACAAATACAACTATCCCTAAAAGAGAGGTCAGAAGACACAGGACAACAGCCAGACTACATCCACACCTGCGAGAACCCAGAGCCTGGTGAAAGGGGTAAGATACAAGCGCCGGCCCAGCGGAACCCGAGTGCCCCTCACCCCAGCTCCTGGTGGGAGGAGAGGAGTCAGAGCGGGGAGGGAGAGGGAGCCCAGGACTGCTAAACACCCAGCCCTAGCCATCCGCACCAGAGCGCAGACACACAGTGCATGCATGGGGTGCTGGATACTAGGGAAGCAGGACAGTAAGACCTGCGAGCGGGTCCTGCAGCCAGAGATCCTGGGACAAAGAAAAGTGAGTCCTTTTTGAAAGTCTTAAAGGGACAGGGACCCCACAGCTGGACAGAAGCATCCTGGGTCACAGTTCAACAGCTGGAAATTCCAGGGAACTCCAGGCACACCTACCCCCTGGACCACAGCTCTGAGACCCCTCATGGAGGTAAACAGCCAAACACCCCCCCATTCATTACAACTCTGGGGCACCGCCACAGCAGAGCAGCAGCCTGAGGCTGGCCATGCTCACAGCAAGGGAGCTTCCTCCATTTCAGCCGGGCAAGATACAGAGACCCAGTCTACATGCAACTGCCCAACATTAGAAACTAGAGATCGCAGTTGTCCCAGTAAAGAAAGTACGGGAGCAAGTGGAAAAAGTCTTCGCTCTCCCAGCTGACAGATGACTCAATAGCATACCACTGCACCTATCAACATGAAAAGGCAAAAAAGTTTGATCCAGACAAGACTAACCCATGTCCAGACAAGACATACTCGACATCTTCTACATCTTCCCCTGAGAAATAATCTGGGGAGATAGATTTAACCAATCTTCCTGAAAAGAATTCAAAACAAAAGTCATAACCATGATGATGGACTTGCAGAGAAATATGCAAGAACTAAGGAGGGAAAATACAGACATAAAACAATCTCTGGAAGGACTTCAAAGCAGAATGGACAAGATGGAAGAAACCATTAATGGACTAGAAAACAGAGAACAGGAACGCAGAGAGGCTGATGCAGAGAGAGATAAAAGATCTCCAGGAATGAAAGAATATTAAGAGAACCGAGTGACCAATCGAAACCAAACAATATCCACATTAAAGGGGTACCAGAAGAAGAAGAGAGAGAAAAGGGATAGAAAGTGTCTTTGAGGAAATAATTGCTGAAAACGTCCCCAAACTAGGGGAGGAAATGGCCTTTCAGGCCACAGAGGTACACAGAACTCACATGATAAGGGATCCAAGGAGGGCAACATCAAGACACATAATAATTAAAATGGCAAAGATCAAAGACAAGGACAAAGTATTAAAGGCAGCCATAGACAAAGAAAAGGTCACATACAAGGAAAACCCATCAGGCTATCATCAGACTTCTCAACAGAAACCCTACAGGCCAGAAGAGAATGGCATGATATACTTAATGCAATGAAACAGAAGGGCCTCAAACCAAGATACTGTATCGTGCACAATTATCATTTAAATATGAACGAGGGATTGAACAATTCCCAGACAACCAAAAGTTGAGTGAATTTGCCTCCCACAAACCACCTCTACAGGGCACCTTACAGGGACTGCTCTAGATTGGAGAATTCCTAAAAAGAGCACAGAACAAAACACCCAACATATGAAGAAGGGAGGAGGAGGAATAAGAAGGGAGAGAATCATCAGACTTGTTTATAATAGCTCAATAAGCGAGTTAAGTTAGACAGTAAGATAGTAAAGAAGCTAAACTTGAACCTTTGGTAACCACAAACTTAAAGCCTGCAATGGCAATAAGTACATACCTTTCAATAATCACGCTAAATGTGAATGGACTGAATGCACCAATCAAAAGACACAGGGTAATAGAATGGATAAAAAAGTGAGACCCATCCATATGCTGCTTACAAGAGACTCACCTCAAACCCATAAAATCAGGAAGACAATTACATTCACAATAGCATCAAAAAGAATAAAATAAATAGGAATAAACCTAACCAAGGAAGTGAAAGACCTATTCCCTGAAAAATATAAGACACTCAAGAGAAATTAAAGCAGTCACTAACAAATGGAAACTTATCCCATGCTCCTGGCTAGGAAGAATTAATATCATCAAAATGGCCTTCCTGCCCAAAGCAATACACAGATTCGAAGCAATCCCTATCAAACTACCAATAGCATTCTTCAAAGAACTGGAACAAATAGTTCAAAAATTCATATAGAAACAACAAAGACCCCGAATAGCTAAAGCAATCCTGAGAAGGAAGTATGAAGAGGGGGGGATCTCACTACCCAACTTCAAGCTCTACTACAAACCAATGGCAATCAAGACAATTTTTTACTGGCACAAGAACATGGGCCACAGATCAATGGAACAGAATAGAGGCTCCAAACATTAACCCAATTATATATGGTCAACTAATATTTGATAAAGGGGCCATGGAAATATAATGGGGAAATGACAGTCTCTTCAACAGATGGTGCTGGCAAAACTGGACAACTACATGTAAGAGAATGAAACTGGATCACTGTCTAACCCCATACACAAAAGTAAACTCAAAATGTATCAAAGACTTGAATGTAACCATAAAACTCTTAGAAAAAAACATAGGCAAAAATCTCTTAGACATAAACATGAGTGACCTCTTCTTGAACATATCTCCCTGGGCAAGGGAAAAAAACAGGAAAATAAACAAATGGGACTATATCAAGCTGAAAAGCTTCTGTACAGCAAAGGACACCATCAATAGAAAAAAAACGTATCCTAGAATATGGGAGAATATATTCATTAATGACTAAATCTAATAAAGCGTTGGCATCCAAAATATATAAAGAACTCACACGCCTCAACAAACAAAAAGCAAATAATCCAATTAAAAAATGGGCAGGGGAGCTGGACAGTTCTCTACAGAAGAAAAAAGAAAGAAGAAATTCACATGGCCAACAGACACATGTTGTCATCAGAGAAATGCAAATTAGAACCACAATGAGATATCATCTCACACCAGTAAGGATGGCTACGATCCAAAAGACAAACAACAACAAATGTTGGTGAGGTTGTGGTGAAAGGGAAACCCTCCTACACCGCTGGTGGGAATGTAAATTAGTTCAACCATTGTGGAAAGCAGTATGGAGGTTCCTCAAAATGCTCAAAATAGAAATACCATTTGACCTACAAATTCCACTTCTAGGAATTTACCCCAAGAAAGCAGCACTCCAGTTTGAAAAAGACAGATGCACCCCTATGTTTATTGCTGCACTATTTACAATAGCCAAGATATGGAAGCAACCTAAATGTCCATCAGTAGATGAATGTATAAAGATGTGGTACATATACACAATGGAATATTAGTTAGCCATAAGAAAAAAAATCAAATCCTACCATTCGCATCAACATGGATGGACCTAGAGGGTATTGTGCTCAGTGAAATAAGCCAGACAGAGTAAGACAAGTACCAAATAATTTCACTCATATGTGGAGTATAAGAAAAAAAGAAAACTGAAGGAACAAAACAGAAGCAGAAGCACAGAACCCAAGAATGGACTAATAGTTACCAAAGGGAAAGGGACTGGGGAGGATGGGTGGGAAGAAAGGGATAAGGGCAGGAAAAAAAAAAGAAAGGCATTAGCATTATGATTAGCATGTATAGTGTGGTGGGGGCATGGGGAGGACTGTGCAACACAGAGAAGACAAGTAGTGTTTCTACAGCATATTACTATGCTGATGGACAGTGACTGTGAATGGGGATGTGGGGGAGACTTGGTGAAGGGGGGATCCTAGTGAACATAATGTCCTTCATGTAATTGTAGATTAATGATACCAAACTAAAATTTTAAAAAAAAGAATCATATACTAGGCCACAAAAAGAACCTCCGTAAATTCAAAACGACTGAAATTGTGCCAACCAGTTTCTCAGATCACAAAGGTATGAAAGTAGAAGTAAAGTACACAACAAAAATTTAAAGTTCCACAAACACATGGAGGCTTAATAACATTCTCCTAAATAATCAATGGATAAATGAACAAGGAAAAACAGAGATCAAGCAACATATGGAGATAAATAACAACAATAATTCAACACAACAAAAATCTGTGGGATGCAGCAAAGGCTGTGCTAAGAGGGAAGTATATTGCACTACAGGCGTACCTCAGGAAAGAACAACAATCCAGTATGAACCATTTAAACACACAATTAATGAAACTAGAAAATGAAGAATGAATGAGGCCCAAAGTCAGTAGGAGGACATAATAAAGATCAGATCAGAAAATTGAGAATAAAAGAACAGAAAGAATCAATGAAAGCAGGAGTTGGTTCTTCGAGAAAATAAACAAAACAGAGAAACTTCTAGCCAGACTTGTCAAGAAAAAGGAGAGTCCACATACATAAACAGAATCAGAAATGGAAAAGGAAAAATCATGACTGATACCACAGAAATACAAAAAGTTATGAGAGAATGCTATTAGAAATTATATGGTAACAAACTGAATAACCCAGAAGAAAAGGACAACTTTCTAGAAAAATACAACCTTCTAAGCTGACCCAGGAAGAAAGAGAAAAACTGAATAGACCAATTACCAGCAACAAAATTGAATTGGTAATCAGAAAACTACCTAAAAACAAAACCCCTTCACCAGATAGTTTCACTTCTGAATTTTATCAAATATTTAGTGAAGACCTAACACCCATCCTCTTTCAAGTTTTCCCAAAAGTAGAAGAGGAGGGAATACTCTCAAACTCATTCTATGAGGCTTGCATCACTTTAATACCAAACCTGGCAAACACCCCACAAAAAAAAGAAAAGAAGATGCCTGACCAATACCCCTGATGAACACAGATGCAAAAATACTCAACAAAATATTAGTAAACCAAATTCAAAAATACATCAAAAAGATCATCCATCAGGATCAAGTAGGATTTATTTCAGGGATGCAAGGATGGTACAGCATTTGAAAATCCATCAACATCATCCACCACATCAACAAAAAGGACAAAACCAAATGAACATCTCCATAGATGCTGAAAAAGCATTTGACAAAACTCAACATCCATTCATGATAAAAACTCCCAACAAAATGGGAATAGAGAACAAGTACCTCAACATAATAAAGGCCATATATGACACACCCATAGCCAACATTATACTTAACAGCAAGAAGCTCTTCTAAAGCCTTTCCTTAAAGATCAGGAACAAGACAAGGATGCCCACTCTCCCCACTTTTATTCAACATAGTTCTGGAGGTCCTAGCCATGGAAATCAGATAACACAAATAAATAAAAGGCATCCAGATTGGCAAGGAAGAGGTCAAATTGTCCCTGTTTGCAGACGACATGACATTGTATATAAAACCCTAAAGAATCCACTCCAAATGACTAGATCTAATATCTGAACTCAGCAAAGCTGCGGATACAAAATTAATATGTAGAAATGTGTTACTTTTCTATACACTAATGATGAACTAGCAGAAAGGGGATTCAGTAAAAAAATTCCATTCACAATTTCATTGAAAAGAATAAAATACCTAGGAATAAACCTAACCAAGGAAGTGAAAAGACCTATACTCTGAAAACTACAAGACACTCATGAGAGAAATTAAAGAAGATACCAATAAATAGAAACACATTTATGTCATCTGTAGACTGCTTTAGGCAGGATGGCCATATAACTACAGCATTATATAATCAGTGCTTAAACAAGGAAGAAAGGACTAAAGAAGACTGTACTTGGGGCATGGGGAACCCTAAATTATTCTCCACTTCTGGGTAAGATAAGGTAGGGGCTGGCCAGTTTCTGAGCATGTGTTGGGATCAGAAAATGTGTCTTCATTTTCATTGGATTCTCATAAGACCTAGAAATCTAAGACACTGATAACATGAATGACATGACTGCACATGGATAGGAAGAATTAATATTGTCAAAATGACAATACTGCCTAAAGAAAATTACAGATTAAATCAATCTTTATCAAAATACCAACAGCAGAAAAATTCAGATGGCCAACAGGCACATAAAAAGATGCTCCACATCACTAATTATCAGGGAAATGCAAATTAAAACCACAGTGAGATATAACCTCATACCAGTAGGATGGCTAACATAGAAAAGACTAGGAGCAACAAATGCTGATGAGGATGCAGAGAAAGGGGACCCTCCTACACAGCTGGTGGGAATGTAAACTAGTTCAAGCATTGTGGAAAGCAGTGTGGAGGTTCCTCAAAGAGCTAAAAATAGAAATACCATTTGACCCAGGAATTCCACTCCCAGGAATTTACACTAAGAATACAGCAGCCCAGTTTGAAAAAAGACATGTGCACCCCTATGTTTATCGCAGCACTGTTTACAATAGAAAATAAATGGAAGCAACCTAAGTTTCCATCAGTAGATGAATGGATAAAGAAGATGTGGTACATATACACAATGGAGTATTATTCAGCCATAAGAAGAAAACAAATCCTACCATTTGCAACAACATGCATGGAGCTAGAGGGTATTATGCTCAGTGAAATAATCTAGGCAGAGAAAGACAAGTACCAAATGATTTCACTCATCTGTGGAGCATAAGAACAAAGCAAAAACTGAAGGAACAGAACAGCAGCAGACTCACAGAAACCAAGAATGGACTAACAGTTACCAAAGGGAAAGGGACTGGGGAGGGTGGGTGGGAAGGGAGGGAGAAGGGGAATAAGGGGCATTAGGATTAGCACACATAATGCAGGGGGGAACACAGAGAAGGCAGTATAGCACAGAGAAAACAAGTAGTGACTCTATAGCATCTTACTACATTGATGGATGGTGACTGTAATGGAGTATTTGGTGGGGGACTTGATAATGGGTGGAATTTAGTAAATACAATGTTACACATGTGATTTTATATTAATGGTACCAATCTTGGGGCAGAAATACTGGGTTATATAATCTGTGCTCAAACGAGGAAGAAAGGGATAAAGAAGACTCTACTTAGGGCATGAGGATCAGGACAGGGAATAGGTACCCTAAATCATTCTCCACTTCTGGGTAAGAAGAGGTAGGGGCTGGCCAGCTTCTGAGCATGTGTTGTGATCAGAAAATGTGCCCTTACTTTCCCTCGTGTCTTATAAGATCTAGAAATCAAAGACACTGATGACAATATGTATTTTCAAATGATTATCCATTGCTAAGAACTATAGCATGCTTGATACACTGTACTCCAGTCACTTCACTGTGCAAAACGCTTTAAATAAGGGATATTATTTAATTCACCCAAACACTCTATGAAGATACTCTTATTATCTCCATTTATAGACAAGAGTCCTGGTACAGACTTGTTCAGAGGGTCCCAAACAGATCTTAAGCTAATGGCAAACTGGCTAAGTTAAAGGTTTTGCTGCTAGCTGACTCTCTTCACTTCTCACTATGGATTGGTGTATTTTTATTGGTGATGTTTAAGTTTCATATATATGAATGTTGGCAATATGAAACAAACCGACTTACTGAATAATAAAGATTATAACTACTTAAAGAAACTTCACCCCCAGAGGAGTGCACATTTAGAAGTGTAAGACTCAGAAATACTATTAAAAAGAACACTTACAGGAAAAGTGAAAAGGAAGTTATTCAATTACTGTAAGCCTTTTTCTCACAACACAATCATAGACAGAACGTATGTCTTTGCACTCAAATAGTTTCATGGATTAAATTTAGTAAGTAAGTTTTAAAGGTCTCAACCATTAGTTATCAGGGAAACACAAATTAAAACCACAATGAGATACAACTCCACACTCACTAGGATGGCTAAAATTTAAAAGACAGACCATAATAAGTGTTAGCAAGGATGCAGAGACACTAGAACTTCTAGAGGGAATGTAAACAGTACAACCACTTCGGAAAAAAAATATAATATTGTATTATAAAATCCAACTTCATTAACCATATGTACCAGCCATTTCATTCTCAGGTATTTACTGAAGAGGAATAAAAAGACTTCTACATAGATGATCATAAATGCTTTGTTCATGATAGCTGAAAACTGGAAGCAACTCAAATATCCAAAAAAAGTGAACGGATAAACAAATTGTGATATATGCATACAATACTACTCAGAAAAAAAAGGAATTACTGATTTACACAACACAAATGAGTATCAAAAGTCCTACAATGAGCACAACAAGACACAAAAAGAGTACATAATATGTATGATTCCATTTATAGGAAATTGTAGAAAAGACAAAACTAATTTTTAGTGACAGAAAAGAGAGCAGTGGGTGCCTGGAACAGAGTGTGAGGGAGGGGACTGACTGCGAAGGGACACAGAACTTTCAGGATCATGGACATATTTTCTATCTTGAAAAGAGAGTATTTTACAGGTGTTCACATATGTAAAACTTCACTGAGCTGACAATTAGGTATTCATACAGATGAGCACAATCTCAAATGACTAATTTGAGCTGTTCAAACAATAATTCTGTCTCATGGGAAGGTAGGAGATTAATATATATAAATGTTAAGAGATAATTTGGTGTGGTGAATGGACTTACACACTAGATCAGTAGTTGAAATAGACAGTCGTTAATGTTCAATCTCAAGACACTCTGACCACTATTAAGAGAATATCACCAATTATTAACTTCCCACCCTAAAATGGCCCCTTAATTTTTTTTATCCTGTAAGGTTTATTATGCTAGTGTATAATAACACAGTCACAATATATAGAAAATAACACAGTCACAATATATAGAAAAATATATTGCAGGTTGGGGTCCCCTATGTTCATGGCACTTTAAGGTAATACAGAGCATATGAATTAAAATACTGTATCTTGAAAAATATCTTACCAGCTGTGCAGCCAAGATACTTGAGAACTGTTCACAGCATATGGGAGAGCTGTCTGTGCTCTTGAACCATATGTAGTCTGGAACCTCTTCTTTATCTCATTTAGAAAATTAAAGGCTCGGGAACATTCAAAATCCTGAAAAGAGACCAACACAGAGTTCACATTAGAAAGGAAACAAAGATGATATGCATGCATGATTAACAACAACCACAAGAACAAATAACATTTACTGAGCAATGGTTCTATAAAGAGGAAGTAGCACTGACCTCACTTTACAGATAAGGAAGGAAAGGTTCTGATAAGAAAACTAACTTGCCAAAGGTCCAAACAACTAGTAAATGAAAGAGCTGAGTGTCCACTCCAAATATGTTTGGTTACTTCCAGCTGAAGATAACAGCACCTAGGTTAGCTTCCTGAGAGATGGAATTGGGTTTTACTTCCTCCATATCTTTCACAGGATCTATTATTAGAAGGCCTAGCACAAGATGATTAATAAGTGCATAATAATAGTATTTCACACATTAAAATAATGTCTACTGTCATAAAGTGTGAAATAATTATTATCAATAGTGTTGGTACATTTAAAAAGAACAAGTGATGTACTCTTGTCTACTCCCAGGCATTCAAAAAGTAAGTATGTGTGCGTTATCCATCAAATAATAGCTCAAAAAATGGAAGACTAATCTACCATCCCTAATTTAGTGATATTTCTCATCTACACTAATTTTTATATCAGTTATTTCAGTTATGGATGGATTTTTTAAATAATTGAATCCAGGGATAAAAATCATTGAGATGATCACTGTGCTTGACACTCATCTCCGTTTCACCCAAGATGATTAGTCCAAGCCAAGGGTTATTGAACTGGGGTCAATGGTCAAAATTAATGGGGCACATATACTTACTTAGAAGAAAAATTGCACTGTTATTTTCACCATCTTTAAATTTCAATTGTGAATGTAGGTAACAAATCAGAGTAGTATTACACAGTACCTATGATATTCCATCACCAACATAAATCTTTTTTCATACATTATCAGCTTTAGACATCTTGAAATATCATTTATACTCATTACCACTTCAAAATTATTAGTTACTAGACTCATGATGAGATCTTATTTAATGAATTCCTGAAGAAGCATACACATTACCATATCGATTTTTAGAATACTTTGACTTCAATATAATTGGTCTCACTGATAAGCATGTGCTTTTTTTTATTAAGGTATAATTGAAATACACTCTTATGAGGTTTTCACATGAAAAACGATGTGGTTGCTACATTCATCTTTATTATCGAGTGCGCCCCATACCCCGTTGCAGTCACTGACCATCAGTGTAGTAAGATTATAAGCATGTGTTTTATTGCTAACATTTTAAGACATTCTTAGAGTGGCCTATGAGTATCAAAGGGGTCAATGCAAAACAAAGTTTCAGAACCCTGACCTATGGTAATCATGGAAATTCTCAGCCTCTTGTCAGTGATCAATTAAGAAAGAATAATGCAACCTATTCCCAGCCAATGAGACATGAAAGGAACTCCATACTGAAGGCGGGAGGGTACACTTGGAGAATATTCCTCATTCCTACAATAAGAGACTCAGGAAGACATAGTCCCTCTTCTCTGGAGATGAATAAATAAGCATGAAGCTCCATGCAACCATAGGGAAATGTGTCTAGGAGGAAGCCGACACTAATGATACCAAACAGAAAGGACTATGATGGTGCTGTTATGTTTCTAGCATTGTGGATCTAGAATCTACAAACATTCAAAACACAACCTAACGATGTGACAGAATTAAAAAGCTGATGATGTATTGTGACTTTGATTTCCCAAAATCTACTAAACATTATTAATTAGAGTATGAAATAATTTATTTAATATTTCAGACAAATTTAGAAATGATTTGATACCAAAGGGTCCTAATTGTGAACACCATTTCTTACTACATGAAAGGATAAATGCGGAAGTCACAAGAGGTTAAGCTAAAATTCTACCAAACCTGAGCTGATTTGCATATAACCAGGTTATCAACTTTTCTTGTAATTTGCTGATCTACATGATAAACGCAAAGTATAGAAAAAAATTTCCAGCTATGGACAGTTACATTCACATCAGCTTTACCCACCACAGACAGATAATTAGGAAACTGACTCTATTAATATTACATACAATTGAACAGAAACATGTCTTCAAATTACTTACATCATCAGTGATACAAAGATATACAGTCCTGTCTTGGCAGATGTAATTAAATGAATAACTGTAGAATAAAAGACATAAAACTTATTGTGGTTATAAGCAATATCTCTTTCACTTCTATCTTTTATATTGTAAGCAAATTTAGCACTGTCAAGGTAACCGA
The DNA here is from genome assembly GCF_040802235.1 of Manis javanica. Lineage (NCBI taxonomy): Eukaryota > Metazoa > Chordata > Mammalia > Pholidota > Manidae > Manis > Manis javanica. The sequence continues at coordinate 2,798,039 of NC_133175.1, forward strand.
CCATATTATTTACAGATATAGTCTATTCTCCTTCCCTCTCCTATATACCTGTTTCCCTCAAGTCAAACTTACAGGAATAAGTCAGAAGTTAAATGATCTCTACCCTAGGTATACAGCACATCACCCATTAAAATGGTAGCTGAAAGTGTGTAATTTGGACTCTGAAGGCTTGAACAAGAGATGACATTTCAGAAGGGACATATAATTAAAATTAATCTCCAATGGGCCATAAAGTCTTCCTTGTCTTCTTCTAAAATCTCAAAACAAAGACTTTTTCTACCACATACTCAATAACATTTGTTTGGTATCTACTTTGAGCCAGTTACTGGGCTGCATCGGAGGCTACAAAATATGCAAAACCATCAGTTGTGTCTTCACAGAGATCACGGTGAAGGGATTACAAAGAAGCATGGTAATGAGGATGATGAGGAGTTAAAAGGACAGTACATGGAGCTGTGTGAACATGCAGGAGGCACGTAACAGCATTGAGGGTAACACGGACGACATCCTGGAGCAAGCATTGTTTGAGCTGAGCCTGAAGAATGAGTAAGAGATAACAAGGTGGAAAGCAAAATAAGAATGTTCCAGGGTGAGAGACCAAAAAGCATAAGGGCCTGTAGGTAAAAGAACACATAATGGGTTTAGAAAGAAACACTAGTTTCCACTACTAGAATATAGAGCTTTTATGAAAAAATTAACTGCCTGTGACACTAGAGAAGTAAGCAAATACCAGGTTATACAGAACTATAAAACCTCACTATGCATTATCCTAACAATAACGAAAAAGCATCAAAAGGTTTCACCCTGGGGTGAGAGTGATCAGATTTGCCATATAAAAGAATACTATTGCTAGAATGTGGAGAACTGACTGAAAGGAAGACCAGACAGGAGACTACTGCAGCACTGCAGGTAAGAAATGATAAGATAAAATAAAGAAGAGACAGAGAAGAAACAGATCTTAACTTGGTGATTGGCTGTTGGAAGATGCAGTGAGATAACTCAAGTTGGCTTCCCAGATTGCTACCTTGGGCAAGTGGCTAGACAGGAGAACTTGTTGAATTATGTTATTAATGTTCACATGGAAGCTTGCCAAGAATTTCAACGAAGTACAGGAACTCAGGCAAAATGTCTTCCCTCATTACTCTGAAACTGTCTACATCATTTCCACCAATGACTTCCACACTGCAGTATCCTGTGGCTCTCTCTGAAACATATAGAGTTCACTGCATCTTTCTTCTGGAAAATGTTTTTCTCTCCACTAGATTCTTTATACCAGGCTTCCCTGGTTTATGCAATAGTCTCCCTCTTTCTTGATCTTTTCCAGTGTCCTCCATCCCTCCCGATTTCCTAACTTCCTGTTTTGTTTCTTAACTTAAACATCCTTTCTCATGTTTTATTGTTTATTTTCAGCTACCACAATTACAATGATAATTCTCAAATCTATATCTGACTGAAAGGAAGACCAGACAGGAGACTAGTACAGCACAGGAGACTGACTACTCCTGAGCTCCAGGGCCTGCATATGCTACTGTCTACTACCATATCCAACTGGGCATACCACCAGACAACTTAAACATATGTCCAAAATGGAAGTCATCATTTTCCCCACAAAAGTATTTTTGTCCTTCCTGGGAGTAACTTGGTGCAAAAGACACCAAAAAGCAATGAGGTATGGTCCCTGCCATCAAGGAGCCTATAGTCAGGAAAGAGATGCAAAAAAATAAAGATAGACGGCAATTCTAATACACAGTGGTAAAGTGCTACAATATGAATAAACACAGGATGCTATGGAGACACAAAAAGGATGCACCTGGCCCAGTATTTGAGTTCAGGGTTTCTAGAAGAGGAAACATCTAAGCTCAGGAAGACAGTCAAGTTTTTAAAAAGTAAGTAAGACAAATATATTCTAGTAAAAGGTAATACCTATTGCAAAGGGCAGTTATAGAGAAAGAACCCAGCCCTGAAAGGCAAATAGCTACGTATGGCTGGAGCACAAAATTGAGGGCTAAAGTGCAAGAGTTGGGGCCAGAGAAGGGAACAGGGCCAGATCCTGAAGACTCTTCCATGTCTTGTTAAAGAGCTTTATTTACCCCAAGGTTTGGGAGTACCTGTTTACGGGAGGACCTGATCAGAACGGTCCTTTCAGAAGGACTAAAGTGATAATAAGAAAGTATTTCATTTGGGACCTGTAAAATGATAACAAAGTTTACCAGGAGGCTTAGGAAAGAAAACACATTCCAAGATGCAAAAGCATGAAAAAGCTATACCAAAGATCAAAATAACACAGCTAGGTCAGGGAATGGCAAGAAGTCCTACAGAGATAAGAATAAAAGGTCAGGAGCAGACAAAATGGTGAAGACCGAGTTTGGACTTTATTCTAAAATCAATGGGTTTTAATCAAGAAAGTATTATCATAGGAATGTGATATACAGGTTTATGGAAGGAGTGACTAGAAGCAGAAAAAGCAGGAGGAAGCTATCTATCAGAAATGAAAAAACAATAAAGAGCCAAATGAACAGTACAGTGAGTAGGGATAGAGAAGGACTGGATTGAGAAACCTCTTGTAGGAGAATGGCAAGGATCTGGTGAAGAACTCAAATATGTTTCTGAAGTTTTAGGAATAGCCAACTGAATGGCTTGGTGATACTGTTAAAGAAGAAACAAATAACAAGTGGAAGGTCATATTTCAGGGGGAAAATGATTGTCATGCAGATGGATAACATCACTTTGTTGACCTGTAACATTTTCACTGGACTACATATTCTAGTTTCCCTGATAGCTACATGCACCTTTGTGACTAAGTTCTGGCTGATAAAATATGAGCAAAAGATACATGCCCTGTTTTCCAGTCTTTCCTCTAAAAGGACTTCATGTGCTCTCCCTGGGCATTTTCCTAGGAACTTATTAAAAACACAAAGGTCATAAGCATAATGTTTTTGAAGAAACTATGAAGGCACAGTCACAAGAATCTGGGATTATTTAACCCTTAAGGCAATCTCTGGGGCCCCTAAACTACATCGCTAACCAACAGACCACAAAACCCACACAGTTCTGGAAGATGACATATTCTCTAACTCCCACTCTGGATGTGACCGGATAGGATAATGGACCAGGAATATCCTCCTGGAAAACAAAGTCAGGAGTCAGGGGAAAAAGATGAAAGAGGTCTCTAATAAAGCAGACCTACTAACCACTCCAGTATCAGAACACGGAATCTTTGAAATTGCTGTGAGGTAGTTATTTGAATGCTGCTAGGAAGCAGTGACTTCTATGTCCTTCTCAGTCTTCCCTTTTCTAAGTAGGAGTTTATAACCTCCATTGAGATGATGATGTTCTTATTCCAGTAGCTACTGGGTTGGACTGGGGAGAACAGGGGGGAACTACGATTTATCTTTAGGTTTATGGTCAGTGTGCCACAGAAACGAGCCCAGGCGCCTGCTGAAGAACGCAGGACTCTGTGAACCTGGACCTGGAAGCGCAGCAACCAGATGAATCTTTGGGATACACCTTCAACAGAAAGGAGGTACATCCTGTTTCAGAAGAACAATACACCCAGGTAATCTGGTGTGAAACAGAAAATTAGATTGGAAGATTAAAAGCTGTCTCCTGATTCCCCTTAACTTCTTGCAGAGTAACAATGTTTTTATCTGAGAATATGGCTTCTCAGCTATAAATGACAATTCCAGCCTCCCCTTCCAGTCAGATTACCTGTGTAACTATGCAGAGAATAAAATGTAAACATGTAGCTTCTGAATAATTAAATTGTGAGGCTACTACTGGGTTTTGCTTAAAAAATATGTATGTATTTATATATATAATACACACACAAAAACTATACTTTTGTGTGTGTATAATGCAATGGGCACCGAGAGGCACCAAAAGCTGATGGAGTTGCACTGGCCAGAGCTGAAAGATAGCAGAGTCATCCCCGTTAACCCCAAAGTACGCATCTCTGGGATACCTCATTTAAGTTAACATTGTATTTTTGCGTCTCTCTGTTAGAGTAACTTATGCTAAATACTAAATTTACAAGGAGTTGGTCCCTAGAAAGCAGTAAGGGCCTCTTTCTGATAAGAACCAAGGAAACAAGCACGGGTTAAATGACAGAAGTTTCTTAAGTATTGATGAGAAGAAAGGTTGAGTCACTTTTTATCTGATTACTAAGATTCTCCATCTGTGACCTTTCTGTTCCATTTTTCAACCAGTCACCAGGGTGATCTTTCTAAAGCAAAACCTGACCATGTAACACCACAGCTGAAAACCTTCAGTGCCTTCCCACTGTCCACAGGGTAAAGTCCAATTTCTTAACATGGCCTATGAGGCCCTACATGACTTCTCTCCACTCATCTCTGTAGCTTTATTGTCATCATCTTTGTGTACCAGTCACAGAGTAATAGGCCCCCACCCATAAGATGGTGAACTCACCCCTCATCCCCCCAATCCCAACACCTAGCCAATAGCCACCAGCCCCGTAGAAGTGACACCTCAATCAGCTCATGCCCCTTCGTATATAACCCAGCACCTTTCCCTAATAAAGCGGAATTCTCCAGTGAATTGCAGCTGTGTGTCGCTCCTTTCCTTTCATTGCTGCCAAAACCCATGCTGCCACCCCAACTGGGCCCCGTCTTCCCCTGACACCAGCAGCAGCTTGCCCTCATCCTCTTTCTCCGGCGCTGGCTCATCACACTCACCACTCCTCTCTGGCCTTTGGGTAAGTTTTCCCCAGGAGTGGGCCACTCTTCCTCAAGCTATCGTAGTGCCATTGACCGTGATCATCTGGCAAGGCTCTGGGAAAGGTGCTGGGTTATATAGGAAGGGGCATGGGGTGATTGTGGTGTTTCTTCTACGAGACTGGTGGCTATTGGCTAGGTGCTGGGATTGGGAGGGGGACAAGAGGTGATTGGGCTTCAGGTGGCGCCAGCGGGAACCGAGGACCCCCCCCACAAGAGAAGCCGGAAGTTCCCCATCTTATTGGTGGGGATTGATGAGAAGGACCTAGTATCCTCAGGCCCCCCCTCCAACAGCCATAAATTGCCGCCTCTGGCCTTCATGGCTGCAGCAGACCCTCAGGCCCCCCTCCAGCAGCCATAAATCACCGCCTCCAGCCTTCAGGGCTGCTGCAGACACTCAGGCCCCTCCTCCAACAGCCATACATTAGGTGACTCCTTTGTGGATGAGAACACTCCCTTTTCCCCCTTCGTCCTTCCGTTCTGTCTGCCGAAATCCGTTCCATCTGCCGAAAATTCCTAGCACTAGGTACCTCATGACTCCTGGCACTCTGCCTTCTTAGGGAAGTCTGGGTGAAGACCCACACTTCCTAAGAAACTCCGACTCGTATACAAGTTTCCGCAGACCACCAAGGATCATCGGGGACACCCTTTGTCTCCTTGCCATCTGCCTCCGGTCCAAGGATTTCTGTTTGTCTTCCCGTTTGTCTCCTTCTCTGTCCTTTAACCATGGGAGCCTCCTCATCCCTCCCTGAAAGTTCACCTTTGAATGCCTGCTTAAGCATCTAACTACTCTCTTCCTGACACCTGATATAAAATGAAAACTTCTCCGTAAATACTGCTCCCAAGATTGGCCGACATACCCCCTAGACAGTAACAACCAATGGCCCACAGGGAAACTTTTGATCCTAACATCACTCACGATTTCTTTAACTACTGCCAGTGCCTGAAAAAACGGAAGGAGATTGCCTATATCGAAGCTTTCCACTTCCTTCTCCCCCTGCCTCCCCCACAAGTTCTCCTAGCCTGCAAGCCGCAGCCCCTGCAGAAGCCTCCCATTCACTCCCTTCCCCTTCTCCTACAACAGCCCTTCTCCCTTCCTTCCCCACCATCTCCTCCCCCATCTCACCTCCTCCGCCTTCGTCCCCTGCGGATTAAGCCTGAGCCTTTCAGCCCCCCTTTAACTAACTCCCAGGGGCCTCCTCCATCTTTGCCCTCATCACCTGTTTCTCTCCTGTTAGAGACTGCCTTTGCCTTCTCTTATTTGTAAGCAGAATAAGAAAGCACCTTCCCCGAACGCAGCATGAGAAAGCACAAGCTTGAGAACAACCGGTGCAGTCCTTGGAAGTTATCTGTCCACAAAAACATATCTTGTCCTCGAAGATGAGCCAAGACTCCTCACTCTGAAAATAGGGAGAACTTGAAGATGTGTAGAAACACCGCCCCTGCTTCTAGCTATGCCCTTCCCCTACTCGCCGATGTAGCAAGAATAGAAAACAAAGAACATTCTGTTTATGCATTCCATAAGTAACTAACAGGAGCCCTGCTGTAGCTCCGTTAGCAGAGCATGGGACTCTTAACCTCAGAGTTGTGAGTTTAAGCCCAACTGGAGTGGCAGAGGTAAGCAGCTGGGCTACTGGCTGGCGATGTGTGAGAGCATCAGCCCTCCCAGTTCTTTCTTTATTTTCTTTGCCCCCTTTCCGCACTTCAGGACCTGCTTGACTAGGCGCGGCTGGACCATATCACTCCCCCACAGACTGAACCAGAACCCTTCAGTCCCCCTCAGACTCAGTCCCGAAGGCCTCCCAAAATTATCGCCCCCCCTCTGGGATGTAGCTTAGACAGACTCACTCAAGCCCTATTACAGTATACCAGCCTAGACCCAGAAATACCTGACAGAAGACATGTCCTTATGACAGACTTCCTAGCTCAAAGCTACCCCAACATTAAAGCTAAACTCAAAAAGTTAGAACAGGGCCCTACTACCCCACAGACTGAGATTCTAACAGTGGCCTTTAAAGTCTTCCATAACCGAGAGGAGGAGAGAGAACACCGTAAACAAAAGGCTGATCAGGCCAAATTCCAAATGTTAGCCCAGCTGATAAAACCACAACCTGGGCGCCCTTCTACAAACAAGCACCCCCCACGAGCTTGTTTCAAGTGCGGACAAGAATGACATTCGTCAAGGGCGTGCCCCTCCCCCAGATCTCCTACAACCCCATGCCCCAGATGCCACAAAAAGGGCCACTGAGGGTCTGATTGCCCAGCCACCCGAAGGGGTGGCTGGACGAACAACCCCCATCCTAAGCCCGCTGTAGTGGGGCTGGTAGAAGACTGATGGGGCCCGGGGGCTTCTCACTCGACCATTTCCATCACCAAACAGGAGCCCAGTGTTACTTTAATAGTAGACGGTCGCCCCACCTCCTTCCTCCTAGATACAGGAGCCACCTTCTCAGTCTTGCGAGAATACCGGGGCCCTACCACGCCAGCCATTACTCCTATAGTCGGGGTAGGAGGTAAACAGATTTTCCCATTAACCGCCCCCCCTTTATGCACAATCCAAGACAATCCCATACCTTTCTCCCACTCCTTCCTGGTTATAGACCAGTGTCCCATCCCTTTACTAGGACGGGACATCCTTTCCCTCCTCCACGTTTCCATAACTATATCCACTCCCACAGCCCCCAGTACTCCCTTTCTGATGGCCCTCATAGACAACGACCCCCCTCTACCCAATGAAAGCCCTCATACACCCTGTAAATCCCAAAGTTTGGGACATTACAAGCCCCTCCGTGGCTCTATGTCCTCCTGCCTCTATCAAATTACATGACCCCTCTCAGTATATCTGTCAGGCCCAATACCCCCTAACCACTTCAGCCCTCATAGGCCTCCAACCCATCATTCAAGATCTCTTAAACAAAAATTACCTCAGACCCACTCACTCACTGTTTAATACCCCCATATTAGCTGTTAAAAAATCCAACAGATCTTTCTGCCTTGTCCAAGACCTTCGCCTCATCAACATGGATGTTGTCCCTATCCATACCTTAGTTTCAAATCCATACACCTTTTAATCACAGATCCCTGCCTCGGCATCCCAATTCTCAGTCCTAAATTTCAAGGACGCATTTTTTCTATCCCTCTGGATCCCTCCTCCCAAGATTTTTTCGCCTTCACCTGGACGGACCCATACACAAGACATTCTGAACAACTCACATGGACAGTTTTGCCACAAGGCTTCCGAGATAGTCCCCATATTTTTGGACAGGTCCTAGCTCAGGACCTCTAACAGTTTCATCATGATCACTCCGAGTCCACCTTATTACAATACATGGACGATCTTCTACTCTGCAGTCCCTCGTGGGAATAGTCTCAACTTGACACTGCCTCCCTACTTAACCTTCTAGCTTCCAGAGGTTACTGGGTATCCCCCTTCAAAGCTCAAATCTCTTCCCCTTCTGTCACTTACCTCAGATTCCTCCTATCTCAACAAAGAAAGTCCATTACCTTAGACAGAAAACGGCTCCTCTCTGACCTGCCTGTTCCCAAAACCAAGACAGAAATCCTTTCCTTTCTAGGCCTGCTTGGGTATTCTAGAGTGCGGATCCCTAACTTCTCCCTGTTGGCAAGACCCCTATACGACCTCAGCAAGGGCCCCCCTCAAGAACCATTATCATCTTCACCCCGACACTCCTTCCTTAAGCTCCGTCAAGCCCTTGTGGAAACCCCAGCTCTCCATCTTCTGATTTGCCGAAGCCCTTCTCATTATACATTCATGAGAGGTCCAGTCAAGCTCTAGGAGTCCTAGGCCAATATTATGGCCCATCCTTTGCCCCAGTAGCTTATCTCTCCAAGCAATTTGACCCCACAGTTCGGGGATGGGCCCCCTGCCTATGGGCATTAGCCGCTGGACAGCTCTTGCAGAAGGAAGCTCATAAACTGACATTCGGAGCGCCCCTTACCATTCTGTCCCCACATCACCTAAAAGATCTCTTAACCTACAAAAGTTTACAGACTCTCCCTCCCTCCAGACTCCTGAACTTACCTCTTTCCTCCAAAATCCAGACATTTCTTTCCTCCCCTGCCAGCCCCTGAATCCGGCCACTGTTCTTCCTCTACCCTACTCTCCTCATACTCCCTCGCATGATTGCCTGGAAGCCCTTCACAACTTCCTCCCGTGCCACTCCACAATCTCTGAAGGAGCCCTCTCACACTCCGACCTCATCTGGTTTACTGATGGGTCCTCCTTTAAACATTAGGGCACCCACTACTCAGGATATGCAGTAGTCTGCCTCGCACACATCATTGAGGCATGAGTCCTACCCCCCAGTACAACCAATCAACAGGCCGAACTCAGTGCAGCCACCAGAGCTTGCACTCTGGCCCGGGACACGTCTCTCACACTGTACACTGACTCCAAGTACGTATTCCACTTTCTCTTGTCTCACGCGGCAGTTTGGAAAGAACACGGCCTCCTCACCACAAAAGGAAATTCCATCACTAATTCAACCTTAATTACTAAACTTCTAGACGCTTCACAAGTCCCACCCCGACTAGGCATAGTCCACTGCAAATCACATCAAAAGGATGACTCCCCCGTTGCAAGAGGTAACAACAAAGCCGACAGAGTAGCCTGGTCAGTTGCCCTATCAGAAGACACACCAGACAACAATCCGTCTGCCCTTGTGGTTTTAGCCTTATCACAAGACACCCTCTGTTCCCAGGACAAAGAGTCTCACTTCCGCTTCTTACACGATCTGTTCCATTCCAGCCCCCAATCCTTGATCCATTTTTCACAATCCTTTTTTTCTCTCTCTCCTGAAGACAAAACCCTACTTAACCAAATAACCCGCAGGTGCACCATCTGCCAACGCACTAACCCTAATGCCCCCTCAAGGCCCGACCCTTCCTGGCTCATCAAGCAAGGGGTAATGTCCCCCCCCGCAGACTGGCAAATAGACTTCACTAACATGCCCCCTGTACGGCGTACCAGATACCTACTCCTGTTAGTAGATACATTTTCTGGATGGGTCGAAGCTTTCCCTACCACTAACACACAAGCGTCCGCAGTTGCCTCTATCCTCCTCACCCAGATCTTTCGTAGGTTCGGGATGCCCACTTCCCTCCAATCAGGTAACAGCCCTGAGTTCACTGCCCAAATTATCCAGAACCTCTCCAAGTCGCTCTCGCTCCCCTGGCATTTACATTATCCTTATCAACGACAGGCTTTGGGAAAATTAGAAAGAGCCAATAGGACTCTAAAGGACATCCTGACCAAACTATCTCCAGAACTACACCTTGACTGGGTTCACTTACTTCCCTTAGCTCTACTCCGCATTCGGGCCCTCCCAAAGAAACCTTCCTTCTTGTCGCCCTTTGAGATCATGTTTGGCCACCCGATTCTACCCCTGGGGCTCCCTTCCCACAAAGGACCAATTACTCCCAATATGGCCCTTCCCCTACTCTCTCTCCTCCACACCAAATTGTGAAAATATCAGGATTGGCTCCTTCCTGATCCATCCGCCTTCCAAAATACTCCTGTCTTGCAGCCCGGCCAACTAGTGTTTTATAAGCCGCCAGAGGATTGGCCACCTCTCACCCCAAAATGGGAAGGTCCACACCCAGTTATTCTCGGCCACCAAGCTCTCACTGCCTGATAACTCTGTCACCCCTTGGATTCCTATCTCCAGGTTGAAACCAAATACCCAGGACCCACCTTCTCTGGACACCCAAGACACATCAGTCACAACCCAGAGTCCTTTGGATACAGCCCAAGACGCTGTCTACTCTACCACGCCTCATCCCTCTGATCCCTTGAAGCTCCGCATCTCCTGTTCACCCCCTTTGCCATCCATACCCAAATCATGACTTTTTCCCCCTTTACTGCTCCCTCGCTTTTTTTCCTCATTCCTATTGTCTTCCCCGCCACCCCAGCCTCCTTTGTATGGCAATTCAAAGTCAGACAGACTTACACACAGCATCGAACAAAAGTTACTGCCCTCATTGCCACATCAGACTGCCCTCTGAAAGGCTGCTCTGAGCCTTTATACCTCCACTTTCCACCCTCCACTGAAGTGTTCACTAGCAGCTACCCTTATTCTCCCTACCTCTGCTTCCTCTATGACCAAAAACAAGCCTATTGCAGGCGATGGCCAGACACCTACGGGGATGTCCCTAATAGTCTTGCGCCATTCACTACATGGGTAACTTCCAGTACCCACAGTTTTATTCCTCCAACCGTTTCATAAAATATCCCAACAGCTCATTCTCCTTATCAATCCCAGATCCCTGGGATTCACGATGGGCCGGAGTCACAGCCTCAGTTTACTATGGGGGGGTCCTCGACCCCCCATGGTACCTTTCATATCTCTTGACAGTATGTTCCCTCTCACTCCCAGATCTCTCAAGTTGCATCAGATATCCGACATTACGAAAAAGTCATTATCCAAACTCTTGACGGCACCTCTTCATCTTCTTATTCCTCCTACTCTTGGTTACAGCTCATTCAGGACACCACCATCATTTTCAACCACACCCTTAACACCGCCAATTGTTTCTTGTGCGCATCACTAGAGCGCCCACTGCTGGCCGCCGTGCCCCTTATTATTTCCAACTACACCTTCCATGCAGAAAGACAACCCCTCTGCCCCCTGGCAGACATACCCCTATGGGAACCAGAATACGCAGATAATCTCACCATCCACCACTATGTAGGCCCAACTCCACCCCCCTCCAGCGCACTTCACTGCCTCCCTATCTACACCCCTACTTCAGGCTCTTAAGACTTTTACGCAACCAGGACACTTCTTTTAGTGTAATGGCAGTTTTTTCAACTCACTGCCTCCCAACTCCAATATACCCTGCATTCTCGTCACCCTAATCCCACGGCTTACACTTTACAGCATGGCAGAATTTCTTGAGCTCCAACCTCCCTTGCCCTTGCGCACAAAAAGGGCTGATTTCCTTCCCATCATGGCCGGTATCTCTTTGACCACCTCAGCCATTGGGGCAGGGTTTTCAGGAGGAGCCGTGGGTCACTCTCTATGGGCAGTGAGAAATCTAAACACCAAACTTGAGGGAGCCCTGACATCCACTGCTGATTCCCTAGCCTTTCTCCAAAGACAGGTCACGTCGCTAGCTAAGGTCACCCTTCAAAACCGGCGGGCCTTAGATCTGCTTACAGCTGAAAAGGGCAGGACCTGCGTCTTCCTTCGAGAAGAGTGCTGCTATTACATCAACGAATCCAGCTTGTAGAAACTTACATTACCAAACTCACCAACCTTGCCTCCAGCCTCCACTCTGCTTCCAGTTCCAACCCATTCTCTTCAATACTAACAAACCCCTTCCTCACATGGCTGTGGCCCATTGCAGGCCCCATAATAGTCATTCTTCTTGTCTGTCTCTTCTTACCCTGTATAATAAAGTTCATCAAATCCCAAGTCAGAAAAATCTCTAATCAAACTTTCAACCAGCTTTTACTCAGGAACTACCAGCTTCTGGCCACAGAAGATCCCTCACCCTCACGTGACCTCCTCACCACACACTGAGATGGACCCCTCTCTATGGAGGAAACTGTTCCTGGAAACAATGGCCACAGACTCCTGGCTTCTAGCACCCATATCGTCTTGGCACCATTAGAATCAACAAGTCCTCGACCTATGGTTACAGGGAACTTTCACTGATTTCCAACCTAAAGAAGTCCACATCTACTCATCCTTACTGTGGGGAATCCTATCAACCCTTTCCTCCCAATCCTTAAGCCCTCACTCCCTTCTCTGCCCCCGTTCAGCAGGAAGCAGTCAGAGAGAAAGCAACGTCCACAACCCCATAGAGTAGTAAGGGGGGGAATGAAGGGCCCCCACCCATAAGATGGCAAACTCACCCCTCGCTCCACCTAATCCCAGCACCTAGCCAACAGCCAACAGCCCCATAGAAGTAACACCACAATCACCCTATGCCCCTTCCTATATAACCCAGCACCTTTCCCTAATAAAGCGGATTTCTCCTGTGAATCGCTGCTGTGTGTCGCTCCTTTCCATTCACAGAGAACAACCTGAAGTTCCTAAAATATGCCTTATGATCTCATGCCTCCATACTTCACTATCTGCTGTTTTCTTCCTACAATGCCATCCCCCTGGTCTACTACCTCCTGCTATAATTACCTATGGATTTGAATGCTCCTTCATTAAACTATATAACCTTTCTGAGAGCAAATACTGTGTTATTTCTTATGGCATCCTGAGCACCAAGAAAAGTGCCTGGCAATAGTCAAGGACTCAATAAATAATGAAAGAGTGAAGAAATATTATTTATCTTGCCTGTATCAAGTTTCACATATCCCAGTCATTTTTACATCTAACATTCCCATATCTTTATTAGTATAACTTCTATGATAGAATAAAATAATTTCAAGTTAAATTTATAACAGAACCAGACATTTTTCATGCCAATAAAAATTACCGTTTTCTCAACTTATTCAAGTTATCTTTACCAGGAAGATTGTTTTCTAGTTTTCTACCATTCTGATTATAATACAATTCACTTTTTTCACCCTCTACCCATGCAGAGGAGAACTCACTGGCCATGTGAGTATGTTAGTTTGTTATTTTCAGAAGGTATCTTAGCCAGAATCTGCTCTGTCACCTCCAGGAAGTTTCCTCCAAATGAAGCATTTTTGGCAAGGATAGTGGTTCCCCTGGCGACAGCAGCAAAAATAAAAGCCAAGACTTCAATCTATTAAAAGGAAAAAAGACACACAAGACCTAGAATATTTCTTTGACATGACCTTTCAAAACTAACTTACTATCATTTACCAACATCTGTCTGGAGACAGTACTGTCCAAGGCACTATAACATTAATATCACAGACTTAATAATGGGCTCAACAAGGTCACAGTCTTGTACAAATTTCTGACCTAAACCACACTGATATGCATACATACATAAACATACCAAATATGTATATATGCATATATACATATATATATACACTTTTGTGTGTGTATAATGTAATGCATATATGATACACACACGTACATTTCATTAATAGGCTGCCTTTATAAATTGTGCACCACAGACTAATATCACCCTTTGGAAAGTACTGACCATGGACAGCAAAGGGACATAACAATGTCTTCATTCCTTAATACAGTAATCCCCTCCTGATAAATTAGTCCTAGGTTTACAGTTAAGTGGAAGTTAGACTCCAGATTCACAAAGATACCTAATACCAGTAACAGCCCATATTTATTACGTGCTTACTGTGTGCTGGGCACCACAGTAAGCACTTCACAATTATTACCTCATTTAATTCTTAACTCAATGAAATTATGTACTTTATCATACTAACATTAATATGAAGAAACTGAAGTATGGGAAACCTACACAAATTGCCCAAAATTACACAGCTACCAAGTGCTAAGAGCTGGGATTGAAACCCAGACAGTGTGGTTCCAGAACACACAATCTTATCACTATACTGTGCACTGCCTCTCTTCCAAAGGCATTATCCATAATACAAACAAGTGAAAATAACACAAACATTCCACAAGAGAAATGGTTCTGTAAATCATGGTAAAGTCTATCATTAAAAAACATTTCTAAAACAATAAACTACATGAGTTGAAGATAACTTTTATCATGTTTATGAATGTGTACTAGTTTTCCCATGCTGTTTTTCTTAGCCAGCAGTACAAACTTATAAAATGAAATTAACAAATGCCTTCCTATTCTTCAACCTGTTGTTAACATGTTTAGTTTCATCCAATAAACCAGTGCTTCTTAAACTGTACTTTGAATGAGTTATCTTAGGTGACAGAGTTAGAGTCACCTGGTAAAAAACAAAATTCTTGGCATCATCTCTTGAAATTCTGATTTGGTGGGCCTCAGGTGGGGTCCTAAAATAAGTATTTAAGGGAGGTCTTGCTGTACACATTTGATTCACACAACCATGTTTTGTGAAACATCTTTATGTGAAGGAACCCACTGATTGCTTCTTGGAATCCCAGCACTGACAGACAGCACACTATTCATTGAGCGTGTTCTGCATAGTTATGTACTCAGTCATCTTTTTTCTGGATTTATCCTGACACATATGTAGCAAGTTGTAATCTCCAAATCACTTCCTCATACATTATATTTCTTGATCCTAAAAACCTCCAACGATCCTGAAACATTCTAGGTACTGCTCCATTTCTTAGAATGATCATATGCATACTATCTCTGCTTATCTACCCCCTTTTAACTCTTCAACTTACTATAATCTGGCGTTTGCCCTCAACACTCCACAAAACCATCCTTACTAAGATCACCAAGAGCCTCTATGCTGAAAAATTCAGTGGTCCCTTCTCTGTTCTCATCTGACTTGACCTCTCAGGAACAGTCAGCCCTGCTAAAGTTAATTCTTGAAATACTCCTACATATGTAGCTGCTCCTTCTGTTTCCTTGCTGAGTTCTCCTTAGCTGAACTCTAAATGTTTATTTGTGGGGAATGGTTCTGCACTCCTTGATCCCTAGATGAGCTCATCTAGACCTGACATTTTAAACATGATTTGCTTGCTAAAGATATACTGGATACAGAAAAAAACTAAAAGCACAACCAAAATTGAGGGAAAACCAAAGATAAAACATAAAATGCAGATAGTTGAAGGAAAGGAAGATGAATAGGGATCCACAAAGAAGACTGAGGAGCATCAGCTGGAAAAGTAAGAGGAAACCCAGAAGAGTGTGGTGGCCTGAAAGACAAAGAAAAAAAAGAATCAAAAAGAAACAAGTGTCAGCTCCTAGCTGTGTTCACTGATGCACAGTATGGAGACTGTAAAAGTCAATTAATTTTATAAGGTCATTGATTAGGGTCAAAGAGCAGTGGAGTGGAACAAAAAGACAAAGAGAAATAGGAAGAAGAAATCATATGGTCCCTGAGGCATACATACGAAGGAGTACACACCTCAGTCCCTTAGCCACTTCAAGAGTTAAACTGACTTTGCAACAATACAAAAAGACCTACTGTCTTATCAACTGAAATGAGGCAATTGCTTAAAATGCTTATGTGATCTTCAACTGTATTAAGAAATGTGGGTTTTTGCACAGGTGACTGTGGGGGGAGAAGCAGCAGCTGGCTGTTTATTGTGGTGGGGAGAACTTGGAGCTGCACTGGCAGCCAGGGAATAGGAGAACCTGAAGCTCTTAAAAGTTCCCGACCTACTGGGCTGAGTGTGCCACTATACTGAGTGCTAGGTAGAACATATGTGTAATACTGTTTAATTCCAGGTATAGCACTTCAAGACTGGATGAAAGAACAACAGTATGGGTGAAAGACATGGGCACTGTATCATTTCAAGAATAGCTAGAGGAAGTAGAAATGTTTCACATAAAAAAAAAGACTTAAGGGAACATGACAGCAGTCTTCAAGTTTATATGAAGTACAGACATATGGAGAAGGAAAAAAGATGGTGGCATGAGAAGTTAGACAGAAATCTTCTCCCCAAACCACAAATAATATGAAAATACAGCAAATACAACTATTCCTAAAAGAGTGACCAGAAATAAGATTGCACCAGCCAGTCTACATATGCAAAAAGAGAATATCTCACAGAAAAGGGCAGAATAATAAAACTGTGACCCAGGAGGACCTGAGCCCTGCCCCCACTCCAGCTCTTCAGTGGTAGGAAGAGAATCAGTGCAGTGAGAGAGGAGAAGCCAAGGACTACTAAATATCCAGCCCTAGAAATCTACTCTGTGAGCACAAACCAAGACTGCATAGTGCTCTGGAGATTAAAGGGGCTGAAAAACAAAGTCAGAGACTATGACTGAAGACAGGTAGACAGGTTCCCACAACTGGCTGCCCTGGGACAAAAGAATGGAGGGTGCTTTGAAAGACTTCCCGACAGTGACAGGCTCCTTAAAGGGCAAGGATTCAGGAGAAGGAACAAGTGGACAAAATTGTACCGGCACACTCAGCCAAGCAGGTTGGGAACTTTCAATAGCTTCAGGTAAAACGTTCCCCTGCTCCCATGAGGGGCAGCCCTGAGGCCGCTTACTGCAATCAAGCAGCCTGCTGCTTCTTCCTCCATGCCAGCAACTGTGAGAAAACCCACTGCCCCTGTCATCACTCCTGACGAGCTGGAAGGCAGCCAGCCTACTGCAACTACACAGCTTATCACCGAGGCTGCCCCCTGCATGTGGCTCAGAGGTCCTGATAGTAGAGGCACGCACTGTGGCCAGAAATCAGGAAAGGGCTTTGCCCTCCTGAGAGACACCCACACTGTTTGCCTGTGACCCTGGCCATCGCTCTAGGTCAGCCTAGGGCCTAGGGGGAGGGCAGCCCTGCTTATGGCAGCTTACGGCCTTAATGCAGAAGCTGCCCCCTGCCAGCAAGTCACTGAACCTGACAGAGGAGGTAGGAACTGTGGCTGCGAAGCAGGAAAGGGCATGCTTTTTAGGGTAGACACAGGCACCACTCAGCTGCAAACAATGCCATCACTCCAGGTACTGACCAGCTCCAAAAAGCAGAGCTTCTGGGCACTAGAGGGTGCTGCCTAAACAAACCTAATATTTCTCACTATCCAATATGATTATGAAAAGACAGAATAACCGTGTTAATTCAAAATCCCTAAAAAAACAGAAATAGGGCTCAGTGAGACTGAAATGACCAATCTTACTGAGAAAGAATTCAAAATAAAAGGCATAAGTATGCTAATGAAGCTACAGGAAAATATTCAAGGGCTAAGGGATGAATTCAGGAGGGAGACAGACACCTTAAAAATACAGTAGATGAAACATAAAATAGACATTTAAAAGCAGGTTAGATGAGATTGAGGAGACAGCAAATGAAATAGTAATGAGAGAACAGGAATACAAAGAAGCTGAGGCAGAGAGAGAAAAAAGGATCCCTAGGAATGAAAGAATTTTAAGAGAACTATGTGACCAATCCAAACAGAACAATATTCTCATTATAGGGGTACCAGAAGAAGAAGAGACAGAAAAAGGGATAAAAGTGTTCTTGAAGAAAGAATTGCTGAAAACTTGCCCAATCTGGGGAAGGAGATACTCTCTCAGACCATGCAGGTGCACATATCTCCCAACACAAGGGACCCAAGGAAGACAACACCAAGGCATATAATAATTAAAATGGCAAAGATTAAGGAGAAGGACAGAGTATTAAAGGCAGCCAGAGAGAGAAAAAGATCACCTACAACGGAAAACCCATCAGGCTATCAGACTTCTCAGTAGAAACCTTACAGGCCAGAAGGGAGTGGCATGATGTATTCAATGCAATGAAACAGAAGGGCCTTGAACCAAGATTACTCTACCCAGCAAGGTTACCACTTAAATTTGAAGGAGGGATTAAACAATTACCAGGTAAACAAAATTTGAGGTAATTCACCTCCCAAAAACCATCTCTACAGTGTATTTTCAAGGTATTGCTCTAGATGGAAGTGCTCCAAAGGCTTAATAGCTGTTGACATAAAAAATAAAACCACAGTAAAGGAAGTAGGCCAATTACTAGTTAAATGAAAAATGAAATCAGCTACCCACAAAGTTCAGTCAAAGGATACACAAAGAGTACAGAATATGACACCTAACATATAGAGGGTGGAGGAGAAAGAAAAAGAGGGGAGAGAAAAAAGAATCTTCAGATTGTGTTAATAATAGCATAATAAGTGAGTTAAGTTATATGGTTAGATAGTAAAGAAGCTGTCCTTGAACCTTTGGTAACCACGAATCCAAAGCCAGCAATGGCAATAACTATGTATCTATCGATAATCCCCTGTAATGTAAATGGACTGAATGCACCAATCAAAAGACATGGAGTCACGGAATGGATGAAAAAGCAAGGTCCATCTATATGCTGCCTACAAGAGGCTCACTTCAAACCCAAAGACATACACAGACTAAAAGTGAAGGGATGGAAAAAGATATTTCATGAAAACAAGCAAACAATACGGAGAAAAAAGCAGGAGTTGCAATAGTTGTATCACATAAAATAGACTTCAAAACAAATAAAGTGCCAAGAGACAATGAAGGACATTATATAATAATAAAGGGGTCAGTCCAACAAGAGGATACAGCCATTATAAATAGCTATGCACTGTAGATACACCAGCAGTTAAACTCACTCTAATTTGGTTCCTTCTTAAGCTTAATATATAGCCAAAACCAATCTAAGAGAAAAGAACAATAGGTACTACATCTTGGAACAGGGTATGAGTCATGAGTGGTGTGACAATGACTGCAAACAGTTCTCCTGATCCTTTCTGGGGAAAACACAGATAAGGAACACAGCTTGAGATTCACGTGGCAGTTTAACTTGAGGAGACATAGGGTAAACTTGAACAGGATTAGTTTGCTCAATGATAAAACAAATCCTATAATCCTGTCTATTTGCTTGCTGTAACTTAATAAAACTGCAGGGGAGCACTGATTTGGTGCTTAGTCTTAAGAGGAAGTCTAAGCCCTCTGCATTAAATGTCATTCTGACTCGGTTTCTCATTTTCGTGGTCCCTGACTGCAACAACGCACCCAACATAGGAGCACCCAAATATGTGCAACAGATATTAACAGAATTAAAGGGATAAATAGGATGCAATGCATTCATTTTAGGAGACTTCAACATACCAATCACTCCAAAGGACAGATTAACATGACAGAAAATAAATAAGGACACAGAGGCACTGAACAATGTACTAGAACAGATGGATCTAACAGACATCTACAGAACACTCCACCCAAAAGCAACAGGATACACATTCTTCTCAAGTGCACATGGAACATTTTCCAGAACAGACAACACACTAGGCCACAAAAAGAGCCTCAGCAAATTCAAAAACACAGAAATTGTACCAATCAACCTCTCAAATCACAAAGGTATGAAACTAGAAATAAATCGTACCAAGAAAACAAATGGGCTCACAAACACATGGAAACTTAACAACATGCTCCTAAATAATCAATGGCTCAATGACCAAATTAAAACAGAGATCAAGCACTAAACTGAGACAAATGAAGACAACAGCTCAACACCCCAATTTCTGTGGGAGGAAGTGAAGGCAGTTCTAAGAGGAAAGAATATAGCAATTTGGGCCTATTTAAAAAAGGAACAACAATCCCAAGTGAACATTTTAAATTCACAATTAATGAAACTGGAAAAAGAAGAGCAAATGGGGCCCAAAGTCAGTAGTAGAAGAAAGGACATAATAAAGATCACAGAAGAAATAAAATCAAGAATAAAAAAACAATAGAAAGAATTCATAAAACCAAGAGCTGGTTCATTGAGAAAAACAACAAAACAGATAAACCCACAGCCAAATTTAACAAGAAAAAAAGAGAGTCTACACACATAAACAGAATCATAAATGAGAATGGAAAAATCACTATGGACACCACAGAACTACAAAGAATTATGAGAAAATACTATGAGAAGTTACAAGCTAACAAATTGAGGAACCTATAAGAAATGGAAAACTTTCTAGAAAAATACAACTTTCCAAGAGTGACCCAGGAAGAAACAGAAAATCTGAACAGACCAATTACCAGCAATGTAATTGAATCAGTAATAAAAAAACAACCCAAGAACAAAACTCCCAGACAAGATGGCTTTACCACTGAATTTTATCAGACATTTCAAGAAGACCTAATACCCAAAGCATGCTTAAAGTTTTCCAAAAAGTAGAACAGGCATGAATACTTTCAAACTCATTCTATGAAGCCAGCATCACTTTAATAGCAAAACCAGGGAAAGACACCACAAAAAAAAAGAAAATTACAGACCAATATCCCTGATGAACAGAGATACAAAAGTACTCAACAAAATATTAGCAAACTGAATTCAAATATACATCAAAAAGATCATACACAATGACCAAGTTGGATTCACTCCAGGAATGCAAGGATGGTACAACATTGGAAAATCCATCAACATCATCCACATCAATAAAAAGAAGGACAGAAATAACACTATCGTCTCCATAGATGCTGAAAAAGCATTTGACAAAGTTCAACACGGATTCATGATAAAAACTCTCAATAAAATGGATATAGAGGGCAAGTACCTCAACATAATAAAGGTCATATACAACAAACCCACAGCCAACATCATACTTAACAGTGAAAAGCTGAAAGTTTTCCTCTAATATAGGAAACAACACAAGGAGGCACATTCTCCTCAATGTTATTCAGCATAGTACTGCAGGTCCTAGCTATGGCAATCAGATAACACAAAGAAATAAAAGGCATCCAGATAGGTAAGGTAGAAGTTAAACTGTCCCTGTTTGCACATGCCATGATATTGTACATAAAAAACCGTAAAGACTCCACTCTAAACTACTAGAACTAGTATCTGAATTCAGCAAAGTTGCAGGATACAAATTTCTTTTTTACAGGGCATCTCTCATATTTATTGATCAAATGGTTGTTAACAACAATAAAATTCTGTATAGGGGACTCAATGCACAATCATTAATCAACCCCAAGCCTAATTCTCAACAGTCTCCAATCTTCTGAAGCATAACGAACAAGTTCTTACACGGTGAACAAGTTCTTATATAGTGAATAAGTTCTTACATGGTGAACAGTGCAAGGGCAGTCATATCACAGAAACTTTAGGTTTTGATCACGCATCATGAACTATAAACAATCAAGTCAGATATGATTATTTGTTTGATTTTTATACTTGATTTATATGTGAATCCTACATTTCTCCCTTAATATTATTATTTTTTTTTAATAAAATACTGCAATGGTAGGTAGATGCAAGATAAAGGTAGAAAACATAATTTAGTGTTGTAAGAGGGCAAATGTAGATGATCAGGTCTGTGCCTACAGACTAAGTATTGATCCAAACTAGACAAGAGCAACAAAACAGGATACAAAATTAATACACAGAAATCTGTCGCACTCCTATACACTAATGATGAACTAACAGAAAGAGAAATCAGGAAAACAATTCCATTCAAAATTGCAGCAAAAAGAATAAAATACCTAGGAATAAACCTAACCAAGGAGGTAAAAGACCTATTCTCTGAAAACTACAAGACACTCATGAGAGAAATTAAAGAAGAAACCAGTAAATGGAAACATATAAATGCTCATGGATAGGAAGAATTAATATTGCCAAAATAGCCATCCTGCCTAAAGCAATCTACAGATTCAAATACCAACAGCATTCTTCAACAAACTACAGCAAATAGTCCTAAAATTCATATGTAACCACAAAAAACCCCAAATAGCCAAAGAATAAAGCTGGGGGATTACACTCTCCAACTTCAACCTCTACTACAAAGCCACT
Source organism: Manis javanica (assembly GCF_040802235.1). Classification (NCBI taxonomy): domain Eukaryota; kingdom Metazoa; phylum Chordata; class Mammalia; order Pholidota; family Manidae; genus Manis; species Manis javanica. The sequence goes on from NC_133175.1 coordinate 2,820,050, forward strand.
ATAATCAAGACAATTTGGTACTGGCACAACAGACCCATAGACCAAAGGAACAGAGAAGATAGCCTACATATAAACTCAAGCATATAGGTCAATTAATATATGATAAAGGAGCCACAGACATACAATGGGGAAATGAGAGCCTCTTTAACAACTGGTACTGGGAAAACTGGACAACCATATGTGAGAGAATGATACTGGATTGTCGTCTCCATGCACAAAAGTAAATTCAAAATGTATCAAAGATCTGAATGTAAGTCATAAAAACATAAAACTCTTAGAGGAAAACACAGGTACCGAGGTTTTCCGACCCCAGTGCTGTGCCCCGTCACCCAAACATACCTGAAATCTTGTGGATCAAGGAAATGGAAAATTTAATCGAATGATTCTATGTTGGGGTGAAGTACATGGCAGCAGTATCCATGATCACGCAAACTTCCACTGCTTTCTGAAGATGCTGCAGGGAAATCTGAAGGGAGACATTATTTGCCTGGCCTGACAAAAAGTCCAATGAGATGATGAAGAACTCTGAAAGAACCTTGAGGGAAAAACCAGTGTGCCTACATCAATGATTCCATTGGCTTACATTGAGTAGAAAATATTAGCCATAAGGAACCTGCTTTGAGCTTGCACTTACTTGTACAGCCCACCTTTTGATACATGCCATGCCTTTGATCAGAGAACAGGACATAGAAACAAAGTCACCATGACATTCCACAGCAAATTTGGAATCAAGACTCCATTTACAACTTCAGAATCCCTGGGGAACAACTAAGGAGGACCAGATCCTCTGAGCATTTACTTTAAGTTCTGCTGAGTTTTGTCTTTGACAATAGGGCTTCCCACCATTTGCTGTCCAATAATATACTTTACAAAGCCAATACTTAGATCTCCAGTAAGGAAGATGCTAATTATAGGACATTAAGTAAGCAAATACTGCCTAAGCTACTGCAGAAGAAAAATCACATTAAAAAAAAGAAAAGCAAGTGCTCTTCTATAATTAGCAATAAATTAAAACCAGAAACTGAAGACATCACATGCCAAGCCTTTTTACTTGAAGGACTAAATGTAGGTGTCTTTAATATACCTTGTATATTATTAATATTTGAAGAGGATTTTTTGAATCTGTAGACTTTACTTTTTCACTCTTATTTTACAAGTTCCTGTTCCATAAATAATAGGGTATTGAAGATAAACTTCAGACTCTTTGCTGTTTGGTAAAGAAATGAAGGGCAGAAGATTTAGAAAAGTACAGGTACCCAAACCCACAAATAGTTAACTATATAAACTCGTATTTTTGTGTCCAGTGCTTACAAAGATTTTGTACTGTTGCCAAAATTGCCCAATAATTTTAATAAAGCTGGATTTGAACACAGACACACAAACAAAAAAAAAAAAACATAGGCAAAAATCTCCTTAATATAAACATGAGCAACTTTTTCCTGAATGTATCTTCTTGAGCAAGGGAAACAAAATAAAAAATGAACAAATGAGACTACATCAAACCAAAAAGCTCTGTACAGTAAAGGACACCATTAACAGAAGAAAAAGGCATCCTACAGTATGGGAGAATATATTTGTAAATGACATATCCGACAAGGGGTTAAAATCTAAAATATATAAAGAATTCACACACCTCAACACTGAAAAAACAAATAACCCTATTAAAAAATGGGCAGAGGATATGAACAGACACTTCTCCAGAGAAGAAATTCAGATGGCCAATATGCACATGAAAAGATGCCTCACATCACTAGTTATCAGGGAAATGCAAATTAAAACCACAATGAGATATCATCTCAGACGAGTAAGGATGGCCAACATAAAAAAGACTAGGAACAACAAATGCTAGCGAGGACGAGGGGAAAGGGGAACCTTTCTACACTACTGGTGGGAATGTAAACTAGTTAAACCATTGTGGAAAGCAACATGGAGGTCCCTCAAGAAACTAAAAATAGAAATATCATTTGACCCAGGAATTCCACTCCTAGGAATTTACCCTAAGAATGTAGGATCTCAGTTTCAAAAAGACATATGCACCCGTATGTTTATTGCAGCACTCTTTACAGCCAAGAAATGGAAGCAACATAAGTGTCCAACAGTAGCTGAATGGATAAAGAAGATGTGGTGCATATACACAATGCAATATTATTCAGCCATAAGAAGAAAACAAATCCTACCATTTGCAACAACATGGATGAAGCTAGAGGGTATTATGCTCAGTGAAATAAGCCAGGCAGAGAAAGACAAGTATCAAATGATTTCACTCATCTGTGGAGTATAACAAAGCAAAAAGTGAAGGAATGAAACAGCAGCACATTCACAGAACCCAAGAACGGACTAACAGTCATCAAAGGGAAGGGTGTTGGGGAGGGTGGGTGGGAAGGGAGGGATAATGGGATTAAGGGGTCTTATGATTAGTACACATAATATGGGGGTGCATGAGGAAGTCTAGCATAGGAAAGATAAGTGACTCGATAGCATCTTACTATGGTGATGGACAGTGACTGTAATGGGGTATGTGGTGGGGACGTTATAATAGGGGGAATGTAGTAACCACAATATTGCTCATGTGACATCTGAGCATAAGATTATATATCATCGATACTTGAATAAAAAAATACAGTCACCTGGAACATGCAGATTATATGGCATATAAGAATAATAGATTTGTTATAGGGAAGCAGTGTTTTGTTCCATAAAAGTGGTCCCCAATTTTAAAATGCCTGTTAAACATTAGATACAGAGCAAAGAGAAACTTTCCTTTCCTCTTAGATGTCACTAAAAGAAATTTCTTACTCTCTTCTATACTGTTAAAAATCCCACCTATATTCAAGTCTCATCTGCTTCCACTGTTAACTCTCTCACAATAGAATCTGCAAATGTCTTGATGAGTAGTGGAATAATAGAAACAATTGTGGCAGAAAGAATACTGCATTTAAAGTCAGAAAACCTGCCTCTGGCTAATTATGGGCAGTATGTGAGTGCCTAACAAACCATACAGTGCTATATATAAATATAATATTCAAGAAGAAAAAAGGATGATGAGATAAGCCTGAGAGAAACCAAAAAAACCATAATGGAATATAAAGGAAAGCTGTGTTCCAATAGTGTTCTTCCCTATTCTCTTAGCCACTCCTCACTCAGTCCCAGAGCCACCATCCAATTCTACTTCATTCCTATTAAGAATACTCTTTGAGTTTCCTGTGGCTGCTGTGACAAGTGCCAAATGCTGCAAGGCTTGAAACAACAGAAATTTATTGTCTCCCAGTTTTGTAGGCCAGAAGCCTCAAATCAAGATGTTGGCAGGGCCATACTTCCTCTGAAATCTGTAGGAGAGAATCCTTCCTTGTCTCTTCCTAGCTTCTGGTGTTTTGCGAACAATACCTGGTGTTCCTTGGCTTGCATATACATCTCTGATTCCATAGTCACTGGCATTCTCTGTGTCTCTTATCTTGTTACAAGGACATTCTGTTACTCGAGTATGGCTTCATTTTAACTTACATCTTAATTACATCTGCAAAGACTCTATTTCCAAATAAGGAAATTACATACATTCACAGTTACCAGGGGTCAGATTTCAACATACCTTTTTTGAGGACACAACAAACCCTCATCTTAGAAGCTCACCACTCATCCCAAATCACTCCTACTCTCCCCTCTCCACATATTCATAATACCCCTTCTTGCCTCCCTTTTCTCTCCAAAATCTCTCACCATCTCTTTCCTTACTCACGTGGAGGTCTGCCCTTAGAGCTCTGGGCCAAAGGGCAACTTCCAAGAGCTTGGAGTTAGAAAGGTCTGCTTTTATTGCCCAGAAGGTTCCAAGAAAAGAACATTTTTGTTCCAATTGCCAGGATTTAAAAAATAGATGGTACGGGGGAATGCAGATGAGAATTACCGATGCAGTTTTTTATAAAAGAACTATTATAAATTGTAGTAAAGTTCTTTAAGTCCATTAACTTAGCTGTTAAGTAAGGCATGCTGATTGGTCTAACAACTGCATTATTTATAAAGGAAATGTCATGAACAGCATTATTTATAAAGGAAAATGCATCCAGAGTTTCAAACAATAATCTTAGGAAGGATCTTTTGGAATATATCCATTTGTAAGTAAGGGGGGCTGCCTGTACTAAAGAAAAAAAAAAGTAACAAAATAGTTTGACAATGATGCACACACTCCTCTTCAGTGGAGGCCTCTTCATGTGGAGGACAGTTTCAGGGAACTGAGCAAAGAAAAAAACCAAGTCAGGATTTCTCACACTTACATCCATGTATTCTGAGAAATTTTTTAATGCTGTATTTTTATTTTGATAACATTAAAAATGTATATAAGTATTCTGGATCATCTATATTTATACCTTATAAATGAGTTAACACACACACAATCTGATGCTATATTTGTGTTGTGAAGGTACAGGTGCCAGGAAATTCCCTAAAAAGACAATGCTTAATTTTTAATGTTTTAGAAGCATGTCTGGCTGCTCTGAGTTTGGTATATCATAAAATCATAATGACAATCATGACTCAAACACTCTGGTGTTCCTGTTGTGTTATTAAATCAGTTATAAAAACAAAATTTATCCATTGCCATAACAATTTACAATCAAAAGATATCTGCGTGGGAAAAAACCTTTCAAGAACTGAGATCTTTTATCTGAGATTCTGAAAATGATAGTGTGGCAGAATATCAACATGTAGGTCATCTCATGCTAAGGAAAAAAGTAATACTCAAAGATGTGTTTGTGCGAGGTAGAAACCAAATGATACCATAATGTGCTGTATGAACAAACATTGTGAAACTGTTCAAACAGGAAAAAAAAAGTGTAAGAATCAACTCGTAACATACCATATGGCAATAGTCGAGGAAAAATCAAAAGAAAGCTTTCTGTATCATTATTTACATTATTGCAAAGGGATGTATGTTGTTAATGACATATGTTTAATGTATGTGTTAAACATTCAGGTCATTAACAGAATGTTTCTTAGGAAATACACAATGGAAATTAGATTTTTTCCATCCTGGGCATACTATTAATCTGGTCAATTAAATTAAATGGGGGTGGAGGCATTGAAAGCTCTTAAGAAAGAAATGTGAACTCATTTTCAGGGAAGCTATGGAACAAGAGAAGGCACAGAAGTGAGAACAAGCTAGGAAAGATAAATAAACCAGTCTGATGAGATAGAATTGTCCACATTTGGTGAATGAGAAGTTTAGGGATATGTTTAATGGCCTTATATACAGAAGACCTTGTATAAATTAATTTGGGTTGGATCAAATAGTTTTCCCATTTCAGTTCAACAATGCGTTATAAGTGTTTACTATATGGCAGCCAATATACAATATAGTAGGCACTGGAGGTATGAAGGCCAATATGAACGGACCTCTATAGTCAAGGGAGCCATAGTACAATAGGGAACACAGACGTTAGTAAATGCAATAAAGTATAATGACTGGATAGTCTAAAAATGTACACAATTGTTCAGGAGTTTCTTACAAGTTTGGTGCTTATCTCACCTTGGATGAAGGAAGAAATAATGCAGGTGCCAGCCTACTATTAGGAAATTTCTCCGTATACTGTTACAATTATTTCTCCTAGGAAGAGAGGTCAAAGGGTCAATTTTATCTTCACTACATCCCCAGGGCCCAGTACAGCAACTGGCATATAATAGTCCCTCAATTATTTGAATAAATGAATGAACCCTGAGCATGTTTTGGTTTTAAATATACTATAAATGATATATAACTTTATATTCAGTAAGTAAGAAGAATATTTTCTAACTCCCCAAGTAAGACAACGGAATTGAGCTGAGAGTAATCCAAACCCCAACCCTTCTGTCTGGGATTTTAAAAGGAAATACCACCAATTCAAATGTAATATCCTTAGAGAAGACAGAAGAATGATAAGCAAACATTGATAATGACAGAGGAAAAGAGGGGTTTATGAAAAGCCTGAAGTCTGGTCATGGATCAAGACTATTCTTTTTGATACTACAAATATTCTTTTTCTGTGATGCTGTAAGAACAAACCCAATCCCTCTGATTTCCTCAGGATAGGTGCCTACCCAGTCAAGTCATCTACCTGTTCCATTTTTCATTAACCACTACCACCATCTAATATCATGTTGACTATTCCTGTTTGCCCCCTCACATATATAAATACATAAACTACTGAGAATAGTGATATCCTATGTCTTATTTTTAGCGATATTCCTTGCACTTAGAAGTGTCTAGCTAGCACCTATTAGCCATTCAATAAATACTTGTTAGACATATGAGTGGGTCTGCTCTCAGCCACAGCTATTCAAATGTAAAGAATGTCCCAAACATGACAGGTTCTCTGGGTTCAAGGGTGGGACAATGAGGGTGCAGAAGTTCACAGCAATTAATAAGTAAGGAAGGAAAATAAAGAAAGGAAAAAGTAGGAAGGAAGAAAGAAAAGTACTTGATAACTGATTGCTTGTGGGGGTTTTGGGAAAGTAAGATGTGAAGTGTTTACCAAAGACAGCACATGGTCAGAGTTTGTTAAATATCGGTCAATAATAACAAAAACATAAGGGTATGACGCTGAGGGAACACTGGGCGGAGAGACACAGAGTTCCTATCCGAACCGAGAAAAAGGAGGATGTCAACACTGGGCGGTGGAGGAGAGACACGCAGAGGGCTAGAAACCTACGAAGGATCTCAGAAGTAGGAGGTCAATCAGAACAGTGACGTCAGTGAAACAAGGGCGTAACGGGTTTTTAGGAGACTCCAGAGATTTCAACATCAAATTCTACGGAAAGGTCTTGCACAATGCGAACAGAGGGAAAGTTAATCTTTTTCTTTCCTCGTGTAATAAAAATTAAGTGACGCATTCTGGCAGTCTTTAACTCGAGGCCGTCTCCGCAACATCAAACGCACTTCGCCAAAACTAGACCTGCCTGACAACTGGAACAGTAGACACCACAGAAGCCCGAGTCACCCCCTGCACGGCCACCTCACTCCACCCTAGCACCTCCTCGTTAACACTTCTGACCTCCCTCCGCCGTCGTCTCCCCGCCTCAGACCATGCGTGCTCCTCTCCATTAGCTGTCCAGGCACCCACTGAGAGGACGCGGAATCGGAAGAGTGGGGAGCGGATGGACGCAGGGTCGCGAACTCCTTGCTCCCGAAAGACGATGGCACCAGTCGCCGCCGGCTTCCGCGTAAAGATGCCCCGCCGGCGCGCGGCCTCCTGGGAATGCGAGCGCTCCTCCAATGGGAGCGGACGGCGGTGCGGGACCTGCTGCGTACTCAGCTCCTGCACGTCCCAAGAGCCGCACTGTCTTCCGGGAATGGTAGTTCTGACTAGTATATCGCCGAGATCGCCTCACGTTGGGTCAATTCCGCTTGTCGTAAACAACATCAAGCGCTATTTCTTCGGAAAAAGAGACGGTACAGAGCCAGAAATAGTCCACCATCATTGAGTCGGCGTAGTAAATGAAGAGCCGAGCTTGTCCTCCTGCCATCTCCACTTTTAGTCTCAGAAGGTAATACCGCCTGTGACTTCACAAAACAGAATTGACCTGACCGGAACTCTCAAATCTTGCCACGAAATTTTCTAACCACCTTGGACGCCTCAAAAACCCTTTCTCTCGCCTATTGCAATAGCAATAATTATTATTAAGTATTACAATATTATTAATTTAGATTGTACTGTTACTGTTCTAAGAATTATTTTTTTAAAACTACTCCCCTTTGATCTAAGCTCCCGTGCCCTTTACATCCCTATTCTCTCTTGTCAGCTCAGAGTCTAGCTCTACTGAATGACCCTTTTGACTTGTCGATGGCGCCATGCTTCCTGCTTCTTTATTATAAGCATTTAAATAATGTCAAAGTTTCTCTCATCTAAAATATTCTGAAGTCTCCTTTCTCACCCCACATCCGCCAAACTCCCACCACGCACAAACTTAACGAGGTGGTGTCTCTCCCACTTCTTTCCACTCAAAATTCTCAACAGTGTTGTGAAAATAAATGGACAATTGTCAACCATTAACATACTTCAACTCTGCAGGATTTTACGTTGATTATTCCCTCCTTATTGAAACCATCTGCTTCAGTTTGAGCTGCTTTGACAAAATACCATAGACCAGATGACTTAACTGGAAGAAATGTATTTCTCACAGTTCTGCAGGCTGAGAATTTTTAGGCCAGGGTACCAGTATGATCTGGTTCTGGTGAAAACTTGCTTCCTGGCTTGCAGACTTAAGCCCACTTTCTATTTCCTCCGTGGTGGAGAGACATGATCTCTCATAAAAGCACTAATCCTATTTATGAAGCTCCACCCTCATGACCTTGTCACCTCCCCACAGTCCTGAGGATCAGGGCTCCAACATAAAAATTTGGTGGGGAGCGGAAACCATATTCATTTCATAGCACTTTCTAAGATGCTACACTCTCCTGGTTACCTTCCCATTTCTGTGGCAGCTCCTCATTTTCCTTTGAAATGTTAATGCTCTGTAGGACTCTGCCTTACACACTGTTCTTATTCTTTACAATGTTCTTGGGTGATCTTAACCATTCCCATTGCTTTTGTTGTCATCCGTATGCTGTTTTCCTTATACAGAAGCCCAGACAAGATATCTGTAACACAGACTGAAATACCTAGTGAGAGTTAAGCATCTTAAAGCTTAAGGTAGCCTCAATTGACCTAAAATGTTTCTACTCTCCCCTCTCCCATAACATGCTCCTTCTCCTCTAATGTCATCTCAGTGAATGGCACAACCGTGCAATCAGTTGCCCACACCAGAAAACTGGGTATCATTTTGAATGCTTTCACTCCCTCAAAGCTCTTATCCAAGCAATCAGCAAGCCTTATTAATTCTATCTTCTAAATATCTCACTTGTCAAGCTTCAGTTTTCTCTTCATTAAAACGACTATAGTAATAGTACCTTTTTTCGATGATTGTTGCAATGATTAGTGAGCAATATATTGTGCCAGACAGAGAGTAAGCACTCAAGGACAACAAGTATTTATTGAACAAGCATCACGTTTGTCATGAGTTTTCCTTCATTAGTCTTTACATAATGTTAGCTAGCATTTACTTTTATTTAGCTCATATTTACAGAGAAAGAAAAGGAAAAACAAGAAATGGTGAGAAAACCAAGAAATTATGTAAAAGTTACCCCCACTCAATTCATCAGTGGTTTTCCAAGCATGACAAAATATAGTAGTAGTCTTGAGGAACTATACACATGGTTCTACTCTAATAAGTGTAGGATATACCTTAGTTATATCCTTCAGGGCTATAGAGACCCTGAAGTACATTCAAAGAATTGAGACTAAAATTATCTGGACACTAAACATCAGAAGAAATGCCTCTGTACCTGTAGTATCTCCTTCACCATCTTCTCCCTTCCCGAACTCATTGTTACTTGAGATGGCACTATCTAAAACAAAATCTTACCAACTCCAAACCTACTTAAAACCTTCACTGGCTCACCATTATATACAAGGTAAAGTCTAGGATTCTCAAAAGAGAATACAAGGCCCTCTGTGATCTGACCTTATTTTTACCTATCCTGTTTAATATTCTTCTCTCACCAACACACCTATTGTTCAAGCCATGTTCCTTCCTGTATGGTGTAATTCACCCATTCATCTATCCATTACTTCAACACATATTTACTAAGTGCCTGCTATGAGCCAGGCCTCTTCTGGATGCTGGAGATACATCAGGAACAAGACAAACAATGCCTTTGCTAACATTGAGTTAACACTTCAGTAACATGCTCTTTCATGCCTCAGTGCCTTTGCGCATGCTGCCTCTTCTGTCTAAATATTATTTATTCTTCAAGACCTATCTCAGTATTGCTTCTTCATTTTACAGCAAGGTATGTTTCTTTTTTCAGCTCTATCTACTCAAAAGTAAGAAGGTTTGCTTTTCATATTAATATTGATTTAACTTAATATTATTTAAGACACAACATAGTATCTTAAAATGAGTTTTGAAGCCAGACAGTCCTGAGTTAACAACTGTGTGAACCTTAACATCGCCTTAACTTAGAGGTTTTTAGAGCTCTGTAAAATCCCCTCTACTTACTCCATATACCCTCCTAAAGTATCTCATCCATGCTCCAGAATTTGTATCTCTAGCACAAGCTTTTACATTGGGAAATCAGGGAAGGTCCTTGAGGAGGTAACATTTTAGCTGAAGGCTGAATGTCAGGAAGGAATCAGCCACAAGAAGAAAGGAGGGAAAAGAAATAAAGGCAGAGTGACTGCAAGGTAGTGGAAGTGAGGGGTGAGTGACAGGGGAGGAGCTCACACTCGCCTTCTTCCTGCTTCTCAGGAGGCTACTTCCCACTTTCTGATCTTTGCGCCAGTTCTCTCTGCTTGGAATTCTTGTCTCTTGTGGCCAGAGAGTCTTGCAAGCCTGTGTAAGCCAGGAATAGGAGTTTGGATTTTATTATAAACATAATGGGGAATCACTAGAGAGGTTCAAGCAGAAGAGTGTAATGATATGATGTATGGGTTTAAAACATATATCTGACTTTTTCTGGCATAGCAATACACTGTCTATCCTGGTAATAAATTAATGTGTACAATTTTCAAAATATGTTGGATAGTTTCCAAGAAAAGTGCTTCTGAGCATGTACACAGTAGTGCATGTAGAGCCATTTAATAGATGGCTTTATAATTTTATAATTTTTGAACTCAGGGGTTCTGTTACCATATCATCAAGTTGCTGAAGAATGGAAGCTCTTTCTTTATAATCCAGATTTTTAGATTGAATTTGTTTCGACTTCATTTCATGTCCTGGAACTATGAAGCCTTCAATTATAGAGTATGATGGTTTATATTACCTAATCCAGTCTCCTAATTGTACACATAATAAATCTTCTGTCTTGACAAAGATTGCAAAACTAAGAGATGGGACTTGGGTTACAAACCAGCTCTCATGTATGTACTCAATGCTCCACAAATGTCTTTTGGGCTAAAACAAGAGACGTATATCACTCAGAACTGCAGTGTCATATCAGAGAGACCCTAGTTTTATATTGTGCTTAACAGGATTGGATCCTGAATTGTTATTTTGTAGTTGTAATCACTGTTGCTTTAGCATCAAAATCATTCACATAATTGTAATTTATCATGACCACCAGTGCTGTTTATACTTCTTTTTTCTCCTGGATATTTGGATTTGGGCAACTTTTCTTCCTGCTGTCTCTGCTCAAAACAGATCTACATCAAGAATGCCTGTTCACCTGTGAAATCTGTTATCAGCAGAATGAACTAACATGTTATCAATATTTACAAAATCATCAACATTTGAGTATGAAATAGTTTGTTTCTCTTTGCAGCTCATTCTAGTCAAAGTAATTATGTATCTGGCTCTGTTCATCTGAGCCATCTGTGGTTCCAACATCAGCTTTGGCAAAGCAATTGTAGATTACATCTGAGGTGTGTATCCCACATAGCAATGAAACATTTTATCATCATATCAAGAACATGACATTTATTTACATCTGCAAAACAAAAATGCTATAGAGCCATAATGCTGGTAGGCAAATAATAATAATAATGATGATAATGATGATGATGATAATAATAATAATAATAATAATAATAATAATAATAATAATAATAAAGACTACAGACTTGTTTTCATCTTAACCTCAAGTGTCTGTGTGCAGCAATCAGCAGTAGAATGTTCACATTCTGGTAAGACATTTTTCTCTCATTGTTGGAGCCATTTCGCAAACAACCTGCCATGCAGTGCATTTTTGTTAAATTTATATACACACAGGAAAGGTGTGTATACAAAGGGAGATTTCAAACTTCCACGTAAGCGATTCTTATTTCTTTGCTCCTCTCAGCACTGTAGCAGAGGAAAGCCGAAGACCCATTTTGTTTTATAAAATATATTTACTTTTCTCCTGGACAACATTCTTCTGTCAGAGTATGCCTCTGGTTAGGCACCTCTGTAGAGGTGCATTAGATGTACTCTCATGGACACATCTATTCTGATTTGGCTCCCTGTTTTCAAGGTGATCTTTGACAAAAAAGGCTATTGCAGATGCTTCACTTTCTACATGAAGTGATATGATGTTGTGATGATGCTAAAAACATTTTTACTATCTGTAAAGACTTGATATCAGCTCCCATCTTGAACAATTTCATTAGACTTTTCTAAAAACCAAAGAGCATTTATATATAGAAATATCTGCCCTGGTGTGGAAAGTTCTTTCAAGCACTGTATTTACTAAGTTGGCATATTTTGCTCCTCTCAGGCTCAGTTTTACCTCTCTTGGTTGCCTGACCTTCATCTTTTCCCAGTTTTCAAGAGACATACAGAATATTCATAAGGAAATTGAAAATTTTGTGACCATTTCATTTTTTGTCTTTTTTTTGCTATCCACTACTGGTTCTATAGAAATTAGTAGCCCACTATATTTTCTCTTCAATGGCATGACTAACACTGCATGGAGTGTAACAGAAAGGCCCTTCTTCACAGAACATATTCCAAAAAAGACAAGACCAAGGGCAAGCCTAACATTTGGTACAGGAGCTTGAAGTACAGTACAGACTAGGAAATGCTTTCTTAAGTTTCAAAGTTTCTAAAGTAAAGGTGATGTAAAATTACAAGAATCACTAATTTGAATCATCTTAATAACCAAATCTAAACTAAGGGATACTAAGGACTTTGAGGTAGATTCTGCCACTATCAAATAGCAAGTGTTTAGGTTCAAGACCTTAAAATGGTCTAACAGGAAACAAAAGCACTGATTTGAAGATATCCTCCTTTAAAATTTGGATGGAAAATTAAGAACACTTCCAGCTCAAAGTTCTAAGCATAAAATCTAGGTATGTCCCTGTTGGCTTGCTTCTAATTTGATGTAACAAATCTACATTCTACTGGAATAGCAAAGCACAGTACTGGCATCCCTGTGAAAGAGGTCTGTAACTCAGCATTTGATGTTGTTGTTTCCACTTTGGCTCTTTCCCAATTAATTGTTCAGGATTTTGACTGCTCAGGCCTTCATCATTTAACCAATTATTTGTTGATGGTAGGGGCTGCAAATGCTTCTCCATACGTAAACTGATCATAGCCATCGATCACTTTCATAATAAGAGAACATTCAGGACACATAGCCACATCTTCCCCATCCTCCAGCTCTTCCTTGGTGAGGATGAAGATGGCTGTATAATTTATCCCTACATGTGCCAAGGTGGAAATTTATGGTAATCAAATATTTTTCATTGTTTACTTACTGATTGTTTATTTTCCCCATTAAATTTTATTCTATAATAGAAAGTATAAATTCTGTAATGGCTGGAACCTTATTGCACTTGCACACTATTCTATCCAAGCTGCACAGAAATTGAGAGATGCCAAGGTTTGCCTCCCAAGGTCTGGGCTTGTGGAACGTGGCCCCTCTTGTGTAAATTTCAGGAGACTCCTTAAGAAGAAACACAAGAAGGGGTGAGCAATCAGTACTGATTGACTAAATCGCACAGTCCCAGGTTGATAAACAACCTGTTTGCTGCCGCATGTCTTCTCCATTTCGGCTCCCACCTCTGAGGTCACTTAGCTTTGAAACGAGGTAATTAGGACATCAGGATGGAGGAGAGTGTAGAAAGCATACATTTCACAGCAAAATTGTTGGAAAACAGTAAGTGCTAGAGAGGAGTGAAGTATTTCAGAATACACAGCTTGGGGGCCTTGGAAGAAATGCCCCCAACGGTTACAGACCTTGATGCAAGGGCCCAGGACAGGGTAGGGAGAGAAGGACCAGGCAGGCCAGATTTGGGGTCACTGCTAGCAGCAGTTGCTCTGCTGGAGGGGTGGAGCAGGGTTCCCTCCCTGAAGCTCTCTTGCCTCCAGCAGGGAGTGGACTCCAAGATGGTTCTTCTAGATACTGAATATAGCCCCTGAATGCAAGCTGGTGACTTGGGTTTGGGAAAGCAGTGGGAAATGGACAGAACCTGAGACCTTCTTTGAGAGGCAGGGGTATGTAACAGTCATGCAGACCAGGTTAGTTTTGGTTTTCCTTTGTCTCTATGGCTCCTTGGAAACAAGAAGTGGACAGGGTTTCGTCTCATCTCAATCTCACCTGGACTCGGATTTCACATGGAGCACTTCTCCGAAAGAAAGGAGACTTGGGTTAAAAATAATTTGGAGAAAACTGCTGATGGAGTCCACCCCTTTAGTCTAATATATTATGGTTCAAAGGGGTTGCTCTAAATCACCCCATAGTTCCAGACAGCATTGGTAGAACTAGAATCCAAGGCCGCTGCCTCCTGAACCCTTGCCCTCCCTAATGCATCTCAAGGCTTTTTCTTTCCACTACAGCTTTCAATTGTATTTCAAATCTGGGGCACAGTAGTTCCCTGTAAGAAAAAAACCAAAACCTACAGATACCTTGCACACAAAGGTAGTGGCTTTGTGTTGTCTTAGAGTATTTGAAAGCTGTGAGTCCATATGGAACACAAAACACATCAATATATGTATATATTTCATTCATCCATCTTACTCCCTTCAGGCACATAATGGTTGAGTGTTGTAGAAGCTCTGTAAAAGAAACTGGCAGAAATTCATTCAGACATACTGTGATTCATATCACTAGGATATGCTTATCTCAGCTTTGAAGAATGCTACATCTTCACACAGCTGTACAGACTCTTGACTTTGGTTTCAGAGATGGAAATGCTTTTTGTAAAAAGACAGTAAGTTTCTAAGTATAATGGCAAATTATTACCATATAGAGATTTAAGAGGATAAAAGCAACAACATATAGGCCAATGGCTGCTATTTACCAAGCCTTTATTAAAGCCTGCTGGAGACCAGGAACTGGAAGACTGGAAACTGGGACATTACAAACAAGGATAAAACCATGTGTTCACAATCTGGGTGGAGGTATAAAATAGACAAATACATATGCATGGTATGATAATTGATGTGAGAGATATTTTGTGAACAAAGTAGGCAGAGGAAGGAAAGGAAACACATTAACATTTTATTCATTGAGCATATATTTATTGAGTTCCTGCTATGTCCTTGCAACTTTCATGATAGTATGCAAAACACAGTCCCTGCCTTCTTAGGGATCACATTCCTTGAGTTCCTACTAGGTATCAGGCAAGCTTTCTTACATTCTGGTTTTTTTAAAAATATATATGGTTTCAGTTAATAGTCCAACAGCTTTGGGTAGTATCATCTTAAGGTCTGTCTCTTGAAATTTCAGCAACAACTAGAATTTTTTTAGAAATCCATAGACATCTCCTTATGCAGACACAAAAGGATGCAGTGAAAAGTGATGAGAAAACTTAGATTTAAACAGGTTTAAGTACCTTGTTAAAGGTTAATAGCAAACCCGAAATTCCAACTCAGTATCTCTTTTGACTAGAGTCCCCTGTGTACCTTTATACAATGCAGCTTCCTGTTGGACCAAGCCCAAACTGACTTCACAAACAGCATCTTAAAGGATGAGTGGGACAAGAGCATAATAGAGAAAAAGCTTTCTATTTACATAATATATCCCACAGAAGGAACTTTTTTTCAGTCAGAAAGGTAACATTATTCATTGTCTAGACTTATTGAGAGAGTTTTTAGCCTGTCATATTAGAAAGGCCAACATTCTAGGAAATTTTTTGACTACCTGTAATTAAGCAGAACAGTTCAGTTCAACAAACTTTTACTGAGGTATTATGTGCCAAGAAGTATGCTAAGTACTAGAGGTACATGTGCTCAAGGAACTCAGATAATACACATAATTGGTGAATTAAAAAATGTGGAAGTATAAAAGTCATTGTGTCCTGGATTTTGTTATAAATCTGATGTCAACACGATTAATATGACTTTACTTTCCTGACTCTGTAAAATTATAAGGTTGAATTGTATTACCTGGTCTTCAAGAAAAATTTTTATGATCAAGCTATATTAGATTCTGTCAAAAATACTGCTTTAAATCATTACTTTTCTCTTTTGAATTTTGCTACATTCTATTGTTTAGCAGTTGACACTGAGGAATAACAGGTGTCTTCTGCTTTCTCTTGATTGGCAGGTGCCAGCATTTGATACAGACAGAAATTGCAGCACATTTGTATTACTCAATGGAGAGGTATAACCTTAAGAAACTCTATTCCTTATATGCTCTTGAAGAAAGTGGCTGTAAATGTCCATTCACCAAGAGTTTGGTGGTTTCCTCTTAGAACAATTGGACTAAAACATTGATTCTTTTTTTAAATTTTTATTTATTTATTTTTTATTAAGGTATCATTGATATACAGTCTTAGGAAGGTTTCACATAAGCAATATTGTGGTCATCACTACATTCATCCATATTATCGAGGCCACCCCACCCCACCACAGTCACTTTCCACCAGCATAGCAAGATGCCACAGTCCCTACTTGTCTTCTCTGTGTTATGCCATTTTCCCCATGATACCACCCCCCAAACCATGTGTGCCAATCATGCCCCTTAATCCCCTTCTCCCTCCCTTACCATGCCCCCTCCCCAAACTGCGAGTCCCTTCTTGGAGTCTGTGATTCTGCTGCTGTAAAACCAGTGTATGGATAAGTCTACATCAAAATCACCTGGGTGTTAACTGTTGACATAGATTTGTGGCCTACAGAGTCACAATTTTGAGGGGTTGAAGATGGCGATCTGTATTTGTAGTAAGAGACCAAGGTGATGGTGATAAGCTTACAAAACAATGGAAAAGCAGAGACTATGAAAACCTATTTAGTTAATCCCCAATCTCAACATAGAATCAGATTTTTCCGTTTGTGGTAGTGCCTATCAGAGTTAAAAACACAAAGTGCCAGAAGGTTATTTAGTAGATATAACCTAAATCTTACATTATGTAGCTTCAAATCTCTTTACTATACCTGGCAACTGGTACCCTATAATTCTGGGCTTAATTACTCTAGGATATATTGCTCCCAAGGCCTAATTTCAGTCTCCAGTTAGTAACATCAGTGAAAATGAAATATGTTGATAAGAGACTATAGGCCTCATTATTTAAAAATTCTATCCAAAGCTTACTTCATTTGATAAGTGATAGAAGTTTTTGTTATGCCTGCTCATCTCTGGTGCATACCTACATTCCTTCCTTGAGTGTGTACTTTGCTTTATTAAACTACTCTTTGCTTGTACCTGCTTGGCCTGCTTGTGAATTCTTTTTGATCAGAGTCAAGAACCCTCCCATGGATTGAGGTCTCACCTAATATGCAGGAATATTTTTCAGATTGGATTGCTCAACAACATTTTTGCAACCACAAAGGGACACTTAACATGGTACTCATTAGTGGTCTAGTGGCTGGGTTTGGTGGTAGAGATATAATGAATACAGAAGTTAAAGCTGTTTTTTTTTTCAGGATGTATTTATTTTATTAATTATCTAATTTTTATTTTTTAGGTTGTTTTTGGTATCATCATTAATATACAATTACATGAGCAACACTGTGGTTACTAGATTCCCCCTATTATCAAATCCCCCCCACATACCTCATTACAGTCACTGTACATCAGTAGCATAGGAAGATGCTATGGAATCACTACTTGTCTTCTCTCTGCTATACTGCTTTCCCCGCTACATTTGAGTGCTAATGGTAATGCCCCTTATTCTCCTTCTCCCTCCCATCCCACCAACCTGCCCAAGTACCTTTCCCTTTGGCAATAATTAGTCCATTCTTGGGTTCTGTGAATCTGCTGCTGTTTTGTTAATTCAGCTTTTGCTTTGTTGTTAAACTCCACAGATGAGTGAAGTCAATAGGTACTTGACTTTCTCCACCTGGCTTATTTCACTGAGCATAATACCCTCTAGCTCTATCCATGGTTTTGCAAATGGTAGGATCTGTTTTTTTCTTATGGCTGAATAATATTCTATTGTGTACATGTACCACCTCTTTTTATCCATTCATCTACTGATGGACACTTGGGTTGCTTCCATTTCTTGGCTGTTGTAAATAGTGCTGCAATAAACATAAGGATGCATGTGTCTTTTTGAGACTGGGAAACTGCATTCTTAGGGTTAATTCCTAGGAGTGGAATTCCTGGGTCAAATGGTATTTCTACTTTTAGTTTTTTGAGAAACCTCCATACTGCTTTCCACAATGGGTGAACTAGTTTACATTCCCACTGGCAGTGCAGGAGGGTTCACCTTTCTCTGCATCCTCGCCAGCATTTGTTGTTCCTATTCTCTTCTATGTTGGCCAAACTAACTGATGTGAGGTGATAGTTGATTGTGGTTTTAATCTGCATTTTCCTGATAATTAGCAATGTGGAGCATATTTTCATATGCTTGTTGGCCATCTGAATTTCTTCTTTGGAGAAGTGTCTGTTCATATCCTCTGCCCATTTTTTAATAAGGTTATTTGCTTTTTGGGTGTTGAGGCATATGAGTTCTTTATATATTTTGGATGTTAACTCCTTGTCAGATAAGTCATTCACAAATATATTATCCCATACAGTAGGATGATTATGCCTTTTTGTTCTGCTGATAGTATCCTTTGCTATACAGGAGCTTTTTAGCATGATGTAGTTCCATTTGTTCATTTTTATTTTGTTTCCCTTGCTCAAAAAGATGCATTCAGAAAAAAGTTGCTCATGTTATATTCAGGAGATTTTTGCCTATGTTTCCTTCTAAGAGTTTTATCATTTCATGACTTACATTCAGGTGTCTGACCTACTGTGTATGGAGTTAGACAATAATCCAGTTTAATTCTCTTGCATATAAATATCGAGTTTTGCCAATCTCAGCTGGTGAAGGGGCTGTCATTTCCCTATTGTGTATCCAGGGCTCCTTTATCATATATTAATTGACCATATATGTTTGGGTTTATATCTGGGCTCTCTGGTCTGTTCCATTGGCCTATGGGTCTGTAGTTGTGCCAGTACCAAATTGTCTTGATTACTGAGGCTTCGTAGTAGAGCTTGAAGTCAGGGAGCATAATCCCACCCCCAACCCCTGCTTTATTCTCCCTTCTCCAGATTGCTTTGGCTATTAGGGTCTTTGGTGGTTCCATATGAATTATAGAACTATTTGCTCTAGTTCATTGAGAAATGCTGTTTGTATTTTGATACAGATTGCATTGAATCTGTAGATTGCTTTAGGAAGGATGGCCATTTTCTATTTTATTTATTTATTTAGCATTAATCTACAATTAAATAAAGAATATTATGTTTACAAGGGATCCCCCTTCACCAACTCCCCCCAAAAACCCCATTACAGTCACTGTCCATCAGCATAGTAAGATGTTGTAGAATCACTGCTTGTCTTCTCTTTGTTGCACAGCCCTCCCTGTTCCTCTCCACCACAATATACATGCTAATCATAATACCCCTTTTTCTCTTCCCCACCCTTATCCCTCCCATCCCTCCCATTCTCCCCAGTCCCTTTCCCTTTGGTAACTGTTAGTCCATTCTTGGGTTCTGTGATTCTGCTCTGTTTTGTTCCTTCTGTTTTTCTATGTTCTTATACTCCACATATGAGTGAAATAATTTGGTATTTGCCTTTCTCCCCATGGTTTATTTCACTGAGCATAATACCCTTTAGCTCTGTCCATGTTGTTGCAAATGGTATGATTTGTTTTCTTCTTATGAGTGAATAATATTCCATTGTGTATATGTACCACATGTTCTTTATCTATTCATCTACTGATGGACAATTAGATTGCTTCCATTTATTGGCTATTGCAAATAGTGCTGTGACAAACATAGGGGTGCATCTGTCTTCTTCAAACTGGGCTGCTGCATTCTGAGGGTAAATTCCTAGCAGTGGAATTCCTCAGTCAAATGGTATGTCTGTTTTGAGCATTTTGAGGAAACTCCATACCTCTTTCCACAATGGTTGAACTAGTTTCCATTCCCACCAGCAGTGTAGGAGGGTTCGCCTTTCTCCACAACCTCGCTAACATTTGTTGTTTGTCTTTTGAATGGTGGCACTCCTTACGGGTGTGACATGGTTATCTCATTGGGCTTTTAATTTGCATTTCTTTGATAACTAGTGATGTGTGGAATCTTTTCATGTGTCTGTTGGCCATGTGAATTCCTTCTTTGGAGAACTGCTCATCCCCTTCAACCATTTTTTAATTGGATTATTTGGTTTTTGATTTTTTAGGTATGTGAGCTCTTTATATTTTTTGGATTTTATCTTGGTCTAGCTAAGAGCATGGGATGAGTTTTCATTTGTTAGTGTCCTCTACTTTCTCGTAAGAGTGTCTTATAGTTTTCAGGGTATAGGTCATTCACTTCCTTGATTAGGTTTATTGGATCTGTCATTTACGAATATATTCTCCCCTAATGTACCTTTTTGTTCTCTTGATGGTGTCCTTTGCTGTACAGAAGCTTATCAGCTTGATGTCGTCCCACTTGTTCATTTTTGCTTTTGTTTTCCTTGCACAGGGAGATATATTCATGAAGAAGTTGCTAATGTTTATGTCCAAGAGATTTTTCCCTATGTTTTTTTATAACAGATTTATTTTTTCAAGACTTAAATTAAAGTCTTTAATCCATTTCAAATTTACTCTTGTGTATGGGGTTAGACAGTGATCCAGTTTCATTCTCTTACATACAGCTTTCCAGTTTTGCCAGCATCATCTGTTGAAGAGATTTCCCCATTGTATGTCTATGGCAGTTTTATCATATATAAATTGACAATATATGTTTGGGTTAATGTGTGGAGTCTCTATTCTGTTCCACTGCTCTGTGGCTCTTTTCCTGTGCCAATACCAAATTGTCTTGATTACTATGGCTTTGTAGTAGAGCTTGAAGTTTGGGGAGTAATATCCCCCACCCACTTTATTCTTCTATCTCAGATTGCTTTGGCTATTCGGGGTCTTTGGTGTTTTTGTATGAATTTTTGCACCATTTGTTCCAGTTTGTTGAAGTATGTTTTTGGTAATTTGATAGGGATTGCATCAAATCTCTATATTGCTTTGGGCAGGATGGTCATTTTGACGATATTAATTCTTTCTAGCCAAGAGCATGGGATGAGTTTCCATTTGTTAGTTTCCTCTACTTTCTTGTAAGAGTGTCTTATAGTTTTTAGGGTATAGGTCATTCACTTCCTTGATTAGGTTTATTCCTAGGTATTTCATTCTTTTTGATGCAATTGTGAACAGATTTGTTTTCTTGATTTCTTTTTCTATTAGTTCATTGTTAGTGTATAGGAAAGCCACAGATTTCTGTGTGTTAATTTTGTATCCTCAACATTGCTGTATTCCAATATCAGTTCTCGTAGTTTTGGATTGAAATCTTTAGGGTGTTTTATGTACAATATCATGTCATTTGCAAATAGTGACAGTTTAGTCTCTTCTTTACCAATCTGGATTCCGTCTATTTCTTTGTTATATCTAATCTCCATGGCTAGGACCTCCAGTACTATGTTAAATAACAGTAGGGAGAGTGGGCATCCCTGTCTTGTTCCCAATCTCAGAGGAAAAGTGTTCAGCTTCTTGCTGTTCAGAATGATGTTAGCTGTGGGTTTCTCATATATAGCCTTCATTATGTTGAGGTACTTGCCCTCTATACCCATTTTGCTGAAAGTTTTTATCATGAATGGAAGTTTAATTTTGTTGAATGATTTTTCAGAATTTATGCAGATGATCATGGGGTTTTTTGTCCTTTTTGTTGATGTGGTGGATGATGTTGATGGATTTTTTAATGTTGTACCATCCTTGCATCCCTGGGATAAATCCCACTTGGTCGTGGTGTACAGTCCTTTTGATATATTCTTGAATTCGGTTGCTAATATTTTGTCGAGTATTCTTGCATCTACGTTCATCAGAGATATTTTTCTGTAATTTTCTTTTTTGGTGGGGTCTTTGCCTGGTTTTGGTATAAGGGTGATGTTGGCTTCACAGAATGAGTTGGGGAGTATTCCCTCGTCTTCTATTTTTTGGAAAACTTTAAGGAGAATGGGTATTATGTCTCCTCTGTATGTCTGATAAAATTCCGAGGTAAATCCATCTGTCCCAGCGGTTTTGTTCTTATGTAGTTTTTTATTCCTGCTTCAATTACTTTGCTCGTAATTGGTTTATTTAACTATTCTGTTTCTTCCTTGGGCAGTCTTGGACTGTTGTATTATTCTAGCAAGTTGTCCATTTCTTCTAGGTTTTCCAGCGTGTTAGCATATAGGTAATCATAGTAGTCTCTAATAATTCTTTGTATTTTTGTGGCATCTGTCGTGATTTTTCCTTTCTCATTTTTGATTCTGTTGATGTGTCTTGATTCTCCTTTTCTCTTAATAAGTTTGGCTAGAGGCTTATCTATTTGTTTATTTTCTCAAAAATCCAGCTCTTTGTTCCATTGATTTTTCTATTGTTTTATTCTTCTCAATTTTGTTTGTTTCTTCTCTGATCTTTTCTATGTCCCTTCTGCTGACTTTAGGCCTCATTAGTTCTTGTTTTTCCTATTTCGATAATTGTGAAGTTAGACTGTTCATTTGGGATTGTTCTTCCTTCTATAATTATGCCTGTATTGCTGTATACATTCCTCTTAAGACTGCTTTCACTGCACCTCACAGAAGTTGGGCCTTTGTGTTGTTGTCATTTGTTTCCATATATTCCTTGATCTCTTTTAATTTGTTCATTGATCCATTGTTTATATAGGAATTTGTGGTTATTCCCCCATGTGTTTGTGAGCCTTTTTGTTTTCTTTGTAGAATTTATCTCTAGTTTTATACCTTTGTGATCTGAAAAGTTGGCTGGTAGAATTTCAATCTTTTGGAATTTACTGAGGCTCTTTTTGTGGCCTAGTTTGTGGTCTATTCTGGAGAATGTTCCATGTGCACTTGAGAAGAATGTGTATTCTGTTGCTTTTGGGTGTAGAGCTCTATAGATGTTTATTAGGTCCATCTGTTCTAGTGTGTTGTTCAGTGCCTCCATGTTCTTACTATTTTCTGTCTGGTGGATCTATCCCTTAGAGTTAGTGGCATGTTGAAGTTTCCTAAAATGAATGCATTGCATTCTGTTTCATCCTTTAGTTCTGTTTGTATTTATTTCACATATGCTGGTGCTCCTGTTTTGGGTGCATATGTATTTATAATGGTTACATCCTCTTGTTGGACTGAGCCCTTTATAATTATGTAATGTCCTTCTTTATCTCTTGTTACTTTCTTTGCTTTGAAGTCTATTTTGTCTGATACTAGTACTGCAAAACCTGTTTATTTCTCCCTGTTGTTTGCATGAAATATCTTATTCCATCCCTTGACTTTTAGTCTGTGCATGTCTTTGGGTTTGAGATGAGTTTCTTGTAAGCAGCATATAGATGGGTCTTGCTTTTTTATCCATTCTATTACTCTATGTCTTTTGATTTGTGCATTCAGTCCATTTATATTTAGGGTGATTATTGAAAGATATGTACTTACTGCCATTGTAGGCTTTAGATTCATGGTTACCAATGGTGCAAGTTTATCCTCTTTAGTATCTTACTGTTTAACACTTATTGAGCTGTTATAAACACTATCTGATGATTATTCATTTATCTCCCATCTTATTCCTCCTCCTCCATTCTTTATGTGTTGATTGTTTTATCGTGTGCTCTTTTGTGTTTCCTTTAACTGCTTTTGTGGGTAGTTGATTTTATTTTTTGTGTTTAGTTAATGTTTGGTTGGTCAGTTTCTTGCTGTGATTTTATTTTCTCTAGTGACATCTATTTAGTCTTAGGGGTGCTACCATCTAGATCAGCTCCTCTAAACTACCCTGTAGAGGTGGTTTGTGGGAGGCAAAATTTCCTCAACTTCTGCTCGTCTGGGAATTGTTTAATCCCTTCTTCATATTTAAATGATAATCATGCTGGATACAGTATTCTTGGTTCAAGGCCCTTCTGTTTAATTGCATTAAATATATCATGTCATTATCTTCTGGCCTGTAAGGTTTCTGTTGAGAAGTCTTATGATAGCTTGATGGGTTTTCCTTTGTAGGTGACCTTTTTCCTCTCTCTAGCTGCCTTCAAAACTCTTTCATTGTCCTTGATCTCTGCCATTTTAATTATCATGTGTCTTGTTTTTGTCCTCCTTGGGTCCCTTCTGTTTGGAGTTCTGTGTACTTCCATGATCTGATTGACTATTTCCTCCCCCAGTTTGGGGAAGTTTTCAGCCATTATTTCTTCTAAGACACTTTCTATCCCTTTTTCTCTCTCTTCTTCTTCTGTTATCCCAATAATGTGGATATTGTTCCTTTTGGATTGGTCACACAGTTCTCTTAATATTTCCTCATTCCTTGAGATCCTTTTATCACTCTCTGCATCAGCTTCTATGTATTCCTCTTCTCTGGTTTCTATTCCATCAGTGGCCTCTTGCATCTTATCCATTCTGCTTATAAATCCTTCCGGAGATTGTTTCATTTCCGTAATCTCCCTCTGCACGTCATCCCTTAGCTCTTGTATATTTCTCTGCAGCTCCTTCAGCATGGTTATAACCGTTATTTTGTATTTTTTCTCTGGAAGATTGGTTAGGTCTATCTCCTTCTCAGGTGTTGACTCTGTGATTTTGGTCTGTATCAAATTCTTTTGCCTTTTCATGGTGATAGCAGTAGTTGTGCAGGGCTGGTGCTGTGTGTCAGCTGGAAGTATGTCCCTTCTTGCTGGTTTGTGACCTTCTCCTGGGAGAACAGTGACCTCCAGCGGCTTGTGCTGCTCAGCTGCCTGCAGAAGGAGGCTCTGATTCTTGCCTGGCTCCTTTGGAAATAAGCATGCCAGTTGCTGTGGAGTTAAGCTCTGCAGTTGCTATGGGTGTGGCCTGACTTGGTCTGCTGCTCCAATATGGTGGAGCAGTGTCTAAGGGAAGAAAGGTGGGAGGCTGTTCATCACTGTGAATGGCCTTCAAGCTGCACTGCCACCCAGTGTGTTAGGGCGCCTGGTGTTAGCTGGGATTTCCAGCTGCTGGGCTAAGTGTTCTAGAATGCTTCCATGCAGCCGTGGGGACCCTGTCCCTTTAAGGCTTTCAAAAAGCACTTGCTTTTCTTTGTCCCAGGGCGTGGTCTGCGGGGACCTGCTCACATGTCTTACTGTCCTGTTTCCCTAGTTTCCAGCACCCCACGCACTGTGTGTCGGCACTCTGGTGCTGATGGCTAGGGCTGGCTATTTAGCTGTCTTGCACCCCCTCTCACTCCCCGCACCAGCTCCCCTCCTCCCACCGGGAGCTGGGGTGTGGGGCTCTTGGCTCCTGCCAGGCTGTGGCTTGTATCTTACCCCCTTTGTGAGGCACTGGGTTCTTGCAGGTATGGATGTGGTCTGGCTGTTGTCCTATGTCTTCTGCTCTCTCTTTTATGAATAGTTGTATTTGTTGTATTTTCAAAAATATATATGGTTTTAGGAGGAGATTTCCATTGCTCTACTCAGGCCGCCATCTGGGCTTCCCCTACACACAGACCTTTTATTTTATTTTTAATTGAAGTACTGTTGATACACAATCTTACTTCAGTTTCAAGTATACAACACATTGGTTCTATAGTTACCCAAACTATTAAATCCTCCCCACAAATAGTACATGTATCAGTCAACATAAGAAAATGTTACAGAATCATTGACTATATTTATATTCTCCCTGCTGTACTACTATCCCCATGACCAACCTACATTATGATTGAGAATTTTTGTTCCTTTCTATCCCCCTCAACCTCCCTATCCACCCACCCCAACACCTCCTTGAAGAAAACAAAATCCCTGATTTGGAAAGCTATATGCACCCCTGTGTTTACTGCTGCATTATTTACAAGAGCCAAGACATGAAAGCAATCTAACTGTCCTTCAAAACAGGAATGAATAAAGAAGGTGTGTTGTATATACAAAAAGGAGTATTATTCAGCCACATACAAAGTTATAGTTTCTTAATCAGCAAAAATGTGGATTCAGAAAAGTGCTCAGGAAGACTGAACTTCAAAGATCAGACACAGGAACAAATGGTAAAATACATAAGTGCTTTGATTCTTCTGGCAGAAGAAACAGCCTTTTATCTTTCCTACTATCCCTTAAGGAATCTTGCAAATACTTTGTTTTCTTAATGTTGGGTTTATAGGCTGTGCATTTGGGTCAGCTGATATTTGGCAATATGAATCACTGAAATGCTGAGCCCAGAGTTATTCTAACTGTATAAAAGCTGATTGGTTCAATAGCATAACACCGCAAAATGAAAGAGACTTCAGAAAGATTAACAAGTGGTGGAATAACCTAAGTCATAGCCAGCAGACTGTGACAATGTCATTTACAGCATAATTATCTCTCTCTATACTGATAAGGAAACTTGCGTTAAGAGAAGAAACTTTTTGAAGGTCACACTGCTAGTTTAGGTAAGAGCAGTTCAAATCATAAGGACTACATGTAATTTATTTTAACATAGTGTCCAGTCAGTGGTGAGGTGAAAAACCCCTCTCACATCCTACCTTCTCCCCTCCACTTAATTCCAGATATACTAGCCTTCTCTCATTTCCTTAACATAACAAGTTTTCTCCTGCCTCAGGCATTTTCCCAGGTTAGTCTATCAAACCAACCACCTTAACATACCTTATGCCTACCCATTCTTCAGATCTCTTAACTGTCACCTTTGGAGTGGTCCCTTGAAGACTAGATTGTACATTCAGTGCTTTCACCACTGGTAATTATCTAATGATGTGTGATTATTTAATCACATGCTTATTTCTCCTACTGCTAAAATATAAACTTTATCAGGATAGGGATAGTGACTGTGTTGTCTTTTGCTGTGTCCTCACTATCTGGCATACTATAAAACTGCTCAGAAAATAACATGTATCAATGTACTACAGTCTACTCCACTGATAAATAAAAAGTTTCAAATCATTTCTCATTATAGATTATTAATGTCATTACTCCCTTTTGCTAAGACATACAATTGAGATATAAATGTATTTCAATCATGTCTATGATACAGACCTAAATTTCATTCTCTTATACAATCCTATCATAAAATGTTGCAGGGTTGTTGACTCACAATTTTTAATTCCTATTATATACTGCTTAAAAGTCATGCGTTATTCATTCAGTGTCAAAATGGTCAGAAACACTTTTAATTCTTCCTTATTTCCTACTGTCATTTTTTTCAAATCCGGCTGGGTCACCCGGCACTGACTCATCTTAGTAAATATGCTCATTTGACTTCACTTTGACTTTCAAATAGGAGTTCCTTATATTATAAAAAAGAAAAGGAACACTTTCTCCTCTCTTCTCTCTTCTCTTGTATACAAAGCCAAAACCAACTCTATGTTGTCTGTAACAGACTCACTTTGTTCTAAAGACAAAGAAAGATTAAAAGGAAATAAATGGTAAGTGATATAAAATGCAAAAAATAATCCAAAGAAAACTAGAGTGGCTATATCAATATCCCATAAAATAGATTACATAATAAGAAATATCATCAGGAATAAAGATAGACATTCCATAATTACAAGGTCAATTCTCTAGGAAGACATAGCAATGCTAACTTTGTATGTACCTAAGAACAAAGATTGAATATAAATGAAGCAAAAACAACAGAAATGAAAGGCAAAAGAGACAGAATACTATGGTTGGCTCTTTCAACACACTTTTCTTATTAACTGATGGAACAAGTAGACAGCACCAGTAAGGGTATATAAGATTGGAAGAATTCCATAAAGCACCATGATGTAATTGGCATTTATAGGAAACTTCACCCAAAAAGACCAAAATAAACATTCTTTTCTACTATACATGGAATATTCTGTGACCAGAGTGCAATAAAAGTAGGAATCTGTAACTATAAGGTACTTCAAAAATCCTTATGTATTTGGAATTAGAAATACACATTTGTGCATAGTACATGGGTGAAAGAAGAAAGAATAAGTTAAATTATAAAATATTTTTAACTGAATGAAAATGAAAACATGGCATTCCAAAATTTGTGGGTTGTAGGTAAAGCCATGCATAGGGGAAATATATACTTTTAAGTGCTTACTATATTAGAAAAGATGGAAGTATTATTCAAATCAACAATCTAAACTACCATAATAACTAGAAATAGAAGAGCAAATAAAGAAAGAGAATGAATGAAATTGAAAACAGAAAAATGATAGAGAAAATCTGTAAAATCAAGAGCTGGTTATTTGAAAAGAATCATAAGCCTTAACTAATCTGATCAAGAAGAAAAAGGGAAAACAAACTATGAATACTAGGAATGAAAGAGAGAATGTCATTCAAGTCTTACATGTATTAAAAGTATAATAAGGAAATATTATGAAGAGCCTTATGTCAAGATATTTCACCACTTAGATGAAACTGACAATTCTTTGAAAAACCAAATTTTCCAAATTAACTAAAAAATATAAAATGGAGTAAGGTATATTTTCTAAAGAAAGTGAATTCATAATTCAAAATACGACAGGAACAGATGGTTTCACTGATGAATTCAATGAAACATTTAAACAAGAAATAATACCAATCTTACACAAATGCTTCCAGAAATTAGAAGACAGAATAGTTTGCAAATAATCCTTAGGCCAGGACACTCTGATATTAAAACTGGACTAAGATACCATGAGAGAAAGCTACAGAGCAACATCCCATATGAATAAAAATACAAAATGCCTTAACAAAATATTAGCATATTGGATCCAGTAGTATACACAAAGGATAATGCCTAATGACCAAGTGGGCTTTATTCTGGGAATGCAAAATTTTATTAACATTTGAAAAAAAATTGTTTTACTTCACAATATCAAAAGAATAAAGGAGTAAAGCCATGTAATCATCTTAATAGATGCAGTAAAAGCATTTGAAAAACAAATCAAGACTAATTCGTGAATTTAAAAAATGAATGCTTAGCAAAAGAAAATGAAGGATAATTCCTTAACCTAATAAAGGGCATCCCAAATACAAAACCTTACTGTTTTATCTTTAAGATTGATAAAAAAGACAGGGATATTCACTCTTGTCATTTCTTTCAACAATATACTGGGGGGCATAGTTGTTGCAATGAGGTCACTATAAAGAATAAAAGACATAAAAGTTGGGAAGGAAAAACAGTATCTTTTACATAGAAAATCCTAATGAATCTCCAAAAAAAAAAACTGTTAAATAGATAAGTGAGCATGGTCACATGATATAAAATAAACATAAAACTCGATTGTGATTCTAAAAACTAGAAAATAACAATTTGATATTGACATAAAATGGCAATTACATGTAAAATAGCATCCCAAAACATGAATTAGTTTACATTTAACAAATTATGTTCAAACATACATTTAAAACTTCAAATTTCACTGACAAAAATTGAAGAAACAACTAATTGGGATTGCTCTGGATTAACTTCCATGTAAAATTAAAGGATAAGTGATCAAACTGTGATAATTTGAAGGTTACGTATAAATAGTGAAAAATAACTCTTAGAAGTCAACAATAACAGCATCAAATGTTGAGAACTTAGACCAATAAAAGACATTTTATCAATAAAAGGATGTGAAAAAGTATATCACACAAATATTAGGAAAAGGAAAATGGTGTGCCTACTTTTTTCATATTTCAGATAAAACAGACATTTTTTTTTTTGAGGAGGCAACTCTCATATTTATTGATCAAATGGTTGTTAACAACAATAAAATTCAGTATAGGGGGGTCAACACTCAATGTACAATCATTAATCCATCTCAAGCCTAATTCTCGTCAGTCTCCAATCTTCTGAAGCATAACGAACAAGTTCTTACATGGTGAATGAATTCTTACATAGTGAATAAATTCTTAAATGGTGAACAGTACAAGGGCATTCATCACAGAAACTTTCGGTTTTGATCATGCATTATGACCTATAAACAATCAGGTCAAATATGAATATTTGTTTGATTTTTGTACTTGATATATGTTGATCCCACATTTCTCCTATTATTATTATCATTTTTATTTTTAATAAAATGCTGAAGTGGTAGGTAGATGCAAGATAAAGGTAGAAAACATAGTTTAGTGCCCTAAGAGGGCAAATGTAGATGATCAGATGATCAGGTGTGTGCCTATGGACTAAGTATTAATCCAGGCTAGACAAGGGCAGCAAGACATCCACAGATGCAGAAGATTTCTCTCAAAGCAGGGGGGGTGAGGTTCTGCGCCTCCCCTCTGTTGATCCCCAAATTCTCACCTGATGGCCCCCCTGCGACTGTGCCTGTCTTAGGTTGTTCCTCCCTTGAGGAATCTTACCTGTCTATGGCTAACCAGTCATCTTCCGGGGCCATACAGGGAAATGTAAAGTTGGTAAGTGAGAGAGAAGCCATATTGTTTGCAAAGGTTAGCTTTTACTTCTTTGCAGATTTATGCCCTGTGGCTTCTATGCTCAGCTCTTGTCTCGAGGTATCTTTACCACCTGGAGGAATTATGATACTCGGTAAATTCGATATGAGGCACGAATTCTATTTAAGGGTTGTAATTAGGAAGGAAGAAGAAAAGCTATAGAGGTAGCAGATGGAAGAAAACATGGGAGGATTGATTATTTCTTTGACATATCTTCTTGTAGAGTACCTTAAGCATGTATAGGTTTTAAACTACTGACTAACTTGCACACACATGTTAACATAATAGAAATATGGTGACATAAACTAAGCAAATCTATAATTACCATCCATCTCCAGTGAAGCCAAGAAACCCAGTTAGGCACCCTAGGCATTTGTGAAAATTTGTCTATGATATGATGTATATTGTCCAACTGTACTTGAACCATCAGACAAATTAAAGCAGCCCATTTCTGGGATCTGTTCACATCCCATATGTTCTTTTAACCATAGATAGTCTATAGTCATGAGATTTTGGAGTGCTACAACTTGCACCCCTCCCAACTCCTGGTTGAGCTCCAACAGTACAGATCTGGTCAAATTCGTTGTCTCACTGTATGCACATGCCAGCCTAGACATCTCCCTCCTCATTCCTATGGCAAGTCCAGGAGACGGTGGGCTGGATGCAGCCACAACCGCAGCATCGTCCGGATCCCTGTGGAGGCTTTTTGATGATCATCCCCCGGCACAAGTCTTCCAGAGAGTGCTGATGCCGGGAGCTCCTCCTCATATCGTATCTTAGTTCATTTTCTGGGTATCCAAGCTAGGACTTGATCTTCTGCATAGAAACAAACAGACCGTTTGCCCACACTTTGACATGCCCTCTATACCACTGTGCAGAACTCATTGGAGGTCAGCACACAGTAACTGCTTTTTTTTTTTAATTAAGAGAAAGGAATATTATCAGAAAAGAGTACCTCCATAGCTGATCATCTGACACCCTTTAAGTTATCAACATTAAGGATATTTAAAACATGCGTTGATCTTTGATTTACCAATAGTTTTATCCTATAAAGGAGTAATCCCCCTTTTCTTTCTTTTGTTCTCTTTTTCTTTTTTTTTTAAATTTTTAATCTACCCTTACATGAAGAATACTATGTTTACTATGCTCTCCCCTATATCAGGTCCCCCCTAACAACCACATTATGGTTACTGTCCATCAACTTAGCAAAATGTTGTAGAGTCACTACTTGTCCGCTCTGTGTTGTGCAGCCCACCCTCCCCCTTCTCCCTCCCCCCATGCATGCTAATCTTAATACCCCCTTCTTCTTTCCCCCCCTTATCCTTCCCTGTCCACCTATCCTCCCCAATTCCTTTCCCTTTGGTACCTGTTAGTCCATTTTTGGGTTCTGTAATTCCGCTGCTGTTTTGTTCCTTCAGTTTTTCCTTTGTTCCTATACTCCTCAATTGAGTGAAATCATTTGGTATTTCTCTTTCTCCGCTTGGCTTATTTCACTGAGCATAATACTCTCCAGCTCCATCCATGTTGCTGCAAATGGTTGGATTTTTCCACTTCTTATGGCTGAGTAGTATTCCATTGTGTATATGTACCACATCTTCTTTATCCATTCATCTACTGATGGACATTTAGGCTGCTTCCAATTCTTGGCTATTGTAAATAGTGCTGCGATAAACATAGAGGTGCATCTGTCTTTTTCAAACTTGATTGCTGCGTTCTTAGGGTAAATTCCTAGGAGTGGAATTCCTGGGTCAAATGGTAGGTCTGTTTTGAGCATTTTGATGAACCTCCATACTGCTTTCCACAATGGTTGAACTAATTTACATTCCCACCAGCAGTGTAGGAGGGTTCCCCTTTCTCCACAGCCTCGCCAACATTTGTTGTTGTTTGTCTTTTGGATGGCAGCTATCCTTACTAGTGTGAGGTGATACCTCATTGTAGTTTTAATCTGCATTTCTCTGATAATTAGCTATGTGGAACTCTTTTCATGTGTCTCTTGGCCATCTGTGTTTCTTTTTTGGAGAACTGTCTGTTCAGTTCCTCTGCCCATTTTTTAATTAGGTTATTTGTTTTTTGTTTGTTGAGGCGTGTGAGCTCTTTATATATTCTGGACGTCAAGCCTTTATCGTATCTGTCATTTTCAAATATATTCTCCCATACTGTAGGGTTCCTTTTTGTTCTATTGATGTGTCTTTCGCTGTACAGAAGCTTTTCAGCTTAATGTAGTCCCACTTGCTCATTTTTGCTGTTGTTTTCCTTGCCTGGGGAGATATGTTCAAGAAGAGGTCACTCATGTTTATGTCTAAGAGGTTTTTGCCTATGTTTTTTTCCAAGGGTTTAATGGTTTCATGACTTACATTCAGGTTTTTGATCCATTTTGAGTTTACCTTTGTATATGGGGTTAGACAATGGTCCAGTTTCATTCTCCTACATGTAGCTGTCCAGTTTTGCCAGCACCATCTGTTGTAGAGACTGTCATTTTGCCATTGTATGTCCATGGCTCCTTTATCAAATATTAATTGACCATATATGTTTGGGTTAATTTATGGAGTCTCTAATCAGTTCCACTGGTCTGTGGCTCTGTTCTTGTGCCAGTACCAAATTGTCTTGATTACTATGGCTTTGTAGTAGAGCTTGAAGTTGGGGAGTGAGATCCCCCCTACTTTATTCTTCTTTTTCAGGATTGCTTTGGCTATTCGGGGTCTTTGGTGTTTCCATATGAATTTTTGAATTATTTGTTCCAATTCATTGAAGAATGTTGCTGGTAATTTGAGAGGGATTGCATCAAATCTGTATATTGCTTTGGGCAGGATGGCCATTTTGACGATATTAATTCTTCCTAGCCATGAGCATGGGATGAGTTTCCATTTATTAGTGTCCCCTTTAATTTCTCTTAGAAGTGACTTGTAGTTTTCAGAGTATAAGTCTTTCACTTCTTTGGTTAGGTTTATTCCTAGGTATTTTATTCTTTTTGATGCAATGGTGAATGGAATTGTTTTCCTGATTTCTCTTTCTATAGATTCATTGTTAGTATATAGGAAAGCTACAGATTTCTCTGTGTTAATTTTGTATCCTGCAACTTTGCTGTATTCCGATATCAGTTCTAGTAGTTTTGGAGTGGAGTCTTTAGGGTTTTTTATGTACAGTATCATATCATCTGCAAATAGTGACAGTTTAACTTCTTCTTTACCAATCTGGATTCCTTGTATTTCTTTGTTTTGTCTGATTGGCGTGGCTAGGACCTCCAGTACTATGTTAAAGAACAGTGGGGAGAGTGGGCATCCCTGTCTGGTTCCCGATCTCAGAGGACATGCTTTCAGCTTCTCGCTGTTCAGTATAATGCTGGCTGTGGGTTTATCATATATGGCCTTTATTATGTTGAGGTACTTGCCCTCTATTCCCATTTTGCTGAGAGTTTTTATCATGAATGATTCTTGAATTTTGTCAAATGCTTTTTCAGCATCTATGGAGATGATCATGTGTTTTTTGTCTTTCTGTTTGTTGATGTGGTGGATGATGTTGATGGATTTTCGAATGTTGTACCATCCTTGCATCCCTGGGATGAACCCCACTTGGTCATGGTGTATGATCCTTTTGATATACTGTTGAATTCTCTTTGCTAATATTTTATTGAGTATTTTTGCATCTACATTCATCAGGGATATTGGTCTGTAATTTTCTTTTTTGGTGGGGTCTTTGCCTGGTTTTGGTATTAGGGTGATGTTGGATTCGTAGAATGAGTTTGGGAGTATTCCCTACTCTTCTTTTTGTGGAACACTTTAAGGAGAATGGGTATTATGTCTTCTCTGTGTGTCTGATAAAATTCCGAGGTAAATCCGTCCGGCCCCGGGGTTTTGTTCTTGGGTAGTTTTTTGATTACTGTTTCAATTTCTTTGCTCGTAATTGGTTTGTTTAACTTTTGTGTTTCTTCCTTGGTCAGTCTTGGGAGGTTGTATTTTTCTAGGAAGTTGTCCATTTCTTCTAGGTTTTCCAGCTTGTTGGCATATAGGTTTTCATAGTAGTCTTTAATAATTCTTTGTATTTCTGTGGAGTCTGTCGTGATTTTTCCATTCTCATTTCTGATTATGTTGATTTGTGTTGATTCTCTTTTTCTCTTAATAAGTTGGCTAGAGGCTCATCTATTTTGTTTATTTTCTCGAAGAACCAGCTCTTGGTTTCGTTGATTTTTGCTATTGTTTTATTCTTCTCAATTTTGTTTATTTCTTCTCTGATCTTTATTATGTCCCTCCTTCTGCTGACTTTAGGCCTCATTTGTTCTTCTTTTTCCAGTTTTGATAATTGTGATGTTAGACTATTCATTTGGGATTGTTCTTCCTTCTTCAAGTGTGCCTGGATTGCTATATACTTTCCTCTTAAGACTGCTTTCGCTGCATCCCACAGAAGTTGGGGCTTAGTGTTGTTGTTGTCATTTGTTTCTATATATTCCTTGATCTCTATTTTGATTTGTTCATTGATCCGTTGATTATTTAGTAGCATGTAAAACAGACTTTTACACAAAAATAATATTTGGTTTAGAAAGGATCATTACCAAATTGTAAATGTTTCAATCAAAATTTAAATATACTTATAACATCAAAATGTGAAGCAAAAATTGATAGAATTACAGAGAGAAGTTGGCAAATCTACCACACAGAGGGAGAGTCTATCACATTTCTCTCAATTATTGTTAGTTCAAGGAGATGAACATAATTCAGAAAAATATAAAAGACACCAAAATCACAATTAAAAAGTTTTACCTTAACTTACAAATGCTGACCCAAGAAAACATTAATATTTTGAATAGTCCTAGAATCATGAAATAAAGGAGTATTTTTAAATGTTCCTCCAAAGAAAGCATAGACAAATTAATGAAATTTCAAGATCATCCTAATTTTAATCAAATTCTCACAAGCAACAGATTAAAAAGGAATAATTCTTAACTTATTATTTGAAGATAGTATAATCATCATGATATCAAAACCAGACAAAGACATCATATGAAAAGGAAAGTGATGTGTCCATTTCATTTATGAATATGAATGTTAAATTCTGTGTTAAATATTAATAATTGAATCTAGTGGTTTGTTTTATGCTGGAGTTGCAAGAGTGGTTTAATATGTAATGTATAAAAATTATTCAACACATTAACAGATTAAAGATAATACATTATAATAGACATTTACCATCAAAAAAGGCTTTGAGAAAATTGTAACTGTGGAATGCAATGTAGTCTAGTTTCCACTTGACAAGAACAAGGAAGAATGTCGTTCTGATGTATGCCAAGTAGCTATCCTATGACTTTAAGACATACCAGCCTTAAGATGAATCTAACACCATGGCTGGAAGAAATCAAAAGAGAGATATGAACAGGAGATATACATTTTGTATTATCAGCATACAAGCATACCTTGGAGATATGATGGGTCCCATTCCAGACCACTGGAATATCGTGAAAAAGTAAATATTGCAATTAAGTAATACAAATGAATTTTTGGTTTCCCAGTGAATATAAAAGTTATGTCTACAATTTGTTGTAGCCTATTAAGTGTGCAATAGAATTATGTCTTTAAAAATTCACATAGAAGGCAGCATGAGTAGGGTGGTGGAAATCTCCTTCCAAAACCATATACATTTTGAAAATACAGCCAATACAACTATTCCTAAAAGAGTGTCCAGAAGATACAGTACACCAGTAGGCTACATCTACATCTGTGAGTACCCACATCTGTGAGTAAATCTCATGGAAAAGGTTAAAATACAAAGCCATGACCTGGTGAGACTGGGGTACTCTCCCAACCCCAGGTCACTGGCAGGAGGAAGGGAATCAGAGTGGGGAGGGAGTAAAAACACAGGACTGCTAAATAGCCAGCCCTGGTGGTCTGCCCTGGGAGCAAAGACTCACATTGCATGGTGCACTGTATATTAGAGGAGCAGAAAAGCAAAATATGAGATTAAGACTGCGAACAAGTTCCCACTGCCAGCTGCCCTGGGACAGAAGGAAAGCAGGCACTTTAATAGTCTTAAAGGGACAAGGGTTTAAAAGGTGGACAAAGTCGTCCTGGCACTCTCAGCGCAGTACACTGGGAACATTAAGGCACTTCAGGCACCCAAATACCCTGGGTGGCAGTGCAGTTCCAAAACCCCTCACAGCAATAAGCAGCCTGCTGTGCCATACCCTCACTGACACTGCAAGCAAACCAGCTGACCTGCCATTGTTGAGGAACAGCCCTGCCTACAGCAACTACCCAGCTTAGCACAGAGGATTCTACCTGCACGTGGCTACCCGGCCCAGACCCAGAGGCTGCTCCCTGTGTGAAGTTGGCTGGCACAGACAGCAGAGACTGGTGCAGAGACCAGAAGTCACAAAGGGGCTTTGCTCTTGTGGCAAAACACATGCCACTGGCCTGTAACCCCTGCCAGTGGCCTAAACCATCTTGAAGGCCATCCCACCATGACAGCTTAGGGGATTAAACCAGAGGCTGCTCCCTGTGTGTGGATAACTGGTAAAGGCAGTGGAGACAATCAAGGTGACTGGCAAGAAGGTGGGGACTTTGTTCTCCCATCTGACACACATGCCACTCAACTGCAACCACTTCTGTCACCATAAAAGGGCAGAAGGACATTCTTCAGTCCAAAATCCATCAAGCAACAGAGAGAGGGTTTGGTGAGACTGAAATCAGCAATCTTCCTGAAAAAGAATTCAAGATAAAAGTCATAGCATGCTGGAGGGCAGAGCCAAGATGACAGCGTGAGTAGAGCAGTGGAAATCTCCTCCCAAAACCACATATATTTTTGAAAATACAACAAAGAAAACGCTTTCTAAAAGAGAGACCAGAAGACACAGGACAACAGCCAGAACACATCCACACCTGTGAGAACCCAGGGCCTCATGAAGGGGGTAAGATACAAGCCCCGGCCTGGCAGAACCTGAGCGCCCCACACCCCAGCTCCCTGTGGGAGGATAGGAGTCAGAGTGGGGAGGGAGAAGGATCCCAGGACTGTTAAATTCCCAGCCCTAAGAATCCACACCAGAGCACAGACACAGTGTATGCATGGGTTGTTGGAAACTAGGAAAACAGGACAGTAAGACGTGTGAGAAGGTCCCTGCAGACATTGCACCTGGTATAAAGAAAAGAGACTGCTTTTTGGAAGTCTTAAAGGGACAGGGACCCCACGGCAGGATGGAAATGTCCTGGGACACTTAGTTCAGCAGCAGGGAATCTGGGCATCTCTGGGCACTCTAAACCCTGGACAGCAAGGAGCATGGAGGCCCCTCATGGAGATAAATAACCTCCCGGCCGTTCCCCCTCAAATGCGTCTCCACCATATGGGAGTAGCATCCCAAGGCAGACCATGCCCACAGCAACAGCGGAGATAAACTCCATAGTGGCCGGCCAAGAGCCAGAAGCCCCTTCTGCGTGCAGCTGCCCAGCATAAGCCACTAGAGGTTGCTGTTCTCCCAGGAAAAGAAGGCCACAAACCAACAAGAAGGGAATTTCTACCAGCTGTCACTCGTGCCAGCTCTGCAAACTATCTGTATCACCATGAAAAGGCAAAATTACAGGCAAAGACCATGGAGACAACACCAGAGAAGGAGACAGACCTAACCAGTCTTCCTGAAAAATAATTCAAACTAAAAATCATAGACATGCTGACGGAGATGCAGAGAAATATACAAGAGCTAAGGGATGAAGTCTGGAGGGAGATTACAGATGCCAGGAAGGAGATTACAGAAGTGAAACAAACTCTGGAAGGATTCATAAGCAGAATGGATAAGATGCAAGAGGACATTGATGGAATAGAAACCAGAGAACAGGAACGCATAGAAGCTGATGCAGAGAGAGATAAAAGGATCTCCAGGAATGAAAAAATGTTAAGAGAACTGTGTGACCAATCCAAAAGGAACAATATCCATATTATAGAGGTACCAGAAGACGAAGAGAGAGAAAAAGAGATAGAAAGTGTCTTTGAAGAAATAATTGCTGAAACGGCCCCAAACTGGGGAAGGAAATAATCAAACACACAATGGAAATACACAGAACTCCCAACAGAAAGGACCCAAGAAGGACAACACCAAGGCACATAATAATTAAAATGGCAAAGATCAAGGATAAGGAAAGAGTCTAAAAGGCAGCTAGAGAGAAAAAGGTCACATATAAAGGAAAACCCCTCAGGCTATCCTCTGACTTCTCAACAGAAACCTTATGGGCCTGAAGAGAATGACATGATATATTTAATGCAATGAAACAGAAGGGCCTTGAACCAAGGACACTGTATCCAGCACGATTATCATTTAAATATGATGGAGGGTTTAAACAATTCCCAGACAAGCAAAAGTTGAGGGAATTTGCCTCCCACAAACCACCTCTACAGGGTATTTTAGAGAGACTGTTCTAGACGGGATCACTCCTAAGACTAAACAGAATTTACCAGAGAAAATAAAATCACAGCAGAGTAAGAAGACCAACCAAATATTACCTAAAGGCAAAAAATAAAATCAACTACCCACGAAAGGAGTTAAAGGAAACATGAAACAACACAGAATAAAACAACCAACATATAAAGAATGGAAGAGGAGGAATAAGAAGGGAGAGAAGAAAAGAATCTCCAGACAGTGTATATAACAGCTCAATAAGCGAGCTGAGTTAGGCCGTAAGATACTAAAGAAGCTAACCTTGAACTTTTGGTAACCACAAATCTAAAGCCTGCAATGGCAATAAGTACATATCTTTCAATAGTCACCCTAAATGTAAATGGACTGAATGCACCAATCAAAAACAGAGTAACAGAATGGATAAAAAAGCAAGTCCCATCTATGTGCTACTTACAAGAAACTCACCTCAAACCCAAAAACCATTCACAGACTAAAAGTCAAGGGATGGAAAAGCATATTTCAAGCAAACAACAGAGAGAAAAAAGCAGGGGTTGCAGTACTAGCATCAGACAAAATAGACTTCAAAACAAACAAAGTAACAAGAGATAAAGATGGACATTACATAATGATAAAGGGCTCAGTCCAACAAGAGGATATAACCATTATAAATATATATGCACCCAACACAGGAGCACCAAAATATGTGAAACAAATACTAACAGAACTAAAAGAGGAAATAGAATGCAATGCATTCATTTTAGGAGACTTCAACACACCACTCACCCCAAACGATAGATTCAATGGGCAGAAAATAAGTAAGGGCATGAAGGCATTGAACAACACATTAGGACAGATGGACCTAATAGACATCTATAGAACTCTACACCCAAAAGCAACAGGATACACATTCTTCTCAAGTGCACATGGAACATTCTCCAGAATAGACCACATACTAGTCCACAAAAAGAGCATCAGTAAATTCCAAAAGATTGAAATCCTGCCAACCACCTTTTCAGAACACAAAGGCATAAAACTAGAAATAAACTGTACAAAGAAAGAAAAAGGTTCACAGACACATGGAGGCATAACAACACACTCCTAAATAATCAATGGATCAATGACCAAATCAATATGGAGATCCAGCAATATATGGAAACAAATGACAACAACAACACTAAGCCCCACCTTCTGTGGGACACAGAGAAAGCAGTCTTAAGAGGAAAGTATATAGCGATCCAGGCACACTTAAAGAAGGAAGAGCAATCCCAAATGAATAGACAAA
Source organism: Manis javanica (assembly GCF_040802235.1). Classification (NCBI taxonomy): domain Eukaryota; kingdom Metazoa; phylum Chordata; class Mammalia; order Pholidota; family Manidae; genus Manis; species Manis javanica. The sequence goes on from NC_133175.1 coordinate 2,859,920, forward strand.
CATCACAATTATCGAAACTGGAAAAAGAAGAACAAATGAGGCCTAAAGTCAGCAGAAGGAGGGACATAATAAAGATTAGAGAAGAAATAAACAAAACTGAGAAGAAAAAAACAATAGAAAAAAATGAATGAAACCAAGAGCTGATTCTTTGGGAAAATAAAAAAATAGATAAGCCTCTAGCCAAATTTATTAAGAGAAAAAGAGAATCAACTCAAATCAACAGAATCAGAAATGAGAATGGACAAATCACGACAGACTCCACAGAAATACAAAAAATTATTACAGATTACTATGAAAACCTAGATACTAAAAAGCTGGAAAACCTAGAAGAAATGGACAACTTCCTAGAAAAATACAACCTTCCAAGACTGACCAAGGAAGAAACACAAAAGTTAAACAAACCAATTACGAGCAAAGAAATTGAAATGATAATTAAAAAACTACCCAAGAACGAAACTCCCAGGCCAGACGGATTTACCTCAGAATTTTATCAGACATACGGACAAGACATAATACCTGTTCTCCTTAGTTTTCCAAAAAATAGAAGAGTAGGGAATACTCCCAAACTCATTCTATGAAGCCAACATAACCCTAATACCAAAACCAGGCAAAGACCCCAGCAAAAAAAGGAAATTATAGACCAATATCCCTAATGAATGTAGATGCAAAAATACTCAATAAAATATTAGCAAACCGAATTCAAAAATATATCAAAAGGATCATACACCATGACCAAGTGGGATTCATCTCAGGGATGCAAGGATGGTACAACATTCGAAAATCCATCAACATCATCCAGCACATCAACAAAAAGGACAAATCCACATGATCATCTCCATAGATGCTGCAAAAGCATTTGACAAAATTCAACATCCATTCATGATAAAAACTCTCAGCAAAATGGCTACAGAGGGCAAGTACTTCAACATAATAAAGGCCATATATGATAAACCCATAGTCAACATCATACTGAACAGCGAGAGGCTGAAAGCTTTCCCTCTGAGATCGGGAACAAGACAGGGATGCCCACTCTCCCCACTGTGATTTAACATAGTACTGGAGGTACTAGCCATGGCATTCAGACAAAGCAAAGAAATACAAGGAATCCAGATTGGTAAAGAAGAAGTTAAACTGTCACTATTTGCAGATGACATGACATTGTACATAAAAAAACCCTTAAGATTCCACTGCAAAACTACTAGAACTGATATCGGAATTCAGCAAAGATGCAGGATACAATATTAATACATAGAAATCTGTGGCTTACCTATACACTAACAATGAACCACTAGGAAGAGATATCAGGAAAAGAACTCCATTCACAATTGCAACAAAAAGAATAAAATACCTAGGAATAAACTTAACCAAATAAGTGAAAGACCTATACCCTGAAAAATACAAGACACTCTTAAGAGAAATTAAAGGGGACACTAATAAATGGAAACTCATACCATGCTCTTGGCTAGCAAGAATTAATATAGGCAAAATGGCCATCCTTCCCAAAACAATATACAGATTTGATGCAATACCTATCAAATTACCAGCAACATTCTTCAATGAACTGGAACAAATAATTCAAAAATTCATATGGAAACACCAAAGACCCCGAATAGCCAAAGCAATCCTGAGAAGAAAGAATAAAGTTGGGGGCGGGATCTCACTCCCCAACTTCAAGCTCTACTACAAAGCCATAGTAATCAATACAATTTGGTACTGGCACAAGAACAGAGCCACAGAGCAGTGGAACAGAATAGAGACTCCAGACATTAACCCAAATATATATGGTCAATTAATATTTGATAAAGGAGCCATGGACATACAATGGGGAAATGACAGTCTCTTCAACAGATGGTGCTGGCAAAACTGGACAGTTACATGTAAGAGAATGAAACTGGACCACTGTTAACCCCATACAGAAAAGTAAATTTGAAATGGATCAAAGACCTGAATGTAAGTCATGAAACCACAAAACTCTTGGAAAAAAACATAGGCAAAATCTCTCAGACATAGACATGAGTGACCTCTTTTTGAACGTATCTCCCTGGGCAAGGAAAACCAAAGCAAAAATGAACAAGTGGGACTATATTAAGCTGAAAAACTTCTGTAAATCAAAAGACACCATCAAGAAAACAAAAAGGTACCCTACAGTATGGGAGAATATATTTGTAAATGACAGATCTGATAAAGGCTTGACATCCAAAATATATAAAGAGCTCACACATCTCAACAAACAAAAAACAAATAATCCAAATTAAACAATGGGCAGAGGAACTGAACAGTTTTCCAAAACAGAAATTCAAATGGCCAACAGACACGTGAAAAGATGCGCCACATCGCTAATCATCAGAGAAATGAAAATTAAAACCACAATGAGATATCACCTTACTCCAGTAAGGATGGCTTCCATCCAAAAGACAAACAACAACAAATGTTAGCGAGGTTGTGGAGAGTCGGGAACCCTCCTGCAGTGCTGGTGGGAATGCAAATTAGTTCAACCATTGTGGAAAGCAGTATGGAGGTCCTCAAAATGCTCAAAATAGACTTACTATTTGACCCAGGAATTCCACTCCTAGGAATTTACCCTAAGAATGCACCACTCCAGTTTGAAAAAGACAGATGCACTCCTATGTTTATTGCAGCACTATTTATAATGGCGAAGAATTGGAAGCAACCTAAGTGTCCATCAGTAGATGAATGGATAAAGAAGAGGTGGTACATATACACAATGGAACATTATTCAGCCATAAGAAGAAAACAAATCCTACCATTTGCAACAACTTGGATGAAGCTAGAGGGTATTATGCTGAGTGAAATAAGCCAAGTGGAGAAAGAGAAATACCAAATGATTTCACTCACCTGTGGAGTATAAGAACAAAGGAAAAACTGAAGGAACAAAAGATAGCAGAATCACAGAACGCAAGAATGGACTAACAGGTACCAAGGGAAAGGGACTGGGTAGGATGGGTGGGTAGGGCGAGATAAGGGGGGGAAGAAGAAAGATGGTATTATGATTAGCATGCATAATGTGGGTGGGGAAGGGGAGGGCTGTGCAACACAGAGAAGACAAGTAGTGATTCTACAGTATTTTGCTATGCTGATGGACAGTGACTGTAAATGGGGTTTGTGTGGGGAACTTGGTATAGGGGACAGCCTAGTAAACATAATATTCTTCATGTAATTGTAGATTAATGATAACAAAAAATGAGAAAGAAAAGGGGGATTACTCCCTGATAGGATAAAACTAACTGCAAATCAATGATTAATGCATGCTTTACATATCCTCAATTTTGATCTTTCAAAGGATGTCAGATGATCAGCTATGGAAGTACATTTTTCTGATAACATTCCTTTCTCTTAAAAAAAAGCAGTTCCTGTGTGGTGATCTCCAATAGGTTCTTCACAATGGCATAAAGGTCATATCAAAGTGTGGGCAAAGGGTTTGTTTGTGTTTATACAGAGGATCAAAGCCTAATTTGGCTACACAGAAAACAAATTAAGATACGATATGAAAAAGAACTTCGAACATCAACATTCTCTGGAAGAGTCATTCCATAAGATGAATATCAAAAAACTTCAACAAAGATCCCGGCGCTGATGCAGTTGTAGCTGCAATCATCCCACTGGTTCCTGGACTTTCCATTGGAATGAAGAAGGAGATATTTAAGCTGGCCTGTGCATACAGTAAAACAACAAATTTGACTGGATCTATACTGTCAGAACTAAACCAAGAATTAGGAGAAGTGCAAGTTACAATGCTCCAAAATCGTGTGACTATAGACCATCTACTATTAAAAGAACACATGGCATGTGAACAGTTCCCAGGAATGTGTTGTTTTAATCTGTCTGATTTTTCTCAAACTATTCAATTCAGTTAGACAATATCCATCATATCATTGCTAAGTTTTCACAAATGCCTTGGGTACCTAACTGGTTTTCTTAGTTTCACTGAATATGGCTGGTAATTGTAGGTCTCTTTTTGTTATGTAGCTGTATTCCTATTATGTTAACATATGTGTGCAATTTAATTAGTAGTTTAAAACCTATACATGCTTATGTTACTCTACAAGAAGATATGTCAAAAAAAATAATCAGTTTAAGGATTTAATAGCAGACTGAATGAGGTGGAAGAGACTGTTAATGGAAGAAAATTCAGCAAACAGGAATACAGAGAAGCTGAGGCAGAGAGGTTGAAAGAATTTCTAGGAATGCAAGAATATTAGGAGACCTGTGTGACCAACCCAAATAGAACAATATCCACATTGTAGGGTTACCAGAAGAAGAAGAGAGAGAAAAAGGGATTGAAAGTGTCTTTGAAGAAAGAATTGCTGAAAACTTACTCAAACTGGGGGAGGAAATAGTCTCTCAAACCGTGGAGGTACACAGAACTCCCAGCACAAGAGACCCAAGGAGGACAACACCAAGACATATAATAATTAAAGTGGCAAAAATCAAAGACAAGGACAGAGTATTAACGCCAGCCAGAGAGAGAAAAAAGATCACCTATGAATTAAAACCCATCAGGCTATCATCTGACTTCTCAGTAGAAGCCTTACCAGCCAGGAAAAGCATGATATATTCAATGCAAAGAAACAGAAGGGCCTTGATCCAAGAATACTGTATCCAGCATGATTATCATTAAATTTGAAGGAGGCCTTAAACGATTCCCAGATAAGCAAAAATTGAGGGAATTTACCTCCCACAAACCATCTCCACAGTGTACTTTATTATATATATATATATATAAACTTTTTTTTGGTATCATTAATGTATGATTACTTGAACAACATTGTGTTTACTTGACAACCCCTATTATCTATTATCAAGTACCCATCACATACCCCATTACAGTCACTGTCCACCAGCATAGTAAGATGCTACAGAGTCTGAACTTGTCTTCTCTGAGCTATACTGCCTTCCCTGGGACACCCCTCAACTACATTATGTGTGCTAATTGTAATGCCCTTTATTCACACTTTTCCTGCCTTCCTAACCATCCTCCCCAGTACCTTATCCTTTGGTAACTGTTAGTCCATTCTTGGGTTCTGTGAGTCTGCTGCTGTTTTGTTCCTTCAGTTTTTACAATGTTCTTATATTCCACAGATGAGTGAAATCATTTGATAATTGTCTTTCTCCACTTGGCTTATTTCACTGAGCATAATATCCTCTAGCTCCATCCATGTTGTTGCAAATGGTAGGATCTGTTTTCTTCTTATGGCTGATTAGTATTCCACTGTGTATATGTACCACCTCTTCTTTACCCAAACATCTACTGATGGACACTTAGGTTGTTTCCATTTCTTGGCTATCATAAATAGTGCTGCAATAAATGTAGGGGTGCATATGTCTTTCTGAGACTGGGAAACTGCATTCTTAGGATAAATTCCTAGGAGTGGAATTCTTGGGTCAAATGATATTTCTATTTTTAGTTTTTTTGAGGAACCTCCATACTGCTTTCCACAATGGTTGAACTAATTTATATTCCTACTGGCAGTTTGTCTTTTGGATGGTGGTGATCCTTACTGGTGTGAGGTGATAGCTCAGTGTGGTTTTAATGTGCATTTCTCTGATGACTAGTGATGTGGAACATCTTTTCATGTGTCTATTGGCCATCTAAATTTCTTCTTTGGAGAACTGTCTGTTCAGCTCCTCTGCCAATGCTTAATTGGCTTATTTTCATTTGTTTGTTGAGGTATGTGACTTCCTTATATAATTTGGGTGTCAACCCCTTATCAGATATGTCATTTATGAATATATTGTGCCATACTGTAGGATGCCTTTTTGTTCTACTGATGGTGTCCTTTGCTGTACAGAAGCTTTTTTACATGATATAGTCCAGCTTGTTCATTTTTGCCGTTTCCCTTGCCCAGGGTGATATGTTCATGAAGCAGTTGCTCATGTTTATGTCCAAGAGATTTTACCATTGATTTTTTCTAACAGATTTATGGTTTCATGACTTACATTCAGGTGTTTGATCCATTTAGAGTTTTCTTTTCTGTGTGGGGTTAGACAATAATCCAGTTTCATTCTCTTACATGTAGCTGTTCAGTTTTGCCCAACCAACTGTTAAAGAGCCTGTCATTTCCCCACTGCAAATCCGTAGTTCTTCTATCGTATGTTAATTGCCATATATGTTTGGGTTTATATCAGGGCTCTCTAGTCTGTTGCAATGGTCTATGTGTCTGTTCTTGTACCCATACCAAATTGTCTAGATTTGTAGTAGAGCATGAAGACAGGAAACATAATACCCCTGCTTTATTCTTCCATCTCAGGATTGCTTTGACTATTTGGGGTCTTTTGCGGTTCCATATGAATTTTAGAACTATGTGCTCTAGTTCATTGAAGAATGCTGTTGGTATTTTTATAGGGATTGCATTGAATCTGTAGATTGCTTTAGGCAGGATGGCCAATTTGATAATAGTAATTCTTCCTACGCATGAGCATGTTTCCATTTACTGGTTTCTTCTTTAGATTCTCTCAGGAATGTATTGTAGTTTTCAGGGTATAGGTCTTTCACTTCTTTGGTTAAGTTTATTCCTAGGTATTTTATATTTTTTGATGCAGTTGTGAATGGGATTGTTTTCCTGATTTCTCTTTCTACTAGTTCATCATTAGTGTATAGGAATGCAACAGATTTATGTGTATTAATTTTGTATCCTGCAACTCTGCTGAATTCAGATATCAGTTTTAGTTGTTTGGAGTGGATTCTTTAGGGTTTCTTATGTACAGTATCATGTCATCTGCAAACAGGGACACTTTGACTTATTCCGTGCCAATCTGCATGCCTTTTAGTTCTTTGTTTTGACTGACTGCTGTTCCTAGGACCTCTTGAACTTTGTTGAATAAAAGTTGGGAGAGTGGTCATCCTTGTCTTGTTCCTGACCTTAAAGGAAAAGATTTCAACTTCTTGCTGTTAAGCATACTGTTTGCTGTGGGTTTGTCATATATGGCTGTTATTATGTTGAGGTACTTGCCTTCTATACCCATTTTCTTGATAGTTTTTATCATGAATAGATGTATTTTCTTGAATGCTTTTTTGACATTTATGAAGATTATCATGTGGTTTTTGTCCTTTTTGTTGATGTAGTGGATGATGCTGATGTATTTTTTCAATGTTGTATTATCATTGTGTCCCTGGGATGTATCCCACTTGATAATGATGGATGACCTATTTGATGTATTTTTAAATTTGGTTTGCTAATATTTTGTTGAGTATTTTTGCATTTAGGTTCATCAGAGATATTGGTCTGAAATTTTCTTATTTGTGGTGTCTTTGCCTGGTTTTGGTATTAGACTGATGCTGGCCTTGTAGAAAGAGTCTGGGAGTATTCCCTGCTCTTCCACTTTTTGAAAAACTTTAAGGCAGGTGGGTACTAAGTCCTCAATAAATGTTTGATAAAATTCAGCAGTGAAACCATCTAGGCCAGGGATTTTGTTCTTAGGTAGTTTTTTGATTAGGAATTCAATTTCTTTGCTGGTAATTTGTCTATTCAGATTTTCACTTTCTGGGTGAGCCTTGGAAGGTTATATTTTTCTAGAAATTTTCCCATTTCTTCTAGGATATTCAGTTTGTTACCATATAGTTTTTCATAGTATTCTCTCATAATTCTTTGTACTTCTGAGGTGTCCATAGTGATATTTCCTTTCTCATTTCTGATTCTGTTTATGTGTGCAGACTTTTTTTCTTGGTAAGTCTGGCTAGGGGTTTATCTATGATGTTTGTTTTCTCAAAGAACCAGTTCCTGCTTTCATTGATTCTTTCTATCATTTCACCCTTCTCAATTTTTTTATATCTGCTTTAATCTTTATTATGTCCCTCCTTCTAGTGACTTTGGGCCTCATCCATTCTTCATTTTCTAGTTTCATTAACTGAGAGTTTAAACTGCTCATTTGGGATTGTTCTTCTTCTGTGAGGTAGGCCTATATTGCAATATACTTCCCTCTTAACACAGTCTTCACTGCATCCTGCAGATTTTGTAGTGTTGAATTATTGTTGTCATTAAGCATGGCCTTTGCTGCATCCCACAGGTTTTGTTGGACTGACCCCTTTGTCATTTGTCTCCATATATTGCTTGATCTCTGTTTTTATTTGGTCATTGATCCATCGATTATTTAGGAGCATGTTATTAAGCCTCCATGTGTTTGTGGGATTTTTCATTTTCTTTGTTTAATATATTTCTCGTTTCATACGTTTGTGATCTGAGAAGTTGGTTAGTGAAATTTAAATCATTTTGAATTTACTAAGGTTCTTTTTGTGGCCTAGTATAAGATTCTTGAAAATATTCCATGTGTATTTGAGAAGAAAGTGTATCCTGTTACGTTTGGATTTAGTGTTCTGTAGATGTCTGTTAGATCTATCTGTTTGGGGTGTTGTTCAGTGCCTCTGTCTCTTCAGTTATTTTCTCTCTTGTTGATCTGTCCTTTGGAGTGAATGGCATGTTGAAGTCTCCTAAAAAGAAAACATTGCATTCTATTTTCCCCTTTAATTCTGTCACTATTTGTTTCACATATGTAGTTGAACCTGTGTTGGGTGGATAGATATTTATAGTTGTTATATCCTCTTGTTGGACTGACCCCTTTATCATTATGAAAAGTCTTTCTTTGTCTCTTGGTACTTTCTTTGTTTTGAAGTCTATTTTGTCTGATACAAGTACTGTGACTCCTGCTTTTTTATCCCTATTAGTTGCATGAAATATATTTTTCCAACCTTTTACTTTCAGTCTGTGCATGTCTTTGGGTTTGAAGTGAGACTCCTATAGGCAGTATATAGATGGGTCTTGTTTTTTATTCATTCAGTGACTCTATGCCTTTTGATTGGTGCATTTAGGGTTATTATTAATGTGTATATACTTATTGCCATTGCAGACTTTAGGTTAATGGTTACCAAGGGTTAAATGGTAATTCCCTTACTATCTAATACTCTAATTTAATTCACTTAGTATGCTATTATAAACACAACCAAAAAGTTCTTTTTTTCTTCCTCATTTTTCTTTGTCCTCCTTTCTTTATGTATTAGGTATCAAATTTTGTACTGTATCTATCCCTTCATTGACTTTGGGGGTAATTTGATTTTGCATCTGCTTAGTAATCAATTATTCTACTTTCTTTGGTGTGGTTTTGTTTCCCCTGGTGACAGCTATTTATCCTTAGGAACAGTTCCATCTCTAGAAGTCCCTCCAAAATGCACTCTAGAGGTTGTTTGTGGGAGGTAAACTCTCTCAGCTTTTGTTTATATGGAAATTATTTAATTTCCCATTCAAATTTAAATAATAATCTGGCTGGTGAGAGTATTCTTGCTTTGAGGCCCTTCTGCTTCATTGCATTAAATATATCATGCCACTCCCTTTTTGCCTGTAAGGTTTCTATTGAGAAGTCTGATGATAGCCTGATGCATTTTCCTTTGTATGTACTTTTTTCTCTCTCTAGCTGCTTTTAAAAGTCTGTCTTCATCCTTGATCTTTGCTCGTTTTATTATATGTCTCAGTGTTATCTTCCTTGTGTCCCTTGTATTGCTAGATCTGTGCACATACATGGCTTGAGAAACTATCTCCTTCCCCAGATTGGGGAAGTTTTAAGCAGTTACGTCCTCAAAGGCACTTTCTATACATTTCCCTCTCTCTTCTTCTTCTGGTACCCCTATAGTGCAAATATTGTTCCATTTGATTGGTCACACTGTTCTCCCAATATTCTTTCATTCTCAAGATACTTTTAACTCTCTGTGCCTCAACTTCTTTGTATTCCTCTTCTCCAATATCTATTCCATTTACAGTCTCTTCCACTACATCAAATATGCTTTTAAATCCCTCCATTGTGTATTTCATTTCAGATATGGAATTTCTTAATGATTGCATCTCCATCTTAAATTCGTTCCTTGGTTCTTGAATATTTTTCTGTACCTCCATAAGCATGTTTATAATTTTTATTTTGAACTCTCTTTCAGAAGATTGGTGAGTTCAGTTTCATTTGGCCCTGTTTCTGAGGTTTGTGAGATTTTGGTCTGAACCAGGTCATTTAGATGTGTCATATTTCTATGTGGTGCCCTCTAGTGCCCTGGAGCTCCTATCTCTGGAGCTGCTCAGCCCCAAGACTGAGTTTGAGGGTCATAGGGGAGCAGAGCTGGTGCCTGGGGGAAGTAAAGATCTATTTTCTGATTCCCACCTGTGGTGCCTGTCTCCGGTGTCAGAGCCAGTGGGCCAAGTCCACAGGTGTTAGCCTCTGTGCTTTGTGTCTCTAGCTGTTGTAAGTGGGGCCTCCTTCTGGCTGGCCTTATACCAGCACAGTGACTGAAGGTTTGTCAACTGGAGCCCAACAGGCTAGGAGGAAGGCACAGAAGGCTGTGTGTCACAGTGGGGAACCTTGGAGTTGAGCCTCCAGCCTGGAGTATGGAGTGTCTGAAGCTCCTGAAAGTTCCCAACCAGCTGGGCAGAGCATGCTCAGACAACCTTGCATGGTTCTCCCATCCCTGAAGCAGCAAGCTCTGTGAAAACCATGCCACTTCAGCAGCCCTCTTGCTGCTAGGAAGCATCTCATGCCTCCTGCCTTTCCATTATCCCACAGCAGCCAGATGTGGCAAGCTCCTTGTGAATTAAATGAAACTGAATAAAGGCAAAGGCAAGAAGTTAGAGAGTTAAACCGGGTTTGATCCTCACAGCAGTAAGTCTCAGTTTCCCATCAGCTCTGGCTTCCCTCTGCCAGCATCTGTTCTCTCCTCATTCTTCTGCCATGCTTCCCTCCTCCACTTTCCAAGCTCCCTGCTCCCACATTTTGGCTTAATTCTTCTAGGAGTACTGGGGCTGCATGTCTCTCTCTCTACCCACTCTCCCAGTGGCCTCCTACTTCTCTGCCCCCAGCACTGGGAGATACTCTGTGGGTGGGTTTCTGGTGACTGGCAGACATCTTACCAATTATGTATCAGGAATGGGGGAGGAGAGAAAGGGTGTTTCCTCCCTACTCCTCCCATTGTTCAGTTCTCCTGTGACTGACCAGCAGCAGCTCTGTCCCCAGTAAATATTCCACGGATGTGCTAACAGACTCTTATTATATATGCAATGGGCATTTTTAAGGCCAGGTGGGAATCCTGGTCAGAAATTTCCATTTTTTTTTTCCTCCACATATCATCAATGCTTTTCTGCAGATCAGTAAGCATATTATGACTCTTACCTTGAAATTTTTATCAAGAACACTGGTGATCTCCATTTCATTTAGCCCTCTTTCCAGTGTTTATCCTGTAGTTTTGTTTTGAACACATTCCTCTGCCTCCTCATTTTGTCAGGGTTTCTGTGTTTCTTCCTTTGTATTAGATGGATTGTCTATGCTTTTTGGTCTAGAGAGTAAAGACTTTATGAAGAAGGTGTCTTTTAGTGCCCAGAAGATCAAGACTCTTTATTCTCCAATGCCTGGTGCTCCTTTATGGTGGATACCCAGTTGCTGCTGGTGGGCAATGTGTGGGGCCACCTTTCTGTCTGTCTGCTGGCAGTGTCCTCAGTTTGATTCTGCCAGCAGTTTGCCACAGCCAGCCTTTTGTGTTCAGACCAGGGGCCTCTCCTGGAATAGCGGTAGGTGGGGCCACTTTCTGCCTTCCCTGCAGCAATGGTGGGGCTGCCAGATAACAGAATGGGCAGGGCGGTCACATGGCTCTTGAGCAGAGCACAGTGGAGGAAAGACACATGGGCGCCCCCTGGTGGCAGTGAGACACAAACCTGGCTTCATCACCCAATGGGAAGAAGGAGCTCTAGGATTTGGCTCCAGCAGACTCATCCCCCACAGGGCTGAGACAGGGCCAAGAAAGCTGGGAGAGCCTCCCTCCACCTGCCAAGCAGGAAAGTCAGACACAGCTGGGCCAGTGGAGTGCAAGGAAGAGCCTCGGGGTTGAGCTGCCAGGGAGGGGGATGGAGCATCTTGGGCCCCCAAGACTGCCCAACCTGTTGCCAACAGAGGGATGGGGAAGTATTACAGAGCACTCCTACTCCATCTTCCCATTCTCCTGCACAGAAACCTCCATTCAACTCTTGCCGCTCTGGCATCACTCCCACTGCCGGCAAATCTTTCAAACTGTAGCCTCTGTTTTGGGTCTCAGTAGGACCAGTAGAGCATACCTTCCTGCCACAATTGTCTGGCATCAGCCTCACAGAGTGTTCCAACTCTCCCTGGTGTCCAGCCCCACTAATCACCCAAGTCCAATTCAATGTGGACTCGTGCTCCAAGAGCAGATCTCCTGGATCAGCTATGCAGAGTTCCTGAGCATGTAACCTCTCCCTGCTGTTTCTCATCCTCCCACCTGTGGGCTAGTAGAAGGGCTTGGGTCTCACATGATTGGGGCTCTTTCACTTTACCCTTTTCTGGGTGGTCTTTTCCTCTCCATTAGCTGTACATGGTCTGCTCTGCAGTCTTCAGGTCATTTTCAGAGTTAATTGTATTTCCTGTAGTTGATTCCTCAGTGTATTGTGGGAGGTTTTCACCTTGCCTTCCTACTCCACCATCTTTTTTTCCCCTTCTCTACAACTTTTGATTTAAAGTGAAAGATGTGCAACTCTTCTTTTCACTTGACACTTAGAGGCTATTGTAGGGTTATTAACTGGCCTAATTTCAATATTGTGTCTCAAGAAATAGGGAGGCCTTAGGAGAGGTAGACAGATAGGGGAATGGCTGGCCTGTGGAGCAGTCAAGGACACACACCTTTATATATTATGTTCACAATCATTTAGGGGCATAGTTTGTGGCTCTCCAAAATAATTACAACAGTAACATGAAAGATGAGTGATGACAGATCATCATGAAAAAATAATAATAATATAAATGTTTGAGATATTATGATAATTAGCAAAATATGACATGAGAGAGTGAGAGAATGCTATTGGGAAAATGGTGCTCATAGACTTGCTTGATGCAGGGCTGCTACAAACCTTCAATCTGTAAAAAACAAACAGAAAATGAAAACAATATTTGCGAGATGCAAGAAAGCAAAGCTCAATAAAATGAAGTATGTCTGTATAAATGGTTTTTTCACACTATAAAACTGGTTGAGGGAGGGTAGTAGATCTAAGAGTAGATAGAAGGGAGGGAGGGAGTAGATAGAACAGATAGAAGAGAGCCAAGGATAGAGCCTCAGTATTTGGAAGCTATTCAGTTTTATGGGAAAGAGCTGAGACTTACTTTAAAGGGCCAAGGGAAGAAAATAATAGTCACCCTAATAATAGAGCAAATTCTGGGCTAAGAATCAGAACTCGACAATCAAAGGGTCTAAAAGGGCCTAAAGATACAGATTCAGGTGTGGCCTGAGGCTGGTGTAACCTCCCTTGTATTTCTCTTATTTCTGAGAGAAAATAGACCAATATCTCCCCCTGGTTGAGGAAAATATCTGTGACCTGGATTCAGAGGAGAAACTTTGGTAGGTCTGAGGATGGGATTAATCTAGGCCATGTCATTTTAAGTTTAATTTTCAGCATCACCTTTATAGGGTTAAGGATGGAAGAATGAACAGATATAAGAAAATTATCACTGAGTGTATGCAGAAGGATTTATTGAAAGTACGTTAAGGAAAAAAAGCTGAACTGCAAGTTTCTATCAGATGTGGTTCCAAAATTAAGTGCCCTATGATTATCTTATGCAAAATAGTAGTCAGAGGACAATGATGAATTAGAGTAGTTCCACAGGGAAACATAGGGGCCCTGATATATGTACATTTTTAATTGGACACCGCAAGGGTACATTATATGAGGTCATCAGAAGAACAGCTGCTCCAGATTATCTCTCTGATATGTGCAAAAGTGGCAAGTTGCAATAGCAGATGTACTTCCTCAGCAACAAAAATACAAAGCCCAAACCTTTAGTAGAACATCACTGAACTGGAATTGGTCCAGAGGATAAGGAGGTGATAGGAAATAAAATAACTGCAGGAATTTTTAGCCTGAAAAAGAAATGAATCTAGGGTGCAGGATCACTGTCTGCAGTTATTCAAAAAGTCACTTAAAGGTTAAAGAAAATTAATTTGTGTAGCTCTAATAGAAATGAGAGCAATTTCTTGAAATTGCAGAGTTGCTGATTTAAGATTGCTAGGTATAGTTTTGGCTCTTCAACAATTGACTGCTCTGTTTCATTAAATAATGAATACTGTGTTGAAAACAAAATTTAGGGTAAAGAATTATCTGAGATACTGGTGTGGGTATTATGGCATTCAGTGGCTGCTAGATGAAAGAAAGTTTAGATCTAATTTAAGATTATTTTACTTTATGAAAACTACTTTATTTGATTCAATCCTGTATATTATTCATAGAATTGTTATTCCCTTCAAGATTTATGTGATCTTCATTATTTTGTTCTCCCTTTCTTATCTAGTCTTTGACAAACCCATTAAATAGTATCACATATGGCTTTTCAGGCAGTCAGCAATCTATGAATGAAGACACAATTGCACATAATAGGTATGCAAAGTAATGGATGAATGAATCTGCTATGAATATCCTAACAATTACATTCAACCTACATTTCATCGTTCTCTTTGAAAGAATAGCATCCAGACACTCTTAATATACCAAACCGCTAGTCTATTAAGAAACTGAAATAATAATAGCAAAAATGACTGAGATTTCATGATCACTTATTATGTATGAGAGAGTCTCTTAAAACTCTTGCATATATTATAACACAATTCTTTGATGTAAGTTATTTCTATTTTAAATATGAGAAAATAGAAGCATAGAGAATGTATGCATCTTGCTCATACACAGCTATTAAACTGTCAGGATTCAAACTCAGGAAGTCCCACTTCAAAGCCTCTGTTCCTAACCACTTCACTATGTACTTTGGTATGACTTGATTCCAGATAGTTACATGTAATTTCTCCATTCCCTTAAAATTAGATAAAAGATAATTTTGCAAGTAATAAATGTCTTTTCATTATAAAAATAAAACACTACTCATAAAAGCTAAAAGTCTTCTTGACCAGCCCCCAAATCCACTATCCTATTCAAATATAACCAACTATGTTTTTGTATGCTTTTTTAAATGTTTAAATTTTTAGTACATATACAAATATATGTATACACATACATGTGCATACAAACACATAGCTTTTTTTAAGAGTTGTCAACATAGACATAAAAGTATTTCTTTACAACTTGATTTCCTTATTGAACATATATCTTGGAGATCCTTTAAACCCAGTACACAGAGATAACCTGCACGTTTGAACTGTTGCATTGTATTCCACAATATGGAAATATTTTTAATTTAGCCATTCCCTTATTGGTAGACATCTGGATTGTTTCAGGTTTTACTGCTATTACAAATAAGGTTGCAGTAGTATCATGTTTGCTTGTCATGTCCGCATTTGCTCATGTGCAAATGTTACTCGAGGGTAGATAACAGAGGAGTGGAATTGCTTGGTCAAAGAGAATGTGCATTTTAGTTTTAATACATACTGCTAACCTGTCATCTAAAATAGCTGAACAAACTGGCACTCCTTTGTAGGAGTGGTAGGAACTGCAAAGAACAGAATAACCCCTAACTAATCTAGAAAGTATTAAAGACATGGATAGATGAGATCATATAGGGAGAGTGTAAAGTATAGAATCACATGACATCCAAAATTACATCTCCAGCGTGATCTACAGCTGAGCACTGGACTCTCATATCCAATTATCTGCTTGATATCTACACTTTTACATCTAATAGACATTTCAAACTAAAGTCAAGTATCAAATACAGAACTTCTGATCTGTCACTCCCCTTGAATCAATTAAAACCTATTTCTTTCTCTGAGTTCCCTAGACAGAGAAGGGGATACCATGCACCCAATTGCTCCAGCCAAAGCCTAGGTTCTTAGCCAATTATTTAATCTATGCCACACACCCATGGCCATCCATTTTGAAACAAGTCCAAGGTGTATCATTTCATCCAAAAATATTTCAGTATGCATGTCTAAATGATAAGGACTTGTTTTCAAGCATAATCGCAATACCACATCTAAAGATACCTATTCCCTAGCTGTATCTACAGATATTATCACACCTAAAGATAACTATTCCTCAATGTCATCAAATATCTATTCAGTGTCTAAGTTTCCATGTTTGTCTCTTACATTTTTTATAATTGGTTTGTTTGAATCAGGAGCCAAGTAATGTGCATAATTTGGAGTTAATTGATATGCTTCTTTAATCTCTCTTAATCTAGAGGTTCTATTTCTCTCCTCCTTCCTTTGAATGTATTTGTGTAAAGTAAACATAGACTTACTATATGACCCAACAATATGACTCCTGAGTCTCTACCCCAAAGAGATGAAAACTTATGTCTGAACAACAGTGTTTATATCAGGTGCATTCATGACTGCCCCAAACCAGAATCCAAATGTCCTTCAGTGGGAGAATGCATGAACATACTGTAGTACATTCACACAAAGAATACCACCCTGAATAAAAGGAACAAAGCATTGATGTACACAAGTTGGATCACTCCTAAAGACATGATACTACATGAAACAAGCCATTCTCAAATAGCTACATATTGCATTATTTCATTTATATTGCATTCTGAAAAACACAAAACTATATAAAGATAGAGAGCAGATTGTCCTCTTGTATTCACTATCATGTCTCCATGGTATAGTCTGGCATAGCACTCTGTAATTCTATTTATTAATTCTTATTACAGCTCATATCTACATTTTTGTTTATTTTCATCATATCTTGTTTCTCTCACATGGCATGCTGCTGGGAGAATTGGGTAGGCAGGGTGGGTGCATGGTGGCCACTGGTGCCACCAAGAGGAGGAAGGATCACGTGAAGCTGGATTGTGCCTCCCCCGTTGGGCTGAAAGAGGGTGAACACAGTTGGGAAAGACTCCAACTGACTGCCAGGCATCAAATTGTGACACTGCTGGGCTGAGTGGGCAAGCATGCAGGTATTGCATAGGTAATCAACTTGGGGCTGAACTGTCAGTGAAGGGGATGGAACATTTGGGGCTCCCAAGAGTAACTGACCTGCCGGGCCACAGGAGAGCTGGGAAGTGTTGTCTACTGCCTTTTCTCCTATGCATAGAGCTCTGTCCAACCCTCACCACTCTGGCACCCCTTCTTCTGGGGCATAAGGTAATATACTGAACAAGTCACCATCCCTTTACTTCTTCAACAATGCTGCTGTCTTAATCTCACAGGAGATTTTAAATTCCCATTTTCTTTACTGCTTATACCAAAGAACTTCCTACTTAACTGTATTCATTTTGTATGTGAATAATAAAGGCTGCCATTGCCAAATACCTGCTATGTGACAGGCAACATTATCATGAGGTAAATATGTGTTGTTATTATCATTATCTTAATTTTGCAAATGGGGAACTGAGGCTCACAGAGGTTAACTTCCTTAAAACCACACAGCTAGTAAATGACAATGATAGGATTCAAACCACGCTTTGACCATCAAACTGCCTGTTCTTACAACACCATTACTATCTCCAGCCATTAACAACTGTATTGTCATCGCATGTGACTAGCTACTCATAACTTAAGTACTCTCACATATTATCTCATTGAATCCGGTTTCAAAGGTTTGGGAAGAGAGCTCAGAGAGAAGTCCCTTGACCAAAGTCACAGAGTAATCTCATGGAATCCAAGGCTCTGACCCTTAGGCCATAGCTCTTTCCATTATACTATGCTGTTTTTGTAAGTACTCCCAGACAGGAATCTCATTTCTTCCTCATGTTCTCCCTACCACAGACTGAGTACAAAGTAGCTGCTAAATGTGTTTCTTGGTCATCATTTGACTTTAAAAAAGCTCTCAAGGTTTTACAAATATAGGTCTCTGACAGCTTGAATGGTAATGTCTATTTCTTTACTTTCTCTGAAAAGAGAAAATTTTCTCCATTGATCTACTTGCTAGGTACATGGACAACTCTTAATTACTTCTCACTTTCAAATCTTCAATAACTTAACACTTTACACAGCTCTCTAAACAAGGTCAAACCGTGTCACTTTACGATCCCTTTTTCTAAGCAACTTCTCTTTACCTTTAATCTAGTCTATCACTTAAATACCAGTTCAAAGAAATAGCAAAGAACTGTTCTATGTACCTAAGAACTATCACTATTGTCCTCCTTTAACAGTATTCTTATGTTCAAATACATAGTGAATTAAAGATGGTTCTTGTCCAAACTATTCACTTTTTGTGTATATATTTTCTTTTTGTGAAACACTAACACAGGCATTGTTGCTATAAATCAAGCAATACTGTCTAGTTTTCTCGAGGGGAAGGAATCAGTCTTGGGTGAAATAGTATAGTGAAAATGAGTCAGGAGCTTGAAAATAGCTTACCCAATTGCCAGCATTGCTACAGAATCTCTTGGTGGAGAGGCCATATGATCCCTTCCAGTAAGCTGCTCCAAATGTTTGACTCCATTATTTATTTGGTTGCCAATTCATTAAGTGGTTAACCTTGGACTGCATCTAGCCAGCATTTAACTAATTAAGGCCAGTTTGAAATAACTTTTTCAGAAATCTTACTAATTTCAGTACACCAAGCTGGCACATTTATAAGGATCCAGACATTGCTGAAATACTAAATCATCTTCACTAAGATGTAGTACTTGCCAGCAGAGCATTAATCAACTCAAGAGCTAATTGGTAAGCTGAGAGACTAAAAGCAATCCAACATTTCTTCTCATTCTCCCCACAGTTTGAGAGAAGGAAAAAAAGTGGTGAGAATTTCAGCTTCATAGAATTTCAGAGCCACAAAGACCCTCAAAGACTTCTAAATTTATTCTCATTGTAAAATGGGGAAAGTGATTCACAGAACAGTGAGTTAGTACCAAAGTCAGGTTGGATCTCATGGCTCCAATACATAAGTATTCTCTATTTTCAGAATATTTCTTATTTGGGAAATGATTCTCACTTCTTAACCACTTAATACTTCTATAGAGAATACTGGAAGGTATGATGATGCTAAAGAGCACATATGCACCCTGTAGAAAATTGCTGACCCACCTTTTTGTTTTATTTTGTATCATGGTACAGAAACCCAGGGCATATTCTCCATCTAATTCTAGACCTAAAAAAAAATATTTTTTTTACAGTCTAATTCTAAAGCCATTGCTTTCTCCTAAAATGAGAGTAATCATTTTCCCCATTACATTTACGTACTACAGAAGCGTCCCTGACACATGGAGTATCAGACCAGAGTAGTACCTATAGCCATTGAATTACAAACAGTGGTTTACACAAATAGCGTTTCTATTTGTCATTGAATTTTAAGATGTGGTTTGTGGAAGCACTAAAACTCATTACTATTATATGAAGCCAAACAAAACGGCAATTTCCATTCTTATCCACACCATTTGAATGTGTGGTTCTACATGTGATAACATCAGCAGAAAGATAAAAATAAACTCTCTGTGGACTCTGGGAAACCAACTCCCCCACAACACATCAATAGTGTCTGAGAGAAAAAGAGGGAAAGGGGATCAGATACAAAGTAACCCTAGACAACAATAAGTATGTCAGTGGTGTTCAAAATTCAGTGTGTATAAAACCACCTGAGAAAAATTGCTGAAAGTAGGCTGATTGTAGATAGAGGTAGCAACGATTCTCAAACCACGCTCTGTGTACAGTGGTTACTCAATTGTATATACAGTTACCAAAATTCATCTTATTGTTCATTTAAAATGGATGAATTGTATTGCATAGAAATAATATCTTTATAAACATTTTGATGTTATTGTGTCATTTTCTGCCCAAATCTATGTAGGTGTAGAAGTAAGCTCAATAAAATCTTATTTCAAAAAACAAACAGTAAAGATGCTAATATTGACCTGAGGAAATACTAGAAGAAATAAATATTTAAAAGAGAAGAAGCAATGAGCACTACTCAAAATGAAATCATCGTGTTCTTCAAGATGTCAATGGGAAGCATGATTGTTTTTCACTTTATTTCTGTAACTATGTGAAATAAGGCTGAAACTTAATAAATTGGCCAGTGCATACACAGACCACATGGTGAAGGATGGGTAACAGAAATCCAGACACACCCATTGGCACAAGGCAAGCAGCACAGAGCAGATTCAACACAAATGGAATAAGAAATTTCAGTCAGGTAGTTAGGCAAAGCCTAATATCTGGAAAGTGTTAATTAGCTACAGAAATTGGTCCAGGTATACAGTCAATTTCCTGGGGAATTTAGCAGCAGAGGATAGAGGCAAGAAGGTGTCAACCACAGGAGTGAAGATTAAGGTTTCAACTATTTCTATAGAGAACAGGTGTATGAATACGAGGAAGATTTTCAATATAAGCACAGATTTGGAACAAGACAGGGAATGTCAAGGATCTGTAATTCAAGTTGGTAGTCTGGTCACATAAGGAGCTGAAATAGGGAGCTGCCCAGAGGATTGGTTAAGATATTTTGATAGGAAGTCCCAGGAATATATGAATCCTAACTTACCCTTACTATCCCTTCTTTCTGTGTGATCCCCGGGGTAGATATAGCCACAAGGAAGACAAAGGGAAAAATGCTTTATTGTTAGCTAATAAGTTGAACTCTAATCTTAAATAAAAACTGCATCAGTCTAGTCTAAGTGACACAGAAAAATTCTCTCTTTCATAGCCCAAAGTGGCTTCCTCCCAAACCTAAACCTGAACCTTTGATGTTACCTTCTGGTCTCATGGAAGGCCACATCTTCCCATGCCAGAAAAATGGTTCAAGAAAGAAAAGTATTGCTCAGTACCTAGAGCTGAAAGACCTAGACTGCTTTCCTTAGGCCCAGGAGCCATATGAAAAGAGAGAAGGAGGACAGGAGAGAAGAGCTAGGGTTTCTCCTAACGTATGCAGTCTACCAGTCATTTTATCATTAAAACTGCTTATATGCCTGTCTCCTACCTCTTTAACCATCTACCCTCTAAGACAGTCCCCACTAAAGACTTCTTTTTAGCTGAATCAGTGAACACTGCCTAGACCTCATCTCATTTGACCACCCATGCAGTGTTTTAATTAATGAAACACACTCTATTCTTCTGCCTTCCATGGCACCACAGTCTTCAGGCTTTTCTCCTACCTCTCTGGAGTCTAGGCTGCATTGGGAATGAAGTGAAGTCATATATAAAAGAATGAACAGCCTCCATTACCAAGTGCTGAAGGGGAGGCAGGATAATTTCAGGATTTTAGTCAATTCCAGACAGGGAGAAATAAGCAGAGGTTCAGGGAGCAAGGGAAAAGTTTTGGGAGGGACGAGAGTAGAGCAGTGCATAGAGCAATGTATGGTGCACAAGACAGATTCAGTCAATATCTGTTAACTTCAATAAAGACTGTTCCAGTTTAAACTCCCACAATACCCACTAATTTCCCACTGAACAGTAAAATATAATAAGGTAGTATGAAATCCTATGGGGAGGAAATGAAACAATACAAAAGGATGTAATGGTGAGCAATGGTGATTTAGGGTGATCAGGGAAAGCTGCCTTGAGGAAGGGACATTTGAGTGGACTTCTGAATTAAGTGAGAGAATGGGCCATGGAGATATCAGGAGAGGAACATGTAGGCCTTTTAGAATCAAGGAGCTGCTGCACTTACCAAGAGAGAAGGGAATGGTGGATCAGACCAGGTAGTAGAAGTGATTATAGTGAAAAATGGTCAAACTCTGGGTTTATTTTTAGGGTAGAGCTAACAGGACTTGTTGACCTATTGATCTGAGAAAAAGATAGGAGTCAAGGATACCTCCAAATGGTAGGCTTGAGTCATTTTCTGAGGTTGGGGAAATCTGAGGGAGGGGGAAGTTGCAGGGGTATAGAAATCAGTATTTCTTCCTTCAATGTGTTGTTCCGTATTATCATAAAACTTGTAAGTGGGGATTTTAAGCAGGCAGTGTGAAATTCAGGGTAGACGTAGGGACTAGAAGTATAAAGTTGGGATTTGTGAACATATAAATTGTTTTTGAATTCAGGAGACTAGATGAAATCACAACGAGAGGTATAGATAGAGAAGAGGATTAAGAACTGAAGCCTAGGCCCTCTAATATTTAGACTAAGAACTGAAACCTAGTCCCTCTAATATTTAGAGTTCAGGAAGATGAGAAAGAACTATTAAAGGACTTGGAGAAGAAGAAGTCAATCAGGTAAAAAGAGACCTAAGATTGTATGGTGTGGTGGATACCAAGTAAAGAATGTTGTTTTTTTTTAAAGTAAAGGTCAGTTGAATGTCTTTTACATCCATTTCACATACTTTTGAGCCACCTTTTTATTCAGGACATTGCTGCAGCAGCTTTTTGAAGGTATAGCTTGATGCTGTGTTACTCACCTGTATCTCATATTTACTGCCCAGTGGCTTCTCTGTTACCACCAGGTTAGACACCAGCCAAAGCCTGCATAGTGATTCTAGATTATGAAAAAACCTACAAGTGCTAGTGTGTAAACACCCTCTAGGATTACCATTGGTCAGTGGGAGGTGAGATCTGATTGATAAACACTCTTCTATGTCTGGTGGAAAATTCTGAGACATTCCACACAGTTGCAAAGAGAGCCCTCAGTGTGAACAATCCACAGTTGCCTACAGTAGTAAACAAATAAATAACATACCCTTGAATTGATGGTTCCTCCTTTCGTGGTTCACCCTTCTCAGCCTCCTTCTCCTATTTCCTGAATCACCTCCCCAAATTAACCAAGTGCATTCAAATCCTTGACTCTGCCTTTGCCAGGCTTTTCGGGGGAAGCTAATGTAGAGGGCATGATAATCCTAGACAATTTCTGCTGACAAGTTGATAAAATGAAGACTGAGAATTGACCATTGGATTTAGCAAGGTAGGATCACTGTGACATTGATAAGAGCTATTTCTCAGTGGAGGGATGGTCCAAAAGACTAGATAGAGTGAGTTAAAGAAAGAATGCTTCTATTTTCTTAAAGATATATGGTAAGGTCATAGGCTGGAGTGGATGTATAGAGAACATAGGAGTATTGGAGGTGTGATGAGAAAGAAGTGTGAAATAGCTTTTTTGAAGAGTTGGAAAATAACCTGAAGAGAGAAAAAAGTAGAAGTGCCTGGTCATACTGAGGATTCATTTGAAATTTTGGTTGTACATTTTTCTCCAACGATATTCATCTATTTAGATGAAAATGTGGAACAAGTGGTTTTATTTAAGGTTTAGATTTTTTTAGCACAAATGTGCTAGAGTGAGAAAGAATGAAGGACAGTGTTGTAATGGACCAGCAGATGTACTCTGGGTAAGAAGGGCTTGAGGTGGGTGAAGACAGCAAATAAAAAAGTTGGAAGTAGGATTAATTTTAGGTCGTGTTTGAAGATAATAGAAGTGAAGGGCCAACATTGAAATTACCCAGATCTTTATTCATGCAATAATTTTATCAAAGTTAGCCAATTAAATATTTTGACTAGTATATATTTGTGGATAAAATGAGAGTTCTTGTGGCCAGGATTCTCACCTGGCCCTGGTTGACTAGCTCACTGCACACCTGTGAGCAATACATGGCTGTGGACTCTAGAGCTCTGCCCAGTGGTCTGGGCATGACATGGTGGATGGGCTGCAAGGCTGCAGGAGAGCAGAGCAGAGGCTGGTGTGGTGGCAGCACTGAGGACAGAGGCCTAGAGGACACTTGTGTGGGATGACTGCAGGAGAGGCTCAGAGGATGTCTGTGTGGGATGGCTGTGCAGACAAACGGCCCCAGAGGATGGCTGTGCATGCAGAGGGGCCGAGAGGCAGAGCCTACTTGCTGCATGAAGATTGTGATATTAGTGACTGACTTGCCACCTGGAAATAAAGTTGGGCGTAACAATTTCACTCCAAGAATATTTGCTGTCAGTTTCTTTGGTCACATAGAACCCACAGCAAACTTGCCTAGGGCTGAGACCCATTGGCAAGACAATGTTATATACAGGTCATCTCAAGATAAGTTCTCAGTAGGTAACTATTTTGGCAAACAGGTTAATGAGGCTGTTCTGGGCATACGGGACATATTATGACACTACTCATATAGCCACTTTTATACTGAAAACAAGTAGATTCTCATAAAGAGGACAAAATTTTTAGAGTCATGTTTCTTGGGTTCAAAACCAGTAAACCACGTCAAGAGGATCATACAACATGATCAAGTGGGAATCATCTCCACAATGCAAGGATGGTACAAAATTCAAAAATATATCAATTTCATCTGCCACATCAACAAAAAGGGCAAAAACCACATAACCATCTCTGGAGATGCTGAAAAAGCATTCGACAAAATTCAACATCGATTCATGAAAAAAACTCTCAACAAAATGGGTGTAGAGGGCAAGTACCCCAACATAATAAAGGCTGTATATGACAAACCCACAGCCAACATCTTACTTAACAGCTAGAAGCTGAAATCTTTTCCTTTAAGATCAGGAACAAGACAGGGATGCCCTCTCTTCCCACTGTTATTCAACATAGTACTGGAGGTACTAGCCATGGCATTCAGACAAAGCAAAGAAATAAAAGGCATTTAGATTGGTAAACAAGAAGCCAAACTGTCACTATTTGCAGATGACATGATATTGTACATAAAAAACCCTAAAGACTCTACTAGAACTGATATCTGAATTCAACAAAGCTGCAGGATACAAAATTAATACACAGAAATCTGTTGAATTCCTATACACTAACAATGAACTAACAGAAAGAGAAATCAGGAAAACAATTCCATTCACAATTGCATAAAAAAGAATGAAATACCTAGGAATAAACCTAATCAAGGAAGTGAAAGCCATCTACCCTGAAAACTACAAGACACTCTTAAGAGAAATTAAAGAGAACACTAACAAATGGAAACTCATCCCATGTTCTTGGCTTGGAAGAATTAATATTGTCCAAATGCCCATCCTGCCTAAAGCAATCATCAGATTCAGTGCAATCCTATCAAAATACCCAACAGCATTTTTCAATGAACTAGATCAAATAGTTCTACAATTCATGTGGAACCAAAAAAGACACCGAATAGCCAAAGCAATTATGAGATGGAAGAATAAAGCAGGGGGAATTACACTCACTGACTTCAAGTTCTACTAGAAAGCCACAGTAATCAAGACAATTTGGTACTGGCAAAAGAATAGGCTCACAGACCAGTGGAACAGAATAGAGGCTCAAGATATTAACCCAAACATATATGGTCAATTAATATATGATAAAGGAGCCATAGACATACAATGGGGAAATGACAGCCTCTTCAGCACCTGGTGTTGGCAAATCTGGACAGTAACATGCAGGAGAATGAAACTGTATTATTGTCTAACCCCATACACCAAAGCAAATTATAAATGGACCAAAGACCTGAATATAAGTCCTGAAACCATAAAACTCTTAGAAAAATCATAGGCAAAAATCTCTTGGACATAAACATGAGCGACTTCTTCATGAACATATTTTCCTGGGCAAGGGAAACAAAAGCAAAACTGAAGAAGTGGGACACCATAATCAACTTAAAAGCTTCTTTACAGAAAGGACACCATCAGTAGAACAAAAATTCATCCTAAAGTATGGGAGAATATATTCATAAAGGCCATATCAAATAACGGGTTACATCCAAAATGTATAAAGGGCTCACACACCTCAACAAACAAAAAGCAAGTAATCCAATTTAAAAATGGGCACAGTATCTGAACAGACACTTCTCCAAAAAAGAAACTCAGATGGCCAACAGACACATGAAAAGATGCTCCACATCGCTAGTCGTCAGAGAAATGCAAATTAAAACCACAATGAGATATCACCTCACACCAGTAAGTATCGCCACCATCAAAAGACAAACAAACAAAAAAAACAATGGTGAGGTTGTGGAGGAAGGGGATCCTTCCTACACTGCTGGTGGAAATGTAAATTAGTTCAATCATGTGGAAAGCAGTATGGAAGTTTCTCAAAAAACTAAAAATAGAAATACCATCTGACCCAGGAATTCCGCTCCTAGGAATTTACACTAAGAATGCAGCAGCCCAATTTGAAAAGGATATGCATGCCTATGTTTATTACATCACTATTTACAATAGCCAAGAAATGGAAGCAACCTGTGTCCATCAGTAGACAGATGGATACATTGGGTACATATACCCAATGGAGTATTATTCAGCCTTAAGAAGAAAAAAATCCTACCATTTGCAAAACATGGGTGGGGCTAGAGGGTATTATGCTCAGTGAAATAAGCCCAGCAGAAAAAAAGAAGTGTGAAATGATTTCACTCATCTGTGGAGTAAAAGAACAAAGCAAATCCTGTAGGAACAAAACAGCAGCAGACTCGCAGAACCCAAGAATGGACTAACAGTTATCAAAGAGTAAGGGACTGGGGAGGATGGGTGGGAAGAGAGCATTAATGTGTTAAAAATGTGCATTCCTATTAGCACATGTAATATGGTGGGCAAGGGGAGGGCTGTACAACACAGAGAAGACAAGTAGTGGGTCTACAGCATCTTATTAGGCTGATTGACAGTGACTGTAATGGGGTATGTAGGAGAGACTTGGTGATAGGGGGAGTCTAGTAAACATAATGATCCTCATGTAAATGTAGATTAATGATACCAAAATTTAAGAAAGCTGAAAAAAGCAAAAAGAAAAAATAAACCCAGAAAAAATCAGTAACTTACCAAAAGTACCGAGCAGGTGGTAGAATCAGCTATAATCCTTTGGATGAAACTCATCAAGAATGGCTCCTCCCATCTCATACATCTTGTGTGTTATATTTATTTCTGATTCTAAATTCAGTGATGCTTCTGGACTTCAGGTTATGCTCTAGGCTTTTTAGCAATAATTACTTTCCATTGTCCTTCTCAGGTCCAATCTCCATTCTTCTATTTATTTGAAGTTCTCTTGAAATAGGTTTCAATGTCCCTAGTATTAATACCTGCCTGATATAATCAAATTTGACCCTTCCTTTAGAACTACACAGAGTCTAATTCCTCATTCTGTCCACATGCTTTTTCATACAATTCATCCTATGTTCTTATGCTAATTTTTGTCAAGCAAAAGACAAGCTATTTGTAGGCAGTGTAGCAGTGAGCAAGGAGCTTTTGGGATAGTTTTTTTGTAGAAAAGCATTGACCTCTGAAGTATGGCCCCTAACAACCTAATTTTTCCTGATCATGGGTCATCGCCTCTTAATTACCTGCTAAGTAATCCCTGCTTGATGCAAGCCTGAATTATAAACTTCCATTACTACACTTTTTGATCTGTTGCTTCCCACTAATTCTTTATCTTTCTTCCCCCACCCCTTACAAAGGAGGCATTTCAAGATGAAATGAGGATATATTTACTAAACAGCATTTTAAAACTAGCTTATAATATAACATATAGAAATAGCTAGTTTAATCATAGCTTGTTTTTATTTAGCATGGCTCAAATAAGAGGATAAAGAATCACTTTATTAAATAAATGTATTTTTGCATTTAAAATAACTTTCAAGGGGGTGGGGCCAAAATGGCGGAGTGAGTAGGGCCGTGGAAATATCCCTCCAAAGCCATATATATTTTTGAAAATACAAATACTATTCCTAAAAGAGAGACCAGACAGTAGTACACAACAGCCAGGCTACATCTACCCCTTGCAGGACTCAACATCTCATGGAGGGATAAGAGAGAAATCCATAGCCCAGTGGGACTTGAGCATTCCACCCACCCAAGCTCCCCAGTGGGAGGAGAGGAGTCAGAGCAGGGAGGGAGTTAAAGCCCAGGACTGCTAATTATCCAACCCTAGTCAGCCTCACAGGGAGCACAGACACACATTGCATGGAGTGCTGAATATTAGAGAAATGGAAAAGCAAAATATGCAAGCGGGTTCCCACAGCTGGCTACTGTTGGACAAAAGAAAAGCGAGTGCTTTTTGAAAGACTTAAAGGGACAGGGGTCTCACAGCTGGACCAAATCATCTTAGTACACTCAGCCCAGCCGGCTGGGAATCCTGAGGAACTTCAGGTGCCCAGCCCCCTGGGTGGCAATGTAGCCCTGAAGCCCCTTACAGTGATAAGCAGCCAGCATGGCCCCATCACATTGGCCAAGCAGCCAGAGAATGGCTGTGCCAGAGCAGCTGCAAAGCATCTCTTCCCAGTGCACCACCACATGGGCCAGACCCAATGGCCACTGCTGGTGCACAGCTGCCCAGCACAGGCAGAGGAACTGGAACAAAGTGTGAATGGGCACCATTCTCACAGGAGACCACACCCTGCATGCCTGCCTCTCCCTGCAGGCCTTTGGGCTGCCCCGATGGTGGCTCCACCCAACGAAGCTTAGGGGATTAACCCAGAGGCTGCTCCAGGTGTGTAAGTAACCAACACAGGCAGCGGAGAAGGGTAAGGTGACCAGCAAGCAGGAAAGGACATTGTTCTCCTAGCTGACACACATGCTACCTGCCTACAAATACCTCTATCACCATGAAAAGGCAGAAGAACTTGGTCAGGTCCAGAATTACCTGGAAAACCCACAAGAAAGGGCCTAGGGAGATAGATTTAACCAGTCTTCCTGAAGAAGTATTCAAAATGAAGGTCATAACTGTGCTGATGGACATGCAGAGAAGTATATAAGAGCTAAAGGATAAAGTGAGGAGAGAGAATACAGAAATAAAACATTCTCTGGGAAGACTTAAGAGCAGACTGGATGAGGAGGAAGAGACCATTAATAGAATAGAAATCAAAGAACAGGAATACAGAGCAGCTGAGGCAGAGAGAGATAAAAGGATATCCAGGAATGAAAAGAATATTAAAAGAATTGTGTGCCCAATCCAAATGGAACAATACTCACATTATAGGAGTACCAGGAAAAGAAGAGAGAGAAAAAGAGATAGAAAGTATCTTTGAAGAAATGCTGATAACTTTCCCAAACTGGGCTAGGAAATAGTCTCTCAGACCATGGCAGCCTGCAGATCTCCCAACACAAGGGACACGAGAAGGACAACAGTAGTATATATAATAATTAAAATGCAAAGCTCAAAGACAAGGACAGAGAAGTAAAGGCAGCCAGAGAGAGAAAAAAGGTCACCTACAAAGGAAAACCCATCAGGCTATCATCAGACTTCTCAACAGAAAACTTACAGGCCAGAAGAGAATGGCATGATATATTTAATTCAATGAAACAGAAGAGCCTAGAACCAAGAATACTGCCTCCAGCATGATAATCATTTAAATATGAAGGAGGTATTAAACAATTCCCAGACAAGCAAAAGTTGAGGGAATTTGCCTCCCACAAACCACATCTACAAGGCATCTTACAGGGACTGCTCTAGATGGGAGCACTCCTAGGATTAAATAGATGTCATCAGGCTGGGAGGGATTAAAAATCGTGGCATGAGAGGAGAGACAGAGCCTTCCTCCTAAAACTGGACACAAATAGAAAATTTAATTGGTGCAACTAATCCTGACAGACCAACATGAAAATGGACAGCATCAGACTGCATACACCTGCAGAAAAGAGCAGACCTCACCAAACGGGGTAACATAACAGAGCTGTGGCTCTGTGGGACCCAAACCCTTACCCCACCCCAGCTCACCAGTGGGAGTAAGAGAAATGGAGCAGGGAAGGAGTGGAAGGCTTGGGACTGCTAAATACCTAGCTCTGGAGATCTGCTCTGGGACCACAAAACTACATTTCATGGTACTTTCATGAGACTTGCATGACTACCGAGTTAGAAAGTTAATACAAGCAGAGTTCCTGGGGAGACTGGGATTCTGGCTGCTTGTGGAAAGCAGGGACCCATATACAGCTGCTCTGGGACAAAAACATACCTGTGTGAGTGGCCCACTGGCTCAGGCAGTGGAGACAGGCAAAGCAGCAGGAGGTGAGGAACAGATCTTTCCTCCTCCCAGGTATGAGTATCACTCCCCTGTGACCCCTGACATTGCATCAGGGGCTGAGCAGCTCCAGAACAGAGCTTCTGGACACTAGAAGGTGCCATAAACAAACAAGAAATTCCAAAGGAACATTGTCCAGAGTAAAATTATTAATACAACTCCTGAGAAAGATTTAAAAGATATGGAACTCCTGACACTTCCTGAAAGGGAGTTCAACATAAAAAATCATTAACATTGTAATGCAGGTATGGAAAGACATCCAAGAACTCAGGAATGAATTCAGTTCAGAGATCAAATCATTGAAGAGGACATTGGAGGGTATTAAAAGCAGGTTGGATATGGAGGAGACAATAAATGAAATAGAAACTAGAGAAGAGGAATACAAAAAAGCTGAGGCATAGAAAGGAAAAAGGATCTCTAAAAATGAAAGAATATTGAGAGAACCGTGTGACCAATCCAAGCAGAACAATATTCTCCTTATAGGGATACCAGACGAAGAAGAAGAAGAGAGATAGAAAGGGATAGAAAGTGTCTTTGAGGAGGTAGTTGCTGAAAACTTCCCCATTCTGGGCGAGGAGATAGTCTCTCAGGCCATGGATATCTACAGATCTCCCAACATAAGGACCCAAGGATGACAACACCAAGACACATAGTAATTAAAATGGGAAAGATCAAGGATAAGGACAGACTGTTAAAAGTAGCCAGAGTCAGAAATAAGTTCACTTACAAAGGAAATCCCATCAGGATAACAGCAGACTTCTCAGAAGAAACCTTACAGGCTAGAATGGTGTGGCATGATGTATTTAATGCTATGAAGCAGAAGGGCCAGGAACCAAGATTACTTTATCCAGCAAGAGTATCATTTAAATTTGAAAGAGGGATTAAACAATTTCACATAAGCAAAAGTTGAGAGTTTACCTCCCACAAACCATCTCTGCAGTCTATTTTGGAGGGGCTGCTATAGATGGAAATGTTCCTAGGGTTGGATAGCTGTCACCAGAGGTAGTAAAACCACGGTAAGGTGGGTGGAGCAGCTGATTGTGAGGCAAATGCAAAATTAAACTGACTATCACTAAAGTCAATTAAGGGATAGACAAAAAGTACAGAATTTGTTACATAATATACAAAGAATGAAGCAGGAAGATACAGGAGGAGAAATAGAAAAGAACCTTTAGATTGTGTTTGTAACAGCATACTAAGTGAGTTAATTTAGACTCTTAGGTAGTAAGGAAAGTAACCTGGAACCTTTGGTAACCACAAATCTAAAGCCTGAAATGGCAATAAGTACATATCTATCGATGATCACCCTAAATGTAAATGGACTGAATGCACCAATCAAAAGACATAGAGCCACTGAATGGATAAAAAAACAAGACCCATCTATATGCTGCTTACAAGAGACACACCTCAAACACAAAGACATGCACAGAATAAAGTCAAGAGATGGAAAAAGTTATTTCATACAAACAATAGGGATAAAAAAGCAGGTGTTGCAGAACTAGTATAAGACAAAATAGACTTCATAACAAAGAAAGTAACAAGAAATAAAGAAGGACACTACATAATGATAAAGGGCTCAGTCCAACAAGAGGATATAATCATGATAAATATATATGCACCCTACACAGGAGAAACAGCATATGTGAAACAAATACCGACAGAATTAAGGGAGGAAATAGAATGCAATGCATTCATTTTAGGATACTTCAACACACCATTCACTCCAAAGGACAGATCCACCAGACAGAAAATAAGTAAGGAACATGGAGGCACTGAACAACACACTAGAACATATCGACCTAATAGACATCTATAGAACTCTACACCCAAAAGCAACAGGATACACATTCTTCTCATGTGCACATGGAACATTCTCCAGAATAGACCACGTACTAGGCCACAAAAACAGCCTTAGTAAATTCAAAAAGATTGAAATTCTACCAACCAACTTTTCAGACCACAAAGGTATAAAACAAGAAATAAATTGTAAAAGGAAGCAAAAAGGCTCACAAACACATGGAGGCTTAACAACACGCTTCTAAATAGTCAATGGATCAACGACCAAATTAAAATGGAGATATAGCAATATATGGAAATAAATGACAACAACGATACAATGCCCCAACTTCTGTCGGACACAGCGAAAGCAATCTTAAGAGGAAAGTATATAGCAATCCAGGCATATATAAAGAAGGAAGAACAAACCCAAATGAATAGTCTAACGTCACAATGATTAAATTTGGAAAAAGAACAAATGAGGCCTAAAGTCAGCAGAACAAGGGACATAATAAAGATCAGAGAAGAAGTAAGCAGATTGAGAAGAATAAAACAGAAAAAACGATGAAACCAAAAGCTGGTTCTTTGAGAAAATAAACAAAATAGGAAAGCCTCTAGCCAAACTTATGAAGAGAAAAAGAGAATCAACGCACATCAACAGAATGAGAACGAGAAAGGAAACATCACGATGTACCCAACAGAAATACAAATAATTATTAGAGACTATTATGAAAACCTATATGCCAAGAAGCTGGAAAACCTAGAGGAAATGGACAACTTCCTAGGATAATACAACCTTACAAGACTGACCAAGGAAGAAACACAAAATCTAAACAAACCGAATAGCAGCAAAGAAATTGAAGTGGTAATCAAAAAACTATGCAAGAAAAAAAAACCCAGACAAGATGGATTTAGCACGGAATTTTATCAAACATACAGAGAAGACATAATACCCATTCTCCTTGAGTTTTCCAAAAAATAGAAGAGAAGGAAATACTCCAAACTCATTCTATGAAGCCAACATCACCCTAATACCAAAACCAGGCAAAGACCCCATGAAAAAGAAAATTACAGACCAATATCCCTGATGAACATAGATGCAAAAATACTCATTAAAATTTTAGCAAACCGAATTAAAAAATATATCAAAAGGGTCGTACAACATGACCAAGTGGGATTCATCCCAGGGATGCAAAGATGGAACAACATTCAAAAATCCATCAACATCAACACCACATACACAAAAAGAAAGACAAAAACACATGATCATCTCCATAGATGCTGAAAATGCATTTCACAAAATTCAACATAGATTCGTGATAAAAACTCACAGCAAAATGGGTATAGAGGGAAAGTACCTCAACATAAGAAAGGCCACATATAATAAACCCACAGCCAACATCATACTGAACAGCGAGAAGCTGAAGGCTTTTCCTCTGAGATCAGGAACAAGACAGGGATGCCCACTCTCCCCACTATTATTTAACATCTTACTGGAGGTCCTAGCCACAGAAATTAGACAAAAGAAAGAAATACAAGGAATCCAGATTGGTAGAGAAGAAGTTAAAATTTGCAGATGACATGATATTTTACATAAAAATACCTAAAGACTCCACTGCCAAACTACTAGAACTTATATCGGAATTCAGCAAAGTTGCAGGATACAAAATTAAAACAGAAATCTGTGGCTTTCCTATACACTAAGAATGAACCAATAGAAATAGAAATCAGGACAACAATTCCATTCACAATTGCATCAAAAAGAATAAAATACCTAGGAATAGACCTAACTGAAGAAGTGAAAGACCTATAAGCAGAGAACAATAAGACACTCTTACGAGAAAATAAAGAGGTCACTAACAAGTGAAAATTCATCCCATGATCCTGGGTAGGAAGAATTAATATAGGCAAAATGGCCATCCTGCCCAAAGCAATATACAGATTTGATGCAATCCCTATGAAATTACCAAGAACATTCTTCAACGAACTGGAACAAATAGTTCAAAAATTCATATGGAAACACCAAAAAACACCGAATAGACAAAGCAATCCTGAGAAAGAAGAATAAAGTGGGGGGAATCTCATTGCCCAACTTCAGGCTCTACTACAACCCACAGTAATCAAGACAATTTGGTACTGGCTCAAGAACAGAGCCACAGACCAATGAAAAAGATTAGAGACTTCAGACATTAACCCAAACATATGGTCAATTAATTTACGATAATGGTGCCATGGACATACAATGGGGAAATGACAGTCTCTGCAACAGATGGTGCTGGCAAAACTGGACAGCTACATGTAGGAGAATGAAACTGGATCCCTGTCTAAGCCCATACACAAAAGTAAATTCAAAATGGATCAAAGACCTGAATGTAAGTCATGAAACCATAAAACTCTTAGAAAAAAACATAGGCAAAAATCTCTTGGACATGAAGATTAGCGACTTTTTCATGAACATATCTCCCCAGCAAGGAAAACAAAAGCAAAAACAAACAAATGGGACTATATTAAGCTGAAAAGCTTCTGTAGAGCAAAGGACACCATCAATAGAACAAAAAGGAACCCTACAGTTTGGGAGAATAATATTTATAAATGACAGACCCGACACAGGCTTGAAATTCAAAATATATAAAGAGCTCACCCATCTCAACAAACATAAAGCAAATAATCCAATTAAAAATTGGGAGAGGAGCTGAACAGACACTTCTTCAAAGAAGAAATTCAGATGGCCAACAGAC
This sequence comes from Manis javanica, assembly GCF_040802235.1. Lineage (NCBI taxonomy): Eukaryota > Metazoa > Chordata > Mammalia > Pholidota > Manidae > Manis > Manis javanica. The sequence goes on from NC_133175.1 coordinate 2,894,193, forward strand.
ACATGTAAAGATGCTCCACATCGCTTGTCATTAGAGAAATGCAAATTAAAACCACAATGAGATATCACCTCACACCAGGACGGATGGCTACCATCCAAAAGACAAACAACAACAAATGTTAGCGAGGTTGTGGAGAGTCGGGAACCCTCCTACAGTGCTGGTGGGAATGCAAATTAGTTCAACCATTGTGGAAAGCAGTAAGGAGGTTCCTCAAAATGCTCAAAATAGACTTACCATTTGACCCAGAAATTCCACTTCTAGGAATTTTTCCTAAGTATGCAGCACTCCAGTTTGAAAAAGACAGATGCACCCCTATGTTTATTGCAGCCAAGAATTGGAAGCAACCTAAGTGTCCATCAGTAGATAAATGGATAAAGAAGATGTGGTACATATACACAATGGAATATTATTCACCGATAAGTAGAAAACAAATCCTACCATTTTCAACAACATGGATGGACCTAGAGGGTGTTATGCTCAGTGAAATAAGCCAAGTGAGAAAGACAAATAGCAAATGATTTCACTCATCTGTGGAGAATAAGAAGAAAGGAAAAACTGAAGGAACAAAACAGCAGCAGAATCACAGAACCCAAGAATGGACTAACAGTTACCAAAGAGAAAGAGACTGGGGAGAACGGGAGGGTAGGGAGGGATAAGGGTGGGGAAGAAGAAAGGGGGTATTGTGATTAGCATATATAACGTGGGGGGTGGGGTAAACGGGAGGCTGTGAAACCCATAGAAGACAAGTAGTTGTTCTACAACATCTTACTATGCTGATGGACAGTGACTGTAATGGTGTTTGTGGGGGGGACATGGGGAAGGGGAGAGCCTAGGAAACATAATGTTCTTCATGTAATGGTAGTTTAATGATAACAAAACAAACAGTAAAATAAAAAAAATAAAAATAAAAAATAAATAGATATCATCAGGGAAAATAAAATCATATTAAAGAAAGCAGACCAACCAAATTCTAACTAAAGACAAAAATAAAATCAACAATTTACAAAAGCAGTCAAAGGAAAAACAAGAGTATAGAATAAAACACCTAACAAATAAAGAATGGAAGAGAAGAAATAAGAAGGGAGAGAATAAGAAATAATGAAGCACCAGACTGTGTTTATAATAGCTTAATAAGAGAGTTTATTTAGATGGATAGATGGTAAAGAAGCTACCATTGATCCTTTGATAACCATAAATCTAAAGCCTGCAATGGTAATAAGTATATATCTTTCAATTATCACCCTAAATGTGAATGGACTGAATGCACCAATCAAAAGACACACAGTAATAGAATCGATAAAAAAGCAAGATCCATCTATATGATGCTTAGAAGAGACTCACCTGAAAAAAAAAGACATACACAGACTAAAATTCAAGGGATGGAAAAAGATATTTAATGCAAACAATAGGGAGAAAAAGCAGGAGTTTCAGCACTTCTATCAGACAAAATAGACTTCAAAACAAAGAAATTAACAAGGGAGAAAGAAGGACATTACATAATGATAAAGGGTCAGTCCAACAAGAGTATACAACCATTATAAAGATACATGCACCCAATACAGGAGCAGCAACATATGTGAAACAAATACTAACACAATTAAAGGAGGCAATAGAATGCAATGCATTCATTATAGTAGACTTCAACATACCACTGTGTCCAGAGGACAGATCCAGCAGACATAAAATAAGTAAGGGCATAGAGGCACTGAACAACACACTGGGAACAGATGAACCTAACAGACATCTACAGAACTCTACACCCAAAAGCAGCAGGATACACACTCTTCTCAAGTGCACATGGAACATTTTCCTTAACAGACCACATACTAGGTCTCAAAAAGAGCCTCAGTAAATGAAAAAAGATTGAAATTCTACCAACTAACTTCTCAGACCACAAAGGGATAAAACTAGAAATCAATTGTACAAAGAAAAAAAAGGTTCACAAATGCATGGAGGCTTAAGAACATGCTCCTAAATAAGCAATGGGCCAGTGACCAAATTAAAGTAGAGATCAAGCAATATATGGAGACAAATGACAATAAGAGGACAAAGCCCCAATTTCTGTGGGACACAGAGAAGGCCGTTTTAAGAGGAAAGAGCATAGCAATCCAGGCCTATTTAAAGAAGGAAGAACAATTTGGAATGAAAAGTCTAAAGTCACTATTATTAAAATAGGAAAAAAAGAACAAATGAGGTCGAAAGTTAGCACAAGGAGGGACATAATAAAGACCAGAGGAGAAATAAATAAAATTGAGAAGAATAAAATAATAGAAAAAAATCAATAAAATCGAGAGCTAGTTCTTTGAGAAAATAAACAAAATAGATAAATCCCTAGCCAGACTTATTAAGGGAAAATGTGAATCTACACACATCAACAGAATCAGAAACAAGAAAGGAAAAATCAAGATAGACTGCACAGAAATTGAGAAAAGTGTTAGAGAATACTATGGAAATCTATATGCTAACAAGCTAGAAAACCTGAAAGAAATGGACAACCTCTTAGAAAAATACAACCTTCCAAGACTGACCCAGGAAGAAACAAAAAATCTAAACAGAACAATTACCAGCAACAAAATTGAATCAGTAATCAGAAACATACCCAAGAACCAAACACTGGGCCAGATGGATTCACTGACAAATTTAAAGTTTTCCAGAAAACAGAACAGGAGGGAATACTTCAAAACTCATTTTATGAAACTAGCATCACTCTAAAACCAAAACCAGGCAAAGACCCCACAAAGAAAGAAACTTACAGACCAACATCCATGATGACCATAGATGCAAAAATACTCAAAAAATATTAGCAAACCAAATTCAAAAATACATCAGAGGATCATACACCATGATCAAGTGGGATTCATCTCAGGGGTGCATGGATGGTACAAAATTCAAAAATCCACCAACATCATCTGCCACATCAACAAAAAGGACAAAAACCACATGATCATCTCCATAGATGCTGAAAAAGCATTTGACAAAATTCAACATGGATTCATGATAAAAACTCTCAAAAAATGGATAGAGAGGGCACGTACCTCAACCTTATAAAGGCCATATGTGAAAAAACCACAGCCAACATCATACTTAACAGCAAGAAGCTGAAATCTTTTCCTTTAAGATCGTGGACAAGAATCCCTCTCTCACCACGGTTAACCAACATAGTACTGGATGTCCTAGCCATGGCAATCAGACAAAACAAAGAAATAAAAGGCATCCAGATTGGTAAGGAAGAAGTCAAACTGTCACTATTTTCAGATGAGATGATACTGTACATAAAAATCCCTAAAGTCTTCACTCCAAAACTACTAGAACTGATATCTGAATTCAGCAAAGTTGCAGGATAAAAAATTAATACACAGAAATCTGTTGCTTTCCTCTACACTAGTGATGAAATAACAGAAAGAGAAATCAGGAAAACAATTCCATTCACAATTGCATCAAAAAGTATAAAATACTCTTGAATAAACCTAATCAAGGAAGTGAAAGCCATGTACCCTGAAAACTACAAGACACTCTTAAGAGAAATTAAAGAGGACACTAACAAATGGAAACTCATCCCATGCTCTTGGCTAGGAAGAATTAATATGGCCATCCTGCCTAAAGCAATCTACAGATTCAAGGCAATCCTATCAACATACCAACAGCATTCTTCAACAAAGTAGAGCAAATAGTTCTAAAACTCATATGGAACCACAAAACACCATAAATAGCCAAGCAATACTGAGAAGGAAGAAAAAAGCAGAGGAGATCTCACTTCTCAACTTCAAGCTCTGCTACAAAGCCACAGTAATCAAGACAATTTGGTACTGGCACAAGAACAGGACCACAGAACAGTGGAACAGAATAGAGACTCCAGAAATTAATAAAAACATATATAATCAATTAATATATGTTAAATGGTCCGTGGGCATACAATGGAGAAATGACAGCCTCTTCAACAGCTGGTGCTGGCAAAACTGGACAGCTACATGGAAGAGAATGAAACTGGATCATTGTCTAACCCCATACACCAATGTAAATTAGAAATGGATCAAATTCCACTGAATGTAAGTCCTGAAACCATAAAACTCTTAGAAAAAAACATAGGCAAAATTATCTTGGACATAAACCTGAGCAACTTCTTCATGAACATATCTACCCCAGCAAGGGAAACAAAATAAAAAATGAACAAGTGGAACCATATCAAGCTGAAAGTCTTATTTACAGCAAAGGACACCACCAATAGCACAAAAGGGCATCCTACAGTATGGGAGAATATATTCATCAGTGACAGATCCGACAAAGGTTGACATCCAAGATATATAAAGAGTTCACTCACCTCAACAAACAAAAAGCAAATAAGTCAATTACCAAATAGTCAGAGAAGCTGAACGATGAAATTCATATGGCCAACAGACACATGAAAAGATTCTCCACATTGCTAGTCATCAGAGAAATGCAAATTAAAACCACAATTGATATCACCTCACACCAAGAAGTATCACCACCATCCAAAAGTCAAACAACAGCAAATGTTGGTGAGGTTGTGGTGAAAGGGGAACCTTCCTACACTGCTGGTGGGAATGAAAATTAGTTCAACCATTTTGGAAAGCAGTATAAAGGTTCCTCAAAAAATAGAAATTTGACCATTTGACCCAGGAATTCCACTCCTAGGAATTTACACTAAGAATGCAGCATGCCAGTTTGAAAAAGACATATGTTCCCTTTGTTTATCACATTACTGTTTACAATAGCCAATAAATGGAAGCAACCTAAGGGTCCATCAGTAGATTAATGGATAAAGAAGATGTGGTACATATACACAGTGGAGTATTATTCAGCCATAAGAAGAAAACAAATCCTACCATTTGCAACAGAATGGATGGGGCTAGAAGGTATTATGCTCAGTGCAATAAGCCAGGTGGAGAAAGACAAGTACCAAATGATTTCTCTCTTTTGTGGAGTATAAGAACAAATCAAAAACTGAAGGAGCAAAAAAGCAGCAGACTCACAGACCCATTAATCTCCTAATAGTTACCAGATAGGGGCTGGGGAGGATGGGTGGGAATGGAGGGATGAGGTGGGGGGAAAAGAAAGAAAGGGGTCATTATGGTTGGCATGTATAATGTTGGAGGGGGCACTGGGAGGGCTATACAACACAAAGATACAAGTAGTGATTCTACAACATCTTACTATGCTAATGGACAATGACTGCAATTGGGTATGTGGGGTGAACATGGTGATCGGGGGAGTCTAGTAAACGATGTTCCTCATGTAAATGTAGATTAATGATACCAAAATAATAGTAATAATAATAACTTCCAAATAAATACTTAAAATCTTTGGCAAAAATGAATGATGAATTAGGAATGTGTATTATGTTTTCAAAATAAGGCAGACAAAAGAGTTCCATTTTATAAATGGTACTGAATTCCATTTTTATCAAATAAACAAGTAGCCAGATGTGTGACTCCTAGGGGAAAAGAAGTGACCTCCCCTCTGGAAATTCCTAATATCTCAGAAGGATAGAACAGGAATGGTTCTGGATACTCTGTGGCCCTGGAATTCAGGAAAAGTGTTCCTTGTGATTACAGACAATTTGTGGAAAATTGACCCCCAGTAATCTACCCCCTCAGATCAACCAAGTCAGAAAGCCTCTTCCCTTCTGGTTTCTATAGCAGTAGCTCTTCCTAAGAGGTGGCCCTCTCCCCTAGATACCCAAACAAAGTGCCTTTCAGAACAGACATCCTTTGTTTAATCCCCTCCCTCCAATCCCCAACAGTCTTCAAGAATGGGACCTTCAAGTCCCATAGAAACTCTGGGCTACTTTAGTCTTAAGCAATGTTGTAGTCTACTGAGTATAAGATGTTGCTGAATTCACACATTGGATCTAGTAGTTTTGGAGTGAATTATTCAGGGTTTTTAAATGTAAAATATCATGTCATCTACAAACAGGGACAGTTTAATTTCTTCCTTACCAATCTGGATGCCTTTTTATTTCCTTGTGTTATCTGATTGCCACGGTTAGGACCTCCAGAGCTATGCTGAATAAAAGTGGGGAGAGTGGGCATCCTTGTCTTGTACCCCGTCTTAAAGGAAAGCTTTCAGCTTCTCGCTGCTAAGTATGATGTTGGGTCTGGGTTTGTCATGTATGGCCTTTATTATGTTGAGGTACTTTCCCTCTATAACAATTTTGTTGAGAGGTTTTGTCATGAATGGATATTGAATTTTGTAAAATGCTTTTTCAACATCTGTGGTGGTGATCATGTGGTTTTTGTCCCTCTTTTTGTTGATGTGGTGTATACGGCCAATAGACATTTTTAATGTTGCACCATCCTTGCATACCTTGAATAAGTCCTACTTGATCATGATGGATGATCTTTTTGATGTATTTTTGAATTCAGTTTGCTAATATTTTGTTAAATATTTTTGCATCCATGTTCGTCAGGGATACTGGTCTGTAATTTTCTTTTTTGTTGGTGTCTTTGCCTGGCTTTGGTATTAGAGTGATGCTGACCTTGTAGGATAATTTTGGGAATAGTCCCTCCTCTTCTACTCTGTGGAGAATTTTAAGGAGGATGGTATTAGGTCTTCATTAATGTTTGATAAAACTCAGAAGTAAAACAATTTGGTGTATAGATTTTGTTCTTACTTAGTTTTTTGACTACCAATTCAATTTCATTGCTGGTAATTGGTCTGTTCAGAATTTCTCTTTCTCCCTGGATAGGCCTTGAAAGGTGGTAATTTTATAGCAAGTTGTCCATTTCTTCTAGGTTGTCCAGTTTGTTAGCATATAATTTTTAATAGCATTCTCTCATAATTTTTTGTATATCTGTGGTGTCCGTAGTGGTTTTTTTCTTTCTCACTAATGACTCCGTTTATGTGTGTAGACTCTCTGTTTTTCTTGATAAGTCTGGCTGGGGGGCTTATCTTTTTTGTTTATTTTCTTGAAGTTCCAGCTCCTGCTTTCATTGATTCTTTCTATTGTCTTCTTCTTTTCTATTTAATTTATGTCTGATCTAATATTTGTTATGTCCCTTCTTCTACTGACTTTGGGCCTCCTTTGTTCTTATTTTTCTAACTCCATTCATTGTGAGTTTTGACTTTTCATTTGGGATTGTTCTTTGCTGAGGCAAGCCTGTACTGCAATATATTTCCCTCTTAGCATAGTCTTCACTGCCTCCCACAGATTTTGTGATGTTGAATCATTGTTGTCATTTGTCTCCATATGTTGCTTGATCTCTGTTTTTATTTGGTCATTGGTCCATTTATTATTTAGGAGCATGTCATTAAGCACCCATGTGTTTGTGGACTTTTCAGATTCTTTGTGTAGTTAATTTCTGCTTTCATACCATTATGATCTGAGAAGCTGCTTGGTACAATTTCAATTTTTTAAAATTCACTGAAGCTCTTTTTGTGGCATGGTATATGATCTATTCTGGAAATGTTCCATGTGCACTTGAGAAGAATGTGTATTCTGTTCCTTTGTGTAGAGTGTTCTGTAGATGTCCATAGGTTCATCTGCTATAATATATTGTTTAGTGTCTCTGACTCCTTACTTATTTTCTGTCTGGTTGATCTGTCTTTTTGAGTGAGTGGTGTGTCGGTGTCTCCTAAAAAGAATGAATTTTATTCTATTTCCCCTATGTTCTGTTAGTATTTGTTTCACATATGTAGGTGATCATGTGTTGGGTGTGTAAATATTTATAATAACTACATCGTCTTGTTGGACTGACCCCTTTATCATTATGTAATGCCCTTCCTCATCTCTTGGTACTTTCTTTGTTTTGAAGTCTAATTTGTCTGATACAAGGAGTAGCAACTCCTGCTTTTTTCTCACTATTAGTTGCATGAAATATCTTTTTTCATCCCTTTACTTTCAGTCTATATTTGCCTTTGGGTTTGAAGTGAGTCTCTTGTAGGAAGCAGTAATGGGTCTGGTTTTTATCCATTCAGTGACTCTATGTCTTTTGATTGGTGCATCCATACCATTTACATTTAGAGTGAATATCAATACATATATAATGATCACCATTGCAGGCTTTAGATTCATCATTACCAAAGGTTCAGGGATAATTCCCTTACTATATAACATTCCAGTTTAACTCACTTGGTATGCTATTGAAAACACAACCTAAAGGTTCGTTTTTTACCCCTCCTTTTTCTTCCTCCTACATTCTTTATATATTAAGTATCATATTCTGTACTCTTTGTGTATCCATTAATTGACTTTTGGGGTAGTTGATCAATACAATTGATTTTGCATGTACTTACAATTGATTTTTCTACTTTCTTTGCTGTGGTTTTATTTCCCCTGGTGACAGTTATTTAGCCTTAGGAATAATTCCATCTATAACAGTCCTTCCAACATGCACTGAAGAGGTGGTTTGTGGGAGGTAAATTCTCTCAGCTTTTGCTTATCTGAAATTTGTTTAATCCCTCCTTCAAATTTAAATGATAATGTTGCTGGGGAGAGTATTCTTGGTTCAAGGCCCTTCTGCTTAATTACATTAAATATATCATGCCACGCTCTTCTGGCTTGTAAGGTTTCTGTTGTGAAGTCTGATGATAGCCTGTCTTCATATAATGCTTTATCCTTTGTATGTGATCTTTTTGCTCTCTCTAGTTGCTTTTAAAATCTGTCCTTATCCTTGATCTTTGACATTTTAATTGTTATATGTCTTGGTGTTGTCTTCCTTTCATCCCTTGTGTTGGGAGACTTGTGCACCTCCATGGCCTGAGAGACTATATCCTTCTCCACACTGGTGGACTTTTCAGCAGTTACCTCCTCAAAGACCCTTTCTATCCCCTTCTCTCTCTTCTTCTTCTTTTGTTACCCCTACAATGCGAATATTGTTCCATTTGGATTGGTCACACAGTTCTCTCAAAATTATTTCATTTTCAAAGATCCTTTTTTCTCTCTGTGCTTCAGCTTCTTTGTGTTCCCTTTCTCTAATTTCTATTCCATTTACTGTCTCTTCTTATGCTTATAATCCCCTGCCATTGTTTGTTTCATTTCAGATATGGAATTTCTTAATGATTGAATCTCCACCATAAATTCATTCCTGAGTTATTGAATACTTTTCTTTACCTCCATGAGCATGTTTATGATTTTTACTTGGAACTCTCAGGAGGATTGGTGAGTTCAGTTTCATTTGGCCCTTTTTCTGGTGTTTGTGAGATTTTGTTTGAACCAGTTTCCTTTGATGTTTCATATTTCTATGTGGCATCCTCCAGGGGTCAGAAGCTCTTGTCTCTAGAGCTTCTCAGCCCCTGGAGTGAGGTCGGGGGTCACAGGCGAGTGGTGCTGGTGCCTGAGGGGATGACAGAGCTCTTTCCTTATCCCAGCTGAAATGCCTGTCTCCAGTGTCAAAACCAGTGGGCTGAGCACACAGGTGGTGTAGACCTCTGTGCTTTGTGTTTGTAGCTGCCATAGGTTGGGCCTATGTATGGCTGGCCTGACACCAGGGCAGGTACTGCCAGTTTGGGAGCTGGTGCTGGCAGGCCAGCAGGAAGGCACAGCAGGCTGTGTATCACACTGGGGGGCCTTCGAGCTGAGTAGGAAGCCAAGGGGATGGAGTGCCTGAAGTTCCTAAATATTTCCAACCTGCTTGGCAGAGCACAACCAGACCACCTTGTCCATCTATCCCTTCTCGTGTTCAGCAAGCTCCATCCATACCCCTCCCCTTCAGCAGCCCCCTCACTGCTAGGAAGCCTATCAGACCACTTGTCTTTCCTTTATCCTAGAGCAGCTGGATGTGAATATCCGTCCTCCACAAATGGCTGGAGAGCATATAGGTAACTTGAGGTTAAAGTCGCATATGTTAAGAATAGGATGCTGAGCAACTCTGTTTTTCTTCCTTAGTAACGTGCACCAGCAGTGTTATTCTGTTCTTCAAGGACTTTGGGGCTTCTGGATACTTGTCACATGTGTCTTTTACCATTTGAGACATGACTATGATAAGGTACAGTCAAAAGAATTGCCTGCATAGTTAGTGAATAATTTGTAGGTCAGGATTACTCCTTTCTTTTCCAGGGAAGTGGTTAACAAATAACATTTTGGAGCAACATATATAACTTTGAACATAATTACACCCAAATCTCTAAACAATAAGCGGTGTCATTCCCAAGATGTCTTCCCTTGAGTGCCATGTATCTTGTCCATCCTGGTCATTGCAAGCAGCAATACTGGTAGTGTTGTGATGGTCAATTTGAGGGTCATAGGATATGGACCCAGGTTAGGATAAAAGGACCAAGTATTTCAGCCTTACCAAACCTTAGGTCAGAGGCCCAAAAGCATACTAATGACCATATGTGATCCAGCCGAAATGACCAAAGTAAAAGACTAATTGAAGATTTAGACATTGAGAACTTTGGATATATTTATTCACCACTAATAAATTCTAGTGGAAAACTACAAAGCTTTTGGTCCAAGCAACTAGAAGTTTGTAATTGGCATTAAAGGAGATAGGAAAGATTAAGAGCTTGATTTGAGCATGTTATGTTTGAAACCTCAACCAGATATTGGAACAGAGCTTTGAAACAGGCATTTGGATATATCAGTGGGAAGTTTAAGGCAGTAGTCCAGGCTGGAAACATAATTTTGAGTCACTGTGTAAGTGGTACCCAAAGAGCAGATTTCAAGGATCAATCCCTAAAATACTTGAACATGACCAAGTGAGGGAGATGAGGGGATGTAGCAAAGAATACAGAAAAGGAGCAGACGGTGACATAGGAGGAAAAACAGCAGAAGGTGGTATCCTGAAAGCCAAGTGGTGAAAGTGTTTTTAGGAGGACAGAATGAGCAACAATGCCAAATGATGCTGGTAGATCAGGGACAATAAGAACTGAGAAATAATCACTCTTACTAAAGCAGAAGTCATTGGAGAAGAGATTTGGTAAATTGTCTGGAGTGATAGCATGATTGTTGATATTGTTCACCTTGAACATTTTTCAGAATTCCCCTATTTTTATCTTGCCGTGCATGAAGGGTCAAGTACTAAATCAGTGGTATGCATTCAGTGCTTTTACGACCTTGCCCACAGATATGAAGCCATATCAATAGAATGATTTTATTACCTAGATGCTTTGGCTTCATGTAAGAATGGTCTATAGGGCACAGAGAAGGATTGCGTATGAGAATAAAAGATAGTATAGCTCATAGAATGTGTCTACATGATGTCATAATTAGTGACTGCAATTGAAAAAAAACCCAATCAACCAACAACATTTTATTTTTATGTTGCAAAAAAACTTGTTTAGTCATTTCTTCTGATTTTATTAATTTGACCAGTTTTTTTCTGCTGTTATGATGACTGAGCCTAAATTAACATATGCACATTCATGTACATGTATTGGTTTAGACATGCTTTATGAAGACGTTGTTACTCCTGTAGTTGACCTAGAGTCTTCATTTCAATGCAGAATGAAGCCCTTCAAAACAAGTCAGAGAACAGTAGGTTCAGGAAGGCAAATTGAGTACATTTCTGAGCACCACAACAAAGCTTTATAAACTTTAAAGATGGTAGGTTATGTCTAAGTTGGTTTGAATCTATATAGTTAAAGATATAAGGGAAAGCACCAGCCTAGAGTACTTTAAGTTCATATGCCTCCCTCTATCCACACACTTGTCTTGCTGTCTGTAGTGGTGCCAAATGCTACCCCCACTGCTGCTGAGACATGAGATGCCAAAGTACATGCTTGGGCACCCATACATGCACTAGTTAGAAATTCAGGGGAGTTAATATCCTGTGGGTAAGGAATTTGACTAATGATATGAGAGACAGGAGATGAATTCTTCTCCTTTTCTCCTCCATATGGGTTGTATGAAAATGCAGTATGGCCTACCATAAGAGACCGATAAATTAGATTGTCATGAAATAGACTATGGCCAACAAGTGATGCACTGCTTTACATTTGCTCTCTTTCCTTCTCTACCTCACTACTCCTTTTCCTGACTCTTACTTCCCTGGGATTTCACATAAGCTTTTGCTTTAAGCTCTATTTTCTAAGAAACCAAGACTGAGACATCTGGAAATTAGGAATTCCACCCAAACTCATGTGTGACTTTGAACAGGTTATTTTCCCTCTCTGTGTATTTTTTCTCCAACTATAAAATGTTGATGTTGGAGTTGGTGTTCTTTAAGGGTCTTCCTGGTTTTGAAATAATGCCAAGGTAAAGGATTGTCAATGTGAAGGAAGTGATGGCAAAAGGTATTTACTAATGGTCATCAGTGGATTGCTTACATTTGAGTCAGAATGTATTCAATATAATACATGAGCTTGAATGTTAGCAGTTCCAACCAATCTTCAGTTCAAAAACAGTTTTAGTTTTACTTTCTTCAGAAAGAAGTTGAATTAGTTATCCTGGGCCTATAAAGATTAAGCCAAATAAGCTTACCTTCTTGGAAAAAGTGAAAAATACTTCTCTACTAGCTCTACACCATAAGCTGTCTGACACATGGCAACTAGCTGCAAGCATGTTTTCAAAGTAGTGGAGAACTTTTTAGTGCCACTATCTTGAGAAGTCAGAGAGCTAATACATGATCTCTAACTATTCCTTCACTACTAACATAGAAGCACATTTGTTTAATTCTTAGGCTATAGGCAGACTGGAGTTAGGGAAAGGACTATTCATCATTTGAGGCTTATTACACCAGAAAGATTTACATTATGCCCCAGACTTCTATACCTGGCTCTGGAGCATGGACTTGGGAGTCAGACAGCCTAGGTTAAAATCTTAACCTCACCATCTACAAGCTTTGTTAACTTTTGACAAGTCACTTAACCTCTCTGGGCTTCAATTTTCTGATCTGTAAAGTGCCAATAATAATAGTACCTACATCATAGAGCTATTGTGAAAATTAAGTAAATTAACATAGGTAATGAGCTTAAAATAGTGTTTAGCACATAGTAAAAGCTGTATAAGTATTCACTATATGTATTCTAGCTATCACAATGAGGCAAGATGGGCTGGAACCAAGAAAAACTCTTGGCTTAAGCTATATTAAATGTATCAAGGGACCAATATGTGAAAAGCAGTAGAGTTAGGGAGCAACAGATGACTTCACTGCAAAAAAATATTAAGCTAGAAACACCCTCTAAATATTCCTGTTTCTACAGACACAACAACGTAGAAAAATTATGAAAGTAGAGCCTTGCTGCAGGATTCAGAGTTCTTTCATATACATTTCAAATATACAAGTACAGTACATTAAAATATATAGAGGTGTGAATATATTTCCCATATGTGCATTCATGTACATGTATTACTTTAGATGTGCTTTTTGAAGACTTGGTTACCCCTCTAGTTGAACTAGGGCCTTCATTTCCAATGCAGAATGAAGCCCTTCATTCTTAAAATAGTGTTTAGCATGTAGTAAAAGAACTTACTGTTTCTGAATTGTTTTGAAGGGCTTCATTCTGCATGGAAATGAAGGCTCTAATTCAGCTAGAGGAGTAGCAAAGTCTTCAAAAAGCATGTCTAAACCAATACATGTATATGAATGCACATATGTTCATATATATACACACACACATATATATATGATCACAGGTGTACATATGCACACTCACATGTCTGAGCGCATACCCCAACAGGACCCATCTCTACATTAACCAGATGCAGTCCATATCAGGCCAACTTGGACACAAGTGAAAGCCCTGACTCAGCAGCAGATTGCAGATATATCTGCACTTGAGTAACCCTTCAGTTTCTTATACCATGTGTAAGGCCATGTAAAAATACACCAAGAAGAGCTGCACTGGGAGTATGGCAGAGCCCAGGTATGCTCTGGCAGTGCATGATTTGCCTGAGTCAGGACTGAAGGATTGGGATATCAAGAAGGAGGGACTTGTGTTATTTTGGGCCCTGAAACTAGTAAGCAAACATCCATATAGGAACTTTAGCTCCAGGAACAATGCATTAGTGTCATAAAATCCTTATATATTTCAGCTCTAAGCAAACTTCAGGCAGAAGCAGGGAGAGGTGTGTTGATACTCATCAACATCCGGTTGACTCAGAGAACTGGGCACAGCTTTTAGGGTAGGTAAGTTCAAAGTTCATTCAGGAAGACTTATAAGAGTTTTTAAGTTATTTAAAATTGAAGGCTCTGAAAGCAACATAAGAGATTAAAGGTATTGGCTTGGGTTCATAAATGTTCCAAGAAGTCGAACCTTATATATGGCAACATTTGCAGCCACATTATTAACATTATTAGTAATCATCATAACATATTTATATATACAAAAATAGAGCAAAGAAATTCTAGAAGAGGAGGTGAAAGTGAAGGTGTGGGGCTTTGTGCAGCCCAAATGTTATACACTTCAGGAAGTTTCAGAACCGCCAAAGACTTTGACACATATTTTATAGGATATATCTAACAAAGGGATGAAGATGTTCCCTTCCTCTTCCCCCATGTATGACTATACATTTCTCTCCACCTCTCTACCCTGTAATACACATCCATGCACACTATAAAAGAGATGAAATATGAAGTTAGAATATGGAAGTCTTAAACTAAGTTGGAGCACCAGGGTTTCAAGCAAATGCCCTCAATCTCTGAATTCCTTAGGGATTTTCAGATTCACTTACAGACGGTACCTGTATCTAATTCTTGTGTCTTTCAGCAGCAGTCTTTAGGAGCCTACCTTCTGCAATACAGCCTTTTCCCATTGAAGGGGATTCACAGCACAGGCTCTTGTTATTTTTTAAAAGAAAAGTTAGTGCTCTGTATTATACACCATTCATCTTAGTTTTCCACTGTTGTTGATATTTAAGTTCTCAGGCAACTGCTATTGCAGTCAAAGCCAGGAGTGACAACTGTGTACAGCAAAGGGTAGGTGCAATGGCAAAGATGAAGTTTGGTTAGGGTTTTAAGTACTTCTTTTCCACACTTGAGCTTCTAGAAGGTGACAGAGCCAAAGGTGATATCCCCTGGGGCAGCCTCAATACCTGATAGTTAATTATCTACCCACATTTTAGTGCATAAAAGTCATCATACTAACTTGGTATGGTTCCTGAAAATTGAGTGCCAATGGCTTTCTGTTATTGTTAATAGAGTCCTAGGAGAAAAGTCCCATGACTTAATGTGGCACAGGATAGGCAATATTGAGCTAGGAGTCAGAAGGCCTGTATTCCAGTTCCAACTGTCAGTGTGTGGCCTTAGGCAAATCTCTTCCTATTTCCAGGCCTCAGTTTTCCCATCTGCGAAATAAGGGCATTGAACTAGATTAACAGTTAAGATTCCTTTCAGCTCTAAAATTGTCTTATGACTTTTTATGTCCATTATTAAGGTCGGATCCATGCATTCTCAGGGCATTTAGCCTCTAAGACAGAACAGACCTCTGTAATATCCTTTGCTTTGTCCACTTAGCTACAAAGCACATCTGCCTTTGGCACTTGGGTCAGACATACAACATCATGAGCATCCTGGTTTACTATCCTACTCAGCATGCTAGTGGAATCTGTCAGAACTATACATTTATTAGGAAAGGGAGGGCAACTCCAACTAATTAGACCAGGAAATGTAAGATAATTTAGCCTCACACGCTCACAAATAGCGGAGTGTAGTTATGGGTTCATACACACATCAAAGATACAGACTATTGCTAATGATCAGTTCATTATAATAATCCATTTCCCTTAATAAAAATCAGTAAATAGTGTAACAGAGAAAAGTTTGGCATAGAAGGAAACACCTACTGTAAAACAGCACTTCAGGATGTGTTAGAGAAAGACAGACAGGTGGAGAGACATAGATCAAACAAAATAGAAATACAAGCAGAGCAAGGATTAGTCTGCAAGAGAAGAAGGGAAGGAGTATAAAGGAAAGAGGTGGGAAAGAAAAGAGGAAAAATTAAAGAAGAGAGAGGGTCAGAATGCAGAGGGAGGGAGTACAGAAAACAATAATGAAAGAAGAGGGGAGGAGAAAGAGAGAAGAGCAAAGAAGAGAAAAGCAGTAAAGAACGAGAAGGGGTCAGATTCCCTGGAGTATTGAATGCTGCTCCACATGGACCTGTGAAAACCATCTTAGAAGAAAGCTTCCAAAGGCGCTGTGGAAAGCAGAGTAACACGCAGAGCCTGCATCGAGAGGCATTATATTGGGGGGCCCCTAAACCTCCATGTTGATGGCTCTGTCAGTCCTCAGCATCCAAATCTCATGCCTATATATCACCTGAATTTGCCAAGACAGCCATAAGGGCAGATGGCCAGGGTGTAAAAGGTTTAAGCAAAGTGGGATAGATACTGTGAGAAAGAACAAGGCATCCTACACCAGGATGTACTTGGCCATTCCCCTGACACTATAGGAACAAAACTGGTGAGTCCCTAACTTTGGCAACATGACCCATCCTCTCCTCTTCAAAGATGAGGCCTAAGCTTTACTGATGGGGGCTAGAAGGACAAAGCTCTGGATCCATTTTCTGGGAAGGTCATACAAACTTCTCCTGGACCATTGGGAAAGGTGCATTACCAGAAGAGATTTTTCTGCACACAGTGTTGGTATGCCTCTTACAGTGGCAGCCTGGTCGCCTGAGGCTATCATAGCCCTGCTGGCACAGATGGAGGCATCCACGTGCAGGCAGGTAGCAGCACAGGCAAGGTAGGAAGATCGAGATGAGGCTCATGGCTGCCCAGCGGATGAAGGAAAAGCCAGGCCCACAGGAGCAGGGCTCATAAGCACAGTTGTCTTCATCATCAGTTGAGCAGTGGTAGAAGAGGCCCTTACCACAGCAGAGACAAGTGCCATAATCAAGGAGGCTCTCAGCAGAGCAAAGGCAATGCTGGTTTCACAGCCAGCAGAAGGGGAGAGAATGAGCTGCTGTACAGAGGATACATTTGCAGCACCCACACTCCTCGCATATGAAGAGGTGCTCACTGGGGTGCACTGCAGATTGCTCAGTTTCTCCCTTCACAGCACCATCAGCCATTAAGTGGGCCCCTGATCCAGGCTGGGTTTGAATGATGGACTGGCCTGAAGGTGAGGGAGTAATGCTGGCCAAAAGCCTTTGATCACAGGCAGTGGTGCTATGGGATACTGAGCTGGCAATGCTAGACTGGCTGAGATGCTGAGGCAAGGGCTGCAATTGATGGCACAGGCTGCAACCGCAGGGAAGGGAAGTAGGCATGGTAGCCAGGGACAACTCAGTTTTGTGGGTTTGCACGATAAGGGAAGGGCTGGAGAGGGCGTGATTACAGGGGCCTGAAGGCCGTTCCACATAATCATTGCTAGCATGAGTAGACCGCAGCTATTTAATACACAAAATTTGTTGGAAATCATCCATCACTGTGGCATCCATTTTGCCTTGGTTCTTGAGTTCTGAGTGGTTTTGGGTCAGGGTGGCACTTATGATGAAAAAGAGCCCTTGTAGTTACATGGACGTTAGGGCACATCAGAAAATCCCAGGAGAGAAGGAATAGAAATAATAAATGAGAACAGACAGTTATGAGTACATTGCAGGGAAACAAGAAAGCTTGGGCCCTATCACCAGCACTACGTCTATGTAGGCAAGTCTGGTCATACTATCCAAAGTGTAAAGCACTTTGGGAGCAAAGAGCTCATTCATTCCTTTTGCATTCTGTCATATGACTAGGGATATGGGAGCAGCTAGCTCATTCAAATATTTGCTAGAAAAGAAATGCAGGCCTTGGGCATCAAAATTCTAATAAAAATGGAACCTAATTTTAGGCCACTTCCTGAAGCAATCCTGATGTAAAAGAGAAAGCTTAAAAATTCTTCCATGATAAGTATATATATGTGAGAATATATATATATTATATATGTATATATATATATATAATACTAACTGAAATATGTGGTAAGCATAAATAAACAGGTAAGAAAAGAATCACTTGATTCAATTAATATAGGAAAGCAACCCAAATGTAGTAAAGGCAGACATACAGCAGAGACACAGAGAGCAAAATTTTGTAGAATAATAGGAAAAGGCCCCCAAGAGTATAAGAAAGCCAACACTAATCATCTTGAAGTTTTTCTCACCTCATAGGATGCTTTATCTTACTGAGGAGGCAATTCTTTCTACATGGCAGTATGGCTCCAGTATCAAACTTGTATATGTATGGCAGTAACACTGGGAATGGGGAAACCATAGAAGATGAGCCCTGTGTTATTTCAAATATCACCTGTAACTGTACCTGTCACCTCCCATCTTAAGTTAAGTCTACACTGATAGGATTTACTATGCAGAATCTGCTTGGACTGCTTTTCTCTACCTTTTATTTACACAATAAATTGGAGTTCTTTAAAGGGTAACAATGTTCTTATATCAAATTTAAGATATATTGAATATCTAGAAAACATATGTTTGTGTCTACCACAATCAGGAAGAGTTGGTAGTCTTTCCCTGAAGGTTTTGGTTGAGCCATAAAGAAGACCTCAGGAAAACCTACATACAAATCCCAGAGTCATCCTGGAGACATTAGGACCTAGGAAACACTAGCACACAAAAAAATCCATCAGATTTCAGGCCTTCTCAAAATAGATTGATCACTCACATTACTGTATGGGATGTAAAGCTTGCATAATAGAAATGAACAAGTGAGAGAGGACAGTGCTTGATAACATTTCCCAAAGCAAGCAAACACCACACTGAAATGTTCCCAAAGCTCAATAACAGGAAAAATAAAGACACAGTTCACAAAGGACTCAGTGGCTAATAATAATATGACCAGACTCACTGACTTTTGAGGCTATATCCCCATGCAAAATTGTTTATTTGAATTTACATCTGTTCATTTTTTGAAAAGAATATTTAATTTGGTTAATAATAACATTTCGGCACATCATCTCAGAGAACCAGTGTGACTGTGATTTCACTTTTTATCTTGTTGTTTTGGTGTTATTTAATGCAGCACAAGAGAACTCACATAAACGCTATGGATATTCCAGCACTGAAATATCTGTGTAAAGTGTGTCAAATCCCTTGCTTGTTTGGTCCTCAGTTTCACTATGTATATAATTACAAGGGTAAACTAGCTTATTTTGAAGAACTCCACCCCATTATAGACTGTAATTCTGTAACTACACAATTGGACACAATAATTCTTTTCATCCACAACATCTGTGTTGTAGTCCTTGAGGGTAAACAGTGCATCATGTCTCTTATTTACCTGGACTCACAGCTTTCTGCAGGTTCCCACCTCTAACTTTCCTGTACCTTTATTAAGATTCATAATCTTACCATTGGAAAAGAACAAGTATTTTTCATTTGAACACCCAAATAAAAAAGGACAGTGTTCAGCTGGCTTGCAGGGTATGTGGATGTGGATGTAGGAGCTTTAGATTGGGAAGAGACTTTTGACAAAGTAATAAGAAATGGATTTATTTCCCATTGATCAAATGAATAAGGTCTGCGACCCTTCAAATCCTTCACACTACAAGAACTACACACTTGATGCATGTTAGACTCACTACTTTCCCAAAGGAAACTAGATTGAAAGCATATTGGAGATTATAAGAATCAATGACTCGAAGGAAGGCAACAAAGTCTTAAAGTTACAGGAGGTAATCATATGGAATCCCAAGGGTGACACGACGTATCTCAGGGACATGCCCAGAGGGTTATAAACCTAAGCTTGGAACAAACTAGGTCATAATAGAAATGACTTAGAACAATGTTAAAAGGAGATACTATCTTGGCAGCAGAAGGGCATATGGTGCTCAGGTGAGAGGTATATTTGGATATTAATTAGATATTACTATGCAAGACTGAGGAGTTGAGATCCTTGGTTGCATGATTAAAGGAAGCTTTGGGCACCAGTCTGGGATGCTTACGGGTAAGGGTCACCTCATAAACTCAGGAGGTTTCTTTTATTAGAATGGATCGTGGAAGATCTGCAATATGGTAAGCACAAGGACCTGGGTAAAATCAAGGTGTCGATTAGGATAAAACAGGATTGAATGACAATAAATTGTTTGCCATTCTGGTAGTGCTAAACCCGATCTGGCTAACAGTATGAACTGAAATGGATACTGTAAGGGAAGGTAAGAGGGAAAAACAGTTGAGAAGCAAATAGGAAACAGACTGCTGTAGCACATACATCAGATGAAAAACTATTACTGCATGCATGATTATGATTTAGAAATCCATGCATTAAAGGGCCATTCATAGTGAGCAGAAACATTTAAGAAACTATGTTCTTTTCATCAACCCCATATTCTATTAAATGAGAGAGAATATGCATATCACATATCATTAAATAGGATCCAAGGTGATTACAACTCTTGGCTGTGCATCGATGGGATCTAGGGATTTCTGTCACACAGTGCCTCTACAGTAATGAACGATGCATTGTAAATGCACCCCCATGTCGGTCTCTCTGGCCAGGTGCTCAAAGCTTTCTCAACAGTTTTTCTGTACCCCTGAACTTGTTTTGTTCAACCTAAACAGAGATTTATTTTCTTATGCCAATTTAGGGACTACAAAGCTATCATCTCCATTCAAGAAATGCTATTTGTTAATGAAAGAAAAATGTATGCCCTCCATGGAGCCTAAAATCTGTCATGTTGATAATAAAGTTGGAACTTTCCTTTCTGAAGCCCTTCTATGCTAACACCTTAAGCTAAAACTCTGATTTCTATAATAAATCCTTTCTGATACAACAAGACTCAATCTTGATTTCAAAAAGGGGAAAGAAAAGGAGAGCCCAGCTCCTGTTTTCTCCAACTTCTACAAGTTCTATGCTGTTTTGTACCTTACTGTGTAACAGCTCTGGGTTGTGTTGCTTTATTCTGTACTCTGCTGTTACATACACTCATTCTCAGAATAACTGAAAGCAAACATAGGGGGAGTTTCTGCTTTTGGCTTTATATGTTTTCTTAGTTCTACTTTTCCAGAGTCTGCTCTCTAAAAATCCCTCTCTGTGCAAAAGCATTTGCATCTCTATCAAAGCACTGCCCCCTTACAAATAACCTCTCAGCCACTGCCTGGGCCTCTCTCTTACCGCATACATCTTGCTGGAGCTGCCAGGTTCTTACCACATTTAACTCTTAACTTGTCACTTTGCTACCCTAGTCCTATTTATTACTTTAGTAGTTTCATTAAAACTCATAGCACTTTATTTTAAACCAGGGTGGCTTTCAGTTTTAAGACCTTGCATTTTTAATGATATAGGTGTTCTGGCAATGAGAGATACAGGGAGAAGCTGCACTATAAAATGAATTCACATACTTCTAATCTTGAAGAAAATTCTGATTGTGCATTTGAGAAGTAAGAATTGTTCTTTAAACCCCAAAGCATTTTATAAGAGACAAGAAACTTAAGGTTTAGTCCTAACTCTACTTCTACTTTGTTGTATGACTGTGGGAAAGTGGCTTCTCTTCTGAACCTCATCTGTAAAATGAGGGGTGTGAAAGAAGGATTTTTAAAGCCTATTTTTGTCCTGATGTTCTCAATTTTGTGTGCCGGGTTTATTGGTTCAATTTTTCTGTTTCAAAAAATCTCTGATGAATTAGTCTCCTTCCTTCTGGTTCTTTACTTCCTCACTTCTTAACTGAATAAAATTCCTCCAAATTCAAGTCACTCAGATCACTCTAGAATGTTTCACAACTAGAAACACCTGAAAACAGAACACACAAAAAGACAAAATGTATATACACTGTTGCAATTAAAGTCCTAGTAAATGTTTATTTTGAGGTACAGGGAACAAAACTAATACTTCTTTGTAGATAAACTGCTAGGCTGTGCTTTATTTGTATGTATGTATGTATGCAGCTGACATTTTGGGAACATGACTGAACACCTGGTACATCCAAATTCTGCCTCCACCTCCCCTTGTCTCTTCCAATCTGACCGATGACCTGAAGCAGGCAGCAGAAACTGCAGTTGCAGACACAGGGTATCTCAGCAGAGCAACCGGTAACTGCTAGTGTGTGATTATTTATATAGCTCAGGGCGTGTTGGTGTATAATCCGCAGAGAGAGGGGCGGGGGTGACATTGTAGTGTGTTCAGCTCACTTTAGCTGGCTGTTTTGTGAATGCAGATGATTTCTGGAGGTCTTGTGAATGGGTTATAGGGGAGGCTAAGAGGGAAGGGATTTACCATTCCTTGTTGCAATTTCTTTCTCTCCCTCTCTCTGTGCCCTTTGCTTTCCCGCAGCTGCACCTCTTAATGCTTAGCTAAGTGGCGTCATGCAGTTGAAAGGGAATCGACCCATGGGAACTCCCCATAGCAATCTCTGTATCCGGTCCCTGGGTCATGACTGAAACAAAATTTAAAGGGGAAGGGGGTGAGGCGGAGAGTAACAGTTTTAGGGAGGCCTCATTTAAATGTATCTGCTGATCACACTCCTACCAAGCCACTCAGCCCTTGCTGAGTGACCGCAGCTTCAGTTAGGTAAAGGGACAGATCTCCTTTGTTTAAGGACTTCTCCCACCCCTTCCCTGCATTCATTCCACTTTTTCAGCGCTAATAATGATTATCCGTCCATCATCTACTGGGAAGCCATTACCCAACTTACTCTCCCTTCCTGCCTTTTTACATCCTATATTCAACAAATATTTTTTGAGTGCCTTCCTTTGTGCTACATATTGTGGATTCAGTAGGGAAGACAGACAGAATCCCTGTCTTCATGGCTCCTCCTTAGGACTGCCAGGCTTCTGAAATAAGGTAGCTTTGAACATTTTCTTTTATATAAAAAGTGAAGGACAAAGCTTTCTGTAAACTATCCTCAGCCCACTATTTTGTTCAATAGTAGGGGTCTTCCTTCTGGGCATCCAGACAGATGTACTTGAATGAAAATAAGCCTCGTATTTAAAATAAAAGAGATCTGATTCCAAGTCCTGCTTCAGTGGACAAGTAACAGGAGCTTGATGACCAACATCCTTAGGATGCTTTGGTTACCCCATGTGTAAAATGGATATGGCAGAATGGTGACACTAAAACAAACCTGTGAGTCAGAAACTCAGATTCTTAAACTTACTGTAACTCCTTGTGTGACCTTTGCGGTTTATTTTCCCTCTAGTGCATCAATTTCTACATTTGCGTGAAGGGATCTGATTAGGTAATTGCTCAGGTCTCATCTAGTTCTGACTTTCTATTATTTACACCCTTTTAGGAGTGTTAAGAAAACAAAAGAAAGCATGAGGTTAAAACTCTCCACTGCTGTGTGGGTCTGCATGTACATGTGTGTATGTGTGTGTCAAAGGTGCTCCAAATTGTTCTGTTCATGTACGTGTGTGTATACCTATAAATACACACATACGCACGTATGCACACACACACGTGTGTGTGTGTGTGTAATTTCTAAGCAATTCCAGATCTCTGCCCAATCATAATTTCCAGAGCCAAAAGATTTTCCTATGTAAATTCTTTTGTGACTTGAACCTCTTCAGTACTCTCAGTGTTGACTTTTGAGTTTATCAAGATCATGCAAACCATTAAGGCTAATGTATATGTTCATCTGCAAAAGAGGACAGATTTACTGATATATGCATTCCCCCACTTATCCAATAGGTATTTTTTGCATACTAACTATGTGCCAAGCACTGTACTAACTAGATGAGGTCACACAAAAGAAGGTTTTAATTTTTGCTCCTCAATTTATAAGCTGGCTTTGGGCAACTCAATTTACTTCTCAGAACCTGTTTCTTCATCTTTGAAATGAACATAACAATAGGATTGTGCTATTTCCTGTAGATTGAATAAGGTCTTGCATTTGAAAGATTTAACATGTGTCTGGTCTATAGTAAGTGCTCATTGAACAGCAGAGATGAATATTAAGAAATGTGCTTACTTAATGTAGCCCATAAGAGAGGCAGGAGGTGATTATTTCAACTTGAAATCCTTTAATTTTCTTTAAAGTACAGCTTTAAATTTGACCACATATATGCCAAATATATCCTCCTTAAATGTGGTTTATTTTCACACTTTATTTCTTTGTTGAAAAACTTATTTCTAATTCCTAGGACATTAAGTCTGAGATATTCTATCAATCATGTCATTCCCCAGGTCTATACTTTCTACTTCTTTCGTCAGCAAAGCTTTGAAGAAAGATTGAATGTTTCACATTTCTCAAATACTAATGCACAATGCTGGCTACCAATCTAGCTATTCATATGTACCCTTCACATGAATTATATTTATCCATTTTCTACCTTCAGATCCTAATTCTTCTGTCAATCCATCCTTGACTACTAAGGCTCCTTTCTGCTCTAAAGCTCTATGATAGTTTTTACTGATACCCTGATTTATTTCTACATTTGTAATGCCACAATATTTTCAGCTATGCCCTGTCCCCATTATTCAGTATACTCTGTTAGATATACTTTCCCATCTTTCAAAACCTTTCTGGCTTAACTGTCATGTCAGAAATTATCTACACAACCAGTTGCTCTAAGGTGTGGAATGATGTGTTTAATTCATTTTAATACCATAATATACAGACTTATAAAACAGTAGTAAAAAATATACTTGGATGGCAGAGTGACTTTTCTGGTGTCCTTCAAGGTTAGAAATCACTGGCTTTTAGAAATAGATGGTGAGATCTATGTTGAGGTAGTATTTCCAAATTCAACTGGAATTGAATCAGTGTCAGCAAGGGATCTAGAAAAAGAAAAAGGCAGTGGATTAGGAGACAGGAGACCTGTGTTTACTTCTAGGCCCACCACTGTTACTAACTAGCTGTATGATCTTGGACGACTCAATGAATCTGTCAAAATGTGCTTCCTGAAGAGCATGTCATTAACTAAAGAGCTAAGAAAACATATTTCTTCAAATGCATTGAATCTAACAAGTTTGTAAGACAAGTCATCAAGTAAGTATCATACAGTGAATGCTGTGATGTCTCAGCATAAATTTCTATGCATAATTGTACTATCCCAACATCCTATCAAAAATCAGGAAACTGCAAATTGCATTTTAGAAATAAACATCTTAAAGCACAAATAAAAGTATTCATGTAGATTTCCATGAGTCATTTATTAATTCAATAATTATTAATTGGTCACTGTGCCAGGCCCTGGGATACAGCAGTAAAGGCAAATATGATAAATGTTACATCTACCCTCAAAAAGATCACTTTGTAGAATGGTAGACAGATAATTATAATTAAGGGTGAAAAACAAGAGAAGAGATACCTAAATTGGTTCTTTGAGTAAGAGGTTGCTAGGCAAGTTTTTTCCTGGAGTGAGTGACTTCTAGGCTGAGTTCTAAACTCTGGGTTAGTGAGGCATTTCATAAAGAATTAACAAGATATTCAAGTAAAGAGCATATACAACGACATAGAATGTTCAGGGATATCAAGCAATTGGGAATAGAGCAAAAATCCTTGAAGGGATTTGTGGAGGAAAGGGTTCTGTGGTGCAGTGGTTAAGGGTGTAAGCTCTGGAATGTGTCAGTCTGAGTCAAATTGCAGATCTGCAACCCACCAACTGTATATCCTTGGCCAACTTACTTAATGTCTTTGGGCTTTGGTTCTCATTTCTAAAATCAATATGATTTATAAATATACCTCATAGGGTTGTTGTGAGAATTAAATGGGTTAAAACATATTCAATGCTTAGAATAGTGTTTGGCACAGAGTAAACATCCCTCCTTACCCATTTGAATGTGAACTCTGTGAAGAAAATAAATTTAGTTGTTGAATCTAGTTTAACTCTTAGGTAGCAAGTAGTCCATAGTAAGCATTGTTGAATGAATAAATGATCATCGACATAATAATTATTTTTGATTCTCAGGTGGGAAGGATGAATAATCTCAGTTGTTTTCATTTTTGCTTTAACATAGGCCCACAGGGAAATCATAGAGTAATAAATTAATATAGAAAATAAACAAATTGATGTAATATTATCAATTATAAAGTTACATGTAATAATTATTGTTCATTAATGTTTAATTAGTGAATGAGCCCGTGCACTCAAGGGGCTCATAACTTAGTAGGAAAGACAGCAAATAGACAACTGTAATAATAAAAGATGGAGGTGATGAATACTGTATCAAACATCTGGCCACGTGATGCTTAGATTCTGGTATTTACTTAGCAGGACACTTGCCTGCTGACATACATATCAACAGGCATTTCACTTTCTTCAGCTATGTAACTTTTTTGTCCACATTAATCAGAAGTTTTAAAACTTGGGAATGGGGCAAGGAGGCAAAGCAGGGCAAGTCCTTGCGAATGTCAGGAGTTCTGAGGTAGCTGATCTGTCCACACTGTGCATTCCCCTACAGAGGAGCCCAGCCTGCTGCAGGTGAGGAGAGCACAGAGAATTACATTTGGCTCTGTGAGCAGTTTATTTTCAGAACTGACATCCTACCCAGTAGTAAATAGAGCCAGTCTCTTCATTCCAAACAACGGTTTCTTTTCTGTGAAACTTCAATAAAGCTCTTAGCTCTATATTACAAGGTCACATTC
Organism: Manis javanica; assembly: GCF_040802235.1. Lineage (NCBI taxonomy): Eukaryota > Metazoa > Chordata > Mammalia > Pholidota > Manidae > Manis > Manis javanica. The sequence goes on from NC_133175.1 coordinate 2,920,544, forward strand.
CCACTCCCCACCCTCTCCCACCCCTCCCATGAACTTTATTCTTGTTCTTCTCCCTTTCCCCAACCACCTACTTTCCTCTCCCTGCCTCCTTGGTTTCTTCTTCTAACTTTCTTCTCTTTCCTATTTCTCTCCTATGTTTTCTTTGTGTTTTTCACTCTCTCTCTGATGTCCCCAGTTTTAAATAGAGAATCTCTTAGGAACACCTTTCCCCAATATGCCAAGATAATATAGTTGTCCTAAGGCTAAAATGAACTATTTTGCTTTGCTCTTTTGTAATCTTCCGAGACTGGAAATAGATAGACTTCCCAGTTTGTCTCCATGTATGCCAGCAGACTGACATGTAACATTAATGACATGCTAGCATTTATTGAGCATTAACAGTGTATTATTCTAAGTACTTTATACATATAATCCTCATAAAAGTCCTCCAAGAAGGAAAATTATCCACAGCTTAGGATGGTGCGACTGAGAGCAAGAGAAGAAAGGTAAGTTACCTTGGGTCCAACAGCACACATATAGCAGAAATGGGATTTGAACCCAGGCAGTCTGACTCCAGAGCTCATACCCTTAACTCCCATAACATACTACTTCCATATAGTAGCATCATTGTCTATTTGTAACACACTTCCTGAGCAGTTTCTCTGTCTAAAATAGACACTCTCTCACATACACATACAAACATACGCAAATGTTCAGCTAGATGTCATGGTATAAGATCAATATGCTAATATGTCTGTATTTCCATACACTAGTTACAAACAATCTGAAAATGATTTCATTTACAGAGCATCATAAAGGCTTAGGATTAAATTTAAGAAAAGAAATGCAAGACTTATACACTTGAAAGTACAAAATATTATTGAAAGAAATTAAAGAAGACATAAATAAAAGGAAGGCCATTCCATGTTCATGGATCAGAAGACTTAATATCTTTAAGATGGCAATATTACCCAAAGTAATCTACTTTGAATCTAGATTCAAAATAATCCCTTTCAAACTCTTAGCTGTATTTTTTGCAGAGGTTGATGAGTGAATCCTAACATTTGTATGGAAGTTTGGAGGGCACAGAACAACCAAAACAATATTGAAAAGAAAGAATGAAATGAGGACTCAGTCTTCCTGATTTCAAAACTTACTACAAAACTACAGTAATCAAGACAGCATACAGATAGACACATAAATCAATGCAATACAATTCAGAGTCCAGAAATAAACCCTTTCATTTATGGTCAGTTGACTTTCTACAAGGCTGTTAGGACAATTTAATGGGGGTAGAGAATAATTTTTTCAACAAATGGTGCTGGAACAACAGGCTAGCTGCATACAAAAGAATGAAGTTGGACCTCTACTTCAAACCATATAAACAAATTAACTCAAAATGGATCATAGAACTAAAACTACATATTAACTAAAACTACAAAATTCTTGGAAGAAAGTATACAAGTAAATCATTGAAACTTTGGATTAGGCAAAGGCTTTTTAGATACAATAACAAAAGCACAAATGGCAAAAGAAAAAAGATAAATTACACTTCCTCAAAATCGAAACCTTTTTAGCTGCAAAACATGACATCAAGAAAGTGAAAATACAACCCAGAGTCGGGTAGCGTAAAAATGTTCTCACATCATACATGTGATAAGGAACTTGTATCCACAAGGGATAAAGAAATCTTCTGAGTCAACAACAAAACAACTGCATTGAAAAACTGGCAAATAATTTAAATATGCATTTCTCCAAAGAAGACATACAAAGGGTATATATGTGCATGAAAAGAAGCCCAACATCATTAGTTATTAGGAAAATACAAAACAAAACACAGTTACATACACCTCTTCACACCCACTGGGGTTGCTAAATCAAAACAATAGACAGTAACAAATGCTAACAAGGATCAGGGAAACTTGGAAGCGTCGTGCACTGCTGGAAAGATTGTAAAATGGTGCAGTCACTTTGGAAAACAATTTGAAAGTTCCTCAAAATTTTAAACATGGAGTTATCATATGATATTGCAATTCCATTCCTTAATGTATAGCTGAAGACTTGAAAACATATGTCTACAAAAAAAACCTGTACACAAATATTCACAGCAGCATTATTCAGAATAGCCAACAGGTAGAAATAACCAACCTGATGACTGGTAAATAAAATGTTATCTATGCACACAAAGGAATATTATTCAGCCATGAAAAGGAATAAAGTACTGATTCATGCTACAATCTGGGTGAACCTTGAAAACATCACAATAAATAAGAAAAGCTATACACAAAGGTCACACACTGTGTGATTCTATTTTTATAAAATGTCCAAAATAGGCAAATCCATAAAGACAGAACATAGATTGGTAAGTTCAGGGGCTGGGGAGAGAGGAAAGGAGAGTGAGTACTAATGAGTAATGGGTTTCTTTTGGGTTGATGAAAATGTTCTGGAATTAGATACTTGTGATTACTGTAGAACTATCTGCTTAAACACCACTGAATTTTATTAATGGATATTTAGAATGTCTTCAAGTCTTTTGTATTTACAAACAATGCTGCAAAAAATATCTTTTATATACATTTTTGGATATTTGTGCTGATCTTCTTATGGGATAAATTTCTAAAGTGAAAATGCTGAGACAAAGAATACATGCATTTTAATTTTGCTTAATATTACCAAATTGTTCTCCAAAAAACCTTACACCAGTTTACACTGCTACCAAGATTTAGGTGAATGCCCTTTTTTCTCACATTCTTGCTAAATACATTACCAACTTTCTTGAGCTTCTTCCATCTGAAAAATAACAGATGACACCTGGGGATTTTAAAAAGATAGGTGAGATTCAACTTCTTTTTCATATAAATATTGGCTACTTGTAAATATATATATCATTCTGAGAACTGTATTTTCATGCTTTTTGTCCATTTTTCTAGTGAGTTGTGTTTTCATTATGGACCTGTAAGAACTTAATATATACATTTAAGTATCAATATTAATATATAAATATGAATGCAATTAGGCCTCTGACATAAACACTAATTTCTTTATCAGTTTGTCATTGGTCTTTAACTTTATTTATAATGCTTCATGCTTTGTAAATGTTGTAAATTGTTATGTAGTCAAACTGGTCAATCTTTTCCACTAGAGAATTATGACATCTAGGTGTAGTGCTATATTTCTCCATGTTTCCTTCTAATATTTGTTATGATTTCATATATTCTGATAAATCTTTGTTACATTTGAGTTTATTTAGGTGTAGGGATGAGTTAGTGGTTCAGCAGAACTACACCATAAGAATGTGTACCTTATGCATTGCACAAAGGTGGCTTGAAGTGGATAGTTTCTTTGACTTTAGAGCTTAAATTTTTTACTAAGATCTACCTAGGTGTGCATAAAATGAAGTTCCTGTGTCCAGGATTCTTGCCTGACCCTGGTTGACTACCTCACTGCACACCTGTGGGCAATAAATGGCTGTTGACTCTATATAGAGAGCTCTACCCAGTGTTCTGGGCATGACATGGTGGCAGGACCGCAAGGCTGCAGGAGAGCAGAGCAGAGGCTGGATTTGTGGAAGAGCTGAGGACAGATGCCCAGAGGATGGCTGTGCTGGACGGCTGTGCAGAGAGGCCCAGAGGATGGCTGTATGGAGAGAGGGGCCCAGCCAGAGGCAGAGACCAGATTGCTGCATGCAGACTCGCTCTCAGTGAATGAGATTTTAGTGGCTCACCTGCCACCTGGAAATAAAGTTGTGTACAACCCTTTCACTCCAAAGAGCATCCTGCTGTCAATTTCTTTGGTCACATTGAATCCATAGTGAACTTACCCAGGGCTGAAATCCATTGGCAAGACACTAGGCATATGTCATCATTCCCATTACTCCGGCTTGAGATTTGGTGGGTTCTTTAAGTCTGAACACTTAAGTCATTCTTCAATTTAAGGAAATTTTAGTCCAGTATTGCTTTCATTCTTCCTTTTCTCCCTCCTTCCCTCCTCTTCTCCTTTTCTTTGACCCTTCTTTCTCTATTATCTCTGTTTCTCTGTTTGTCTCTGTCTCTCCTTTCTCTTCCCTTTGTTTCCTTAGGAGCTCTCATTAAACATATATAAAGATCCATATATCTCTTAATTTTTCTTATCAGTTTTCTGTGTGTGTGTGTGTGTGTGTGTGTGTGTGTGTGTGTGTGTGTGTGTGTGTGTGTGTGTGGCATCCTGTGATAAAGTCTATGTTCAATATTCAACTAAATAATTCTGGTTTTAGTTGTATGCATACTGCTAGTCACCAATTTAGTAATGGGTACCTTTTTGGCAAATATGTTTTTAATTTCTAAAACATCTATAGTACATGTTTATAATATTTGTCTCTTACCAACATAATATGAGTAGCTTTTTTATATTTTGGAAATTCCTACCTTATAACTTTTATCTCTTAAATGTAGGAGTCAAAACTCAAACTTCTACTATGTGTTCTAAGATGTAGGAATATGACATAGTTTCTTCCATATACACTGACACGAGACTTTGATTCAGAATTGAAGACATGCATAAAATGACATTGTGTGGTTTCCATTTTGCTGGAATAGGTAGTAGTGAAAGAACTTGTCTTTGAAGGATAGCAATGATTGCAAGGTCAAGTCCTTAATAAAGTAGTGGCATCAGTGCTGGCAGCAGTAACTGTTGCACTACAGTAAATTTCTTGGCATCTAATGCAAAAGCAAGTCTTTCTTAGACCAGTTCTGTGGCATTGGTCCTTGGCAATTGCTTCTGAAAACTGAGCCTCAAGATAAATAAATAACTGCTATGTATATAACCTCAAATTGAGCATCCCTTTCTCAAACCACTTTTTCCTATCTTTTCTACTCACTCCTTCTAATGCCCCAATCTCAATGTTTTGTTTTGTTTTTTTACCTCACTGGGATTTCCAATCCATTGATCCTGCTACTTTTCCTTCCAATGATTTTATATTTCATAGTCCATCATTACAATCACTGATCCCAGGAATATACCATTAACTCTTTTGCCCCTCTTTCTATTTATCATACTCACATGGGAAAAAAAGTCCAATTCTCCACTTGTTCTGTTTCTATGTAAACTGGTTTGATCTCAATTTAATTTTAGTTTTTCAAATTCATGACCACTAACCTCGGAGGGCTTTTCAACATTATGGCATTTTCATGACTCTTTTATATCATCTCCTCTTTCCTGAAGCCTCAAATATCTAGTACTCCATTCTCACTCTCAACTAATGACCCTATTTAACAAGATACCCTTGTTAAAGTTACCAATAACCTCCATATTGCTGGCTTCAAAGTTAATTATCAGTCTTCGTCTTACTTGACCTGTCAGTATATTTACATAGTTGAAACTTTACTTGGATTCCAGGACACCTTCATGGTTCTTTTTCTCTCTCACTGGTTATTTCTTCTCAATGTCTTCTGGTGATATTTTAATTTTCCAGTTACACAATATTGAAGTAACATAGGATTCAATCCTTGGTCCTCTTCTCTTCTCTTCTCCTTAGCTGATTTCATCCAGTCTCATGACTTTAAATTCCTTGTATATACAGAGGACTCTAAAATTAATATCTATAGCCTATGATCCCTTCCCTGAACTTCAGAATAAATATATCCCACTATGTACTCAACATCTCCACTTGGATATGTAATAGATGTCTCTTATTCAGCATATTCAGAACTTCAACTATTCTTTATCCAAGAAAAATAAAATGGTTTTTCTATTGAGGTTTTATACATTATAATAAATAGCACATTAGTTATTCTAATTGCTCATGCAAGAGTCTTGAAATTATTTTCTTCTTTCTCTCATGCCCCAAATTCAAACCACCAGGAAATCCTGTCCATATTTTCTTAAAAAAATATCCGGAGTCTGTCCATATATCCTTACCCACATTCCCAACACCCCTGCTCCAAGCCACAATCATATCATTTCTGTATCTGTACAGGTCTCCCTATTTTTTACCTGTGCCTCTCTGGCCTACTGTCTTCACAACCACCAAAGTGAAAATGTTAAAATGTAAGTCGAATTATGTCAGTCTTCTGCTCATAACCCTACAGTGTTTTTTTTTCTTCTTTGTCTTTTATTTTATTTATTTATTTACTTATTTACTTATTGTTTGTTTATTTATTTATCCATCTATTTATTTTATCAAGGTGTTATTGATATACACTCTTATGAAGTTTTCACATAAAAAATCAATGCCATTACTACATATCATGTTCTCCTGATACCCCTCTGCAGTCACTGCCAAACAGAATAGTAAGACGCCACAGAGTCACCATTTGCCTTCTCTATCCTACACTGTCTCTCCCCCATGATCCCCCCAACACCACGTGTTCCAATCATAATGCCCCTCATCCCCTTCTCCCTCCCTCCTCACCCAACCCCCCCATGCTCCCCCCACCCTTTGGTAACCAACGACTAGTCACTTCTTGGAATCTGTGACTCTGTTGCTGTTTTGTTCACTCAGTTTTGCTTCTTTGTTACACTCCACAAATGAGGGAAATTATTTGGTACTTGCCTTTCTCCACCTGGCTGATTTCACTGAGCATAATATCCCTCCAGCTCCATCCATGTTGTTGCAAATGGAAGAATCTGTGTTTTTCTTATGGCTGAGTAGTATTCCATTTGTGTTTCTGTACCATCTCTTCTTTATCCATTCATCTACTGATGGATCCATTCATCAACTTCGTTTGGTTCCATTTCTTAGCTATTGCAAATAGTGCTGTGATATACATAGGGGTGCATAGGTCTTCTTGAAACTGGGATGCTACATACTTAGGGTAAATTCCTAGTAGTGGAATTCTTGGGTCAAATGATATTTCCATTTTTTAGTTTTTTTAAAGGACCTCCATATTGCTTTTCACAATGGCTGAACTATCTTACATTCCCACCAGCCGTGTAGGAGGGCTCCTCTTTCTCCACATCCTCACCAAAATTTCCTGTTCCTATTCTTTTCTATGTTGGCCGTCCTAACTTGTGTGAGGAGATATCTCATTGTGGTTTTAACTTGCATTTCCCTGTTAATTAGTGTCGTGGAGCATTTTTTCATGTGCCTGTTGGTGGTCTGAGTTTCTTCTTTGAGGAATTGTCTTCATACCCCCCACCCATTTTTTAGTGGGGTTATTTGCTTTTTGTTGTTGAGGCATGTGAGTTTTTTATGTATTTTGGGATATTACCTCTTGTCAGATATGTCTTTTAAAAGTATATTCTCCTATACTATAACATGCCTTTTTGTTCTGTTGATGGTTGTCCTTTGCTGTAGAGAAGCTTTTAAGTTTGATGTAGTCCCATGTGTTCATTTTTTGCTTTTGTTTCCCTTGGTCAAAACAAAAGATAAATGCATTTAAAAAAAGTTTCTCATATTTACATTGAAGAGATTTTTTGCCTACATTTTCTTCAAAGAGTTTTATGGTTTCATGACTTATATTCAGGTCTTTGATCCATTTTGAGTTTACTTTTGTGCATGGGGTTAGATAATGATCCAGTTTCATTCTCTTACATGTAGCTGTCCTGTTTTGCCAACACCAGCTGTTGAAGAGGCTGTCATTACCCCATTGTATGTCCATGACTCCTTTATCATATATTAATATAATATCATATATTAAAGTTTAGGTTTATATCTGGGCTCTCTAGTCTGTTCCTTTGGTGTATGTTTCTATTGTAGTGCCAGTACCAAATAGCCTTGATTAATGTGACTTTGTAGTAGAGCTTGAAGTCAAGGAGAGTAATCTCCCCCCATCTTTATTCTTCCTTTTCAGGACTTCTTCGGCTATTCTGGGATTTTGTGTTTCCATATGAATTTCAGATATATAAATGGCATTTGGTTTCATTGATACAATCTGCATAACCATATGTTTACTATGTCCCTAAGCATGGTCACCAATTTGCATTTAACATATACACACATCTGGTGCTTAGCCGCAGCAGAGATGCTTAAATTAGCAAGTCACTTGAATGTTTCTCAATGGATTAAGTTGTCAAATGCAATCATCATCCTTTCTTACTTGTCATGTGTTCCACCAACCAATACAAGTCCTAAAACTGTTTTGTACAAGTCTCTGATAACTATGATGAATATACAAATCATACAAGTACAGTAAGTATACTGATCAAATATACAAATGATAAGTATTTACAATTTTTACAGCATTTGATATTGCTGCTACATCCAAGTGCCTGAGTTCTTATTTCACAAAAGTCTATAACATTGGAATTAAAAATAAAAAGGTTCTTCACTATAGAGAGTTGAAAATCTCTGCTCTGGAGTGTCTCAATAATGTGTTTGGTCAGGTGGCATAGTTTCCCTTCTGGCATTATCTTTGTCTTCATCAGCATTGGCCTTTACACCAGGGATCTGGCTGACTTCAGGCAGTCATTTCTGCATAGTATAATAGCTAAGGACAGTGAACTGAAAGTGCACTTCCTGTCACCAGACTGTATAATTATTATTAATATAATAACAGAATGCACTCTTAGTTTTGGCACTCATGTTTGGGATGCTACATCATGCCTGGTAGGTTGACAGAGTTGGGCAATAGTTTGGAGTATGGATTAACAGAGAAATACTTCCTGTTAAAACATGCTGCATTTGATCCATCTAGAGATAACTTGGTAATATAACATGTTAAATGAAAATAGGGAAAGATTGCTTCTTATATGTAACCATGAATCATTTGCTCAAAGCAAATTTTAGGGGAGGTGAGTATTATCTCATTCTAGGAAATACTTTCCTAACAACTAGTTTAAGTCTTACTTCTAAGGTTTAAACACTCAATCAGAAACTGATTTATAAACTGTCATTCATTTGTAGTACTGAATCCTGTAATGAGTTGAAAGTTAGACGAAGTTATTTTTCCCCTTTCCAAAACAAGATGCTGTAATTATGTGCTGGAGCAACTTAGGCATCCTATGGAAAGAAAAATTAATTTTGAATTAGGAATCACTAAGTGTGAGGCCCTGTGATTCCCCTTAAAAGAAAAATTCTACTGTACTTCAGAAAGGATGTAATGCTAAGGGCATTTGAGCACTGAAAGATTGCTTTGAGATATATATGGTCCTAAATCCAGAGTTTGGAGGCAAGAGGAGACAATTAAGGAGTTAAGGAAGGAATGAATGGAAGTATAGGCATAAATACAGAAACATAGTACTTGGAAACCTTATGTATAAAGTGAACACTTCCAGTAGCCTTCCTACACAGAACAATCCTGACCATTCAATTATTCGTCTTTCAAAAGCTATTCTTCCCATGCTTATAGTGTAGACTTAGGTACAGATTCTGAAAAGAGTTCATTTATTGGGGTCATGCAGTGGTCCATTCAAGATCAACCAGGTTACTCTTTCAAGAATTTTAGGGTACCCCTAGTGAAGAAAGACTAATGCAGGTGTGCAGTTATTTATTAATGTTAGAGAATGTAAGACTCCCAAACACAACTACGGTAAAGCAGAGAGTGAAAAAGTAGTTGATTAGTATAAAGAACCCATATGGAGACTTGACAAATACCATAAATAAAAATCCTATTCTCTCCTTTACAATTATAAATTGAGGGTTAATAGGTTTCCAAATTACTATTGGAGATTTGAAATTCTGGAGAAGAGTTAAGTTGGTTGAGAGTGAGAAGTTTTCCAATTGTTCATAAGGATTTTATATTGTCTTTTGTTCATTATAATTTTTTAAATTGTAATAACAGTATTAGAAAAGCAATATGTTACTGATGCATATTTCTTCTACTGAATATATTTCTTAAAATAAAAACAATAGGAATAATTTAATGTCAAACTACCTATAGTGTCTGAAACAGTTTATTTCTGAAAATTATTCTTGAACAAATGTTCCAGAAACAAATCTCTGTAAAAGATTATTAATATTTCTTTGCTTATGAGTCTAAGAAAATTGTGGGGGCCCAGCCTACGGCCGAGGCTGAGCCCCACTCTAGCTGAACAACACCCTAAAGATGGCGCCTGCTTCCTAGACACCACCCTTCCTGGCCCTACAGCTCAGCGCATAAGGAAGCCTCCATGATTGGCTTGTCCCCATTTCCGTGCTCGTGCTCATAGCATGCTTTTCACATGCTTCCAATAAGACTGAACCTGGCATGTGATCAGTCAGCTGATTGGTTGGGATATGCTACATAACCTGCTGCCCTGGAGGAAGTGGTGTGGTTGTTGTTTTTTGCTTTTGCCTTTCACTAGATGGATGCTCGGACGCCCATAATAAAGATTCCTAACAAACCAGGCCATCGGAGTTAAGTCCTAAACTGTTTTGTACAAGTCTCTGATAACTATGATTATTGTCCTGCCATTGCCCCTAGGTGGTGGGACGTGATAGCTGGTGCCAAAACTCGGGATGAAAACCTGGCGTCCAAGGACAAAAGTGGAACTTCTCACCCTGGGGCGATCCGAGTGGACACCCTTTGGAAGAGTTACACGAGTGACTGACATTTTGGAGAGTGGTGAGTATGGTCAGGGACAAAGTGAAAGCAACATCAGGTCGTGCGAATGCAAGCAATTGTGATGTGTGTGTTTAGCCTTTGTGTTCCTTGTCTTGTTCTGTCTTAGTCTGTATATGTTTCTGCATTTCCTCACGAAAGAATAAGAGTGCTGTGGAAAGATCGCAGGTAAAGCGACATAGACTAAAGTTCGTGGGAAGCGATGAAAACCAGTTAGCGAGGACTCTCAGGCTGTAAGGAAAATCAGTTCAGGGGTACGAGCACGGGCACACATAACCTCAACTTAGAATAGAGTCAACCTCCTTTCCTCCACACTATGGGTTCAGAGGTGTCTAGGATGCGGGCGGAGGAACCACTCCCGGCACTCCTAAGGGCTGATGGAACTCCATTAAAGGCTGAAACCACGAGGGCTTTCTTACATACTGTTGAGAAGCATATGCAGTGGTTTTTGGATGAGGGAAGGATCACTGCCCCCTTGTGGGAAAGACTAAGGAATGATCTGCGCAAAGCAGATCAAGTGGAACCGCTCCCGGTAGGGACGATTCCTATATGGAGTCTAGTCAGGGGGTGCCTTAAGGAGGATAAGCCAAGCTGCAGAGAGGCTATAAGAGAGGGGGAGGAAGTCCTGGAAGATGTCTGGGAGGAAAGATCCTCCGCTAGGACCTCAGAGAGGGGATCCAAGTGAGGAGGATCTACAGATGAGGGAGGGGGCTATCGGGGGAGGAATTAGAAAAGCACATAAGGAGACTTAGAATCGCCCAGAGGAAGAAATGCCCTATCCCCCACAGTTATCCCTCCCTAACGCAGCTGAGGCAACAGAAAGAGGAAGAGGAGTCGGAGGACACCCCCCTCTCAACAACCCTGAAACCGTCCTTGAAAATGGTGCCGTCAGCCCCCCCTCTTCCTCCGGCTTCATTTGCAGAACCGCTCCCATATCATGTACAGCCCTGTCGTCGTACGTGTGATTGCAATCAAGGACTAGAAAGAGGGGGATGGAGGGAGTGGCTGAGAGAACAAGGAAGTGCCACTTTCCCTGTATTTGAAGACCCTAATACACAACAGAGGTATCATCAAGCCCTAGATTTCAAGGTCATTAAAAGTCCGAAGGAAGCATCGACAACATATGGACCCCAGGCAGCTTTCACTGTTTCTTTAGTGGAGTAATAAATTATCAGAAACCTCTTTCCTTTATTACGCTTCCCAGCAATCATAGCCCCACAAGCGTGCTCTGGCAAGAGGGACCCCTTCTGTGGGTGTATTTAGCTCATTCACCAGGAAAGATGTTGATTTGGTACCCACAGTCTATAGCGGACTTAATCCTCAAGGGAATCAAGGTGGCAGTCAAAACCTTTGGAATAGCGCCCTCTATTATGATAACTCCATACTCAGCGACACAGTTAGAGTGCCTTGCCTCTTGTTGTGACACATGGGCCATTGTACACACCGTCTCTCAAGCCTCCTTTGACAATCATTACCCAAAGCATCCGTGGCTACAATTTTGCTTGTCTAACCCAGTTGTTTTCCCGAGAAACACCAGACATAAACCCACACCTAAAGTAAGAGTACTGTTCACTGATGGTTCTAAAACTGGCATTGGGACCATAGTTACTGATGATGGCTCGTGGACCTTCAAGTTCGCGACTACCTCGGCCCAACAGACAGAACTATTGGCAGTGATGCGAGCATTTGAGCTCTTTCCAAAGGAACCCTTTAACCTTCTGTCAGACAGCCAGTATGTAGTGAATGCCATCTCTGCAATAGAGTGTGCAGGTCACATTAACCCCTCCTCATCCATCTTAAATATTCTTAGATGCCTACAGCAGATAATTTGGGACCGTTCAGACCCCTTTTTCAGTGGACATATAAGTGCTCATACCTCCCTTCCGGGGCCTCTCACTGAGGGAAACCATTGCACAGATTCCCTGACTAGGGAATCTACTATGCTTGTGGTAACAGAGCCTGCGGAACAGGCCAATCTATTTCACAAGAAATTTCATGCTAATGCTACCACCCTCTGCCTAAAGTTTCAGATCACTAGAGAACAGGCGAGAGCCATAGTGGTCAGCTGCAAGTGGTGTGTATCGCTTCTTCCCCCTACCCCCATAGGGGTTAACCCAAAAGGATTGCTTCCCACCCACATTTGGCAAATGGATGTCACTCACATCCCCGAATTTGGCAGGATGAAATATGTTCATGTGTCTGTGGACACCTGCTCAGGTGTTATCTTTGCATCCTGCCACAAGGGGGAGAAATCTTGGGATGTCATTTCCCATTGCTTGCAAGCATTTTCGGCCTGAGGAAAGCCCAAGCATCTGAAAACGGACAATGGGCCAGCGTATTCATCCAAACCATTCCTTACCTTTGTCAAAACTCTAGACATCAAACATACTACCGGCATTCCCTACAACCCTCAGGATCAGGGTATGGTGGGACGCACCCACCTCACCCTCAAGAATGCCTTAAATAAACAAAAAGGGGGAATAGGAGAAGACTTTAGATCCCCCAGAGACAAATTAAACATCATATTCATTTTAAACTTTTTAACACTGGACATAAATGGCCGCAGTGCAGCAGAGTGGCACGGCCAACAATCCAATCCAAAACACATGCCTAAAGTTTTGTGGAAGGATGTGTTGGAAGGAACATGGAAAGGCCTGGACCCAGTGATAATCTGGACCCGAGGCTCGGTTTGTGTTTTTCCACAGGACCAGCAGAACCCCATTTGGGTGTCTGAATGTCTGATACGCAGAGTGGAAAACCCCGGAGCGGAGGCACAAGATGATCACACTGCTTCTGCTCCTGCCATGGATCCTACAGCAGTTGACGGTGGAGCCGAGCTGCAGCTGCAGCCACCGCCGCACTATCACCATTCCTACAGCAGAGATGCTGAGTGGTCTGTCCCAGGCCACTGCCTTGGCAATGACAACGCAGAACGTCATCAATGGCCATTTTAAGAATGGGATGGCCTTGGTCTACCAATGCATGAACCTTCTTCAAGAACAATTGGACCTCTTGGGGAAGGTTTTGTCTGTGGGCTGTGTCCATTCTTATAAGGGGGTGTATTACTGGTATTCCTTTTCATAATTATTCTAAAGCTGCCAACTTGTCCAGACAGTTAGGCAAGATGTTAACCACAAATTGGTCCAGTGAGTTTGATGAGCTCACCACTCAGCTACGGTTAGAGATTTTGAATGTTAGATCCAAGAAGGTAGAGATGCTCTCCGTAGCTCAAATAGCTGAAGCTGTGTTAAACGCCACCAAAACCTGGTCAGGTGTAGGTGTCATAGGAATATTGCTAATTGTGGTCCTCCTCCTGCTTGGGAGGAAAGTCTGTTACAAAAACAGCAATGGGGAGAACAGAAGGTCCTGTTGCAGGCCATGGCAGCGCTAGAGGAAGGCATCTCCCCTAGAGTATATGCTGGATCAGTAGTCAAGGACGGGTAAGATCGGGAGCTGTGCATATCAACCTAAGACAGGGCTCAGACCTAAGCTGTCTGTTGCCTGAGGACGGGTAAGAATGCAGCAGACTCCGGACAACCTAAGACAGGCATGATCCCGACAGACCTTTGGTTATAAAACAGTAAAGGGGGAGATGTGTGGGCCCGGCCCACGGCCGAGGCTGAGCCCCACTCTAGCTGGACAACACCCTAAAGATGGCGCCTGCTTCCTAGACACCACCCTTCCTGGCCCTACAGCTCAGCGCATAAGGAAGCCTCCATGATTGGCTTGTCCCCATTTCTGTGCTCATGCTCATAGCATGCTTTTCACATGCTTCTCACATGCTTCCAATAAGACTGAACCTGGCATGTGATCAGTCAGCTGATTGGTTGGGATACGCTACATAAGCTGCTGCCCTGGAGGAAGTGGTGTGGTTGTTGTTTTTGCTTCTGCCTTTCTCTAGATGTTTGCTCAGATGCCCATAATAAAGATTCCTAACAAACCAGGCCTTCGGTGATCATTCTCCTGCCGTCGCCATAGGTGGCGGGACATGACAGCAAATGTAACATGAAACACTTTTTTAAAAAAAGTGTATTTTCTTACAGGCCAATTCATATTGCTGCAAATATGTTGGATCTAAGACTGAAAGGCAGAAATGTGAATAATGATAGCACTGCGGCTGCTGTGATAGATTGAATTACAAAGCAAGCAGCACATTTAGAAATTTATGCTGGAAAAATCCTTTCATATATGTCTGAATACAGAACAGTTACAGTGTTTGCGCAGTCATGAAGTTTGGCCTTGTGCCAAATGGATAGCTCTTATTCTTGGTCCTACCCTCCTGATGAGGAATCTGAAGGCTGGGTTACAATTCAAGGAATCTGGGTCAAGTTCTTACCCAGGGTTTCAGAGCCTTTAGCCTTACTAAATTTGATGGACAGAATAATAATATTAACAATCATTATTACTTACCACGTATCAAGCATTATATAAAGCTAATTATGTATTTGGTTTCAGTTAAGTTTCACAACAAATCTAACAGGCAAGTATTATGTTCAGATGGGGAAATTGATGCTCAACGAGGTTAAAAATTTTCTCAAGGCAAAATTATTTTATATTCTCCATTGGAAGTCTGTTGAGATGACAGCAGTCTCTTCTGAAGACAAAGATAGTTTTTGTTTGGAAGACAAGCCAGGTATCTTAAAATAATAAGGTCTCCCAAGACTGAACGTTTAATTGCTGCCCTCAGAGGTGACTCCCATCCTCAGAAACTTTTGTCCATTGTTCCTGATGGCTGCTTTCACCCACAGCTTTAAACAGTTTTAGTGGCTCTCACTAGCAGTGCTTCATGGTAGTCCTTGTACCAGCCCCGAGTCTTATGAGTTCCTCAGTCATAAAATAAGTTAATATTAGAACAGGGTCTCTGATGCATCCTTACTGATTATTAAGTAAGTCAAAGACCTTTACCACTGCTTCAAGGAAACCAACCTATGGAACACCAACTGGCTAACTCCTTCTAATTGCCTATCTTTGATTTAAACAAATTTTGGAAATTAAAGTTGGTCTGGGATAAGTTGAGTTTCTCAAGCTTAAAGAAAGATGTTTTCCTGTAGAGCTGTTCCTGAGACTGCAGCCACATTGTATCTCTCTGTTCTCCATAAAAGGAATGTTGGAGTGGTGAGAAGAGATGAGGTTTTGAAAGGAGCTTCTTAGACATGAGTTCAGACATTATTGGAAATTACTGACTGGACATTGCTTTCACTACTTTACCATCCTATTAGTCATTGATTCCTTGTTCTCCTAAAATATGATTTGAATCAGTTGCCCATCAGAAAGAGTTCCGCTGCTTCAGTCTAATGAAGTGAAGAGCTTGAAAATCTAGACATCACCTGGAAAGACTGCCGTGAAATAATCCACAAGTAGAGTGGCCCTAGACCAGGTAAAGGGAGTACATTGCTAAAAGTGGTGCCATAGGTTTCTAAGGAAGGCTTTGTTTCCCTCAAGTAATGTTCTGCCCAATGTGATCAATGGTTGTGTGAGGCTGTAGCTCTGTCTCTCCGACCTTAGTACCCTGGATATGCACTCATGTTGTACTTTTCTTCTTTTCATTTGTTTGTTGTGTGTGTGTGTGTGTGTGTGTGTGTGTGTGTGTGTGTGTGTGTGTGTGTGTGTGTGTTTAGCTAATTCTTTCTGCAGGATTAGTATTTTTCTGTACCGAAAGAAACATTTTAAACCACGTTTAATACTCCCACTGGGAATATACAAGAGTTCCAATTTTTCCACAGCTTTACTAACATTATTATTTTCCAGGAAAAGTCCCTTCACATTGGAATCTGAAGTGAAACCAATGCCACACTTTGCAGAGATACAGATGACAGAATTGTCTAAGGGAAATGTCAACCCAATCACTACGGGAAGTAGGAGCCCTTTTGCTGGTCCTTAACCACTTCTTGTCCACTATTGTCACAGGTTGTGACCTTCCACAAAAATTACCCCCAGAGATCTTCTCAATAGTATCATGTCTCTCTGACATTGCAAGAGCAGATATAACAGCAGGATGTCACCTGTTCATACTGTCTTGTCTATCTAACACTCTTGCTTATTCTCAGCACTTGGCTGCAGTTTCTACTGTAGGACTACCATGGAATACACACACACACACACACACACACACACACACACACACACACACACGCATACACACACACAAGCAGGGTTTCAGAGATGCCTTGACACTTTTTGAAGTCAGACTTAATTTTCCCAAACTTCAACCTGGTACATAGGTGGCTTTACCTCCAAAATCCCAGAATGGCCAGATGCCCTGGGTCTTCAACTCTCTTCCCTCTTCCTTCTGTTCCCCCTGTACCCACTCCTGGCAGAGTTGCATGTCTTGCTCTGTTGCATGCTTCCTGTGGGTAATCCAGCTCCCAAGAAGAGAAAATCGGGCTAGGTAAACAGATTTTCCTTAATAGAATATATAACGTAAGTAGAATCATACAATATCTGCGCTTTTGTGTCTGGCTTATTTCACTTTGCACATTGTTTTCAAGTTTCCTCCATATTGTGGCATGTATCAGAATTTCATTCCTTGTTAAAGCTAAATATCCATTGTATGGATAGATAGATTATCTACCTCTCCATTTTGTTTATCCATTCATCTGTTGATGGATGTTTGGCTGCTGGGAATGGGTGTTCTATGAATTTTCACATTTGAGTATACACTTAGGACCTTAATTGCATATCATATGCTAATTTTGTTTAACTTTTTGAGGAATTGTCAAATTGTGTTCTACAGTGGCTGAATCATTTAATACTCCCACCGGGAATATACAAGAGTTCCAATTTTTCCACAGCTTCACTAACACTTATTATTTTCCATTAAAAGTTTTATTCTGGCCATCTAGTGGTTGTAAAGTGGTATCTCATTGTTGTTTTGATTTGCACTTCCCTGATAGAGGAGTGAGTGTGGATCAGAGACAATACAGAGAAGTTTTTTTGTTTTTCTTTCACATAAGATCTCCCAGGAAGAACTGTTTCCCTCATAAGAGATCTATTAGGTATGTATTATTATTACTTTCATAAATGAAGAAACTAAGATTCAGATAGCTAAAATGACTTCTGCAAAGTCACACAAATAGGTAGTGAAATCATGTCATCCATGCAGTTTGACTTCAGTCTGTACTCTTACCTGCAATGTCACAATGATATTCTGAGACTGAACTAAAAATTCCCTAAGAGCAGACACCATATATCCTGTGTCTTCTAGGATTGCTCCACCTCTCTCACAAACTAGACAACATTGGACTTTGCACACAGGAATTACTCTAGAAATATCTGTTAACCAATCATGGAAATACCAAAAGCCTTGCTGAAGGGACCAGAATTATTGAATTATTGAAACTGAGACTATGAGTAATTATAACTAGAAAGGCTTTTATTAATACTCCTTGCTGCAGCTGTTCTGAACAGAACACTTCTTATCTGTCTTCTGCCTGGAAGCTGTACATTCTTTTCTTGAGGATCTACATTTTACTGTGTACTGTGTACATAAGAGAGAAATATGTTTTTTTTCCATGTGGGAAGACATTCCTCCTCCTTAAAGTTCAAACTTAAAACCAATCTTGCATTTTGCACAAGCATGTATGATAGGAAAAATAATTCAATATAAGTACTTTGCAATCTCTACTCCTCATACATCCACTAAAGATAATTCTGTTTCCAGACTTTGTTCCAAAGGTCACAATAACTGTTAAGAGAGAGAAATGAAAGAAGCCAAGATTGATTTGCATTGGAAAGGGCAGACAATAAGTAAAATGATAAAAATTAACTGAGCCTAGATATGGGTGTATTAGGGAATTTTGAATGTGGTAGAGAGAGATAGGAATACTTATTTGACATAATGAGTGGGAGTTTCAAGGAGTAAATGGGTCCTTGAATGAGTAAATAAAAAATTTATATTTAAAATATACTTTGTGGGTTGTGAGTGGCATATTGAGAGGGAAAATGAAATGTAAATCCTTTAAACTTCTTTTTGGATTTTAGACAAGTGTTTATTTGGACGTGACACCATGCTAAAACTGCCATCAGGTGGACTGATTTCACATAGGTTACAACTGGAATATAAGGACTAATTTTAGCAAAGGTGTAGGAAAATCGTGGGAGTATAAATTGCTGAAGCCATTTTGGAGTACACTCCGGCAGTGCTGGTAAAACTGATAATCTTAATAACCTGTGACACACTAATTCCATTTCCTTTCTGGAGAAAAATACACAGGTGTCAGGAGACATGTACAAGAATATCTTCCACAACCCTGCAAAAATTCAAAAACAGCCTGAATATCCAATAATAGATAGTTAAATTAAAAACTGTGTATTCAGTAGAATGCCATAAAGCTGTCATAATAAACTAATTAAAGCTGTATGTTTCAATATGAATGTATCTTAAAAATAAAACATTGAATGAAAAAAGTAACTTACAGAATGACATACACCATATCATAATATTTATGTAGAAAGAAGCACACATAAATAACACTATACATTCACATATTCCTTTATAAGTACATATGTGTGTGCATAAAATGTAAAAGAATTATAGAAGGATACATACTAAATTCATAGATGTCGTGAGATCTGGGATCTGAGGAAGTGAATAAAATCAGGGATAGTGACCAAAAGGGATTTAAGATTTATATGTGATGTCCTAATTCTTTTTAAAAACTTTATTTTCAAATAGGAAGCTACAAAAATAGTCCAAAAATCCTGTGACCCTTCCCCAGATTTCCAATGATCATATCTTAATAAAATGTAGTACAATATCAGAACCAGGAATTTGGCATTGATACATTACTGTTACATATGCTGTAAACTTTATTCAGCTTTCACTGTTTTAAAATCTGCATCTGTGTCTATGTTTGTGTGTTGGTTTCATGCAACTTTATCCCATGTTTAGCTTTGTGTAAGCAACACCACAATTAAGATACAGAGGTGTTCCATTACCATAAAGGAACTCTCACTTGTGCTCTTTTATTCTCATTCAGCCCCTACTACACTCCATGCTCATCCCTGTCCCCTGACAACCACTAAACTTTTCTTCATAATTCTAAGTTTTGTCATTTTGGAATTTAATATAAATGGAACCATAAAGTATGTAATTTGGGGGGGGCTGAATTTTTTCATTAAGCACAATACCCTTCAAGTCCATATAGGTTGTGGAATATATCAATAGGTCATTCCTTATCAAGGCTGCATAGTATTCTATGGCATGGATATTAACAAAGTTTGCTCAACCATTTGCCTGTTGAACAGCATTTAAGTTGCTGCCATTATTTATGTATTATTAATTAAGTGCTATTAACACTCCTGCCCATTTTTATATGAACATAGGTTTTCATTTTTCTGGATAAATGTCCAGGCATGTAAGTGCTTTATTTTATGGTAATTGCATGTGTAGTTTTACAGGAACTGCAGCAATGTTTACCACAGTGCCTTCACTATTTTGGCATATATACTAGGAATGTATTACATATTCAGTTTGTGCATCCTCACCAACATCTGGTATAATCACTATTTTTCATCTGAACTATTCTAAAACACAATTAAAACATTGTGGTTTTAATTTGTGTCTCCATAAAGGATAATGATGTCAAATCTCTTTTCATGTGCTTATTTGCCAGCTGTATATTATTCATCCTGTTTGGTGAAATACACTCATAATGATGTCAAATTTCTTTTCATGTGCTTAGTTGCCAGCTGTATATTATTCATTCTGTTTGGTGAAATACATTCATGTCTTTTGACTACTTTCTAATTGGATTGTTTGATTGTTTTTATTGTTGAGTTTTGAGCACCATTATATATTTTCTTTACAAGTTCTTTGTCAAATACATGGCTTGCAAATATTTTCTCCAAATCTGCACCTTGCCTTTTCATCCTCTTAAAATTATTTTCACAATGCAAATGTTTTTAATTTTTATGAGGTCCAATTTATCAAATTTTTATTTTATGGACTGTCCTTTTGGTGTCATGTCAAACAATGCTGCCTTTATCGATAGGTCCCAAAGACTTTATCCTATGTTAATTTCTGAAACTTTTATAGTCTTGCATAAAGATTAGGTTTCTGATCTATTTTGAATTAATTTTTCTTTATGTAATGAGGTTTAGGTCCTAATTACTGTTTTTAGGTGAATGGATTCATATATTACTTGGATAATTCAAATTTAATTAAAAATAGACGGCAGAGGTGGTAATAATGTAAGGTTAAATACACTACTATGTTTCTTTATTCCAATTCATTCTCCATTTTGAAGGTAGAGAATTTTTTTAAATGCAATTTGTACTACGTCACTCACCTGCTTAAATTTCATTACTGGTTCATCACTTCCCTTAGGATAAATTCCAAGCTACTTAACATGAACAAAAAGCTTCACATAATTTGGATACCCTCTAATCTCATTTTGCCACCCTGCCATCTACCTTCCAATCACATTGCATAATCCATCCACAATGAACTTCTTTAAGTCCCTTAAAGAGCACTGCTAACTATCATCACCAGTTCTTCAAACACGTTTGGAACATTTAAAAAATTCTCCTTTCCTAGTCATCTCCTATCCCTCATTTAAGTCTCACTTTGGTCATAATTTCTTCCAAGAAAGCCTTCAAGGACTCCCCAGTCTGTATTACATGTGCCCTACCTACATTCTTACATAGAACTATGTATGACTCTCATTTATAGCACTTTTTACATAGTATTATAGTTGTCTATATGCTTGTCTGAATCTTACCTCTAGATTGTGAGGCTCATAAGAATGAGGATTTTATTTTGCCTATCATTGTTTCACAGGTAACTAACACAGTGCCTGGATCATATTGATTTTCAACAAGTATTTGCTGAATAAAAAAGAACATTAAATATTTTAATAATATAATTAATTAACAATATTGAACACACTTAGCATATCATTAAAAGTTATATTTAAATGTCTACATGAAAGTTATAAAATTAATTGTATAATATGCTATCAAGAAAATTCAAAAGTTTTAAAAATAAGAAACTTAGAGGACAAATTCCCTGACCACAATTTAATTAAAATGAAAATAAAAAGAAAGCAAAATGCAAACACTTGGAAAATTTTAAATTTCACTTCAAACATGTTGGACAGGGAAAATACTTAAAATGTGATTACTTAAGAAACAACAAAAATTAAATTGACTTCTGTTTTCTGATATGATATGTAAAGAACTTGGAAGTCACCATTCCTATATTCACAATAGTAAAAACACTAGAAACTGAAAATGAACAACTCTTCTTAGATACATCAGAAAATTGAGTTCACAGGGCAAGCCATTTCCACAAAAACTGGAAAGGCAGACAAGTGGATTTGAAGAAACACAGTTCAGTGGAAGGAGAAATTGCACTGCAGCCATCGTGGGATAGAAACACTTAAAGGATAATTGGCCAGTTGTTGGAGACTGAGTGTGGATTGATTTGAGAGATTAAAAGATTCCAGAGGTCCAGCCTTAAGGAAGCCCCCACACTTAAATGCGTTTTAACACTGGGAGCCCCACTGTTTTCTTAGGGTGGCAATCAGAGAAAAATACTCTCATGCTTCCAGTAAAGGAAGGAGAAAGTAACCATTTTGAAATATACCCAGAGTGTTCTATTGTCCTTAACAAAGCCTTGCCCTCAAGAGAAACTACTTTACCAGAGCCTAACCAATATGAGTTTTATCAGAGCCTAAAAAGTTTTTGGTAAGGGTAACACCAAACTGTAGCCTGAAGCACTTGTGAGGGTAACATCCCAGAAGAACAAACTCACTAAAAAACTGTTAAATAATCATATGACTGTAGAACATTCTCCACATCCCCACCTTCCCATCGCATCAGTCTGACTCCTGTATAATAACAGGGGATGGCTTCTGAAAAGAACTATAAAGTTCAGACCGTATTTAAAAAGAACTCTCTAGGAAAATTCAAAACAAAAGAGAGAAAAACAATGACACTAGAGGAGATTTTAGGCTCTGATGCCTATAGCTACACCAAATAGTAAAAACAGCTTAACCCTTAGACAGGTAAAAACCTCACACTAAAGGCCTACTTGCCTTAGTTTCTTTTATCAAATAGACCATATTCATCTTTCAACAAACAATTAGAAAGCATGCTGAAGAGCAGAAAAACACAGTCTGAAGAGGCAGGGCAAGCATCAGAACCAGACCTGGATATAGCCCATATTTCAGAATGATAAAACCGGGAATGTAAACTAACCATACTTAATATGCTAAATGCTCTAATGAAAAAAGTGGACAACATGCAAGAACAGATGGGTAGTATAAACAATGACATGGATATTCTGAGAAACCATCAAAAGAAAATGTTAGAAATTAAAAAATACACGATCACAGAAATAGAGAATGTCTTTGATGGGCTCACCATTAAACTGAACATAGCTGAGAAATAAATAATGAGTTTGAAGATATGTCAGTGGAAACTTCCCAAACTAAAAAGCAAAGAAAAAAGACTGAAAAAGAAGCAGAACAGAAAGTCCAAAAATCTACGAAAGGTACAACATAATAACATGTAATAGAAATACCAGAAGGAAAGTAGGGAAGAGAATGTAATAAGTATTTGAAGAAAAAATGGCTAAGAAGAGTCCAACACTATTAACAGACACCAAACTACAGATCCATTAAGATAAGTGAACACCAAACTGCACAAATCATAAAAAATCAACATCTACACATGTAATATTCAAATGGCAGAAAATCAAAGGCAGAGATAATCTTGAAAGAAGACACAGGGATAAAACACCTCACTTTTATAAGACCAAGGGAAAGAATTACAGAATTCTTATCAGACACCATGAAAGCAAGAAGACTGAAATATTTAAAGTCCTGAAAGAAAAAACCCACCCAACTGAAACTCTACACCCCGTGAAACTGTCCTTTAACAGTGAAGAATACTTTCTCACACAAACAAAAATTGAGAGAATGCATCATCAGTAGACCTGTCTTATAAAATATATTAAAGAGGAGTTCTTCAGGGAGAAGGAAAATTTTATAGGTCAGAAATTTGGAGCTACATTAAAAGAGGAAGAGTGTTAAAGAATGCACAAATTAAGGTAAAATTGTCTTGTATTTACCATTCTTAAATGACTTGACAGAGAAGTTTACTCAAAGTAATATTGTCAACAATACATTGGATGATTTTCGCTTATGAATAAGTGAAATGTATGACAGCAATGTTATAAGGCATGAGAGAGTAATTGGCATTATTTTGTTATTATAGGGTATTTTCAATTCCCCATGAAGCCGTACAGTGTTAATTGAAAGTGGATGAAAGTTAGTTGTAAATGTGTATTGCAAATTCTAGGACAACCACTTAAAATTTTTTAAAGGAGTATAATTAATATGATAAAAGGCAACAAACAATTAAATCATATAAAATACACAATTAAAACCAAAGAAAACAAAACAAGAAAAATAATGATAATGATAATGACTAGAAAATGGTTACAAATAATGCAGATGTTAATGTTATATCAATAAAGACTTCAACTGTAAATGGTTTAAAAACACCAATTAAAAATAAAAAATATCAAAGTGGATTAAAGAAAACTAGATCCAACTATATGTTGTCTACAAGAAGCCCAGATTAAATATAAAGATGCAGCTATATTAAAAGTAAAGTGAAGGAGAATGATAGACCTTGCTAATATTAATCAAAAGAAAACTGTATGAATTTCAGACAGAGCAGATTTAAAGGTAAGGAAAAGTTTCAGTATAAAAAGGGGCATTACATAATAATAAAGGTGCCAGTGCTCTAAGACACAACAATCTTTAATGCATATGTTCCTAAAAATAAAGTATCAAAATACGTAGGGCAAAAACTGATAGAACTGCAATGACAGTTAGACAAAAGATCCAGAATACAGAAAATCCATAGGGATAATATTGAACTTAATAGAACCATTAATTAATTAGATCAAATTGACAATTTCTACAATGTTTCATTCAACCACAGCAGAATATACATCCTTCTCAAGTCACATGGAATATTCACCAAGACAGACAACATGCTGGGCAATAAAACATATCTTAGCAAAGATAAAGAAATAAAAATCATACATGCAATGTATTTTCTTAGACTGCAATGAAACTAAACAGAAAGACAACTAGGAAATCCCAAATTATTTGAATATTAAACAACACACTTCTAAATAACACACAGGTATAAGATTAAGTCTCAAGGAGAATTAAAAGCTTTTTGAAAAATAGGGCAGAACTCAGTGAAACTGAAAACAGGAAATTAATAGAAAAATCAATGAAACCACAGCTGGTTCTTTGAAAAAAATCAATAAACAGATAAAATATTAGCCAGGCTAACCAAGAAAAGAAGAGAGAAGACAGACATTACTAGTATCAGAAATGAAATATGAGCCATCACAACTGATCTCATGGACATTGAAAGGAGAGTTATATCATGAGCAGCAGTCTACAAATTTGATGACTTAGATGAAATTAAACACTTCCTTGGGACACACCATCTACCAAAACACACAAGAAGAAAAAGGAAAACTGAAAAGGCTTAAATCTAATTAAATAAGTTGTATCAACAACTAATAACCTTCCAAAACAGAAAGTACAAGGTGTAGATGATTTCTACTAAAAATTTGAAGAAGAAATAATACCAACTTTCTACAATCTCTTCCAAAAAAGCAGAAGCAGAGATAACAGTTCCCAACTCATTCTATAAGGCCAGCATGACCTTTATAAATTAAAATATCATTGATGTACAATGTTATAATGGTTTCACATAAAAACACTGTGGTTTCAGTATTTGCCCATATTGTCAAGTCCTCACCCCCTTTATTGTAGTGACAGTCTATCAGCACAGTAAAATATTATAGAGTCATTTCATTAATTGCCTTCTCTGTGTGGCACCATCCCCATAACCTACCTATATTGTGATTTCAAATTATAGTGCCCCTTAATCCCCTACTCCCTGCCCATCCACCTGCCCCAACCTCTCCCCTTTGGTCAGCATTAGTCCCTTCTTGATGTCTGTAAGTCCACTGCTATTTTGTTCCTTCTGTTTTGCTTTGCTTTTATACTCCACAAAGGAGTGAAATCATTTTGTATTTGTCTTTCTCCACCTGGCTTATTTCACTGAGCATAATACCTTCTAGATCCATTCACATTGTTGCAAATCGTAAGATCTCTTTTCTTCTTATGGCTGAACAATATTTCATTCTGTATATGTACTACCTCGTCTTTATCAATTCATCTACTAATGGTCACTTAGGTTGCTTCCATTTCTTGGCTATTGTACATAGTGCTGTGATAAACATAAGGATGCTTATGTCTTTTTGAAACTGGGATCCTACATTCTTAGGGTAAATTAGGAGTGGAATTCCTGGGTCAAATGCTATTTCTATTTTGAGTTTTTTGAGGAACCTCTATATGGCTTTCCACAAAGGTTGAGCCAATTTACAATACCACCAATAGGTTAGGAGGGTTCCCCTTTCATTGAATCCTCGCCAGCATTTGTTGTTCCTTGTCTTTTGGAGAGTGGCCATCCTAACTGGTGTGAGGTGGTATCTCATGGTGGTTTTAATTTTGATTTCCCTGATGGTTAGTGATGTGGAGCTTCTCTTCATGTGCCTATTGGCCATCCAAATTTCTTCTTTGGAGAAGTGTCTGTTCATATTCTGTGCCCATTTTTAAATCAGGTTATGTTTCTGGGCTGTTAAGGCATGTGAGTTCTTTATATATTTTGAATGTTAACCCCTTATCACATAAGTCATTTATGAATATATTTTCCCATATTGTAGGGTGCTTTTTGTTCTGCTGATGGTGTCCTACGCTGTACAGAAGCTTTTTATTTGGTTTGATTTAGTCCCACTTGTTCATTTCTGCTTTTGTTTCTCTTGCCTGAGGAGATGTGCTCAGGAAAAAGTTGCTAATTTTTACACTCAAGAGATTTTTGCCTATGTTTTCTTCAAAGAATTTTATGATTTCATGAGTTACATTCAGGTCTTTGATCCATTTTGAATTTACTATTTTTTATGGAGTCAGACAATAATGCAGTTTCATCCTCTTACATGCAGTTGTCCAGTTTTGCCAACACCAGCTGTTGAAGAAACTGTCATTTCCAGATTGTATATTCATGGCTTCTTTATCATATGGGAATTGGCCATATATGGTTGGATTTATATCTGGACTCTCCATTCTGTTCCATTGATCTATAGATCTGTTCTTGTGCCAATATCAAATTGTCTTGATTACTGTGGCTTTGTAGTAGAGTTTGAAGTTAGGGAGCACAATCTCCCCAGCTTTGTTCTTCCCTCTCAGAATTACTTTGGCTATTCAGGGTCTTTTGTGTCTCCATTTGAATATTAGAACTATTTGTTCGAGTTCTTTGATGAATGCTGTTGGTATATTGATAGGGATGGCATTGAATCAATGAGGAGTACAAGAATGACGTTACAGAAAAAAACAGGAAGCCAATGATGCAGAGACATAGCTGTGAAAAAGAAAAGGATTTAATGATGATTAGATCAGAAATTAATAAAATAGAGAACAGAAAAACAAAATAGCATGTTAAGTTGAAGCTAGATTCTTTGAAAATAACAACAATATTGTCAAACTTTTACATAGACCAGTCAAGGAAAAAAGATAAAAGACTCAAATTACTAAAACCAGGAAGAGGCAACATCACTACCAGTCTTACCAAAATAAAAAGTATTTAAAAAGAAATACTATGAATGGGAATATGCCAACAAATTAGATAACTGTGAGGAAATACACAAATTCCTGGAAAAATATAAACCATGGAATAAGACTATAGAAGAAATTAAAAAGTCATCATCGACATAACAATAAAAGATACTGAAATAACAATTTTTAAAAAATTTACACTAAGAAAAGCCCAACCTATATGGCTTCACTGGTAAATTCTATCATATTCAAAGAATTAATACCAACTCTTCATAAATTCTTCTAAAAAACAAAAGGGGGGAATCCCCATCCTATTCCATTAGATTAGTATATCCTGATACCAAAACCAGGTGAAGTTATCAAAAGAAAAGAAAACTAAATACCAATATCCTTTATGAACATAGATACAAAGGTCCTCAACATCGCATTAGCAAACTGAATCCAGCAGCACATTATAAGGATTATACACCATAACCAAATGGGATGTATCCCAGAAATGCAAGTGTGGTTCAACATACGAAAATCTCTCAATATAATATACCATATTGAGAGACTGAAGGAGAAAAAACGCATATTTGATCATTTCAACAGATGCATAAAAATAATCTGAAAGGAAACCAACACCTTTTCATTATAAAAACAGTCAACAAACAAGAAATAGTAGGGATCTTCCTCAGCCTGATAAAGGCAGCTATGAAATCTCCACAGTTAACATCATACTTGGTGGTGGAAGACTAAAACTTTTACTCTAAGATTGGGAAAAAGATAAGGATGTCTGTTTCCACCACTTGTACGCAACATTGTACTGGAGGTTCTGTTTGGCCAATTAGTCAATAAAAGGCCTTCAGATTTTAAATAAAGAAGTAAAACTATATTTTCAGATGTTATGAACTTGCATGTAGAAATTCCTAAGGAATGCATACAAACCACTTAGAACTAATAAGCAAGTTCAGCTACATAGCAGGATACAAGATTCATATACTAAAATATATTTCTACTACATTGTATTTCAATGTATTCCCATACAACAGCAATGATTAATCAGAATGAAAGTAAGAAAACAATTCAACAATTCCATCTACAAATGGAATAAAAAAGAATAAAATACTTAAAAATAAACTTTAAAAAAAACTGCAAAAAATGGACAGCTATATACAAGAGAATGAACCTGGATTATTGTCTAGCCCCATACAAAAAAAGTAAACTCAAAATGGATCAAAGGCCTGAATGTAAGTCATGAAACCATAAAACTCTTTGAAGAAAATATAGACAAAAATCTCTTGGATATAAACATGAGCAAGTTTTTCCCAAACACATCTCATTGGGCAAGGGAAACAAAATAAAAAATGAACAAATGGGACTACATCATGCTAAAAAGCTTCTGACAGCAAAGCACACTGTCAGCAGAACAAAAGGCATCCTACAGTTTGGGAGAATATATTTGTAAATGACAGATTTGACAAGGGGTTAACATCCAAAATAAATAAAGGACTCCCATGCCTCAACACGCAAAAATCAAATAACCTGATAAAAAAAATTGGTGAAGGATATGAACAGACAATTCTCCAAAGAAGAAATTCAGCTGGCTAAAGGTACATGAAAAGATGCTCCACAACATTAATTTATATAATGAAAATTAAAACCACAGTGAGATATCACCTCATGCCACTTAGGATGGCCAACACAGAAAAGAATAGGAACAACAAATGCTAGTGAGAATGCGGAGAAAGGGGGTCCCTCCTACACTGCTGGTGGGAATGTAAATTAGTTAACCCATGGTGGAAAGCATTATGGAGGTTCCTGAAAAACTACAAATAGAAAAACTATTTAACCGAGGAATTCCACTCCTGAGAATTTCCCAAAGAAAACAACTTCTCAGATTCAAAAAGACATATGCATCCCTATGTTTATTGCAGCACTGTTTATCGCAGCACTATTTACAATAGCCAAGGAATGGAAGCAACTTAAGTGTCCTTCAGTAGATGAATGGATAAAGAAGATGTGTTAAAATACACAATGGAGTATTATTCAGCCATAAGAAGGAAACAAATCATATCATTTGCAACAACATGGTTGGAGCTCGAGGGTATTATGCTCAGTGAAATAAGCCAGGTGGAGGAAGACAAGTACCAAACGATTTCACTAATCTGTGTAGTATAAGAAAAAAGCAAAAACTGAAGGAACAAAACAGCAGCAGACTCACAGAACCCAAGAATGGACTAACAACAGTTGTCAAAGGGAAAGCAACTGGGGATTAAGTGGGAAGGGAGGGAGAAGGGGAGAAAGGGCATTACAATTAGCACACATAACGTGCAGAGGCTCGGGTAGGCAGTATACAACAGAGAAGACAATAGTGACTCTATAGCATCTTACCACACTGATGGATAGGGTCTGTAATGGAGTATGTGGTGGGGAAATTATAATGGGGGGAATCTAGTAACCACAATATTGCTCATGGAATTGTGTATTAATAACAGCAAAAAAAAAAAGAACAGTGCTAAACAGAAGGAACAAAACAGCAGTAGACTCATAGACATGGAGAAGAGACAAGTAGTTACAAAGGTGGGGTGGGCTATGGTGGTTTAGGGACACAGTAATTCGGAATCACAATATAAAGATGATCAAGGTTTGGTAGCACAAAGACTACAATGAATGATTCTGTAACATTTGACTATGTTGACAGATAGTGACCGCACTACAGGAGGGGGGTGAGGATTTAGTAATATGGGTAACTGTTGAACCACTGTGTTGTACATTTGAAACCAACATAAGATTGAATATTAATGATATTTTAATTTTTAAAAAAGGATCATTTAAACACTAAAATATAATTTTTAAAAACCTGCAAGGCTTGTACACTGGAAACTATAAAATATTGTTGAAAGAAATTAAAAACCTAAATATGGAAACACATTCCATGTTTATGGATCAGAGGGCTAAATACTGATAAAATGGAAATAGACCTTAAATTGATTTACAGATTCAACATTAATTCTCTGCCAAATTCCAGCTAGAGTTTTTGCAGAAATTGATAAGTGATTCCTGAAATTCATATGGAAATGAGGGGACACAGAATAGCCAAAAATAACTTGAAAGGGATAAACGAAATAGAAGTATTTTGTTAATTAGTTTCTTTCTAATTTCAAAATTTCTTATAAAACTCCAGTAATCAAAACAGTGCAGTATTGTCATATGGACAGATATATAGATCAATGGAATAGAATTAAGTGCCTAGAAATGAACTCTTAGATTTATGGTCAATGGATTTTTTACAAAAGTATCAGGAAAATTTAATGGTGGAAAGAATAGTCTCTTCAACAAATGGTGCAACAAGATATACACATGAAAATTAATGAATTTGTATCACTATCTCACACTGTATGAGAAAATCAATTAAAGATAGATAACAGATCTAAATATAAGAGCTCAGACTATAAAAAAACTTAGAGGAAAATATAGAAGTAATCTTTACTTCCTTTTAATCAGACAATGGTTTCTTGGATGCATAACCACAAACACATGACAAAAGAAAATACAATAATTTGGAATTCATCAAAATTAAAAATTTTTGTGCTGTCAATGAACACCAGGAAAGTGAAAAAGACCAACCTTGGAATGAGAGGACAATTTTGGAAATCATGTATCTGAAAAAGGACTTTTATACAGAATATATAAAGAACTTTTACAACTCAATATTATGAAGATAAATATCTCAATTGATAAAAGGTAAAAGCATCTGAATAGACATTTCTTCCAAATAATGATATACAAATGGCTAATAAGTACATGAAAAGATGTTCAAAATAATTAGTCATTATGGAAATGCAAAGCAAAA
The DNA here is from genome assembly GCF_040802235.1 of Manis javanica. Classification (NCBI taxonomy): domain Eukaryota; kingdom Metazoa; phylum Chordata; class Mammalia; order Pholidota; family Manidae; genus Manis; species Manis javanica. Next base: position 2,951,467 of record NC_133175.1, read on the forward strand.
GTACAATTAGATATCATTTCATACCCCCTAGATGGCTGTAGTGCAGAAGTTAAGAATGAGAAGATATGGAGAAATCTCAACCCATATACACTGCTAGGATTGTAAAATGGTGAATCTCCTCTGGAGAACAGTTTGGCACTTCATCAAAATGTTGAACCATAGAGTTACCCTATTACCCAGCAATTCTACATCTAGGAATATGCCAAAGATAAACAAAAACATGTATCTACACAAAAGATGTGTACAAGAACGGTCATAACAGAATTACTCATAATAGCCAAAAAGTGGAAACAACACTAAAGTCTATTAAGTGGTATACAAGATAAAACATTGTGTATGCATACAATGGAATGTTATTTTGCAATAAAATGTGAAGTACTGATACACACAGTATCATTGATGAACCTTGAAAACAAATTGGCCCATTCAAAAAAGACCTCATATTATATAATTTCATTTATATGAAATATGTTTTATAGGCAACATTATAGATAGAAATTAGGTTCGTAGTTTCCTCAGACAAGGGCACAGTGATTGGAGGAAAGGGGAGTGACTTGTAAAGGGAACTGGGTTTCATTTTAGGGTGATGAAACTGTTAAAATTAGATTGTTGCAATGGTTGCACGACTCTGTATACACTAAAATTCATTGAACTGTACACTTTAAGTGGGTGAATTTATGATATATGAATTATATATCAATAAGTTAATTTTAAAAATTAGCTAGTTATTACCTACAGAGAAAATTGCATCATCTTCCAAAAGACAGATTACTTTTCCTGGATGTAGGCAATAAAATTAGAATACAGCAACAACAGGAGAAAAAACCTAAACTGGGACGATTGTGAAATTTTAAAAAAAGACTGTCTCCTAAATAACTCTCATGTCAATCAAAGCAGAAAAAGTAGAGAATCCAAAACATAAAGTCTACATTACCAAAAGGTATAAGCTAAAGATAAAACTGAACTCAGAAACGTTTAAATACTTTGGAATAGAGAGTTCGATTCCTTTTTTTGATGTTTGACTAATGACAGCTTTTAAGCCATACCCTTCCCTCTCCTTCAGCCCCATGTCTGGACAAGCCAATGAATAATCCTGGTGATCCCTCCTTTGGTGCTGGCAGGAGATTCAAACCACAGAATGCCCTCCCTGCCCATGCACAGGAATCCTCACCCTGGCTGCACTCCTTAAGCACCATACAAACCTATCATTGTCTCTTTTCCTTGCTCTCTCAAGCCATTTTCAGACCAGCTTGAAAGGCCAGCCCTGTTCTCTATGGAAAGGTTCATTTTCTAAGAAATAAAACCTTTCATATCCTCTTTATGTGTGTGTGTGTGTGTGTGTGTGTGTGTGTGTGTGTGTGTGTGTGTGTGCGCGCGCGTGCACTATCATCAGTCTTGACATCCAAACCAAATTCTGGATGAGAATCTATATTCCTTCTGCAATATGGCCACAACACACTTTTGTTACATAACATGGAAAACAAGCTAATTGAATACTTAATTTAAAAATTCACAAATAAAACCACAGGTAAAATAATATTCTGTTTAAAGCCTAAGAAATGCAGCATAGGGATAAAAGGGGAAATTAATTATTAAGATTAATGAAATGTAAATAAATACAATAACTTTTTCTTAAAAACAAACAATTGGTAACAACTAAAATTATTCACAAAAAGATCTCAAGAAAGCCATAAAACAAAATAGTGCTCAACTTCATTAATCAACAGGAAATGCAAATTGAAACTTCTATGTGACACCATTACATTCGCACAAGAATAGATAAAATAAAAAAGACAGACAATCTACTTTAGCAAGGATAAAAAACAGGTAAACTCATTATTGCTTTAAGGACTGTCAATTGGTAAACCATATTGGTTAACTGGAAGTATATGCTACAGCTCAGCATACACATATCCTATGACATAATGTCTTGCCCGAGGGTTTCAGCCCCAGGTAAGTTCACTGTGGATTCAGTGAGACCAAAAAATGACAATGGAACAGTATGGGTAAAAGGGTTTATACCCAGCATTATTCTCATGGTAGCAGGTCGAGCACTAGAACTGTGTCCGCCTCTGGGGCAGTCTGCATGCAGCAATCTAGTCTCAGCCTCCAAGCTTTTCTGCCACCTCACATCCCTTACCTCCACTCCTGGCTCTCTCTTGCTCTCTTCTCCAGGCTCTGCCTCTGCTCCAGGCTCTACCTTAGCCTCCAGCCTCTGCTCTCCTCAAGCACTGGGAAGAGCTCTTTATATAGCAACACAGGCAATACTGGCTTTATTGCCAATGGGTATGTAAGCATTAACCTAGCAGTAGGCCAAATTACCTCGTCAAGTAGATGAGGGGTCACGTGAAGATCCTGGCCATGGGAAGTTCCATTTTCCCTACACTCCACCCCTCCAGGATTCTCAACTCACAATATACACACCCTCAATCTTCTGCAATGGTCCCTGTGCTAGAAAGCTGGAGCATTGTAACCATATTCCATAACAGCAACAGAGGCTACAACAACATACACATAACAACAGAAATCACGTGATAATCCTCAAGCTTGAGGAGATTGATTGCCACCAAGTGATCATTCCAGCTGTGTTCAAACCAGTTCTGTTCAGATGAGCTCATGATTCACACTTTCCATGCTCACCCAGCAAGCAACAGTTTTTGCTAGGGTGTATGCCCAATTCAGTCAGACATTAGAGGAGATTAACCTTAAGGGTGATAAAAAAACATGTTTTAGTGACACCAATATAGGAAAATCTTGTCTATCAGGTAGGATGCATGTGAGAGAGTGGTCCTGTGATAGGACCACGGCAGAAGGGGCCCTATCCAGCTCTAGTATACCATACCTTTACCCCTCTCCTTGTGGAGGTTACTGAGGGGTCAAGGTATAGAGGTATATGCACTGGCCATAAATATAAAATGAAGCTTCACGGTAAGATGATCTTACCTTCTGGGCATTTAGGGTACACTACTGTGATCTCTGGGGGCCACTCTGCTATTACTCCAGGAAGACACAGGAGGCCCAGCCTCCAGGCCCTGTCCCCAAGGTGCCAGGTGGGCCAGCCATCACTGATCCATGTGTCAAAACATCCAAGGCCACATCCACTGATTGGAGTTCCCAGATTTCTGTGGGACTCAGTCACACAATGCATCCCTACCCCTACTGGGCTCTGCTGACTTCCTCAAAGGCCAAAGGCAAGCCCCACAAATGAGCTACAGCCCACATTGTCTTCTGCCCCACAAGCAACAAACATTGATGTAACCACTGGGCCACATCAGAGACAGTCTTTTCTTCTAGCAAACGCACCTCACTCAATGTGCCTGTTCATCCTTTCCTTTGTTGGGGCTCTTCTGTTGATGGGCTCCATAGACAGAAAGGCATGGTACATGGTAGCCAATTGCTTCTCTGTAAAGGGGTGCTGAACCTCTGCTCATTTACTGAGTTGCGACCAAAATCCAATGAGTCACCAAGTCTATTCAAGCCACTGCCAGAGGCCCCGGCCATATCCATCTTTGGTTTCATGAACATCCAACTCACAGGACCTTGAGAGATCTATCACACAAGGCGCGCATGGCCTTTACTGTCCATTTTGCAAGAGCAAAGGCAACTGCACATGTTTCATCCCAGACCCACATGACACCCTTTCATATCAAACAGTATTAGGGCCTCAGAATTTGTGCCAAGTGCAGGATAAACACTCTCCAGTAGCCTAAAAGACCCAAAACCTATACCAGCTCAGCCTGTGTCTAAGAACAGAGCACAGAGCGCTCCACAACGTTGGGAGGGGCCTGCACCTCCCCTGGAGGAATGTGAAGTTGCTGTGTTATTTTCTTGACTACAACTGGGAGGGCTTTCAAGAAAGAGAGTTGGGTGCCTGCATCACCACCCTCTCATCCTTCTCTGATGTACCATCTGTCGCTTCCAGAGCTGATGGCAGCTTCCCGGTTGCTGCCCTGAGCACCTCCTCTGCTACATCCTTTACCCATCCTACAGTGCCTTGCATTGCAACAACTCTCTTACCTTCTCTTCAGTACCTCACAGCTGGTGTTCTCACGCTGCCTCTTACGCTTCTCACAGGAGCACATCCTCCTCCTTCAGTTCTCTTAATAATGTCTTTCACAGTGTAAATGGTTGTTAAATTATAGTGAAATACAATTAATGATTTAAAATGGATTTTACTTTGGATATCAAATCTAAAAACTCTTTGCTTAAATCAAGGCAACACAGATACTTTCTGATGTTTTCTTCCAGAGATCTTATGATTTTACATTTAGGACTATGATCAATTTTGAATCAATTCTTAACAGCTTTATTGAGTTGCTAATTGATATACAAAATAACTGAACATATTTATAGTATATCCTTTTTTATTGAAGTATCATTGATATACAATATTATATTGGTTCAAAATATACAACAAAGTGGTTCAACAGTTACATATATTATTAAATGCTGACCCTCTAGTGTAAAAGAACCAAACATATCTAATGGGTATAATTTAATGAGATTGGAATATGTAATCCCTGTGATACCATCACCACAACAAAAGTAAAATACATATCTAACATCTCCCAGTGTTTCCTTGTGTCCCTTGTGTGTGGGAGGGGTGGGGATCGGTGCTAAAAACACTTGGCATGAGATCCATTTTTTAACAAATTTTGCAGTACACAAAAATTTATTTCTCACTATAGGTGCTATGTTGTACAGCATATCTCTGGAACTTATTCATTCAGCGTAACTGAAACTTTATGTTCAGTGAATATAAACTCTCCATTTTCCCCACACCCACCTCCATGCAACACTATTGTATTCTCTGCTTCTATGGTTTTCATTATTTAAGGTACTTCATGTCATATATATGGACTTATGCAGTGTTTTTATTACGGTAACTAGCTTATTTCACTGATCAAAATGTTCTAAAGTTTCATTCATGTAGTAACATGATGGGATTTCCTTCATTTCTAAGTCAAAATATTCCATTGGCTGTATATAGCATATTTTTATCCATCCTTTTGTTGGTTAATCTGTCAAGTTAATTTTTGTATAAGGTATTAATTATAGAACAGAAGCTTTTGCACATTTGTCCAATTGACCCAGTGCCATTTTTTGAAAAAGACATATTTTCTACTCAGAATTATCTTTTTTCTATTTTCAAATATCATGTGACTATTTATATGAATTTATTTCTGGGATATATTTTCCCTTCCATTGATCTATGTGTTTATGCTTTTGTAAATATCATCCTATATTGATTACTTTAGGATTACAGTCAGTCTTGAAATCAGTGTGAGTTCTACAACACTATTTTTTTCAAAATTGTTTTGGCTGTTCTGATTCCTTTGACTTTCCATGTGAAGTTTAGAATAAACTCATCAACATCTACAAGAAAAAATTTTTCTGGGACTTTTATTGGAATTTATTTGAATCTAAAGAGCTAATTTGGAGAACTGACATCCTAACAATACTGAATTTTCCAAAGTATGGGCATCGTATATATCTCCACTTACTTCGGTCTTTGATTTCTTTCAGCGGTGTTTTATAGTTGTCAGTATACAAACACTGTGTATATTAAATATGTATTAGATTTATATCTAAATATTACATTTTGTGCTATTGTAAGTGGTATTTTAAAAGAATTTGAAACCCATTGTGCATTCCTTGTCAATAGAAATATAGTTAATTTTTGTACACTGATTTTGTATCTTACAACCTTGCTAAACTCATATATTATATCTAGGATCTTTTTGTGTAGATTCTTTGGTATTGTCTTCATAAATGAATTATATAGTCTGAAATAGTTAGTTTTATTTCTTCTCTTTCAATCTCTATGCCTTTTATTTCTAATTCTCTATTACTGAATTGATTGGGACTTCCAGTACATTTCTGAGGAGTCATTGTGAGAGAGGATTTCTTTGCTTTGTTCTTCATCTCTCAGGGAAAGTAGTAAATCTGTAAGCATTAAGGATGATATTAACTGTCATGTTTTTGTTGATCCCATTATGTTGAGGATGCTTCCTTCTATTCCTAGTTTTCTGGGAGATTTAATAAATATGTATAGATGCTTACAAAGTACATATATACAATAGAATACCATTTAGCCATAAAAAAGAAATTCTGCCATTTTCAACAATATTGTAGGGCCTAGAGGGTATTTTGCTAAGTGAAACAAGCCAGGCAGAGAAAGGCAAATACCATATTATTTCACTTATTTGTGGAACATAGAACCTAAAGAGACCAAAATGAACAAAACAGCAGTAGATTCATAGACACTGAGAAGTGACTGGTGGTTACCATGGGAGAGGGTTTGTGGCAGAGAGGGTAGGGGGAGGGAGATTAAAAGGCACAAAAATTCTCAATTATAATTTAAATTGGTCATGGGGATACTAGTACAGCATGGAGAATATAGTCAATGGTTCTGTAACATCTTCCTAAATTAACAGGTAATAACTACACTATTGGGGGTGAGGATTTAATAATATGGGTAACTGGTGAACCACTGTGTTGTATACTTGAAAGCAGCATAAGGCAATACTTTGATACAAATACTAATGCTTTCTCTGTATCTATTTAAATGAACACATTTTTTCCTATTTTGTCTATTAATCTGGTGAATTACTTTGATTTTCAAATGTTGAACCAGCCTTTTCTTTATTAGAATAAACCATTACCTCCTTGGTCATGATGTATTATGCATTTTATATATTTCTAGCTTTGGTTTGATAATATTTTATGGAGATTTTAGCATCTATGCTCTTGGTTTCCAGTTTCTTTTTCTTGTAATATCTTTGATTTCATATTCTTAATGCCTAAATGAGGAAGGAAGTGTACCCTTTATACTCTTGAGACTAAGTAGCATTAGTATTATTTCTTCCTTAATTAAGTGTATGGGAGAATGCATCTCTGAGACCATCTGGGACTAGTGTGTTCTTTTTTGGAGCATTTAAATAGTAAATACAAAATTTTAAGTAGACATAAGATTTCCTATGTTTATCTATTTCTTTTTGGGTGAGATTTTGTAGGCTGTCATTCAGGTTAATAGTATATTTCATCTAAGTTTCATTTCTGAGCATCATAAAAATTTTCATAGTATTCCTTTACCCTCTTACCATCTGTGTGGCCTTTAGTGACATTCCCATATTCTATTCCTGATGTTAATTTTCCTGCTTTTTTCTTGGTCAGTCTAGTTAGAGGCTTATCAATTTTACTGACCTTTTAAGACACAACTTTTATTTCCCTTATTTTCTCTTTCCAATTTTGTTGACTTATCTTTATGTTTTTCTTACTTCTGCTTGTGTTGGGTTTATTTTGAACCTCTTAAGTTGAAGCTTAGATTATTTATTTGAGACTCTTATTCTTTTATATTGTAAGAATTTAACAATATAAAGTTCTCTGTGAGCACTGATTTAGTTGCAGCCCACAAATTTAATCTGTGTTATTTTATTTTCATTCAACTCAAAAGGTTTCAAAATTTCTGTACAGATTTCCTCTTTGATCAATTTACAAATATTAAGGATTTTCCAGTAATCTTACTGTTATTTATTTCTAGTTCAATTCCACTGTAACCTAAGAACATAGATTATATGAATGATAATTTTAAATTCATTCAAGTTTGTTTATGAAACAAGATGTGGCCTACAATAGTATATGTCATTCCATGTGTACATGAAAAGAAAATGTATACTGCTTTTATTAGGTGCAGTGTTTTATAAATATAAACCAAGTCCTGTTGTTTGATAATGTTGGTCAGTTCTTCCACATCCTTAATGAATTCATGTTCACTTGTTCTACCAGCCTCTGAGAAAGAATTGTTGAGGCCTCTGAGTATAATTGTGGATTTATGTACTATTTTCAGTTATAGTAATTTACGGCTCTGCCTATTGGTTTTTAACTTCTGATGGAGATTTTATTTATTTATTTATATTTATTCTTATGCTGTATTTTCATCTCCATGACTAATTTATATTACGATCAAGATTTTGTGCCTTGACCAGGTTAAAGATGATAGAATAGGAAGGCAAGATTGAAACCTCCTCCAAAAACACAGAAAAATAGGAAAATCCAGCAAATGCAAATAGACTGAAAAGACCTAAGACTGCAGAACAGACCCCCTGCACCTGAGGATGAGGAGAGGACCACACAGAGAAGGGTGAGGAGCAAAGCCAAGATCAAGTGAGACCCAAGCCCTTCCGCCACACCAGGCAACAGGTAGGGGAAAGGGGAACAGAGTGTGAGGGGATAGAAGCCCAAGAGTGCTGCACACCGGGCCCTGGAGATCTTCTCTGGGAGCATGAGCCCATGTTACATTCAGTTCTGGTGATTATTGTGGCTGGACACCGGGAGCAGGTGTCGCACACTGGGAGGCCAATACTCCAGCCAGTGTGGAGGGCAGCCACGCTTCCCCAGTCCTGAGATCCAAAGAAGAGGCAGCAGTGTGAAAGACTTGCCAGCAGTGGAAGAGGAGCCAGAGGTGTTGGGTGTTGGATGAAATTCTCTGCTCAGAATGAAGCACAGGTAGAGGGTACCTCTCAGGCCTTCCTTACCCCAAAAGATCATGAACTCTCAGGAGCTCCAGATGCTCCATCACCCTTGCTGGCAACACAGCCATGAGGCACCTCCCTGCATGCTGCTGGGAATCAACCCACTTGGCCCAGAAGCAGCATCCAACTTTGCTGCCTGGCAGATAAAGGAAGACACCCCAAGCTTGTTTACCTTCATTTAATCCCAACAAGTAAGGTGTCTGGAGGAGCCAGCCCAGAGAGCTCCATCTTCCCTGCAGGTATCCAAACCTGGTGCTGTGGGTCTAGCTGGGGCACATTGGTCATACTACTGCATTAACCTTGCAGCCCTGCCATTGATGCAGGCCAGGCAGAGGGTGGTCCCACACGCAGTGAGCACAAGGGAGATTCCTGAGCTCATCACAAAGGCAGCAGCTCATGAAAACTGCCCACCTAGACTTAGACCACTACAGAAGACAGACAGAAAGGTGCCCCATCCACAGCACACCAACAACTGGAGCCCCATAAAACAGAACCAGACACTACAGAGTAAAGAATCTTGAGCTTCTGAGCAAAATAACACATGTTCTTCATAAAGCTATTTATCTTTAGACTAGAAAGCATCATAAACATATCTATACAAAGAAAGAAACAGAGAATTCCTGACAAAATGAGCATGCATAGGATTTGATCCAATTGAAACTACATGACATAACCCCAGAAAGAGGGCTAAATGAAACAGAGATCATGTCTTCTTCATAAAGACTTCAAAATAAAAGTCATAAACATTTTCACAGATTTACAGAAAAATATTCAAGATCTTGGGGCGGACTTCAACAAAGAGATAGAAAACCTGAAATGAGCCACTCAGAGTTGAATAATACAGTGTCTGTGGTGAAACATACAATGGAGGGATTTGAAAGTAGATTAGATCATACAGAGGAAACACTAAGTGAAGTAGAAATTAGAGAACAGGAAGACAAAGAATCTGAGGAACAGAGAAAAACATCTGTAGAAATGAAAGAATGAAAAGAGAGCTATGTGACCAATCTAAATGAAACAATACTTGCATAATAGGGGTACCAGATGAAGAGAAAGACAAAGAGATAGACAATCTCTTGATGGAGATAATCGCTGTAAACTTCCCAAATGTAGGGAAGGAAATAGACAATCAGGTCATGGGAGTACAGAAATCCCATAACAAAAGGAACCCTGGCAAGACAACACCAAGACATATAATTAAAATGTCAAAGATCAAGGATAAGGAGAAAATGTTGAAAACAGCCAGAGAGAGAAAATATATATTATTATAAAGGAAATCCCATCAAGCTATCAGCAGGCTTTTTAACATAAACCCTTCAGGCCAGAAGGGAGGGGCATAATACATTTAATGCACTGAAACAGAAAGACATCCAAACAAGAATCCTCTATGCAGCAAGATTATCATTTAAATTTGAAGCAGGGATAAAACAATTTGCAGATAAACAAAAGTTGAAGAAATTCACCACCATTAAGTCAGCCTTACATGAGACATGGAAAGGATTGCTATGGATGGAAATGACCCTAAGACTAACTCTTAGCTTTCTCCAGTGAAAATAAACCCAGAGTATAGGTAGTACACCAACGAATTACCAAGCAAGTTTGAAATTAAAGCAAAACAAAAGAAGAAAAATCAACTATACACAAAGTCATTCAAGGGATACACAAAACGACCAGAGTATGACATAAAATACAAAAAAAAAAAAAATGTGGAGGAGGAAGAAGAAAGAGAAAAAAGTACCTTTAGATTGAAAGACATAGTGTGGCAGAATGGGTAGAGAAACAAGACCTATCTATATGCTGCTTACAAGAGACCCATTTCAGACCTAAAGACATACACAGACTAAAAGTGAAGGGATGGGAAAAGATATTGACATTTCATGCAAATAATAGGGAGAAAAAAAACAGGAGTAGCAGTACTTATATCAGACAAAATAGATTTCAAAACAAAGAAAGTAAAAAGAGAGAAAGGACACTGCAGAATGATAAAGGGGATGGTCCAATGAGAGGATATAACCATTATAAATATCTTTGCACCCAACACATGAGCACCTAAATATGCAAAACAAATACTAGCAGAACTAAAGGAGTAAATAGGTTATAACATACATTTGAGGAGCCCTTAACACACCATTCACATTAATAGATAGATCAACCAGACAGCAAAAGTAAGGAAACAGAGGCACTCAATAATACACTAAATCAAATGGGCTTAAAAGATATCTACAGGACACTCTATCCAAAACTAGTGGATACACATTTTTCTCAAGTGTACATGGAATATTCTCCAGAATAGATCACATACGAGGCCACAAGAAGAGCGTCAATAAATTAGAAAAGATTAAAACTGTATCAAGTAACTTCTCAGACAAAAATAGTATGAAAATATAAATAAATTGCACAAAAAAGACTTACAAATGCATGGAGTCAAAACATGCTTCTAAATAGTCAATGGATCAATGAAAAAATTAAAATAGAAATCAAGCAATACATGGAGACCAATGAAAACAAAAACACAACAGTCCAAAAAACATGGAATGTGGCAAAGGCAGTTCTAAGAGGAAAGTACATAGCAATACAGGCTTCGCTCAAGAAACAAGAAAAATTCCAAATAAACAGTCTAAAACCAAACCATAATTAAGAAACTAGTAAAAGATGAACAAATGAAACCCAAAATCAGTAGAAGGAGAGACATAATAAATATCAAGCAAAAATAAATAAATAGAAAAATATAAAACAATACCAAAAAATTAATGAAACCAAGAGTTTGTTCTTTGAGAAGATAAACAAAATAGATAAAACCATAGCCACACTTACCAAGACAAAAAGGGTGTATGCATGTAAAAAGAATCAGAAATAAAGAAGGAATAATCACAATGGATACTGCAGAAATACGATGAATTATTAGAGAACACTATGAAAAAATTATATGCCAATAAATTGAACAATGTAGAAGAAATGGACAAATTCCTAGAAAAATACAACCGTTCAAGACTGACACAGGGAGAAACAGAAAATCTGAATATACCAATTACCAGCAGTTAAATTAAATTCATAACCAGAAAATGCCTCAAAACAAAACACCAGGTACAGATGACTTCAGAGCCAAATGCTCCCAAACATTTAAAGAAATGTTTTACCCATCCTTTTTAAAGAATTCCAAAAAGTTGAACAGGAGGGAATAAGTCCAAACCCATTGTATGAGGCCAGCATCTGTCTAATACCAAAACCAGACAAAGACCACACAAATAGAAAATTACAGATCAACATCAATGTTGAACATAAATGCAAAAATCCCAAGCAAAATATTAGCAGACAAATCGAAAAATATACCAAAAAATTCATCCACCATGACTAAGTGGGATTTACTCCAGGGATGCAAGGATGGTATAATATTCATAAATCAATCAATATCAAGCACCACATTATTAAGATAGAGGATAACAGCACACAGTCATCTCAATAGATACTTAGAAAGCATTTGACAAAATACATGTCTTCATATTTTTAAAATTCTCAACAAAATGGGTGTAGAGGTTATGTACCTCAACATAATAAATGCCATATATGAAAAAACCACAACTAACACCATACTTAACAGCAAAAAGCTGAAAGCTTTTCCTCTAAGATCAGGAAAAAGACAAAGATGCCCACTCTCACCACTTATTCATCACAGTGCTTGAGGTCCTAGCCACAGCAATCAGACAACACAAAGGGATAAAATGAATACAAATTGGTAAGGAAGATGTTAAACACTCACTATTTGCAGAAGACATGATATGATACATAGAAAACCCTTAAGAATCACCAAAAATCTAGTAGATCCAATAACTGAATTCAGCAAAGATGCAGGATATAAAATTAGCATACATAAACCTGTTAAATTCTTACATACTAACAATGAATAGGCAGAAAGAGAAATCAGGAAAACAATTCCATTCACAATTGCATTAAAAAGAAGAAAATACTGAGGGATAAATCTGACCAAGTAGGTGAAAGGACTATACCTTGAAAACTACAAGACACTCATGAAAGAAATTAAAGAGGACACCAATAAATGGCAATACATCCCATGCTCATGGATAGGAAGAATTAATATTGTCAAAGTGGCCATCCTGACTAAAGCAATCTACAGATTCAATGCAACCCCTATCAAAATACCAAAGGCATTCTTCAATGAACTAGAACAAATAGTTATAAAATTCACATGGAAACATAAAAGATCCCAAATAGTCAATGAAATCCTGAAAAGGAAGAACAAAGCTGGGGGATTACACTCCAAGACTTCAAGCTCTGCTACAAAGCCACAGTAATCAAGACAATTTGGTACTGTCACAAGAACAGACCCAAAGACCAGTGGAACAGACTAGAGAGCCCAGATATAAACCCAAGCATAAATGTCAATTAATATATGATAAAGGAGCCATGGATATACAATGGAGATGTGCCAGCCTCTTCAAAAGTTGGTGCTGGCAAAACTGGACAGCTACATACAAGAGATTGAGACTGGATTACTGCTTAACTCCATACACAAAAGTAAACTAGAAATGGGTCAAAGTCCTAAATATAAGTCATGAAATTGTAAAACTCTTAGAAGAAAACATAGGAAAAAGTCTCTTGAATATAAACATGAGCAACTTTTCCTGAATACATCTGCTTGTGCAAGGGAATCACAAGGAAAAATGAACACATGGGACTACATCAAACTAAAAAGCTTTGGTACAGCAAAGGACACCATAAGCAAAGCAAACAGGCACCCTACAGGATGGAAGAATATATTTGTAAATGACTCATCAGATGAGGGGTTAACACATCCAAAATATATAAAGAACTCACATGCTTTAACACAAAAAAAACAAATAACTAGATCAAAAAATGGGCAGACGACCTTAACAGACTCTTCATCAAAAAGAAATAGAAATGGCAAACAAGCACGTGAAAAATTGTCCCAGATTGCTAATCATCAGAGAAATGAAAATTAAAACCGCAATGAGATATCACCTCACACCAATTAGGATGGCCAGTATTTAAAAAGAGTAAGAACAGTGAACGCTCCCTAGGATGTGGAGGGGAACCATCCTACACTGCTGGTGGGAATGTAAACTTGTTCAACAACTGTGGAAAGCAATACGGAGGTTTCTCAAAAAGCTAAAAACACCATTCAACCCAGGAATTCCACTCCTAGGAATTCACCCAATGAATATAATTTCTCAGATCCAAAAAGACATATGCACCCCTATGTTTATCACAGCACTGTTTATAATAGCCAAATTAGGGAAGCAACCAAAGTGTCCATTAAATAGGTGAATGGAAAAAGAAAATGTGCTACATGTACACAAGGGAGTATTACTTAGCCATAAGAAGAAAACAGATCCTACTATTTGCAACAACATGTATGGAGCTGGAGGATATTATGCTCAGTTAAATAAGCCAGGCAGAGAAGAAAAAATACCAAACGATTTCCCTCATTTGTGGAGTATAACAACGAAGGAAAGCTGAAGGAAAAAAACAGCAGTAGACTCACAGACTCCAAGAAGGGACTAGTGTTTACCAAAGGGAAGTGGTGGAGGATGGTGGGTGGGGGGGAGGGAGAAGGGGATTGAGGGGCATTATGCTTGGGTTCACATATGTGGGGTTTTCGTGAGGAAGACAATGTAGCACAGAGAAGACAAGCCGTGACTCTGTGGCATCTTACTACACTGATGGGCAGTTGCTGCAATTGGGTATGCGGGGGACTTGATAATTTGGGTGAATGTAGTATCCACAGTGTTTTTCATTCAAAGCCTTTATAAAAAAATGCTTAGGTGACCTGTCACCATTAAGAAGGGTTGGGTGCCCTTCCCATCTCATAGCTCAGTGGAAGACCTGCAAGGAGCAAGCAGGGAGGAAGCCCCTCACTCAGACCCCACTGACTCCACCTGGACACAGAATTGTGATTAGTGCGGACTGGAATTCCCACGTGAAGCATCTAAATGGGTGGGGGCAGGCTGTGCCAGGTGCTTGTAGAGACAGACTAGTGACACCTAGAGGTGGCTGGCCAGGAAATCCAGGCCACCCCTGGAGCCTCAGCCCCCAGGCCCAGGCAGCCGCCGTGGTGACCTCCATAATGAGGCAGGGAAGGGGCCCACATTCACTGCTGAAGAGTTGCTGGATGCGAGGGAAGCCACTGCCAGGTCCACCACGGAAGACGCTATGATCCCGGTGAGGCCCACAATGATGACCAGGGCCATGATGCAGAGGGGGCCTGGAGGCAGGACAGACACAGGCGAGGACACCTCAGAGGCCAGTGAGCTGTGATTGAGGCTCCTGCCTGCCACGACTGGATCTTCCCATCCACTTGGGAAGAAGTGACCAGAGGACAGGAAGGTGAGAACCTCCGGCCATCCCACCAGGCCTGAGAGGGGAGCTCGTGCTCCTTGCAGGTGGAAGGAGGGCACTGAGTCCAAGGCTCTCCACATGTTTCTCCGTGGCAGGTGTGGAGGCACCTTCCAGAAGTCACTGCTCAAGAGAGCCCCAGCGCTCCCCCAGGAACCCCATAGGTTCTTGTCTCTGAGGCTGCCAGCAGATTTGTGTCCCACCTTTCCTGTTCTCTTTTCCTCCTGCAGTGATGGAGGAGGGGGCCCCCACTCCCTTTGAGGAACAGTCCCTCACGTGCTGAGAGCTGGACCCCAAGCTCTCCTCCCTGTTCAGACTCCCTGTAAGAGTGTTCATTCTATCACCCTTTCTTCTGGAGGTTCAGTGGCACCTCCTGTCATAAGGCAATATGGAGGGGAAAGCCCTCCATCAGAGTCACCTCCCTCCTGCCACTGACCACTCGCCCTTGCCCTCCTCTTCCCCACCCATTCCTCCAGTGTAATGCATGCTGGCTCTCTCACTGCCTCACCTCTCCCTCTCTCCCAACTTACTCCATTCTGGCCTTGCCCCCATCGCCCCACCAAAACAGCCTGTTGCCAAGGCCACCTGCGACCTTCTTGGTGTCTACTCACTGGGTCACCTGTCAGCCCTGCTCTGGTCTTCCTTGACCTCTCAGTTTGGCTGTCCAGGACCTCCTGCTTGAGATATGTCTGTCTGCGCTAGCTTCCAGGACAGCACACCCTAATCCTGTCTGGACACTCACCCCTCTCTGCTTAGATCAGTTTCCCCACTCTCACCTCCCATTCCCTGAAAAGCTGGGCTTTCCCAGGCTTCTTTCAGGCTGTCTCCATCTCTCTTTTCATTCTTCCTCGACCATCTCATCCATTCTCATTTCCAATGTTACAATCTATATGCTAATGACTTCTAAATGTATATCTCTAGCTTAGTCCTGTCTGCTGAGTCAAATTTATATATCCAACTTCCAATTTACTATCTCTGTTTGGGTACTCCACAGGTGTCTCTAAATAATGTTCATATAGAAATCACCATCAATCTGCCAAAAATAAATAAACTACACTATTTCAGTATTTTGTATCTCAGCAGATGATCCTGCCAACCATCCAATCAAGTCAAAGTGACTGTGTAAAATTCCTATATTCTACATCCAATCTACTACCAAGTCCTGTTGTACTTGAGTTCCTAAAAGTCTCTAAAATCTGATCGCTTTTTTAGATCTCCACACTTTCCCATTTCTAAATAAATGCCTGTACCTTGCTCTCCTACCTTGACTGTTTGTTAAGTTCATTATTTCACTGCAAGCAAGAACCTCAGCATCATATTTGGGCGGCTCATACAGGAAAGCTTTGGAGGTATCAGCATCCGAGCCTGCCTTTTCTCTCGCTGTCCACATAGAAGGAAGCCATGTGAGGCACACAGCATTGGGTGATTGTCAGCCACTTACATGGGACTAACTCACCTGCCTATCTCAAAGTCTCGAGCAACTGGTTCCCCTGCATCACCCTCAATGGATACCCCCTCTCCCTTGGGAGCCAGAAATGTCAGCTGAGTGGAGGCCAGGATTCCCTTTCACAGGCATCTCCTCAGATGCGAGGGACTGAGGAAAGACATGGTCACCTGTGAGAGTCTAGGCTGAGGCTACACTTCAGCAGCTTCTCAAAGGCCCATGTACCTGGAATCAGGCCCTGATAGCCCACCTGGGTGTCTATGAGGAGAGTCTCTCTCTCTGTCACTGACCTCCAGCCTGCTTCTTCAGGCCCCCCTGGACATAGTAAGGCAGGGGGCATTCCTAACTCTCTCCTAACATCAATTTCACAGAACGTGATGCTCACCATCATAAGGTAAGAGGTCTATGCTTCACTCTTATTTCTGAATTAATGCTCCACTCTTTATCTCATAAAATGTGGCTGGGCACCATTAGCCACTAAAAAGAAGATTAGTTTTGGCAACCAGCCTTAAGTCTCCGGTGAAAGGGTTCCTGGTGTCTGCCTCTCCTGATCCCACACCTCCAGATAGAAGGCAATGTTGGGGAGTGTCTGAGCCCATTTCCTGCTTTCCTATCCTAATCTGCGGTCTCTGAGGGCAGACAGGACTAGAAGACTGTGGGCCTGGATCTCGGCTCTGACCAATTTATCCCTTGGCACTGAGTGAACCTCCGGCTAGGCTGCTGCCTATGAGAGTCACAGGTGACCCCTGACCTCTTGTCTCACAGATCAGATTTCCTATGTTGGGGGTGTAGCAGGATGATACCCAGGCAGTGGCAGAAACTGGTGTTTAAGAGTATGAACTGCCTCCCCCCCCCCAATAAATGTCAGTGGCAGCCGCTGAATTTTACCTCTGGCCTTGGGAGAAGTTCCCTTGCTACTCACTCAAATCAGTCCTCTTAGGCTGTGCCACATTCTCCTGTGTAATGTAAATGAAGTCTGGGAAATAATCAAACTGAACTCTGAGCCCAACATGTCAATGGGTCTCTTCTATTGACCACCCTTTCTTAGAGGCAGCCATCCTGGGGTTAGGAATTTCCTTTTCTGCAGCCCCAGGGAAGCAAAATAGGCTTGTAGCTCTGACCAAGACTCAGTCAGTGAGAGGTCACACAGTCTCGGCACTGATCGGACAGGCAGTGGGCTCTCAAGGAATGACTAAATCCCATGCAGAGAACCTAGGTTCTGGATGAGGACTCCTGGAAGGTGTAAAATAGGAGCACACTGGTAAGGTCCCACTAAATCCAGAGTTCTTAGGTGACTCTTGCTGAGTGGGAAGGCATGAGGGGAATCAAGGCAAGGTGCAGACCACACTGCTAAGGAGTGGTTAAGTCCAGTAGGCCTGGCAGAGGAGGTGACTGACTGCTGCCACCCAGGCTCACACAGAGAAAAGGCTAACCAGTTGTCACACGCCTGTCCTTCTCTCCCTTCCAGGTGGGAGCATCCTCTTCAAGACTAAAGCCAGACATACTACTGGCATGCATCCTAAAAACTGGGAGCAATTTGATGCCCAGATTCTGACAAAGAAGTGTCTTATCTTCTACACACAAGCCTGACCTCAATACAAACTCTCTAATGGAGAGGCTTGGCCTCTCTGAAAAGTATACACTATAATAAGGTTATACAGCTAAATTTATTTTAATATGGAGAAGGAAAATAATCAAAAGTCCCATGGACTACTACAATATGGGACTGGTTTTCTAAATTATTTTGGTGAAAATCTATTCTACTTATGGGGTTCATCATTATCCACAATAACTGGGAAGTTTTTAAGTTAAACTCCCTGAAAGAAATCCATAAATCCATCTTTTACAATACAGTCTGGCTTTAAGTGACTGGTGCTAGTATTGTACTTGCATTTCATTTCCAGCCCCGTGGGAGTCTGTGGCCATCTGGACCTTACAGTGTATTCTTGAAAACTGAGATACTTTTAGTCAAAGAAGCTAAAAGGAAAGAAGGCAATTGGATATCAGTAACTCAAATCTTTGCATCAGTTTATCTGTCTGTGTATATGTTCTTTTGTGAAAAGTGTTGCTAACTGTAGTCTTTACATCTCAGTCTGTATCTTTATGTGTCTAAGTATGTAAATGAAAAGTATTTTTCAACCTCCAGATGGTATTAATAAAATTGATTTAAAGACAAGTGCTTGTGAAAATTGGGTATTCTAAAACTTCCAGAAAATTCTAATAGAAAATATTAAGCATTCATGCTAATTTAAATCAATCTGAAACACGCATGTCCTTATGGTTATCAGCTGCCTAAATTTAGCTAAACTCACACTGAAGTTGATGTTATCTGGTAAAGCTTTCAAGGAAAAATGCTTAAAGTGAGCTGTGGCTTTGTCTAATGTGATTAATATAGTGCAGTTGTTAGGAATGAGTAAACTAAAATGTATCACATGAACCCCATAATAATTGTGTGTTATAGTGTGCTACAGTGTGTATACCTACAAATAGCCTAAAACTCTTTGTGATAACCTTAAACCTTAAGTTTTGCTAAGCAGACATACTTTGTGCTTAGTGAGAGATTGTGCTGTAAAGCTCATGGTTACAGAAATCATAAAATGTGTTCATAAATTCATCAATCTAAAGAATGCTAGTGTAACAGTTTACAATAGCCTACTTCTCAGTGTTCACTGAAAATTAAGGTTCCTAATGATTTAAGCTGTAATTAAAACTACTTAAAGTAATAAGGAAAATATTTCTGCATTCTAGAGAATGTGTCTTTTGATATAAGCAAGTAACTTTGTTCTAAAGTACAGCTGTTTATTTAAAGAGGGAGAACTCTGAGTGTAAAAGGAAGTTGTAGAAAATTTGTGGAAGAATTGATATGGTCATGCTACATAAAATTAAAGCAAATGAGTCTCAATATCAAGTACACAGCAAAATCAGAATTTTTTTTCAGTTAAAAGACAAAGTTTTCTTAAACTGTTAGTCTGCTTTTAATGTAGAAAGGTTGCAAAAGGTTTCCTAATTGTTTTATCAAAGCAGTTTCTCATACTTTAAGTCTCAGTTGTCTTGAGTATTTTAGATGAGTTCTTAATATTAAAAGGACAAAAAGCTCAACTTTGCTAACAACTGTAACCTTCTATATTTGCCTTTGAGGTGTTTTGCTCTCATTCTGGTTAAATGGATAAGGATTGCTTCATGCTAACCTACAATCCTATTTAAGCAAGTGCTAAAGAAACTTTCTTCTGACAACTTCCCAAAACCAAATTCAAAAAGTTGATTTTACCTTTAGTTAACTCCGATATTTTCCAAAGGCCCCCTGGAACATGTCAGAGGAATTTTTTCTCATTGAGGAAAGTTATTTGGCTAATTTGGCTTAATTACCAGATATACAATTACCTGCTTAATTACCCAGAAAGCAACATCAAAAGGAATGATACTAAACGTTGTTACTGAATGTTTTGTGTTACAGAAATATCCAAATTTCCTTACATCAACTATCTTATAGGAAGCTCACATCAGATCTTTAACCATTGTGATTTGTAAGTCTTTTGTTATTTATAGCCACAGGTTAAATACTCATAAACTACTAAAGAACTAGATTTCAGCAGAACGGGTATTCGTTACACAGGATTAAGTAAGCTAAGGAAGATGATTCTGTGGCTTTTTGTTTCAAATGTTGCTGATAGTGTTTTAAGCTTTTTCTCTTAACCTGACATTTTAGTAAATGACTGTCTTTATAAGCAGAATTGAAACTTTATCTTTCCACCTGATCCCTCCAGAATTTAAAAACTCTCAGTGACTATTGTTTTATTATTTTGGTATCATTAATCTACAATTACATGAAGAAAAATATGTTCACAAGGCTCCCCCTTCATCAAGTCCCCCCTAAATACCACTTACAGTCACTTTCTTTAGTGTAGTAAGATGCTGTAAAATCACTACTTGTCTTCTCTGTATTGTAGAGCCTGCCCTGTACCTCCCATACATTATACATGCTAATCGTAATGCCCCCTTTCTTTTTCTCATCCTTATCACTCCCTTCCCACCCATCCTCCCCAGTCCCTTTCCCTTTGGTAACTGTTAGTCCGTTCGTGGTTCTGTGATTCTGTTGCTGTTTTGTTCCTTCAGTTTTTTTTTGTTCTTATACTGCACGTATGAGTGAAATCATTTGGTACTTGTCTATCTCTGCCTGACTTATTTCACTGAGCATATTACCCTCTAGCTCCATCCATGCTGTTGCAAATGGTAGCATTTGTTTTCTTCTTATGGCTGAATAATATTCCATTGTGTATATGTACCACATCTTCTTTATCCATTCATCTACTGATGGACATTTAGGTTGTTTCCGTTTCTCAGCTATTGTAAATAGTGCTGCAATAAATATAGGGGTGCATCTGTCTTTTTCAAACTGGGCTGCTGCATTCTTAGAGTAAATTCCTAGAAGTGGAATTCCTGGGTCAAATGGTAAGTCTTTTTTGAGCATTTTGATGAACCTTCATACTGCTTTCCACAATGGTTGAACTAATTTACATTCCCACCAGCAGTGTAGGAGGGTTCCACTTTCTCCACAGCCTCGCCAACATTAGTTGTTGTTTGTCTTTTGGATGGCAGCCATCCTTACTGGTGTGAGGTGATATCTCATTGTGGTTTTAATTTGCATTTCACTGATGACAAATGATATGGTGCATCTTATCATGTGTCTGTTGTCCTTCTGAATTACTTCTTTCTATAACTGTCTATTCAGCTCCTCTGCCCATTTTTTTATATTGAATTATTTGCTTTTTGTTTGTTGAGGTGTGTGAGCTCTTTATATATTTTGGGTGTCAACCTTATATCAGATCTGTCATTTATGATTATATTCTCCCATACTGCAGGATACCTTTTTGTTCTATTGATGGTGTACTTTGCTGTACAGAAGCTATTCAGCTTGATATAGTCCCACCTGTTCATTTTTGCTTTTGTTTCCCATGCCCAGTGTGATATGTTCATGAAGAGGTCTCTCACATTTATGTCTAAGAGATTTGTGCCTATGTTTCTTTCTAAGAGTTTTATGGTTTCATGACTTACATTTACATATTTGATTGATTTTTAATTCACTTTTGTGTATGGGGTTAGACAGTGATCCAATTTCATTCTCTTCATGTAGCTGTCCAGTTTGGCCAGCACCATCTGTTGAAGAGACTATCATTTCCCCATTTTATGTCCATGGCACCATTATCATAAATTAATTGACCATATGTTTGGGTTAATGTTTGGAGCCTCTATTCCATTCCACAGGTCTGTGGCTCCATTCTTGTGCCAGTACCACATTGTCTTGATTACTGTGGCTTTGTAGTAGAGGTTGAAGTTGGGGAGCAAGATCCTCCTGACTTTACTCTTCCTTCCCAGGATTGCTTTGGCTATTCGGGGTTTTTGGTGTTTCCATATGAATTTTTCAACTATTTGTTCCAGTTGGTTGAAGAATGCTGTTGGTAATTTGATAGGGACTGCATCAAATCTGTATATTGCTTTGGGCAGGATGGCCATTTTGATGATATTAATTCTTCCTAGCCAGGAGCATGGGATGAGTTTCCATTTGTTAGTGTCCTCTTTTATTTCTCCTAAGAGTGTCTTGTAGTTTTCAGGGTGTAGATTTTTCACTACCTTGGTTAAGTTTATTCCTAGGTATTTTATTATTTTTGATGCCATTGTGAATGGAATTGTTTTCCTGATTTATCTTTCTATTAATTCATTATTAGTGTATAGGGAAGCCACAGATTTCTGTGAGCTAATTTTGTATCCTGCAGCTTTGCTGATTTCCGACATTAGTTCTAGAAGTTTTGGAGTGGAGTATTTAGGGATTTTTATGTACAATATCATGTCATCTGCAAATAGGAACAGTTTGACTTCTTCTTTACCAATCTGTATTCCTTGTATTTCTTTGTTTTGTCTAACTGCCATGGCTAGGACCACCAGCACTATGTTGAATAACAGTGGGGAGAGTGGGCACCCCTATCTTGTTTCCAATATCAGAGGAAAATCTTTCAGCATCTCACTGTTCAGTATAATGTTAGCTGTGGGTTTATCACATATGGCCTTTATTATGTTAAAGTACTTGCCCTCCATGCCCATTTTCTTGAGAATTTTTATCATGGATGGATGTTGAATTTTGTTGAATGCTTTTCAGTATTGATGGAGATGATCATGTGGTTTTTGTCCTTCTTTTTATATGATGTGGTGGATGATGTTGATGGATTTTTGCATGTTGTTCCATCCTTGCATCACTGGAATAATGCCACTTGGTCATCATGTATGATCTTTTTGAAGTATTTTTTTTTTAATTTTAAAATCTCTCTAAACTCATTTATTTTACTGGATAAGGGCAGGAACATTACT
This sequence comes from Manis javanica, assembly GCF_040802235.1. NCBI lineage: Eukaryota > Metazoa > Chordata > Mammalia > Pholidota > Manidae > Manis > Manis javanica. The sequence continues at coordinate 2,974,177 of NC_133175.1, forward strand.
TCTTCACTATTTTATCCTCACTGCCTGACTCATTTATATATTTTTATCTACTTGTTTTTTTTTTGAGAGGGCATTTCTCAATTTATTGTTCGAATGGTTATTAACAACAATAAATTTCTGTATAGGGGAGTCAATGCTCAGTGCACAATCATTAATCCACCCCAAGCCTAATTGTCATCAGTCTCCAAACTTCTGAAGCATATCGAACAAGTTCTTACCTGGTGAACAGATTCTTACATAGTGAATAAGTTCTTACATGGTGAACAGTACAAGGGCAGTCATCACAGAAACTTTCAGTTTTGATCACGCATTATGAACTATAAACAGTGCAAATATGAATATTCATTTGATTTTTATACTTGATTTATATGTGGATACCACATTTCTCCCTTTATTATTATCATTATTTTATTAATAAAATGCTAAAGTGGTAAGTAGCTGCAAGATAAAGGTAGAAAACATAGTGTTCTAAGAGAGCAAATGTAGATGATCAGGTGTGTGCCTGTAGACTATGTGCTAATCTGAGCTAGACAAGGGCAATAAAACATCCACGGATGCATAAGATTTCTCTCAGAGTAGAGCGGGTTAGGTTATAAGCCTCACCTCTGTTGATCACCAATTTCTCACGTGATGGCCCCCCTGCGACTGTGCCTGTCTTAGGTTGTTCCACCCTTGAGGAATCCTACCCGTCTCTGACTATCCAGTCATCTTCCGGGGCCATACAGGGAAATGTAAAGTTGGTAAGTGAGAGAGAAGCCATATTGTTTGAAAAGGTTAGCTTTTTACCTCTTTTCAGATTTATGCCCTGTGGCTTCTATGCCCAGCAATTGTCTTGAGGTATTTTTACCACTTGGAGGAATTATGATATTCGGTAAATTCGATATGAGGCACGGATTCTATTTACAGGTTGTAATTAGGAAGGAAGAAGAAAAGCTATAGAAGTAGCATGTGGAAGAAGACATGGGAACATTGATTATTTCTTTGACATATCTTCTTGTAGAGAAACTTCAGCATGTATAGGTTTTAAACTACTAATTCGATTGGCGTACACAGATTAACATAATAGGAATACAGTTACATAACCAAAGCAGACCTATAATTACCACCCATCTCCAGTGAAACCAAGAAAACCAGTTAGGCACCCTAAGCATTTGTGAAAACTTATCTGTGATATGGTGGATATTGTCCAACTGAACTTGAACAGTCTGAGAGAAATCAGACAAATTAAAACAACCCATTCCTGGGGTCTGTTCACATCCCATATGTTCTTATAACAGTGGATAGTCTGTAGTTGTAAGATTTTGGAGTGCTACAAGTTGCACTTCTCCTAATTCTTGGTTGAGTTCCAACAGTATAGATCCAGTCAATTCTGTTGTTTTACTGTATGCACAGGCCAGCTTAGATATCTCCTTCTTCATTCCAATGGTGAGTCCAGGAAGCGGTGGGATGAATGCAGCTGCAACTGCAGCATTGCCTGGATCTTTGTTGAGGTTTTTTTGATGATCATCTTCTGGTATGACTCTTCCAGAGGGTGCTGATGTTGAAAGTTATTCTTCATATCATATCTTAATTCATTTTCTGGGTAGCCAAATTAGGCTTTGATCCTCTGTATAAACACAAACAGACCCTTTGCCCACACTTTGATATGCCCTTTATACCATTGTGTAGAACTCATTGGAGGTCACCGCACAGGAACTGCTGTTAGTCCATTCTTGGGTTCTGTGATTCTGCTGCTGTTTTGTTTCTTCAGTTTTTCTTTGTTCTTATACTCCACAGATGAGTGAAATCATTTGGTATTTCTCTTTCTCCACTTGGCTAATTTCACTGAGCAAAATTCCCCTCCAGCTCCATCCATGTTGCTGCAAATGATAGGATTTGCCCTCTTCTTATGGCTGAGTAGTATTCCATTGTGTATATGTACCACATCTTCTTTTTCCATTCATCTACTGATGGACATTTAGGTTGCTTCCAATTCCTGGCTATTGTAAATAGTGCTGTGATAAACATAGGGGTGCATCTGTCTTTCTCAAACGTGATTGTTGCATTCTTAGGGTAAATTCCTAGGAGTGGAATTCTGGGGTCAAATTGTAAGTCTTTTTTGAGCATTTTGATGAACCTTCATACTTCTTTCCACAATGGTTGAACTAATTTACATTCCCACCAGCAGTGTAGGAGGGTTCCCCTTTCTCTACACCCTCGCCAACATTTGTTGTTGTTTGTCTTTTTGATGGCAGCCATCCTTACTGGTATGAGGTGATAGCACATTGTAGTTTTAATTTGCATTTCTCTGCTAACTAGCGATGTGGAGCATCTTTTCATGTGTCTGTTGGCCATCTGTATTTCTTTTCTGGAGAACTGTCTGTTCAGTTACTCTGCCCATTTTTCAATTGGGTTATTTGTTTTTTGTTTGTTGAGGCGTGTGAGCTCTTTATATATTCTGGATGTCAAGCATTTATCAGTTCTGTCATTTACAAATATATTCTCCCATTCTGTAGGGTTCCTTTTTGTTCTATTGATGGTGTCTTTTGCTGTACAGAAGCTTTTCAGCTTAATATAGTCCCACTTGATCATTTTTGCTGTTGTTTTGCTTGCCTGGGGAGATATGTTCAAGAATAGGTCACTCATGTCTATGTCTAAAAGGTTTTTGCCTATGTTTTTTTCTAAGCATTTAATGGTTTCATGACTTACATTCACGTCTTTGATCCATTTTGAACTTACTTTTGTGTATGGGGTTAGACAATGGTCCAGTTTCATTCTCCTACATGTAGCTGTCCAGTTTTGCCAGCACCATCTGTTGAAGAGACGGTCATTTCGCCATTGTATGTCCATGGCTCCTTAATCAAATATTAATTGACCATATATGTTTGGGATAATGTCTGGAGTCTCTAATCTGTTCCACTGGTCTGTGGCTCTGTTCTTGTGCCAGTACCAAATTGTCTTGATTACTATGGCTTTGTAGCAGACCTTAAAGTTGGAAGTGAGATCCTCTCTACTTATTCTTCTTTTTCAGGATTGCTTTGGCTATTCGTGGTCTTTGTTGTTTCCATATGAATTTTTGTATTATTTGTTCCATTTTATTGAAGAATGTTGCTGGTGGTTTGATAGGGATTGCATCAAATCTGTATATTGCTTTGGGCAGGATGGCTATTTTGATGATATTAATTCTTCCTAGCCATGAGCATGGGATGAGTTTCCATTTATTAGTGTCCCCTTTAATTTCCCTTAAGAGTGACTTGTAGTTTTCAGGGTATAGGTCTTTCATTTATTTGGTTAGGTTTATTCCTGGGTATTTTATTCTTTTTTGATGCAATAGTGAATGGAATTGTTTTCCTGATTTCTCTTTCTATTGGTTCATTGTTAGTTTGTAGGAATGCTACAGATTTCTGTGTGTTAATTTTATATCCTGCAACTTTGCTGTATTGCGATATCAGTTGTAGAAGTTTTGAAGTGGAATCTCTAGGGTTTTTTATGTACAATATAATATCATCTGCAAATAGTGATATATACTGGATTGCTATATACTTTCCTCTTAAGACTGCTTTCGCTGCATCCCACAGAAGTTGGGGCTTTGTGTTGTTGTTGTCATTTGTTTCTATATATTCCTTGATCTCTATTTTGATTTGTTCATTGATTCATGGATTATTTAGAAACATGTTGTTAAGCCTCCATGTGTTTGTGAGCCTTTTTGTTTTCTTTTAGAATTTATTTCTAGTTTTATACCTTTGTGGTCTGAAAAGTTGGTTGGTAGGATTTCAATCTTTTGGAATTTACTGAGGCTCTTTTTGTGGCCAAGTATGTGGTCTATTCTGGAGAATGTTCCATTTGCACTTGAGAAGAATGTGTATCCTGTTGCTTTTGGATGTTGAGTTCTGTAGATGTCTATTTGGTCCATCTGTTCTAGTGTGTTGTTCAGTGCCTCTGTGTCCTTACTTATTTTCTGCCCGGTGGATCTATCCTTTGGGGTGAGTGGTGTGTTGAAGTCTCCTAAAATGAATGCATTGCAGTCTATTTCCCCCTTTAGTTCTGTTAGTATTTGTTTCACATATGCTGGTGCTCCTGTGTTGGGTGCATATATATTTAGAATGGTTATATCCTCTTGTTGGACTGAGCCCGTTACTATTATGTAGTGTCATTCTTTATCTCTTGTTACTTTATTTGTTTTGAAGTCTATTTTGTCTGATATTATTACTGCAACCCCTGCTTTCTTCTCATTGTTGTTTGCCTGAAATATGTTTTTCCATCCCTTCACTTTCAGTCTGTGCATAACTTTGGTTTGAGGTGAGTTTCTTGTAAGCAGTATATAGATGGGTCTTGCTTTTTTATCCATTCTATTACTCTGTGTCTTTTGATTGGTGCATTAAGTCCATTTACATTTAGGGTGACTATAGAGAGATATGTACTTATTGCCATTGCAGGCTTTAAATTCGTGGTTACCAAAGGTTCAAGGTTAGCCTCTTTAGTTTCTTACTGCCTAACTTAGCTCGCTTATTGAGCTGTTATATACACTGTCTGGAGATTCTTTTCTTCTTTCCCTTCTTATTCCTCCTCCTCCATTCTTCATATGTTGTGTGTTTTGTTCTGTGCTCTTTTTAGGAGTGCTCCCATCTAGAGCAGTCCCTGTAAGAAGCCCTGTAGCGGTGGTTTGTGGGAAGCAAATTCCCTCAGCTTTTGCTTGTCTGGGAATTGTTTAATCCCACCATCATATTTAAATGATAGTCGTGCTGGATACAGTGTCCTTGGTTCAAGGACCTTCTGTTTCTTTGTATTAAATATATATTGCTGTTCTCTTCTGGCCTGTAGGGTTTTTGTTGAGAAGTCTGATGATAGCCTAATGGGTTTTCCTTTAAAGTTCACCTATTTCTCTCTAACTGCCTTTAAAAGTCTATCCTTGTCCTTGATCCTTGCCATTTTAATTATTATGTGTCTTGGTGTTGTCCTCCTTGGATCCTTTCTGTTGGGGGTTCTGTGTATTTCTGTAGTCTGTTTGATTATTTCCTCCCCCAGTTTTGGGAAGTTTTCAGCAATTATTTCTTCAAAGACACTTTCTATCCCTTTTCCTCTCTCTTCTTCTTATGGTACTCCTATAATATGGTATTGTTCCTTTTGGATTGGTCACACAGTTCTCTTAGTATTGTTTCCTTCATGGAGATCCTTTTATCTCTCTCTCTGTCAGCTTCTATATGTTCCTGTTCTCTGGTTTCTATTCCTTCAATGGCCTCTTGCATCTTATCCATTCTGCTTATAAATCCTTCCAGGATTTGTTTCACTTCTGTAATCTCCTTGGCATCTGTGATCTCCCTCTAGACTTCATCCATTGCTCTCACATTTTTCTCTGCATCTCCATCAGCATGTTCATGATTTTTATTTCGAATTCTTTTACAGGAAGACTCTTTAGGTCTGTCTCCTTCTCAGGTGTTGACTCTGTGATCTTTTTCTGCCTGTAGTTTTGCCTTTCATGGTGATAGCGATAGTTTGCAGAGCTGGTATGAGTGATGGCTGGAAGAGCTTTCCTTCTTGTTGGTTTGTGGCCTTCCTCTCCTGGGAGAACAGCGATCTCTAGTGGATTGTGCTGGCAGCTGCGTGTAGACAGTGCTTCTGCTTTCTGCCTGCGTGCTATGGAGTTTATCTTCTCTGTTGCTGTTGTTGTGGCCTGACTCAGGCTTCCCCTTCGCAAGGTGCTGGGTTCTTGCAGGCGTGGATGTGGTCTGGATGTTGTCCTGTGTCCTCTGTTCTCTATTTTAGGAATAGTTGTCTTTGTTATATTTTCATAGATATATGTGGTTTTGGGAGGAGATTTCTGCTGCTCTACTCATGCTGCCATCTTGGCTCTGTCTCTAACTACTTTATGTCTTACTTTTGGAGTTACTGACATATCTTTAAGTTATGGGCTGGTCACTCAATTATTCTGATACATATCCCTTCTTATTCATGACTCCAAAACCTTTCCTCTTCTCTTTCCATGCACAGACATATTTCTGGTTTCCCTTGGATCCTTTATCTTCATGCAAGCCAGAGACTGACATCCATAAACTCTTCCTGTGTACTTACTGGCAAACAGCAGCTAAGTTTCCAATTTACAAACATGTTGCATTTCCTTTCTGGGGTTATTAGGTAAGTAGATAAGGTGAATGCTATATACACAGTGTATATGGATTGAACAATGCACACACTTGACAAAGTTTCATCAGGTATACTCATGAAAAAAAACCAAAAGTTTCTGTTATATGACTGCCCTTGCACTTTTCACCATGTAAGAACTTATTTACTATGTAAGAACTTGTTTGTTATGCTTCATAAGATTGAAGACTGTTGAGAATTAGGTTTGGGGTTGATTAATGGTTGTGCATTGAGTCCCCTTTACAGAATTTTATTGTTGGTAACAACCATTTGATCATTGAATATGAGAGATTCTCTCTCAAAAATAAATACACAAATAAATAAGACAAATAAAAAAATGAAAGGTGACAGCAGAATTAGATGTACTAGCAGCTAATTAAACAATTTTACCAGAACAGTTCTGTTTACTGGATTAACCATAAGCCCCATGGGGATAGGAACTGCAGTTAATCTTGTTCATTATAAAAAGTGCTCAAGATATATTAAGTGAAACGATAAAAGTATCAAATATAGGGATGAAATGGACCTAATATTTAAAAAAATGAAAAAAAATGTGATAATCAATGGAAAAAATCCTTCAAATATACAGGATGGAGCAGACTTAGCTAAAGAATTTCATATGTGAAAAAAAGACTTAGAAGGCTTAGTTGACAGTAAGCCTATGAGTCACAGTGTTCAGTTACTAGAAACGCTAATAAAATCCCAGTCTTCATTAACAAAAGTATAGTATCCAGAGGAAAGAAAGTGTAAAAATTCTAATCAAATTTGTTCTGTCCAAATCCTACCTGAAGAAATGTGCTCTATTCTGAAAGGCACATTTTAGTTCAATAACAAGTATAACTGTATAACCATTAGATGTAGTGAACAATGGAGCAGATTTCCTTACTTGAGAGGCAATGGCTTTCCCATCACTGGACATATTTAAGAAAATAGAAATTTAATTGGATAGACTTTGTACATGAAATTCATTTCAATATAAGAGGATGGTGAAAAATAAAAGAAACTGAACCTTCCAATTGGTATGTTGTCTTTGGCACACTGATTCTACACAAATGGACTACAGTTAGACAATAAGGTATTGATTTCTGCAGCACTCATGGTGACAAGACATGGATGTGAGTAGCTGGAATGTCCCAGCCAGTTGCCTCTGGCTGCAATCAGCCTTTTCAGTTTGTCCCAGTGAGATATACAAACACTATTTTCCATTTGTGTCATGATATGAAAAAGATTGGAATGACTATCCAAAATGAATTCTGGTTTCCTTTCAACTATATAACTGAGTTGTCCGAGTTAATGATAGAATTGTCACTAGAAATTAGTTCAGGGTTCTTTCTAAATTACAGACCCATTAAAGAGGTAAAACATCTGAAGAGTACTGAATTGAAGCAAAATAAAAATATATGCTATATAATTTTATTTAGAAAAAGACAAGATATCGGATAGGCTACAGTGTTAATGGTTTGGTATAAGGAGAGGAAATCCCATCACAGTGACAGTTCACTAGAGGCAAATAGAGTTGCCTCCCACTTAAGTGTATCCCAAATCAGTCCTTATCTCTAAGTGCATATCTTTCAGCTATGGACTGGTCACTCTCAATTATTCTGATACATATCCCTTCTTATTCCATGACTCCCAAAACTTTCCTCCAAAACCCTTGGAGAGGGTTGGACTCTCCAAGTCCATAGCCTCTGAAAAAGAGTATAGATACACTTTGAGCAGCAAAAGACTAAATAGAAAAACTCCAAGCATTAACTTCCCATGTAAAGCAGATCTGAGTGAGATGCAAGAGGATGAGGTCTTGGAAATCTGGGAGACAGTCTGAAGGCATTGGAGGTTTGAAAGCCAATAGGGAGGTTGGAAGTTCACCAAAAAACCTTGGCTGATTTCATACTTTGGCAGCATTTCTGACAGACTTCAGCCAGAAACCTCTTCCACTGAAATATCCCATCTTGAGAATACCAGGTAAATTTTCTAAAGCCAATGAAAGCTGTTCACAGGAGCAATACCAACATGTTTTCAAATCTACTTCATATTTAATGAGCAAAGAAGAAAAGTGTTATATACATGTAGTAGTTTGACAACGTCGTACTCATGATCATGTGCTCATGACATGAGGTCATTTAAGGCAAAAACTGTCTTGAGATTTTGTATTTGCATTCTAGTGCCTAATAGAGCACAGAATAGATGATAGAGGAATGATAGATAAATATATGATGATAGATTATAGATATGCAGATGGTAGATACAGATAAAAAAGACAACTGATAAACATAGATAATATATAGATTTAGATCCATAGACTGCAGATAGATATAAATAGCAGTAGATAGATTATAGATAATAGATGATAGATAGATATATACAGTTGATAGAAATACCATGGGCATCTGCTTCAAAAATGTTTGAATGAGATAGTTGGAAAATTTTTAAGATTTGGAATGAAAGCCATTAGAAAATGGAGAATGAGTTGTCCTACCATTGACAAGCCCTTCCTGCTTCCTCACCAAACCCAAATACAAACCTTCAAGATATCCCCATCCTCCAGACATTAGGAGAAGCAATAACCTTCCTGCAGAAGAAAACTGGCTCCTTGCCTCAGGGATCAGGATGACTCAGAGGACACAGATAGTGATTTAAAAAATGTTATGAGGCTAAAAGATTACTGTATAAATCATGAGGAACCTACAAGAAACCTATTTAAAATAAGTAACTGTCTTCCTTTTCCCACCCCACCCATTCCCTTTCTTCTAGTTCTCTATCTCCAAGCTCCATGATTCCTCATCAACTCTAAAATAAAATATCACACCCCAGGAGATTGCCTCAGTACCTTCCAAAGCCTCAGAAGGGGAGTAGAGTGGTTTAGCAGGAGAGAGATGGAAGTAAACGACACAGGGTTTGCTGATCTGGCCTATTTTTAAAATAGAAAAAAATAATTACTACTTTGCCTAACTTACAGGTTGTTATGAGGTCAGATAAGGAAGTCCTTATAAAAGAATTTTTAGAACTCTAAATCAAAATACAGAAAACAAAGGAATTTTCTACTCCAAATTCTTCATTTTACAGAACACTTCTGAAACCAAGAGATATAATAATACTTGCTCAAAATACATAGCTAGCAATTTGATCAAGATGGCAGCATGAGTAGGGTGGTGGAAATCTCCCAATACCATATATATATTTATTTATTTATCTCTTCAATTCTTTTTTTTTTGAAATGGCATCTCTCATATTTATTGATCAAATGGTTGTTAACAATAAAATTCTGTATAGGGGGGTCAATGCTCAATGCACAATCATTAATCCACCTCAAGCCTAATTCTCATCAGTCTCCAATCTTCTGAAGCATAACGAAGAAGTTCTTACATGGTGAACGAATTCTTACATAGTGAATAAATTCTTACATGGTGAACAGTACAAGGGCATTCATCACAGAAACTTTTGGTTTTGATCACACATTATGAACTATAAACAATCAGGTCAAATATGAATATTCGTTTGATTTTTATACTTGATTTATATGTGGATCCCACATTTCTCCCTCTATTATTATTATTATTTTTATTTTTAATAAAATGCTGAAGTGGTAGGTAGATGCAAGATAAAGGTAGAAAACACAGTTTAGTGCTGGTAAGAGGTCAAATGTAGATGATCAGGTGTGTGCCTATGGACTAAGTATTAATCCAAGCTAGACAAGGGCAGCAAAACATCCACGGATGCAGAAGATTTCTCTCAAAACATGGGGGGTGAGGTTCTGAGCCTCACCTCTGTTAATCCCCAAGATGAGATCTCTTGATGCAAAAGTCCACACTGCACACCCACTTTCCACATGGAAAAGAGATACCCCCACAGCAGCAATTTACAGAATTTACTTTTCTAAAAATTCAGTTCTGTACTCAAGATCAGGTATGAAGCTCTGTTGCTAGTGTGAAACACAGTTTAAAGTTGTCCCTTTTTGGAAACAAACATTTGATGAGGAGGGTCTAATGGACAGCTCCAAACTGATATCCCACTGAATTGGCAGTTTTCCCTAAAGGATCATGAAGCGCAGTAGTGTCATTGCCCCACATTCAATACAAAGCAACGAAGTTTTCCTGTATGTTGACAAGAGGAGATGTAGTTTTATGTAGTGCCCAGTTGCTTGTCTGCCCAAGACAATGTTTGAAAATTGAAAGAAGCCTAATCAACACAAATTTCTCACTCCGAGAAAATATTCACTTGGGATGCAAATCAGCTGCTGTCAGTTGATATCTATGCAAGATAGGAAATTCCTTCTGTTTACCAGGATCCTGCAAGGAAATCTTATGGGCATAAAGGTGGGACAACCAAGAGAGACATGAACCAAAAGAGCAGATCCAAGAAATTAAATAATGGTTAGGTTGCAGTACCTCAGCATACGAGACCAGGCTCTGAAGTGGACATTGTTGTTTCTCATGATTCCTGAGGCCCCAGGTGAGGGGTAAGGGTGAAAGTGGATGGCTAGGATTTAGAAGTCAGGGTTAGGGTTTGAATAAATATCCAGAGCTCCTTTTCAGGTTGGGGTTTTGGATTCAGAGGGAGTGTTCAGGATTCAGTTTGAGGTTTGATTTCAGTGGTGCGTCTTCATGTTTGTCTTCCCTGGGGTTCATTTTCTGGTTCCAATCTATGGTTCTGGTTCAGTGATTAGAGTTTGAATTCGGAGGTTTGGTATTTCAGACCAGGAGTCCAGGTTGGAAGTAGGGATGGGTTAGATTTAGGGTTAGTTTTACAATGAAGTTATCGTTATGGTTTAATTCAGGGTAAAGCTTTAGTTTGGGAGTAAAGTTTCGCTTTAGCTTTCAACCAAGAGCGAGTTCTTGGTCAGGGGAAGGGAAAGGATGAGTGTTAGCATTTGGGCTATGACTGTGATCAGGGTTAGTTTAAGGGTGAGCTTTAGGGGAAGTCATGTTTACAGTTAGGGTTAGGTTTAGGTTAAGATTCTAGGTTAGGAAAGCTTAAGTTTGCTTTAAGGCTAACACTGAACTGTGGGTGACTGTAAGGTTAAGGTTTTGAGTGTGGGTTGCAGTTAAGTTTAGGGGTAGGTGTAAGGTGAAGTTATGGCTTCCCTTAGAGTTCACATGAGGTGAGTCTTAGGCTTAGGGTCAGCATTCAGTTTAGCTCCAGGCTAACAGTGAGGTGTGGGTGAGGCTGAGGATGAGGGGAGAGGATTAGGTTGAGGGTAACTGAGGGGTTTCATCTTCAGGATGAGAATTATCATTCCAAATTTGCTGGTGGGGATGCTGGACTCTGTGTTGGGTCACCTCGCATTCCTCCTGCACCCCTGTGTTTCTAATAATGTGGATACAGAACAGTACAGGAGCAAAACCCACACTTCCAGTGATGAGCAGGAACTGAATAGCTTTCCCTGTGAACCATATGGATCACCATGGCACAAAGCAAACCCAGGCGTCTTGGATATGGGTTCCATTTTCTCTATAGACACCAATTGGATCAGCCTGCAGCTCACCAAGGACTTCATCCACACTTGAGGCCTCAGGCCCTAAAGAGGGAATCTTCCCTGTTAAAACAAGAAACCTGTTTCTATGAAACCATCATTACAGTCACCACTCTGATGTCATGGAACTATCATAACACTGCTGTTCATGCAAGTGTTCCATACCAGAACTCTTTCTCATTGGATGCATCCACTGCTGACTCCTGAGTACTGCATCATCTCAGATAGTGAACATGAGAGGGTCAGGCACATGTATGAAGATATTTGTGAAGGTACATTCAAATGCATGAACCCCCACCACATGTTCCACACCTTCTAAATACATCCAGCCACACAGAGATACATACCCTTCAGATCTTGTCAGGGATGATGGTGAGAGTCCTGTGGTAGCTGTAAGGGTTTGAGGACATGTAGGGTAAGATTTTTCACTTGGTTTCAGGAATATATGTTATGTTTCATATGTCCTTTTCATGTTTCATAGTCAGAGCTGCTGTTTGGGTTCCATTGTAATAGGTAAGTTTTGAGTTTGTGTTCAGGGCTTCAGGGTAAAGTTTTATGGTTCTTCTTCAGGCCTCATGGTGGTGTTTGTGGTTTCAAGAGTTTGGAGTCATGTTGAGGGCAAGTTTTAAGGTTTAGGGTTGATGTTAGGGTTAGAGATAGTGTTTAGGGTTAAAGTTAGTATTATTATTATGGTTAGGTATGAGGTATATTGTTAACTTTAGGGACAGGGTTACTGGCTAGGTTTATAGTTACTGTGATGTCTGTGTGAGGGTTTGTTTTTTGATTAGTGTAGGTGTTAGGCTTAGGGATAGAACGAAGCATATCCTGAGAGCACGTGGAATCATATAATGTGAAGAATTATCTCCAACTTAAATTATAGATGACCTCAAACGAGATGAAATTTCAAAGGGAACCTCCCTTAAATAGGAAACCAAATTATTGAATTTAGAAATAGAATATCCATGACTTCAGAAAAATTTTCTTGAAGAAATTTTGATGTGAGAATTAATTTGGTAATAAACAATTTTCATAGTTCTGGGTTCAAAAGTATGTATGATCTTAAAGTTTAGTAGGTCCTAAGCCTACAATTATTGACAAGTAATTGTATCATCAAGGTTATATCATCAAGGTGTCTGATAGACAGGGTTACTCCTTAATTATCCAGGCAATAATTCAATTGCTTTAACCAAGTACATGAATTAAATTATGGACACCTCCACTTTCACAGACAGTAGAAGAACACGGTGGAATATGTCCATACTTCCAGGTCTCATTTCATCTATTTTTCACATTATTTCCATTTAAATGGAGAATTGGGAGGACACTGGTCTTGCCTGGAAAATAATGGCAAATCTTCTGAAATCAAATGATGAGTCTTTTGATACTGCCTTCCACAATAAACCCCACCTGTAAATTTAAGCTGTTTGTCTTCAGTTGGCTTTCTAACATTCTGACACTAAATTGTAGAGTCTGGACACTCTTTTCTGTGATATGCTGCTCTGTAGTGTAGATAGTGAACTACTTGCATTCCATAATTGCAAAATAGACCCAGACACACAATAAACCACCATTGAGTTCCACAACCCTGGAGATGGAGAACAGAAGGCTTCCTGGAATAACTGGAAGCAAACCTCTGTCACTTCCTCAGATGACAAGTTTTGATGGAAAACTCCATCTTCTAGTTCCTTTTCTTGCATGGAAATTGAGCATTTTAGAGCTGCATTTCAATGAATGCACTTCTCTATCAGTTAAATCCATAGTCCAGATTGGATTTGAATATTTGTTGCTAGTGTGTAATACGTTTTAAACCTGTCCCTCATCAAAAACAAGTATTTGATGAGTAGTGACTACACAAAAGTTCCCAAATGATATCCCACAAAAAAAGAGCTGTTTTGGCAAAAGGATCAGGGATCCTAAGGAGTGTCATGCCATCACACTGATAATGCAAAAAACTTTGCCAGTTCTTTGATGACAGGAAAAGCAGTTTTTTGTTACAACTGGTTGTTTGTGTCTCCTCCATCAATGTTTGAAGATTAAAAGAAGCCAAATCAACACAGGTTTCTCGGTCTGAGAAAAGATTCACTCAAAATACAGATCAGGTTGTGGCAATTGAGACCTATGCATGCAGGAGAAGCAAGAGAAAAGAATAAATACATAAACAAAACCAAAATACCTCCATTTAATTATCTGGAGCCCAGTCTAATAAGAACAGAGATTTGACATAAAGTATTTCCTTTCTGTTTTATCCGCTATCCCACAAGGAGATCATGTTGCATAAAGGTAGGACTACTATGAGAAGCACGTACTTCAAGGGCAGACTCGCAGAACCTAATACTCATTCTTCTGCAATCATTCAGTATGCAAAACTTGAGTCTGCAGAGGACATTGTTGTTTCTTTCTATTCCTAATGTCCAGGTGAGGTGTGACTGCTATGTTCCTGGGGTAAGGGTTCATAATGAGTCCAGGGTTCCACTTTGGTTTGAAGTATTTGGCTTCACTGGGAGGGATCAGGGATCATGTTCAAGGTTAGGCTTAGTGTTGGTGTTCAGGGCTTGGGGTTCAGGGTCTGCTGTATATCTAGAGTTCTATTTAGAAGTTAGAGTTCAGGTTCTGGAGTTCAGTATTTTAGAAAGTGGTTCCCAGCTTTGAGGTAACAATTAGGTTTGTGTGTGTTAGGTTTATGATGAAGATATCATTATGGTTAGCATTAGGGTAAGGGTTTAGTGTGATGATAAATGTCCATAAAGCTTTAGATGAACAGTGATGTATGGTGAGGGTGAGGCTGAGGATATGTGGGAAAGTAAATTACTATAGTCAATATATTCAATGGTATGGAAGTTCCTCAAAGAATTAAAAATAGAACTGCCATAAAATACAGTAGTTCCACTTCTGGGTATTTATATAAGAATGCAAGGAGAGAAATTTGAATTTGTAAGATATATACCCACCCATGTCCATTGCAGCATTAGTTGTAATGACCAATAGATTGAAACAAACTAAAAGACCTCAGTGGATGTATGCATAATGAAAATTATGTATGTATGTATATATGTATGTGTATGTGTGTGTGTGTATAATGCAATGACATTCAGCAACAAGAAAGAATGAAATTCTTTTTATTTTGAGCAAGGGTATGGCTATAATGACTTCTGCATGACTCTAACCCACAGTTGCTCCAACTATGTAAGCAAAACTCAACTTATCATTGGGCACCACTAGTATAGGAGGCTTCCTTAAACCTGGTGGCCAGCACTATCACTGCATCACAAGGCATTTACTATGTTGTCCACAAAGCAAAGTCTCTCCAGAGTCCTAGGCATAAAGAAGTAGGACCTGAAAGTTTCCTTGGTCGTAGGGATGGACCTCAGCAGACACTTTCCCCTCTTTGTAAATTCTCTCTGGTTTGTAATTCAGTCAAGGTATCCTCATCTCAGGCTGAGCAATTATTTCCTCCCTACTTCCAAATGAAAATCCCAACGATGGAATGATGACTGCCCTAGTTCTTAGACACCTGAAATTTGCTGTATGGCTCTTCCTCATTCTGTCCTACTCCAAATCCTCATTACCCAAGCCCCATGTTCCTCTATGCCCTGAAGGAACTTCCAGGAGTTAAAATCATTTTCCCTGTACCCCAGGAGCACCATAGGTCATTGTTAGAGAACTAAGGTCAATGAAGTTTCCAATCATGCAGAAACATGTAAACTGTTTCAAGAACACAGTTTGCAGAGAATTAAACAGTTCTCTCCTATAGCTACTGCCTATACTGGGGAGTAGACTGTGTGCTCAGCCTGCTTCCATGAAGAATGGTGAACTGTTTGACCCAAGGCCCCATATGCTGGAGAACCCAGGCCTTGTCCTTATGGACTTGGTCTGTGATAGGCAGGACTATGGGAACTTTGAGAATCCCCATTATGCTATTGACTTCTGCTCTCAGTGTCATGAGAATGGGTTCCCTTTATGGCAAAGACATCTCCAGCCTCTTTTCCTCTTTCCCATATCACATACAAGATATGTTCTTTTGCTTAACCACTCTCTCATGACCCCAATAGTGTAGTTTACATCTTCTTGTGCATACCTATATGCTCCTGGTAATACTAGGAGGAAAATAACTGAATTGGGAGAAGTACAACAGTGTTTACTATGATCTCAGGTGCTCTCATCTCCAACAGAAACATAATGGAATGGGTGAAACACTGGCTTATAAAGCCCCATCCTAACTTCTCCTCTGGACTCTTACCAGATACTGTTCTCTGGTGCAGACCCTACCTTTCTAGACCTCAGTTTTCCAACTCTATGGAGTGGTTGAACATAGAACTGCAGAAACGTGTGCACAGGGAGACGTGTACTCAGGCATCATCAATCTTGAATGGGGTGTTGGCATGAGTAGTGTGGGAAGGCAGAGGTTCACAGGAATTCTAGCACATGCAGATGCAGGCAGACATGGAACAGGAGTGGCCAAGACTCCTGCTGAGGTGCCAGTATGCATAACAATCAACTGGGATGCTGACATACATCCCAGGAATGCATGTAAATCCTGATATTCCAGGGATACAAGGGTGGTAAAATATTCACAAACTGTTCATCGTGATATACCTTGAAGGACAGGAACTATATCATCATCTACATAGATGCTAAGAAAAACACCCAACTTGGTAAGGAAGAATTAAATAGTCACTATTTTCTGCTGACATGATACTATTTAGCTATGATACATACATTAAAGGGCTAATATCCAAAAAAGATAAATAACCCATATGACAATGTCAAAAAAAACCCACAAATAACCCAATTAAAAAATGGACAGAGATGGCAGAGTAGGAAGGCAAGGTGTAACTTTTGAGACACCACCCAAAACTATTAAAATTAATAAAAGATTCAGCAAAGTCACAGGATACAAAATTAATACACAGAAATCTGTTGCATTCCTATATTCCAGCAACAAACTAGCAGAAGGAGAAACCAAGGAAACAACTCCATTTATAATTGCATCAAAAGTAATAAAACATGTAGGAGTAAACCTAACTATGGAGATGAAAGACCTGTGCTATGAAATCTGAGACAATGATGAAGGTGAAGACACAAATAAATGGAATTATATTTCTTGTTAATAAGAAAACAATATAAAATGGCCATACAGCCCAAAGCAGTTTAAAGATTCAATAAAATCTCCATGAGAAAAAATGGAATTTTTCAATGACATACAGCAAAGAATAATAAAATTAATATGAGTCCACAAAAGACCCCAAATAGCCAAAGTTATCTTGGAAAGACAAAAGAAAAACAAAGCTGGGAATAAAACACTTCCTGAATTCAAGCTGCAATGTTTAAGACAGTATGGCACATACATAGGAGCAGACACATAACTGAATAGATCAGAATAGGGAGCCCAGAAATAAACTCATGCTTATCTGGTCAGTTATATTTTCAAAAGCAGACAAGACTATACAATGGGGAAAAGATAGCCTGTTCAATAAGTGGTGTTTGGAAAACTGACATCTACATGCAAGAGAATGAAATTGGATCACTTGCTTACAGAATACACAAATGCAACCTCAAAGTGGATTAAAGAGGTAAATTTAAGACATGAAGCCATAAAATACTTAGAACAAAAGTTTGGCAGGAATATCTTGAGCACCAGATGAGTAATTTGTTCATGGGTATGTCTCCTACACATGGGAAAGGAAAAAGTAATTGGATTGTATCAAAATGAAAAGCTGTACAGCAAAAGAATCAATCAAACAGAAGGGCATCCTAAGTAGAGGAGAAGTTATTCAGCTATGATATATCCAATAAAGGGCTAATATTCGAATATATAAAGAACCCATGTGACAACATAAAAGAAAACAAATAACCCAATTAAAGTGGATGGAGATGGCAGAGTAGGAAGGCTAGGTGTAAACCTAATCCCAAAACACATAAAACATGAAAATACAACTAATCCTGAAAATGACCTGAGGATGGCAGTACCGACTATTTACATCTGGGGGAGAAGAGAAGACCCCACAGAAAAGGGTAAAGTGGCAAAGCCAAGATCTGGCAGGATCTAAGCCCCACCCCCACCCCAGCCCACAGGGAGGAGGAAGAGGAACAGAGTGTGGAGGGACTATGAGGCTAGTATCACTGAACACCTGACCTCCAGGAGCATGAGCCCACATTGCATGGTGCTCTGGTGATTAGTGGGGCTAGACAACAAAGACAGGTGGAACATTCTAGACAGCTGAGATTCCTGCTGCTTGTGGAGAACAGGCATGCTCTACCTGACCCCTGAGACAAATGCAAAGCAGGCAGTTTGAAAGACTTCCCTACAGTGGGAGGGGTACCAGAGAGGTGAGGGTTAGACAGAGCTCTCTGCTCAGGAGAAAGGGCAGACAAACAATACCTCCCTATCCCAGCAGTTTGGGAACTACCACCAGCACCAGATATTCCAACCTCCTCATGGACAATACTGCCTCAAGACTCCTCCCTGCCCATGTGGTCTATAGAAGGCACACTTGTCCCACCAGTGGTGTCAGACTTTGCTGCCAGGTAAGCAGAAGGAGACCCTCCCAGATTTCTCAGCCCTGTGTGACACAGCTGAGGAAGTACCTGTGATAGCCATCCCCAGAAGCTCCTTCCTCCTGGCAAGCACTGGCTCCTGCCTGCCTGTGGCCTCTGCCTTGCTGAAGTCCAGGGAGATGGCAAACCCAACCACAGAAACTACAGTGGCTCAGCCTGGAGGCTTCTCCCAGCTGATGGCCCACGTGATCCAGTGTTGGTGTCAGACTTTGCTGACACATAGGAAGAGGTAGACCCTCAAGTTCTCTTGCTTCCATTGAGGCCCAGCTGGGGAAGTGTCTGTGGAAGCCACTGCAGAAGCTTCTTCCTCCCCAGGGATGCTGAATCCCATGCAATGGTACTGAGCAGACACACACACCAGCCCACACACCCCATTAACCCTTAAGCCCTACCACTGCTGCAGGCCAGGAAGAGGGCAGCCCCAGAAACTGCAACTCTAGCACAGCTTTCTGCACTCATCACAAAGGCACAGCCAAAGCAAAGTGGCCACCAAAAATAAGACCAGTACAAGCCGGCAAGAAATGTGTTCTTGCCCACTGCACACCAACAGCTGGAGTCCCTGCATTGGAATGTAAAATGTCCTGAGCTTCAGGCCACACCACTCTTCCCCCACCATAAAGCTATTGCTCTGAAGAAGAAACACAGAATCTGGAAAAGTGAGGACGCAGGGGAATATATTCCAAGCAGTACTATGAGTTGTAACACCAGAAGGAGGACTGACTGAAACAAATCATCAATATTCTTGATAAAGACTTCAAAATACAAAGTCAAAAACATGTCATGCATCTACAGGAAACTATTCAAGATCTCAGGGAGGACCGCAATGAAAGGATAGAGGCCTGCAAAAGAACTACTCAAAGTTGAAAAATCCATTATCTGAAATGAAACATACAATGGCGGGAATTAATAGCAGACTTTCACAGGTTCAAGAATTTGTAAATGATATGGAATTTAGGGAATATGGAAACATGAAGCTGAAAAACAGATCAAAAAGCATCTCGAGGAATGAAAAAATGAGAGCCTCGTGACCAATCCAAATGGAACAATATTCACATAATAGAGGTACCAAAAGAAGAAGAGGGAGGCAGAGGGATAGAGATTGTCTTTGATGAGATAATTGTTGAAACCTTGCGGTCTGGGAAAGGAAATAGGTCAGGAAGTACAGAGAGCCCTTAACAAAAGGTACGCAAGGAAGACAACACCAAGACATAAAACGATTAAAATAGTGAAGATCAAGTACAAGGAGACAGTATTGAAAGCAGCCAGAGAAAAAAGGTTACTTACAAAGGAAACCCCATCAGGCTATTCAGCAGATGTCTGAGGAGAAACTCTACAGTCCAGAAGGGAGGGAGGGGCATGATATACCTAATTTAATGAAACAAAAGGACTGCCACTGAAGAACACTCCACCTGGCCATATATACATTTGAAGCTGGGATTAAACGTTTTCGGTAAAAGAAGAGTTGAAGGAATTCACCAAGAGTGAATTCAGCAGTAAGCCAGGCCTACCAACATGTTAGAGTGCTGTAGATGGAAATGTCCGTAAAGCTAAACAGCTTTCAGTAGAGAAAGCAAGTGCACAGTAAAGGTAGGAGACCAATTCATTACCAACAAAGTATGAATTTAAATAAACTACTCACAAAATCAAAGGACATACAAAAGAGGCAGAATATATAACCTAATATATAAAGTGTAGAGGCAGAAGAATAAGGGGGAAAACACCTCTAGTATGCGCTTTAAAAAGTAATCAGCAATTTAGCATAAACTGTTATATAGTAAGAAAGGTCTCCTTTAACCTTAGTAATGGAAAGAAGGAAGGAAGGAGGGAAGGAAGGAAGGAAGAAAGGAAGGAAGGAAGGAAGGAAGGAAGGAAGGAAGGAAGGAAGGAAGGAAGGAAGGAAGGAAGGAAGGAAGAAAGGAAGAAAGGAAGGAAGGAAGGAGAGAAGGAAGGAAGAAAGGAAGGAGGGAAGGAAGAAGGAAGGAGAGAAGGAAGGAAGGAAGTAGTGAAGGAAGGAAGGAGGTAAGGAAGGAAGGAAGGAGAGAGGCAAGGAAGGAGAAAGGAAGGAAGGAAGGAGGGAAGGAAAGTAGGAAGGAAATAGGGAAGGAAGGAAGGAAGGAGGGAAGGAAGGAGGGAAGGAGGAAGAAGGGAAGGAAGGAAGGAGGAAAGGAGGGAAGGAGGAAGGAAGGAAGGAGGGAAGGAAGGAAGGAAGGAAGGAAGGAAGGAGGGAAGGAGGGAAGGAGGAAGGAGGAAGAAGGGAAGGAAGGAAGGAGGGAAGGAGGAAGGAGGGAAGGAGGGAAGGTGGAAGGAAGGAAGGAGGGAGGCAAGAAAGGAGGAAGGAAGGAAGGAAGGACAGAAGGAAAGAGGGAAGGAAGAATGGAAGTAAGGAAGGAGCAAGGAAGGAAGGAGGGAAGGAGGGAAGGAAGGAGGAAGGAAGGAGGGAAGGAAGGAGAAAGGAAGGAGGGAAGGAAGGAGGAAGGAAGGAGGGAAGTAGGAAGGATGGAAGGAGGGAAGGAAGAAGGAAGGAAGGAGGGAAGGAGGAGGGAAGGAGGGAAGGAAGGAGGGATGGAAGGAGGAAAGAAGGAGGGAAGGAAGGAGGAAGGAAGGAGGAGGGAGGAAGGAAGGAAGGAGGAAGGAAAGAGGGAAGGAGAAAGGAAGGAGGGAAGGAGGAAGGAGGGAAGGACGGAAGGAGGGAAGGTGGAAGGAAGGAGGGAAGGAGGAAGGAGGGAAGGACGGAAGGAGGGAAGGAGGGAAGGTGGAAGGAGGGAAGGAGGGAAGGAAGGAAGGAGGGAAGGAAGGAGGGAGGGAAGGAGGGAAGGAACGAAGGAGGGAAGGAGGGAAGGTGGAAGGAACGAAGGAGGGTAGGAAGGAAGGAGGGAAGGAGGGAAGGAAGGAGGAAGGAGGGATGGAGGAAGGAAGGAGGGAAGGAGGGAAGGAAGGAGGGATGGAAGGAGGAAGGAAGGAGGAAGGAGGAAGGAAGGAGGAAGGAAAGAGGGAAGGAGGAAGGAAGGAGGGAAGGAGGAAGGAGAGAAGGAGGGAAGGAGGAAGGAGGGAAGGAGGGAAGGTGGAAGGAAGGAAGGAGGGAAGGAAGGAGTGAAGGAAGGAGGGAAGGAAGGAAGGAAGGAAGGAAGGAGGGAAGGAGGGAATGTGGAAGGAAGGAAGGAGGGAAGGAAGGAAGGGGGGAAGGAGGGAAGGAGGGAAGGAGGGAAGGAAGGAAGGAAGGAAGGAAGGAAGGAAGGAGGGAGGGAAGGAAGGAAGAAGGAAGGAGGGAAGGGAGGAAGGAGGAGGGAAGGAGGGAAGGAGGAAGGAAGGAGGGAAGGAAGGAGGAGGGAAGGAAGGAGGAAGGAAGGAGGAACGAAGGACGGAAGGAAGGAGGAAGGAAGGAGGAAGCAAGAAGGAAGGAAAGATGAAGGAAAGAGAGAAGGAGGAAGGAAGGAAAGAGGGAAGAAGGAAGGAGGGAAGGAGGGAAGGAGGAAGAAAGGAAGGAGGGAAGGTGGAAGGAAGGAAGGAGGGAAGGAAGGAGGGAAGGAAGGAGGAAGGAAGGAGGGAAGGAAGGAAGGAAGGATGGAAGGAAGGAAGAAGGAAGGAGGGAGGAAGGAGGAGGGAAGGAGGAAGGAAGGAGGGAAGGAAGGGAGGAGGGAAGGAAGGAGGAAGGAAGGAAGGAAGGAGGAAGGAAGGAGGAAGGAAGGACGAAGGAGGGAAGGAAGAAAGGAAGAAGGAGGGAAGGAGGAAGGAAGGAGCGAAGGTGTAAAGAAGGAGGGAGGAAGGAGGGAAGGGAGGAAGGAGGAAGGAAGGAAGGAAGGAGGGAAGGAAGGAGGAAGGAGGAAGGAAGGAAGGAAGGAAGGAAGGAAGGAAGGAAGGAAGGAAGGAAGGAAGGAAGGAAGGAAGGAAGGAAGGGGGAGTCAGAAAGAAAGGGAAATGGATAGTGGGAAAGCATCTTGTGTTTTCTGCTCTAGCCCACTCCCCTGACTCTCAAACATCTAATGCACATTCTTCTCCCCGTTCACGGAACACACTCACCCTACTCCCAACAGAGGTAAAACTCTCCCTAATTACTAGATCTGCCAAAAACTAACGATTTCTGAGAAATGCAGAGTTCTCTCCATCACGGTTGGATCTGCAGAGGATACAAACGTAAACGCTCCCATTCAGAAATAAAAGAGAATGCAAACTTAATCCTAATAATTATTAAGTCATCCTGAACAGGAATAGTGAAGTTTCCTTGTTTTGGCAGTAAATTCCATCTGGCAGTCATTGAAATCTTTGAAACTGTCTGAGAGGATTTCCCTTGTCCATTGCCCTCTGTTTTCTCTGATTTAGCTTTCTCATAGTTCTTCTTTGCCTGTTATCCTGGATAAATGGGTAAATACCTACACATGGAATGGCTGGATCATATAGTAGCTGTGTGCGCAATTTTTAAAGAAACTAGCAATTTCCAAAGTGGCTTTACCACTTTATATTCCCAACAGTAGGGTTATAAGAATTCTAGGTTCTTCACATTCTTGCCAATATGTCATTGTAATAGGTACATAATGGTATTTCATTGGGGTGTTAATTTGCGATACCATTACTGACTAGACATTGACCATCTTTTCATGTGATTTATAACTTGTGACCCATGTATTTTCTTTGGGGAAATGTCTTTTTAAATATTTTGCTTTTTTATTGTATTGTTTGTTTATTATTAAGTTTTCAGTGTTCTTTGTATATCCTGGATATAAGCCTTTTATAAAAACTATGTTTCACACATTTTTTTCCTACTTTGTAGCCTGTCTTTTCAGTCTCCTAACAGGGTCTTTTGAAGAGAAGTTTTTATTTTACATGAAGTCTCTATCATTTTTTATGGGTTGTGCTTATGATATATCCAATCTGCTGTTTCTTAACCAAAAATCACAGAGATTTTCTTCTAAAAGCTTTATAGTTTTAGATTTGGGTCTAGATTAGATATTTGGGTCTTGATCCATTTCGGACCAAATTTCCTTATGGTGTGTTTTTTTAAGTCAAAAAAGATTAAAGTTCTTTTTTGTTTTATTTTGTTTTTGTTTTCATGTTCATAACAATCATTTCAGCATTATTTCACCTCATCAGTTTATTTTTAAAAATTATTTCTCTACTGAATTG
Organism: Manis javanica; assembly: GCF_040802235.1. Lineage (NCBI taxonomy): Eukaryota > Metazoa > Chordata > Mammalia > Pholidota > Manidae > Manis > Manis javanica. The sequence goes on from NC_133175.1 coordinate 2,997,437, forward strand.
CCTTTGCACTTTTGTAAAAAATCACTTGTCTCTGTATGTGACCTTAATTTTGGACTCTATTCCAAAATTTTGGACTCTCATCCCACTGATCTGTTTGTCTATCTTGTCAATAGCACATTGTCTTGATTACTGTAGGTTTATAATAAGTGTGGATATCACAGAGTGTTAGCCCCCAACTTTTCTTCTTTTTCAATGTTTTTGGCTATTCTAGGTCCTTTGGATTTCTACATGCATTTTAGAATAAACCTATCAGTTTGCTCAGAAAAGCAAACTGGGACGTTGGGATTCGGTTGAATCTATAGACCAGTTTGGGGAGAATTGACACTTAACAATTTTGAGACTTCAAATCCATGAACAGGGTTTATTAATAAAAGGTCTTCTTTAATTTATCTCAGCAGAGTTTCATAGTTTTCAGTCTTGCACATCTTTTCTCAGCTTCATCCCTAAGTATTTTTGATTCCTAAGTGTTATTACAAATGTCATTGCTCTTTAAGTTTCAATTCTTGACTATTCATTGTTAATATATAAAAATATAATTGATTTTTATATATTGATCTTGTAACCTGAAACTTATAAACTCATGCATTAATTCTAGTAATTTTTTTTGTGGATCCATCAGGTCCACATAGATTCCATGTTGTCTCAATAAAAACAGTTTTACTTTTTACTTTCCTATATGGATGTCTTTTATTTCTCTCAGTCTCTCTCTCCTTCTTTGCTTGATGGCATTGTCCAGCATCTTTAGTGTAATGTTGACTAGAAGTGATGAGAGTGGACACTCTTGTCTTATTTTTTATCTTGTGAGGGAAATGATTCAGTTTTTCACCATTAAATATAATGCTACCTCTACATTTTTCATAGTTATATTTTGCTGCTTAAATTTCCTTTGATTCTTTTTTTGATGAGAATTTTAATGAGGAATGGGTATAAAATGCATTATATAGATTATTATTCTGCATCTATTGTGATCATAATATGGTTGTGTTTGCACTAATTTTTTAGAATATGAGCTACCCTGATTGTTTTTGAATGTTGAATCAGTTCTTCCTGGGGGATGTCCAACTTTGCTCTCATTTATTATTCTTCTTATGTATTATTGGATGAAATTTGCTAAAATTTTTCTTTTTATTAGGCTGCCCATTAGCGATCAGTACTTTTTAATTTTTTTATTAAGGTATTATTGATATACACTGTTATGAAGGTTTCACATGGAAAAACAATGTGGTTACTAGTTACTACATTTACCCATATTATCAAGTCCACACCCATACCCCAATGCAGTCACTCTGCATCAGTGTAGTAAGATGCCACAAATTCACTGTTTGCCTTCTCTGTGCTACAGTTTTCCCCGTGACTGCCCGCACCATATTTACTAAACATAATACCCCTCAATCCCCATCTCCATACATCCCGACCTGCCCTCCCACACCTCTCACCTTTGATAGCCACTAGCACCTTCTGGGAGACTGTGAGTCTGCTGCTATTTTGTTCCCTCACTTTTGCTTCACTCTTATACTCTACACATGAGGGAAATAATTTGACATTTGTCTTTCTCTGCCTGGCATATTTCACTGGGTATAATGTCCTCCAGCTCCATATATGTTTTTGCAAATGGTAGGATGTGTTTGTTTCTTATGGCTGAATAGTATTCCATTGTGCATATAAACCACCTCATCTTTATCCATTCATTTACTGATGGACACTTAGGTTGCTTCCATATCTTGGCTATTGTAAAGAGTGCTGCAATAAACATATTGGTGCATATGTCTTTTTGAGTCTGAGAAATTGTATTCTTTGGGTAAATTCCAAGGAGTGGGATTCCCGGGTCAAATGGTATTTATATTTTTAGTTTTTGAGGAACCTCCATATTGCTTTCCACAATGGTTGAACTAGTTTACATTCCCACCAGCAGTGTAGGTGGGTCCCCCTTCCTCTGCACCCTCACCAGCATTTGTTGTTCTTAGTCTTTTTGATGCTGGCCATCCTTACTGGTGTGAGGTGATATCCCTGATGATTAGTGATGTGTTGCATCTTTTCATGTGTCTGTTGGTCATACGAATTTCTTCTTTGGAGAACTGCCTCTTCATATCCTCTGCCCATTTTTTCATCAGGTTATTTGCTTTTTGGGTGTTGAAGCATGTGAATTCTTTACATATTTTGGATGTTAACCACTTGTCGGATATGTCATTTACAAATGTATTCTCCCATACTGTAGCATGCCTTTTTGTTCTGTTGATGGTGTCCTTTGCTGTACAGAAATTTATTAGTTTGATGTAGACCCATGTGTTCATTTTTGTTTCTGTTTCCCTTGATTCAGGAGATGCATTCATGAAGAAGTTGCTCGGGCCTATATTCAGGATATTTTTGCCTATGTTGTCTTCTAAGAGTTTTATGGTTTCATGACTTACATTCAGGTCTTTGATCCATTTTGTTTACTTTTGTGTAGGGGTTAAAAAATGATCCAGTTTCATTCTCTTACATGTAACTGTCCAGTTTTGCCAACACCTTCTGTTGAAGAGGCTGTCATTTCCCCACTGTATGTCCATGGCTTCTTTATTGTATATTAATTGACCATATATGGTTGGGTTTATATCTGGGCTCTATAGTCTGTTACATTGTTCTATGGCCTGTTTTTGTGCCAGCACCAAATTGTCTTGATTACTGTGGCTTTGTAGTAAAGCTTGAAGTTGTGGAGCATAATCTCCTGCTTTATTCTTCTTTCTCAGGATTGGTTTGGCTATTTGGGATCTTTGTGGTTCCACATGAATTTTAGAACAATTTTCTCTAGTTCATTGAAGAATGCTTTTGGTGTTTTGATAGGAATTGCATTGAATGTGTAGATTGCTTTAGGCAGGATAGCCATTTTGACTATTTTAATTCTTCCTATCCATGAGCATGGGATGTGTTTCCATTTATTGGTATCTTCTTTAATTTCTCTCATAAATGTCTTGTAGTTTTCAGAGTATAGGTCTTTCACTTCCTTGGTTAGATTTATTCCTAGGTGTTTTATTCTTTTTGATGCAACTGTGAATGGAATTGTTTTCCTGATTCCTCTTTCTGCTCATTCTTTGTCTATAGGAATGCAACATATTTCTGTATATTAAATTTGTATCCCACAACATTGCTGAATTCAGATATTAGATCAAGTAGCTTTGGAATGGATTCCTTAGGGGTTTTTATGTACAATATCATGTCATCTGCAAACAGGGGCAGTTTGACTTCTTCCTTGCCAATCTGTATGCCTTTTATTTCTTCGTGTTGTCTGGTTGCCATGGATAGGACCTCCAGTACTATGTTGAATAGAAGTGGGGAAAGTGGGCATCCTTGTCTTGTTCCCAATCTTAAAGGAAAAGCTTTTAGCTTCTCACTGTTAAGTATAATGTTGGCTGTGGTTTTGTCTTATATGGCCTTTATTATGTTGAAGTACTTGCCCTCTTTACCCATTTTGTTGAAAGTTTTTATCATGAATGGATGTTGAATTTTGTCAAATGCTTTTTCAGCATCTATGGAGACGATCATGTGGTTTTTGTCCTTTTTGTTGATGTGGTGGATGATGTTGATGGATTTTCGAATGTTGTTCAATCCTTGCTTCCATGGAATAAATCCTACTTGATCATGACGGATGAACTTTTTGATGTTTTTGAATTCGGTTTGCTAATAATTTTTTGAGTATTTTTGCATATATGTTCATCAGGGATATTGGTCTGTAATTTTCTTTTTTTGTTGTGTCTTTGCCTGGTTTTGGTATTAGAGTGATATTGGCCTCATAGAATGATTTTGGAAGTATTCCCTCTTCTATTCTTCAAAAAACTTTAAGGAGGATAGGTTTTAGGTCGTCTCTAAATGTTTGATTAAATTCAGCAGTGAAGCCATCTGGTTCAGGTGTTATTTTCTTAGGTAGATTTTTTATTACCATTTCAATTTTGTGGCTGTTAATTGGTCTGTTCAGATTTTCTGTTTCTTTCTGGGTCAGCCTTTGAAGTTTGTATTTTTCTAGAAATTTGTCCATTTCTTCTAGGTTATCCAGCTTGTTACCATATAATTTTTCATAGTATTCTCTAATAATTCTTTGTATTTCTGTGTTGTCTGTAGTGATTTTTTCCTTTCTCACTTCTGAATCTGTTTATGTGTGTAGATTCTCTTTTTCACTTGATCAGTCTGTTGAGGGGTTTATCTATTTTGTTTATTTCCTTGAAGAATCATTTCTTGCTTTCATCGATTCTATTATTTTCTTCTTCTTGGTATTATTTATTTCTGCTCTAATCTTTATTATGTCCCCCCTTCTGCTGATGTTGAACCTCATTTGTTCTTCTTTTCCTAGTTTCATTAACTGTGAGTTTAGAGTGTTCGTATGGAATTGTTGTTCTTTCCTGAGATAGGTCTGTATTTCAATATACTTTCCTCCTAGCATGGCCTTTGCTGTGTCCCACACATTTTGTGGTGTTGAATTATAGTAGTAATTTGTCTCCTCTCCATATATTGCTTGATCTCTATTTTTATTTGGTCATTCATCCATTGGTTATTTAGGAGCTTGTTGTTAAGCCTCCATGTGTTTGTGAGCCTTTTTGTTTTCTCTGCACAATTTATTTATACTTTCATTCTTTGTGGTCTGAGAAACTGGTTAGTACAATTTCAATCTTTTTCAATTTACCAAGGCTCTTTTTGTGGCCTAGTATCTGATCTATTGTTGAAAATGTTCCATGTGCACTTGAGAAGAATGTGTATTCTGCTGCTTTTGGGTGGAGAGTTCTGTAAATGTCTGTTAGGTCCAACTGTTCTAATGTGTTGTTCAGTGCCTCTGTCTACTTACTTATTTTCTGTCTAGTTAATCTGTCCGTCTGAGTGAGTGGAGTGTTGAAGTCTCCTAAAATGAATGTATTGCATTCTATTTCTCCTTTTAATTCTATTAGTATTTGTTTCACGTATGTAGGTGCTCCTGTGTTGTGCTCATAGATATTTACAATGGTTATGTCTTCTTCTTGGATTGACTCCTTAATCATTATGTAATGTCCTTCTTTGTCTCTTGTAACTTTCTTTGTTTTGAAGTCTATTTTGTCTAATACAAGTACTGCAACTCCTGCTTTTTTCTTCTTATTAGTTTCATGAAATATCTTTTTCCATCCCTTAACTTTCAGTCTGTGTATGTCTTTAGGTTTAAAGTGAGTCTCTTGCAGGCAGCATATAGATAGGTCCTGTTTTTTTTCCATTCAGTGACTCTATGTCTTTGATTGGTGCATTCAGTCCATTTCCATTTATGGTGATTACCAAAAGGTATGTATTTATTGCCATTGCAGGCTTTAGATCCATGGTTACCAAAGGTTCAAGATTAAGTTTTTTACTGTCTAAAACTCTAACTTAATTCACTTAATATGCTATTTCAAACACTATCTAAAGGTTCCTTTTTCTCCTTTTTCTTCCTTCTCCTTTCTTTATTTATTACATATCATATTCTGTACTCTTTGTCTATCCTTTGATTGTCTTTGGGTATAGTTCATTTAATTTTGCATTTGCTTAGTAATTAACTGTTCTACTTTCTTTACTGTCATTTTATTACCTCTGGTGACAGCTATTAAATCTTAGGAACACTCCCATCTATAGCAGTCCCTCCAAAATACTCTATAGAGATAGTTTGTGGTAGTAAAATTATCTCTGCTTTTGTTTATCTGGAAATTGGATAATCTCACCTTCAAATTTAAATGATAATCTTACCAGATAAAGTATTCTTGTTTTGAGGCCCTTCTGTTTCACTGCATTAAATACATCATGCCACTCCCTTCTAGCCTGTAAGGATTCTCCTGAGAAGTTTGATGTTAGCCTGATGGGCTTTCCTTTTTTGTGATCTTATTTCTTTTTCTAGCTACTTTCAATAGTCAGTCTGTCCTTATCCTTGATCTTTGCCATTTTAATTACTATATGTCTTGGTCTTGTCTTCCTCAGGTCCCTTGTGTTGGGATATCTGTGGATCTCCATGGCATGAGAGTCTATCTTCTTCCCCAGATTGGGGAAGTTTTCAGCAATTACCTCCTCAAAGTCACTTTCTATCCCTTTTTCTCTCTCTTCTTCTTCTGGTACCCTTATAATGCAAATATTGTTCTGTTTGGATTGGTCACACAATTCTTTCAATATTCTTTCATTCTTAGAGATCCTTTTTCTCTGTGCCTCAGCTTCTTTGTATTCGTCTTCTCTAATTTCTATTTCATTTATTGTCTCCTCCACCATATTTAATCTGCTTTTAATATCCTCCATTGTGTTTCTCAATGATTAGGTCTCCAACAGGAATTCATTCATGAGGTTTTGAGTATTTTTCTGTACCTCCATGAGCATGTTAATGACTTTTGTCTTTTTTTGTCTTTTTTTTTACTTCTATTGCAGTTATGGTTGATTTGTTGTCTTTATAGTTTGAAGAAAAGGCAATGCTTCTTAGATATTTCATGTACTTATCAAAAACATTTTCAACTCTTGTCATAGAAACCTGTAAGCAACTGAGCAGCTTCTGTCTCAATCTGTTTATCGTCCTCTATGTGCACTAGATAATCCTTAGCTTTCATTAGCCAAAAAGCAGCAATATTTTTGTTGTGCAGCTTCAAATATGTCTTTCCTAAAAGAAACAACTTCTTGCTGTAGAAGTCTGGATCCACTTGCTCTGCCCTGTGAAAGTAGCCTAAGGCCTCTTCATAGGTGGAACTAGGAGTAGGTTCAAAAAGAATTTTAGCAATTCTTCATTGATATCAAAGCATTTCAGCAAATGTGTAACACCAAATATCCATGAGGTGTATTGAGGTAACATCTTTAGGGTTCAGTCAAAAAACTATGAATTACAATAGCAAAGTATAAGAGCTATGTTTGAAGATGGGAAACTTTAAGTCACCTTAATGAAATTAACCATTTTTGTATATACAGATTCTATTGTCAGGAAAAATTAAGAAAGATCAAAAAGCAAAAAATATATTAATGGAAATTCTGACAAGTTTACTCACCAGGGTCATCTCTACCTTTCACAGTCTTTGAATTGTTTCATACTTCTATCTTATGGGTAACTGAAAGCACTACAAACTATTTTTCCATATGCAAATGAAAGACATTTGAATTCCCTTTTCCTCTGTGGAAAAAGCCAGTTTTGAATCTATTTGTAAATTCATTCCATAAGACATTTCTGCTCTTTGAATTTGTCTTGAAACAAAATACGGATCTTAGACCTTTCTGAGATTATCTAAGGATTCAAGTTATATTTCAGTTAACTTTTCTTCAACTTTTTACCTTCCGGGAAGATTACTTATATGCATTTACAGTTAATACTTAACTGTAAATAGTTATGTAATAGTGCATAATTGTAAATAATAAAAATTGAAATAAGTTACATACATCTAAATATGTAAAAATGGTCATGAGAGTAAATAAAATTGTATGTTGCTGAATTTCTCTTATAATAAGGTGGAACTGGCATGAGATAGAATTGCAAAGTCAACTCTTCAGGAACTTGTCCAGGGTCAAAATGCCAGTGGTGTACAGTGTATTTTATGTACTCAAACTGAAGTTGGGGAATGACCTGGATCAAGGAGATAAGACGTGGTCTTGCACTTCAAGAAGACTCATAAATGAAAAGGAAAGAAAGTATTAAAGGGCCAGGCACCCAACTCTGGTCAGGATACTGGTGGTTGAGCATAAATTTCATGGACATACACACACAGTGATTATTTTTCTAAATAAGTGAAGTTGGCAATTTCTCTTCTCAAAGCAATTAATTCATTTCACAATATTTCCTCAAATGAAATTATATTTTTAATGTAACAGTGTATTATTAGTGTATAGGATATGTATATACATATGGACTTTTCCAGTTTGGTAGGATTTACAGGAATTTTAAGTAGATGTTTATAAAATATATATTCTACAGGCTTTCAGCAATTTTATATAAATATACACAGACGCATTTAGCAATTTCCAATATACAGAATGACAATGAGAAAACTGTAGCTAGAATAGACCCAAAGGTAAATAGCTAGTATGGATACTTTGAGAATACTGAAAGAATGCTATGTTGGCCTTCAGCCATGCAATTTAATTTTGATAAGAACAGTTACTGAAAATAATATGTGTGAGTTTGGTATAGGAACCAGAGTCACTTAATGTCTCTGAACATTTGAAGAAACCACTAGAAAAATCATAAGCAAGAAGTTTGATCGCCTGTTTATTATTCCTTGACTCACATTCAATACTCTTGGCCAAAATAGAATTGCTTAATATGATATCCTTGTTTAAAAAATCTCCATTTGGGAAAATAGGCCCAGCAGCAAATGAAACAATGGTCAACTGAAGTCCAAATCAGGGTTTTTTGGTGATGTTGTTTTTCCATCTCCAACAATTTACTATTGAGCTCTCAATCATTAAAGGGAGGGATTACATTTTATGTACGTGAAATTTTGGCAACCAATACAATGTTATTTTCAGGACCACTTAGAAGGACCTTTAGAACAAAAGGTTTCCAAAGTGGATGTGTACAAGGTGTTCCATAAGACATAGGAAGTAAAACAAGAAATTTTCTTTAGATTTTCAATTGATTTTATTGTTTGCGCAGATTTACTGAGAAAACTTACATATATAGTGAAATTCACCTGCTTAAAGTATGAAGTCAATGAATTTTTTAGTATATTCACATTTGTGCAACCATCACCAGAATCTATTTTACATACTCCAAAATGTTAATACTCCAAAAAGAAACCCCATACCCATTAGCAGTTACCCCCAAACCACCCTTCCACCTTTGTCCCATCTCCAGGAAACCACTAATCTACTCTATTGATTACCTGTATGGGACATTTCATAAATGCAATCATATAATATGTGGTCCTTTATGATGGACTATATCACTTACATACAGTTTTCAAGGTTTATCCACATTTTATCCTCTATCAATATTTTGGGGGTTTTTTAAGCCAAAAAATAAATAGTTATTCCATAGATGCCACATTTTATTTATCCATTCATCTTTGGATGAAAATTTGGGTTGTTTCCACTTTTTACCTAGTATGAATAATGTTGCTATGAACATTTATGTAGTTCTTGTTTGGACATCTTTTCAGTTCTCTTGGGTATATACCTAGGAGTGAAATTGTGGATTGTAGGTTATATACTTAACATTTTAAGGAACTGCCAGACTGTTTTGCATGGCAGCTGCATCATTTTACATTTCTTTCAGCAATGTATAAAGGTTCCATTTTCTCTTTCTTGCCAACATGTTATTTTCTGTTTGTTTGATTACAGTTACCTAGTTGTGTGCAGTGGTATCACATTGTGATTTTGATTTATATTTCACTAAAGACATTGTGCACATATTCATGTATTTATTTGCTTTTTGTTTGCTTTTTTTGGAGATATGTCTATTTAAATCCTTTGCCCATTTTCAAATTGGGCTATCTTTTTATTGTTGAATTGTAAGAATTCTTTATATATTCTTGATACCTGTCCCTTCTATTTGTATTTATTTTTATCTTGTTTTATAAGTTCCAATTGTTTAATATGTTTTATAATGAAAATAATAGTACCATAATAAGTGTGTATTATTATAACTAAATTTGGGGAACTACAAAGTATTTTTAATCTTGGAGTCCTGGAATTAAAAGTCCATAAAGTACTGTGTTAAGGCAAAATAATTTTTTTTCCTCCTGCCTCTTTGGGATTTTCCAGAAGGGAAAGCAGAGTTTGCTAAAGAGAAACTTTAGCTTTTACATCTTCTAGTCACTGTCCTATTAATCTGTGCCTGGTAAATACAAAATATTTTAGGTTATACTAGATGATGAACACTTATAGCTTAGAAACCCTAAATATAAGAACTGAAGAAGGGTAACTAAAATGTCAGTGCTACTACATAATGACTTCTCTAGTAAATATCAGTCCAGGTAAACATGATTATATTGATTCTACATATTAGGAGATGAAAAACCATGTTAAGTAACATAGATAAGGTCATACAACTCATGAATAGTTAAGGCAGGAATCTGAATTCAAGTTGACTCCAAAGTCCATTGTTTTCTATGTGACACTGCCTATCAGTCAAATTACAGGAGAGATTTCTGCAATGAGTGGGAAATTGGATATACGACTTCCCTTCCACTTCTGATCTATGACAACATTTTGATGTAAAGAATCATTCAGGTCTGTGTCAGTGGTGATTATCATAGCTAATAAACATTTAGGGGCAAGAACCATCTTATCATACTTCCCATGAATAATAGCCAATACAGCGATGTGTTTAAGTGGAATTAATAACTGTCTACAATGGTAAGCCAACATTAACTTAAAGATAAAACACATATAATTACTATTTATGGAGTTTTTAATCATTACTTATAGAATAATAAATTTTATTTATACTTATTGAATTTAGAATGTGACTTTGTATTTACTGTATAAATTGTACTTGTACTTACTCAAAATAGATTCCATAAAAATAAATGTGACAAGGAGGATTCAAGATGGCAGCATGAGAGGTGAGATGGAGAATTTCTTCCAAAACCACAGTTTGAAAATGTAGTTAATTGGCACAACTAACCCAAAAACTGCAACAAGGAAGAAGGCTGAAGCAGACTGCATACAAACCTCATGAACAGAAAAGACCTCATGGAACAGGGTAACATACAAAAGCCTTAATAAGGCAGGACGCAGGACCCAAGCCCTTCCCTGACCCCAGCTCACTGGCAGGAGGAGGAGAAATGGAGCAGGGTAGGGGGTGGAAGCCTAGAACTGTTGAACACCTAGCCCTGGAGGTCTGCTTTGGGAGCAGAAACCTACACTGTGTGATGCTCTGGACATTGGGGAGCTCAGGTGGAGTGCTTGAGAGACAGATTCTGGCCATTTATGGAGGAGGAGATCCACACCTGGCCACTCTGGGACAAGGAAAAGGCAGGCGGACTGAGAGGCTTCCTAGCAGAGAGAGGGCTGCTGAAGGAGCTTGCTGTGCAGGGGAGGGGTGAGCTGGACATGGTTGTCTGGGTGCACTCTGCCCAGCTGGTTGAGAAGTTCAGTTGCCCCATCCCCCTGGTGGCCTACTCAGCTCCGAGGTCCCCCACTGTGATATGCAGCGTGCTGGGCCTTCCTCCTAACCTGCCGACACCAGTTCACACACCTGCAGTCACTGTGCTGGCATCAGGCCAGCCAGAGGGAGGCCCTCCTACAACAGCTAGAGACACAAAGCACAGAGGCTTACACCTGTGTGCTTGGCCCACTGGCTCCGACACCGGAGACAGGCACTGCATATGGGAATCAGAAAACAGATGTTTTCTCCCTGCAGGCACCAGCTCCACACCCTTTTGATCCCCAACCTCACTCTAGGGGCTGAGAAGCTCCAGAATCTGGAGCTTCTGGGCACTAGTGGGCACCACACAGAAACATGAAATGTCAAAAGAACTCAGACCAAAATCTCACAAACACCAGAAAAGGGGTCAAATGAAACTGAAGTCACCAATTGGCCTGAAAGAGAGTTCAAAATGAAAACCATAAACATGCTTATGGAGATACAGAAAAATATTCAAGAACTCAGGAATGAATTTAACTCAGAGATTCAATAATAAAGAAATTCCATATCTGAAATGAAACATCCAATGGAGGGATTTAAAAGCAGATTAGATGTAGTAGAAGAGACAATAAATGGAACAGAAATTAAAGAAGAATACAAAGAAGCTGAGGCAAAGAGAGAAAAAAGAATCTCTAAGAATGAAAGAATATTGAGAGAACTATGTAACCAATCCAAACATTGGAACAATATTCATATTATAGGGGTACCAGAAGAAGAAAAAGAGAAAGGGATAGAAAGTGTCATTGAGGAGGAACTTGCTGAAAACTTCCCCAATCTGGGGAAGGAGATAGTATTTCAAGCCATGTAGGTGCACAGATCACCCAACACAAGGGACCCAAGGAACACAACATCAAGACATATAATAATTAAAATGACAAAGATTAAGTGTAAAGACAGACTTTTAAAAACAGCTAGAGAGAGAAAAAATATCACATACAAAGGAAAACCCATCAGACTATCATCAGACTTCTCAACAGAAACCTTTTGGGCCAGAAGGGAGTGGCATGATATATTTAATACAATGAAGCAGAAGGGCCTCCAAAACGGCCTCCAACCAAGAATACTATATCGGGCAAGGTTATCATTTATATTTGAAGGAGGCATTAAAAATTTTCAGAGAAGAAAAAGTTGAGAGAATTTGCCACCCACAAAACCACCCAACAGTGCATTTTGGAGGGACTCCTACTGATGGAAGTATTCCTAATGCTAAACAGATGTCACTCGAGAGATAGACAAAGAGTACAGAATATGGTTTATAACATACAAAGAATAGAGGAGGAAAAAAAAGAACTTTAAGGTTGTGTTTGTAATAGCACACAAAGTGAATTAAATTAGACTTAGATAATAAGGGAATTACCCTTGAACCTTTGGTAAACACGAGTGTAAAGCCTGCAATGACAATAAGTACATACCTATTGATGATTACCCTAAATATAAATGGCCTGAATGCACCAATCAAAATACATAAAGTCATTGAATGGATTAAAAAACAGGACCCATCTACATGCTGCCTACAAGAGACTCACTTTAAACCCAAAGGCATACACAGACTGAAAGTAAAGGGATGAAAAAAGATATTTCATGCAACTACTAGGGAGAAAAATACAGGAGTTGCATTACTTGTATCAGACAAAATAGACTTCAAAACAAAGTCACAAGAGACAAAGAAGGACACTACATAATTGTCCCGACCTGCAGGACTATCAACAGGGGTCGATGACCTGGAGGAGAGAATTGAAAAAAAAAATGGGGCAAGGGACACAAAGAACGACCAGCAAGACAGGATGTCTGATCAAGCTGGCACAGTTTATTGTTTGCAAGCTCAATTTATACAGGTTAGCAAGTAAGGGGTGTGTCAGGAGATAATTGGACCTTAGGTGGCGCCGGCGGGGAGGTGTAGAGGGGTGATTGGGTCTTGGTTGGTGCTGGCGGGAATGGAGGACCCGGAAGAGAAGTGGGGAGTTCGCCATTTTGGGGGTGGGGGCCTTTGGGAGGGAGATTTTAAGGGAGGGGCTTTCCCCTGGGCAGAAGTTATTTCTTTATTAACAAAGAACAGAAAAAGCACATGCTGCGAGGTAGCCTAACCACTAGCTCTAACTTAGAAATGCACATGTTGCTAGTAAGCTAACCACTATCTCTAACCTAGAAAAGCACATGTTGTGAGGTAACCTAGCCACTAGCTCCAACCTAGGAGTTCACTAAATGCGTTTCTTGGTAATAGGGGAAAACTTGTTTCTAACGTGTGGATGGATTCATTGTTGCTGACTTTACAGGAAAGACTTTACTCAAACGTTGCTGTTGTCTAAAGGCTTTTGTGACCAAGTCTGCCTAAAGGCCCACAGGTTTGCTCCCAACACATAATGATAAAGGGGTCAACCCAACAAGAGGATATAACTATTATAAATATCTATGCACCCAACACAGGATCACCTAAATAGGTGAAACAAGTACTAAGAGAATTAAAGGGGGAAATAAAATGCAATACATTAATTTTGGGAGACTTCAACACACCACTCACTCCAAAGGACAGATCAACCAGACAGAAAAATAAGTAAAGAGACAGGCATTGAACAACATATTAGAACAGATGGACCTAACAGACATCAACAGAACACTTCATCCAAAAGCAACAGGATATACATTCTTCTCAAGTGCACATGGAACATTTTCAAGAATAGATCATATAGTAGGCCACAAAAAGAACCTCAGTAAATTCAAAAAGATTGAAATTGTACCAACCAGCTTCTCAGATCACAAAAGTACGAAACTAGAAATAAATTACACAAAGAGAATGAAAAAGCCCACAAACATATGGAGGCTTCACGACACGCTCCTACATAATCAATGGATCAATGACAAAATAAAAACAGACATCAAGCAATATATGGAGACAAATTACAATGATAATTCAACAACACAAAGTCTGTGGGAGACACAACAAAGGCTGTGCTAAGAGGGAAATATATTGCAATACAGGCCTACCTCAGAAAATAACAATCCCAAATGAGTAGTCTAAACTCACAATTAATGAAACTAGGAAAAGAAGAACAAATGAAGCCCAAATTCAGTAAAAGGAGGGACATAAAAAAGACTAAAGCATAAATAAATTATATTGAGAAGAATAAAACAATAGAAAGAATCAATGAAAGCAGAAGCTGGTTCTTCAAGAAAATAAACAAAATAGATAAACTCCTAGACAAATTTATCAAGAAAAAAAGAGAGTCTACACACATAAACAGAATCAGAAATGAGAAAGGAAAAATCACTATGGACAAGACAGAAATACAAAGAATTATGAGAGAATACTATGAAAAACTATATGGAAACAAATTTGATAACCTAGAAGAAATGGACAACTTTCTAGAAAAATAAAACCTTCCATGGCTGACCGAGGAAGAAACAGAACATCTGAATAGAACAATTACCAACAAAGAAATTGAATTGGTAATGAAAAAACTAAGAACAAAACCCCTGTACCAGATGGTTTCACTGCTGAATTTTATCAAACACTTAGTGAAGACCTAATACCCATCCTCCTTAAAGTTTTCCAAAAAAGGGAAGAGGAGGGAATACTCCCAAACTCATTCTAATATCAAACTCACTCTAATATCAAAACCAGGCAAGGACACCACAAAAAAGAAAATTACAGACCAATATCCCTGATGAATATAGATGCAAAAATACTCAATAAAATATTGCAAACCAATTTCAAAAATACATCAAAAAGATCATCCATCATGAACAAGTGGGATTCATCCCAGGGATGAAAGTATAGTACAGCATTCGAAAATCCATCAACATCATCTACCACATCAACAAAGAGAAGGACAAAAACTACAAGACATCTCCACAGATGCTAAAAAAGCATTTGACAAAATTCAGCATCCACTCATGATAAAAACTCTCAACAAAATGGGTATAGAGGGCAGTACCTGAACATAATAAAGTCAATATATGACAAACCCACAGGAAACATTATACCTAACAGCGAGAATCTGAAAGCTTTTTCTTTAAGATCAGGAATAAGACAAGGATGCCCTCTCTTCCCACTTTTATTCAACATTGTTCTGGAGGTCCTAGCCATGGCAATCAGACAACACAAAGGAATAAAAGGCATCCAGATTGGCAAGGAAGAAGTCAAACTGTCCCTGTTTGGAGATGACATGATATTGTACATAAAAAACCATAAAGAATCCACTCCAAAACTACTAGATCTAGTATCTGAATTCAGCAAAGTTGCAGGATACAAAATTAATACACAGAAATCTGTTGCATTCCTATACACTAATGATGAACAAACAGAGAGAGAAATCAGGTAAACAATTCCATTCATGGTTGCATTAAAAAGAATAAAATACCTAGGAATAAACCTAACCAAGCATGTGAAAGACCTATACCCTGTAAACTACAGTACACTCTTAAGATAAATTAAAGAGGACACTAATAAATGGAAATTCATCCAATGCTCTTGGCTAGGAAGAATTAATATAGATCAAAATGGCCATCCTGCCTAAGGCAATCTACAGATTCAATGCAATCCCTAAAAAAATACCTACAGCATTCTTCAGAGAACTAGAGCAAATAGTTCTAAAATTCATATGGAACCACAAAATACCCTAAATGTCCAAAGCAATCCTGGGAAGCAAGAATAAAGCCTGGGGAATTATACTCCCTGACTTCAAGCTCTACTACAAAGCACAGTAATCAAGACAATTTGGTACTGGCACAAGAACAGTCCCATAGACCAGTGGAACAGAATAGAGAGTCCAGATATAAACCCAAGCATATATGATCAGTTAATATATGAAAAAGGAGCCATGGATATAAAATTGGGAAATGGCAGCCTCTTCAACAGCTGGTGTTAGCAAAACTGGACAGCTACAGGGGAGAGAATGTAACTGGATTATTGTATAACTCCATACACAAAAGCAAACTCAAAATGGATCAAACACCTGAATGTAAGTCATGAAGCCATAAAATTCTTAGAAAAAAATATAGGTAAAAATCTCTTGGACATAATCATGAGCAGATTCTTCATGAACATATCTCCCCAGGCAAGGGAAATAAAAGCAAAAATGAACAATTGGGACTATATCAAACTAAAAAGCTTATGTACAGCAAAGGACACTATCAGTAGAACAAAAAGGCATCCTACAGTATGGGAGAATATATTCATAAATGACATATCTGATAAGGGGTTGACATTCAAATTATATAAAGAGGTCACACACCTCAACAAACAAAAAGCAAATAAGCCAATTAAAATATGGGCCGACAATCTGAACAGACAGTTCTCCAAAGAAGAAATTCAAATGGCCAAAAGGCACATGAAAAGATCGTTCACATCACTAATCATCAGAGAAATGCAAATTAAAACCACAATGAGATATCACCTCACACCAGTAAGGATGGGCACCATCCAAAAGACAAACAACAAAAAATGTTGGCAAGGATGTGGAGAAAGGGGAACCCTCCTAATTTGCTGGTGGAAATGTAAATTAGTTCAACCATTGTGTAAAGCAGTATGGAGGTTCCTCAAAAAACTAAAAATAGAAATACCATTTTACCCAGGATTTCCACTCCTAGGAATTTACCCTAAGAATGCAGCAGCCCTGTTTGAAAAAAACATATGCACTCCTATGTTTATTGTAACACTATTTACAGCACCCAAGAAATGGAAGCAACCTAAGTGTCCATCAGTAGATGAATGGATAAAGAAGATGTGGTACATATACACAATGGAATATTATTCAGTCTTAAGAAGAAAACAAATCCTACCATTTGGAACAACATGGATGGAGCTAGAGCGTATCATGCTCAGTGAAATAAGCCAGGCAGAGAAAGACAAGTATCAAGTGATTTCACTCATCTGTGGAGTATAACAACAAAGAAAAAACTGAAGGAACAAAACAGCAGCAGACTCACAGAACCCAAGAATGGACTAACAGTTACCAAAGGGTAGGAAACTGGGGAGGATGGGAGGGAAGGAAGGGATAAGGGGGAAAACTGGGCATTACAATTAGCACACATAATGTAACGGGGGTTGGGGAACATGTGTAAGGCAGTATATAAAGAGAAGACAAGTAATGATTCCATACCATCTTACTATGCTGATGGACAGTGACTGTAATGGGGTATGTGGGGGGGTACTTGATAATAGGGGGAGCCTAGTAATCCTTATGTTGTTCAAGTAACTGTATATTAACGTTATCAAAATAAAGTTTAAAAATTAAATAAATAAAATAAATATGACATATTTTCATTCTAATGAGAAACTCATACTAAATGCCTAAGTGAACGAGATGAATGAATTACAGCATGAAGATAAATTCATTTCTGCCAACTAATCTTTACAAATTACCACACAGATAATTAGCCACTATGATCAGTATGAATAAAATGGCTTTATTATGTCTGTTTAAATCATAACATTTAAACCTAGCCAATAGTTTAGGGGCTTAGATTATAGCACGACACAAATTAAATCATGAACAAAAAATCTATTTCATACAGACATCAAACTAAAAGATAGTGAGCAATAGTACATTATTCTTTATGAAATAGAGTAAGTTCATTTAATTTTGCCCAATATCATAAAACATATTTTAAAACACTTCCTAATTTAGTAAAGCAAAGTCAAGTGAATTATTTTATATACTCAGGTGTTTTTATTTGTTCCCAATGTAGTCATCTTTCCCTTAACCTCCATCATTTTAATGCACTGACTAGTGCTTGCCTTCTTTGGCAAATGTATTGAGAAATATATAATAATTAGTGTTCTATAATATATAAGATTTCTGTTGGGAATTAATTCTTTACAGATGAAGGTGTTTTTTTCCATTGAGAGATTTAAAACATAATTAGAAAATAGATGGTCTAAATCACGGTGGGAAGATTGTACTTTAATTGGTATTCATTTGTTAGAGAAGCCCATGGAGAAAAGTAGGAGCTGCTTTTTGATGAGGTTAAATTGTTAACTGTGAAATCAACTAAATCACATTCTCACTTAAATATCTGAAATGACTGTCCATTTAATTCCTTTTTTAAAAAGACCTACTAATCTGACTTTAACTGAACAATCCCTTTGGTAACAAAATTCTGAAACCCTTCAGATGAAAATAAAGGTTGAATTAAATTTGGAAGGACAGTGGACTCTTTGAAATATTCTTAAATTTACTTTTAGAAAATCACATATTTTACAAATATTTCAAAATGAAATAGAATGTCTCATATTCTGAGGTTTTCTTAGCAGAAAGATTTAGATTTAGACTAATGTCAAAAGAGCCAAGGTTGAAGCCTGCTAGTGGCAGTAAGATTATACTTGAACTCATTTGTTAAGATAAAAATAATGACATCTTTAGTCTAGCTGTTTCCTGTCTTTCCATGGCAGGATGAAACCTTATTTCAAGTTAACTCAGATGATATTTACTGAGTACAATTTACATGGTTACCTGAAATTTTTAGGGTAGTAAAGGTAAGAATCAGTCTGCTTGTCTATATGAACCATCCAAATGTCCTGGAAAACCCAAAATATCATCATCCAAACTGTATGTTTTAGACCACATGTTACATACACATGCAAGTAACAAAGAAACTTTTTGTCACAACATGTTTATTATATAAACATACGGTTTTCAACAATTTTTTCCATTGTCAATACTGGATTAACTTTTATTGACCAAAAGTTAAGAACAAGTGCTAATAAAATGCAAGTTACTTATCCCAGGTTAAGGAACATTCCAAATAATACTTATCCAGTTAAGTAACTGACAAATACTATCCGCATAGATGAAGAAAATGGTACATTATAGGTAAGTGATTTGGTACTTAGAGATAATAAATTTAGCAGAAGAATTCATAATATTTTACATTTATATAATTTTACACAGGCCTTCATTCACCTCTCAGGTTAGCCATCCCTGCATTCTTCCCTAAGCAATCACAACTTCCCGGCTTACCTGAGCTTTCACATTCACATTTTAGTCTTGATTCAATTCATTTCAACAAATATTTGTTGATTATATACTATTTGCAAGGCACTGTGCTAAGTGAAAATACAAAGATGAATGAGATGTTCTCAGTATGCTTAAGTCTAGTAAATAAAAGAAGATCATAATACCATAGTATAATATTAGAAGACAGACACAAATAAATATGTGAACACAAAAGAGGGGGAGCAATTTCCATCACAACAGAATCAGAGCAGTATCAGAAAAATTATCCAAAATTTAGAAATAGAGCAAAAAGAGTGGGACCATATATTTTTTCAATGCCGAAAGAAACTGAAGGAAACCAAGGAATGTCTAGGGAATTGATTAGAAAATATTTCTGGTAAAGGTCCAGATAGTAAATATTTTCAGTTTTGTGGGCCATAGAGTCTCACGGGTACTCAACTCTGCCACTGTAGGATGAAAGCAGCCACACACCATATTTAAACAAATGAGAGTGGCCAGATTGGGCCCACAATTTGTAATTGCCAACCCCTGCTCTAGGGGAGCTAGGATAAGAACTCTTTCAACTCAGTGTTAACTATTTCTTTAAAGTTCAAATTTAGGGAAATTGCATACTAACTTTTAGATTTTTGTCTGATCTAAACACAAATAATTTCTGTTGGTAGATAGAAAACTCCAAAATTTTAGGTCCTGTTGAACATTACCCTGTTCCTCTCTTATTGTCCTATGAATACTATCTTTTAGAATGTTTTTTAATCCAGTCATGACATCTTAATGGTTCCTTCATTAATTAATGAGCTAGATAAAATAGTTGATATGTGCTCATTTTATATTTGCCCGGGTGTTATAATATTACTTGTACAGAACTTATAATTTGACTGTTTTGGAGGATCCATGGAGGTGCTCAGATTGACTCACCTGACAGAACCAAGTCAACCATTATGGGAGAAATGCACTTCCTAGATTGTTTAAGCCCAAGGACATTTTTCTTGTTTGTCAACGGGAATTTGAAACAGCAACAGAAGTTGAACTTTGGTTATTCTGTTCTTTTAGGTTTTATTTTCTCCTCTCTATTGATTTTTGTGTTTTTGTTTCTTGTTTACACATGACAAAAAGTTATTCCTCCTTGGTGACAGTAATGATTTTGTTTTTATTGTCTGACTATTTCGGGATTTATATTGGATGGGTGATGACAGCTCTCCTTTGTCTGGTGAGAAACAGAGAATCCTGTTTGTTTAGGTTTTTTGTATGTCTATTTGGGAATATAAAATCGATTAGGAACTTTGTGCTCAATATGAAAGTCTTTAATTATCTACACCTATGAGTTTTTATGTTTAAGTGTTTACTCTTGACCTGTGGGGGAAGTTGTAGAAGTGAAGCTATCAACTCTCCATTTATCTGTGTTTCTGTAAATTGAAAGACCTTTCTTTCTTTATCATGTGGATATGAAATAGTCTCCTACCTATGAAGGGTAATAATAAACTAGATTATGATATCTCTTTAAGGAGGTTAATTATAATTTATTTATAAATTAGCACTTTACAAATCTAATATTTCTATAAATGACAGAAAATTTTTAAATGAACTTCTAATACTTTATATATGCTATATAAATATAGAATCCTTACAGAAATGGTTAGCTAAGGAATATTTTAAAAGTTCATGTTTGCATAATTAATTCTTGGAACAATTTAGATTGGTTTGATTGTTTAGATTTAAGAAAGAAATAGTAGCTGTAGGTCTTTAAAGTGCACGTTTTATTTTTATAAATTTTTGTCTTCTATGAAAAGATTTACTCAATGTGAATTAAACTTATATAAAATGTTCATAAAACTCCATTTATAGATTCAGAAATCATATCACTGGTTGTCTGGGCTTAGTGGGTAGAGAAAACTCCTATATTATTTTTAAGGTTTTGGAAAGTGTAAATTTCATTATTATCCTGACAAACATTTTACATCAACTGTAATTATTTTTTGTAGCTTGAAAATAATTTTCAAGATCCCTATGTAAATTAAACACTTGGATTAATAACAAATCTAATTAATAAATAATCTTTGATTGCTAGATAATTTCTAAGTGAAATGAAATACTGAAAAAATGATTAAACGTAATTTCAAACTAACATACATTTGCTTATTTTTTTATAAGTTTCAGGATGGCTATGTTTTTGATCATGTTAATGGATATGATTATTTTTTGACACTTTGAAGTATAAGAGATTTATGTGACTACAGAAAGTTGTATACTCAAAAGCGTTGCTTTTCTGTTTAATTCTAGTGCATAACAGTTCTCAATTACTTATCCCCTAGTTTTCTGTGAAAAAGAAGTTAATTACTTTGCTTAAAAGTGATAATTAATATGACTATTAATATATAATTAATAGAACAAGAATAACAGAGAAATCAACCAGGGTATATAAGATAATACTTGTGTTTTTGTTTATCAAGGTAAAAAGAGACTTGTTTTTTTCCTTAAACATCTAATTATTCCAGAATGTAAAAGATGGCAGGGAGAGACAAAGCCTTAATTGTTACACAAAATTGTGTATTTTCAGAAGGAGAATTTTCTTTTCTCTTGGTTATAATGCTGAATCTGAAAAGATGCAATGATATGTGTTAAAATTTTGCTCAGTTTTGGCTCTGTTTTGATGTATTTATTCATAAGAGAAAAAGAGCTTGTGCAATTTTACTGCTAATATTATATTAATGCAAAACTAGTCTATAATTATAAATTGTAGAGGGATAAACTGTAGTCACATAGATCAGTAGAATAGAAACTAGAAACCAGAAATAGATTCCTACAAATATGTCCAATAATTTTTGACAAAGAAGCAAATTCAATTCAATTCAATTCAGTCTTTTCAAAAATGGTGATGGACAAATTGGATATCCATTGGCAAAAAAATGAACTTTGACTTAAACTTTATATGGAAATTATCTCAAAATAGATAGTGTACATAAACACAAAATGTAAAACTACAAAATTTATAGAAGGGAATATGGGAAAAAATCTTTGGGACCAGGTAAGACTAGGCAAATTCTTAGATTTGTCACCAAATAGCACAATGGATAAAATTAAAAATTGATAACTTGGACCTTATTGAAATGAAAAACTTTCTATTTGTCAAAGATTCTATTAACAGGATGAAAAACAAATTCCAGGCTGGGGTAAAAAATTTGAAAATATGTATCTGATGTGTATATAGACCTTTCATCTAAAGTATACAAATAAGTTTCAAACTCATCATTACAAAAACAAACAACCCAATTACAAAGTGGACAAATGACATGCACAGACATTTCATCTGAAGATATAGAGATGGCAATAAACACATAAAAGGATGTTCAATGTCATTAGCCACTAGAAAAATACAAATTAAAACTACAATGAGATACCTCTATATGACTATCAGACTGACTAAAATAAAAATAATAATAACACCAAATGTTGGCAATGATATAGAGAAACTGGATCACTCAAACATTGCTGGCAGGAATGTAAAATGATAGTCACTCTGGAAAATAGTTTGGCAGTTCTTTTCAAATCTAATAGTGGACTTAATATATGTTCTAGCAATTGTACTTTTGACATTTTTCCAGAGAAATGAAGATTTATGTTCATGAAGGCACTTGTCCATAAATATTCATAGCAGTTTATTCGTAATTGTCAAAACCTGGAAACTACCTAAATGTTCCTCAATCATTTATATACCATAATATAGCCCTATTGTCAAGTGTACAATTCAATGATTTCTAGTCCATTTATAGAATTGTGCAACCATCACCAAATCCAGTTTTTAAATATTTCCATCATACCTAAAAATGCTCTTGGGTCCTTTTATAGTCAATCTCCACTCCCCCCACCAAGCCACGTTACCAGTGTGACATACTTTGACTATATAAATGGACTTTTCTGAATATTTTACATAAATGGAATAATGTAATATGGGGCTTTGTGTCTGGATTCCTTCACTTAGCATGTTTTTGAGGTTCATCCATGTTGTAGCATGCATCATTATTTCACTCTTTTTATTGCCAAACAGTATTCCACTGTATGGATATATCACCTTTTTATTTTATCCACTCACAAACAAAGCGCTTTTGAATTTCTCCCCGTTTGTTTTTGTTTTTGTTTTTGTTTTTGCTATTATGAATAATGCTGTTATAAATATTTACATACAAGTCTTTGTGTGGCATATATTTTCATTTCACTTGGGCAGACTCCTAAGAGCGGAATTGCTGGATCATATGATAAGGTTATATTAAACTTTCTGGAGAACTACCAAATTGTTTTTCAAAAGAGGCCATACCATTTTACCTTCGCATAAAAAATGTATGAAGATTGTCTTCCACACCCTCACCAATACTGTTATTGTTTGCCTCTTCGGGTACAGCCATTTTAGTGGGTATGAAGAGGTATCTCAATGTGGTTTTAACTAGCATCTCCATGACGATTATGTTGAACACCCTTTTCATGTGCTCATTGGCCATTTATTTGTAAGGCTTCTTTGCAGAAATGTCTATTCAGATCTTTTGCCCATTTTTTATTTGTAGTTTTATCATTGAGTGGTAAGAGTACCTTATATATTCTATATTAAGTCCCTTAACAGTTAAATACTTGCAAGTATTTTCTCCCATTTTGTGGATTGTCTTTTAATTTTTTGGCGGTATCCTTTGAAACACAATGGTTTTTTCATTTTAATATAGAACAGTTATTTTTATTGTTGCTGGTGCTTTTTGTATCATATCTAAGAAAGCTTTGGCTAAAGGTTAGAAGTATTTTCTCCTTTATTTTAGTTCAGAATTTTTATAGTTTTAATTTTAATGCTTAATTCTATTATCTGTTTAGACTTATTTTTTGTTCATAATGTCATGTAAAGAACTAAACTAACTTTTGGCATAATATGGATAGTCACTTGACACAGAATCATTTGTTGCAAAGTTTATATTACTCTTATTGAATTGTCTTAGAGCCTTGGGGAAAAATCATTTGATAATAAGAATTTATTTCTGGACTCCCAACTCTTTTCCATTATTCTACATGTTTGTCCTTCTACCACTACCACAATGTCTCAATGTGCTTTATTATAAGATTTGAAACAGAATACTAAGAATCTCCAACTTTGTTATTATTTTTCTAATTTATTTTGGCTATTCTAGGACCTCTGCATTTCCATATAAATTTTAGGATTACCTTGGGAATTTGAGAAAGCTTGTAATCTTAACAATATTGAGGCTCCCAATCCATTAACATGGAGTGTCTCCTCCATTTATTTAGATCTTTTAATTTCATCTTAGTAGTGTTCTGTAGTTTTCAGTATACAAGTTTTGTAATTCTTTTGTTAAATTTGTTCCTAACTATTTTATTTTTGATGTTGTTAGGAATGCTTTCCACATAGTTTTCTTAAGTGCATTTTTGGATTGTTCATTGCTAGTATATAGAAATAAATTGATATTTGTATATGGATCTTGTATCTTGTAACCTTACTAAATTCACTTAATATGATTAGTAGTGGTGTGTGCATTTGTGTGCATTCCTTAGAATTTTCTAAGTATAAGATCATGACTGCAAATTAAGATAGTCTTTGCTTCTTCCCTTCTAATCTGAATGGCTTTAAAATAATTTTGTTGTTGCTGTTGCACTGTAGACTTTTCAGTGTGATGTTGAATAGATGTGATGACAGTGGACATTCTTGTCTTGTTTCTGATCTTAGAGGGAAAGTATTCTGTTTTTTATGATTACATACAATAGTAGTTAAAGGCTATTCATAGATTCTCTTTGTCAGGCTAGGAAAGTTACCTTCTGATCTAGATTTTAGAGTGTTTTTATCATGACAGGGTGTTTAATTTCATCAAGTGCTTTTTCTGTGTCTATTGAAGTGATATGTGTTTTTTTCCTCTTTATTCTAGTAATATGGTATATCTACCAACTTGCAATACTGGAACAAATCTAACTTTCTCATGCTTTATAATCCATTTTATATGTTGCTATATTCAGTGTGCTAATACATTTTAAGATTTCTTTCATTATATTAATGAGGAATATTAGTCTTTGGTTTTCTTTTTTCTTCTGATATATTTATATATTTATTTGGAGAGTAATATTGGCCTCATAGAAGAAGTTGGAAAGCATTACTCCTTTTTTTGGTGAATATTGGACATTTTAGATAACACAATTGTAACAACTTTGGATTCTGATTTTTCCTTCTGAAGGTTGTTACTGTTTTTTGTTGTTGTTTGCTTGTTTCTTTACTAACTTGCAAGAGCTAAGTTCATGACCTCTGTTTCCACTATAATGAGTTCCTGTGGATTTCTCTGCTCATATTTTCCCCCTTCCTTTTCTTCTTCTTTTTTTTTATTAAATTATCATTGATATTATTTTGGTTTCAAATAAACAACACAGTGGTTCAACAGTTACCCATATTATTAAATCTTCATCCCCTCTAGTGTAGTCACTATCTATCAGTGTAATAAGATGTTACCGACACATTAACAGTATTCTCTGTCCTGTGCTACCGTCCCCATGACCAGCCTATATTGTGATTGCGAATAATAGTGCACCTTAATCCCCTCCCCACTCCCCCTTTGTAACCACTAGTCCCTTCTCTGTGTCTATGAGTCTACTGCTGCTTTGTTCCTTCTGTTTTGCTTTATTTTTATACTCCATGTGTAAGTAAAATAATTTGGTATTTGCCTTTCTCTGCCTAGCTAATTTCATTATCATAATACCTCTAGATCCATCCATGTTGTTCCAAATGGTAGAATTTGTTTTCTTTTTATAGCGGAATAATACTCCATTGTGTCTATGTCCCACATTTTCTTTATCCATTCATTTACTGCTGGACACCTAGGTTGCTTCCATATCTTGGGTATTTCAAATAGTGCAGCAATAAACACAGGGGTGAATATGTCTTTTCAAATTAGGAATCTTGTTTTTTGGGGGTAAATTCCTAGGAATGGAATTATTGGGTCAATTGGTATTTCTATTATTAGTTTTTTGAGGAACTTTCATATTACTTTCCACAATGGTTGCACCTATCTGCATTCCTACCAACAGTATAGAAGGGTTCCTTCTTCTCCACAACCTTGCCAACACTTGTTATTCCTTGTCTTTTGGATAGTGGCCATCCTAACTGGTGTGAGGTGATATCTCATTGTGGGTTTAATATGCATTTCCCTGATTAGCGATGTGGAACATCTTTTCATGTTCCTCTTGGCCACTTGTATTTCTTCTTTGGAGAATGCCTGTTCAGGTCCTCTGCCCATTTTTTATTTCGGTTATTTGGTTTTTGAGTGTTAAGGTGTATGAATTATTTATATATTTTGGATGCTAATCCCTTATCACATGAGTTATTTATGAATATCTTCTCCCACACTGCAGGATCCCTTTCTGTTCTGCTGATGGTGTCCCTTTCTGTACAGATTTTTGTTTAATGTAGTCCCACTTGTTCAGTTTTTATTTTATTTCCTTTGCCCGAGGAGATGAGTTCAGGAAAACTTGCTCATGTTTATATTCAAGAGATTTGTGCCTGTTTTCTTCTAAGAGCTTCACGGTTTCATGACTCACACTCAGGTCTTTGATCCATTCTGAGTTTACGTTTGTGTATGGGGTTAGACAATGATCCAGTTTCATTCTCTTGCATATAGCTGT
This sequence comes from Manis javanica, assembly GCF_040802235.1. Classification (NCBI taxonomy): domain Eukaryota; kingdom Metazoa; phylum Chordata; class Mammalia; order Pholidota; family Manidae; genus Manis; species Manis javanica. The sequence continues at coordinate 3,024,113 of NC_133175.1, forward strand.
CCAGTTCAGCCAACATCAGCTGTTGAAGAGGCTGTCATTTCCCCATTGTATATGCATGGCTACTTTAGCATATATTAATTGAGCATATATGCTTGAGTTTATATCTGGGCTCTCTATTCTGTTCCATTGATCTATGGGTCTGTTCTTCTGCCAGTACCAAATTGTCTTGATTACTGTGGCTTTGTAGTAGAGTTTGAAGTCTGGGAGTGTAATCCCCACAGCTTTAGTCTTAATTCTCAGGATTGCTTTGGCTATTCACGGTCTTTTGTGGTTCCACATGAATTTTAGAACTATTTGTTCTGGTTCATTGAAGAATGATGTTGGTATTTAGATAGGGATCACTTGCTTTTATTCTTAAAGACTATCTTTCTATGGATTGCTTCTGTGTCTGCATAGGTTAGTGTTTAGTGAAAGATTGCTCCAAGGTTTTGCTCAAACACCTCTAGCCAGTAATCATCCATTATTTGCTGATGGGTTGGTGTGTGGACTGGGGAACACATTCAAACTTCAAGTCCGTTCTAGCTTTTACTTTCCGTTGATGTGTCTTGCTTCTCTGTGCATTTATATAGGCATTGAACTCCAGCTATGTGTGGGCATGTGCATAGTGTACGTGGATTGTTTATTGAGTCCCATGGCTGTCTTACTTTCTGAGTTTCACTGTAACAGCTCCTGTTAGTTCCTTGCCTGCCCCAAAGAGTCTTGAAACCTCAGGCTAGAAGCCATATATGTCCACTTGCCACTGAGATCACCACTTTAATCAACAGTACTGTACATCAAGAAAGTTTCTTGCAACAGCAGCAGCAGCAGCAACAAAACACTGGTGTTTATTTTACAGTCTGTCTCACCTTGCTTGAAACACTGTGCTAACAGCAGGTGGTAGTGGTGGTGGGAAGTGGGAAAGTTGAAGTTAGTCCATTGTATTAGTCAGGATTCTTCAGAGAAACAGAAGAATAAAACATAGCTATATAGAAAGAGACTTACTATGAGTGATTGACTCATGTGATTATGAAGGCTGAGATGTCCAACCAACTTCTGCCTGCAAGCTTGAGGTCCAGTCAAACTTTGGGCATAGTTCCAGCCTAAATATGAAGGTCTAAGCACCGGAGGAGTTAATGGTGTAACTCCCACTCTGAGTCCTAAGGACAGAACCAGGAGCATCAATGTCGGGGGCAGAAAATGGATGTCCCAGGAGAAGCTGAGCAAATTTGCCCTTTTTCTGTTTTTCTGGCTCTCAACAGATTGGATGATATCCACTCACATTAGTAAAGGGATCTTCATTACTCAGTTTACTGATTCAAATAACAATCTCCTCCAGCAATGTCCTCAAAGACACATCCAGCAATAATGTTTCACCAACTATCTGGGCATCCTTTAGCTCAATCAAGTTGACACATAAAATTAACCACTACACCCAGGCAAGAACACCATGAGACTTGCTCTGTTCTGACCCAAAGTTCAGAAGTTCCCCATTCATTGTATCCTTGGGTCAATTTCTAGAGGGTTGAAGTGGATATTTTTGACAATTTGTTCAGCTATTTAGTTGCTATGTATACAGGCATAAATTCCCCAAACTCAGGAATTTATTTACTCAAATACAGTAGGATTTCCTCCATCAAGGTCAAAGACACTTTTCCAAATGAGGAAGACATCAATTCTTGTCCACCATTAAAGTAGGAAATAATAGTAGGTTTTTTCTACTATTTTACAATACACCCTTTGGCACAAACATATAGAATGCAAGTAATATTTATAGAATATGGACATCAATTGTGATGCACACTTTGCTGAGATGACTTGAACTTGAAGACATGCAGGCAAATCTAGATGTCAGAAGAAAAGAACAGAAGGTCATATGTCTGGGGGATGATAAAGAGAAATTAGAAAAGAAAGGGATAGAGGATAATATGGACAGGGTCTAATAATCATTCTGAAGGTCTTTTATACCTACATCAATTTTTCGATTATTTTGTAAATCTTTCAAAAGCAAAAGCAGTCTTTATGTGTTGTAAAATGTTTTAAGATAATATCAGAATTACACATGTATTAAATTCAAATAATAGTCACCAGCTCCATTGGTGTGGATAGTACTGCAAGTGAGATTTCTTAGTACTATGTAACAGGGAAGCCAAATTCTAACTCTGTGATGTGGTATGTGTCTCCAACTCCCCAGTCTAGATGATGGGGCACTGAGACACTGACAAGTAACAAAATTTCAGACACACAAGAGTCAGATTTTCTGATTGTGCTCTATGTAAACGATATCTAAAAGCAGACATGTTAGGACCAAAAATTGATGAGCTGACAAAATTCAGTGTACTTTGTCATGTAATGAGGAACGTTTAGGTACAGCTATCCTATTTCAAAAACACCCAGGAATACTTAAATATACTAAAAATCATTGTATTGTGCAGTTGAAATGGATGAATTTTAAGATATATAAAATATGCCTCAACAAAGTTATTAAAAATACTGAGGAGACTGAGGGAGAAAAACATATTGTTAAAATATAGATTTTGGAAAATATACAGATGCAAAATTAAGTCAATTAGAGTTGAAAAAGGCAATCTGTTAGGTATTATAGATGTATAATTCAAACAGATGTCTTACACAGCTGTGCTTTATTGTATGTGGAACATGCCACTTTAGAAATGGATTTATTAATGAAATATCATTCACAATTAGAACTCTAGCTATTCAAGAATTAAAATTTTGACAAACCCATTTTTTTCTTTTTCTGGAAAATTTGCCATCATACGTATTTTCAGAAATTTGCAGCTCTTGTGACCACCTCATCAATGACTTTCACCATAGCCAGAGATTTATTTCTATGGAAAAACACAGAAGTATTTGTTAAGTATATGCAATAACTTCCACCTAATTAGTACCTCAGGGTAGGCTGTTTGTAAACAGAAAACAGTAAGGGAGAAGTTAAATATCCCTAGCAGTACTCTTTGCATACTGTAAGGTTTAAAAATACAGAAGACAGTTTGCATTTTAAACAATAAACCAGCTAGCTACCAGATTGCCATTAAGTATCAGAAATCCAACTAGAACAAGTTGTGTTTCATGAAGAAAAAATACTGTCTACAGCTTCATACACTGGAAAAATGAATATGGTTCCTTTTAGCTCCAAATTGGAAATGTGCTTAGAGCACAACATGGACATAGATATTACTATTTTTATTTTCAGTATTAAAAAAAGAATGTTACTAAAAATATCTCATGCTGGATATGTCTCAACTATTTACATCTCCCACCTTCCAACAGCCAATGCGAAGTGACTACCTAGTATCCATTTACTGAGGTCAATAAAGAAATCAGCCATTAATTAGGGAACATCTGGCTCAGGGAACCTGTAAAGGGTTGCAGAGGATTGCACATCATGTTTCACATACATGTGAGGTTGCCATCTGGTGGATTTTGTCTAAATAAAAGCTAACATTTATAGGCATAAGCAGAGCAATCCTTTTGTAGGTAGGCATGACACTTTTAGAAAACATGTAGTTTAACATTTATTTTATCTGCAGGGGGTTGAGCTTGTTCTCCTTGGTTTGTGTCCCTGCCACAACAAAAAATTGGAGGGCAGAGACACAGTAGTGAACCAGAATGAAAGTTTTATTCAAATATACTCCAAGAGAGGAGCAGACCAGAGTCAAGGTAGACAAACACAGGTTTACTTGAATAAAGCAGAGAGGAAGGAAAAACAGAGGGAGGATAAGGAAGCTCATTGAACTCCTACCTGGCATAGGGCATAATCCCCTTCCAACTCCTAAAGCCAGTATCACCTGGCATCCAGAGTCTGCTTGAATGTGCACTATGGGGAAACTAAGTCCCTACCAGTCCAGAAATTGGGGGAGCCTCAGAGCACTGGATGGAATGAGATTATGCTCTGAGAACTTCGCAAAGGCAAAGAAATATTTTTAGACATGCTACTTTGGAGCATGATCATATAGCCACAGTTCAGTCAAGGCCACTCAGGCAATAGGAACTTGCAAACCCAGAAGAGGGCCCTCAACAGCCCCTCCCTACTTATCTGAAGAAAGACAGCGTGACACCCTCATAGAATGGCTAGTGTGGGCAACTTCAGAGAGGAGAGAAGTGCTTAACTATTTAGACTCTGGAGTTTTATAGTGCTTTTTGGGTAGAAGTCAGTATGAGGCATGATGTATACAGGTGGTTTATAATTCCCTTGAACTTTTGTCTTAAGAATAGGTTTATTTATGTGGAAGCAACCTAAGTGTCTAACAATAGATGAAAGGATAAAGAACAGTGGTACATTTACACAATGGAATATTATTTAGCCACAAAAATAAAGGAAATCCTGCCGTTTGCAACAACATGGATGGATCTAGAAGGTATTATGCTCATGAAATAAGCCAGTCAGAGAAAGACAAACACCATATGATTTCATTTATTTGTGGAATATAAAAACAGATTAAAAGCAAAGGAATCAAACAGCAATAGACTCAGAGACACTGAGAAGTGACTAGTGGTTACCAAGGGGAGGGGAGATAATAGGGCACAAAGTAAGTTGATCACAGGGACTGTTGGACCACCGTGATATATATTTGAAACCAACATAAGATTTTATATTAACAATACCTTTAAAAAAATAATAGGGTTATTTAGGTGACTGTGTTAGCCTAGATCTCAGCATTCTTTGTCCAGGTAGGTTTATTTACACTTTGAGATCTGTCCCCTGCCCTAGTTACAAAGTAACTTGATTAAGGGGCTGTAGGAAGAGGAAAAAAACAGCATATAGGTTAAGTTAAAGAATAAACTGGGCCTTTTCACAGTCGAAGTAGGTTTTACAATGGTATAATCTAATTGATACAATGGAGGCATGGGCTGTGCTCTGATACTTTTCTTTATCTGGGGAACATCCCAGAATTCCAAGTTATTCCTGGCTTTTGGAACTTCTACTAATTAACTCATTAATTCTGTGAGTCCTTTCTGGCCGTCTGGCTGTATCTGGTTAGCTCTTTGGGTCCCTTTTGGTGGGCTCCACTGGCTTTATTCTTCTTCCACCACTCATGTCTATTTTTCTGCCTGATATATCCATTTTACGATTTACACTGGTTAGGTACCTGTTTTTTGTAACTTAAGTATTAGTAAAAAATTACCAGGAAAGCAAGTACACTAAAGTTTGTAATTTAAAAGATAGTAAATGTGGGATGATGTGGGTAAAACTGCAGTATTTCCAGAATTTCTTGCCTGGCCTTGGTTCATCTCCATATCAATAGGTGTTTCCAAGGGGTGAAGAGAAGTAGTCCATCTCCATATCAATAGGTAATTATAAGGGCAAGCAAGGGCATATCTGGACCTGAGGTTGGGTGGGGTCCCTTTTTGCAGTAGGGTCACAAGAGACAGGGGTGAGCAGAAGTGGATGACTGCTTGTAAGCAAAAAATGGGATTCTCCCACTTTATTTCTCCCTTTGACAGATTTTTGTTTCAAAGGTATTTTTTCCTGGGATTTTCCCCCCAGCATTACAGATGAGAAAGATATTCCATGCAGATGGTAACCAAAAGAGAACAGGAGTCGCTATACTTCTATCAGATAAAGTAAACTTTCAGTCCCAAGAAACAAAAAGATCGCTATATAGTGATAAAGGGGTCAGTTCAGAAATAGCAATAAAATAATAGTAGGGGACTTTAGTATGCCACTTTCAACATATATAGAATATCCCATCCAACAGCACCAGAATATACATTCTTCTCGAGCATATGCAGAACATTCTCCAGGATAGACTATATGTTGGGTCACAAAGCAAAACCTAACAAATTTAAGAAGCCTGAAATCATAAGTTATCTTTTCCGACTACAAAGGTACAAAATAAGAAACTAATAACAGTAGTAGATTCTTAACATATCTCAGTTAATCTGAGAAGTCTCTTTTAGAAATGTACATACTTTGTTGCCTTTAGACATTCTTCATGTTCAACATGTATGTCTTTTTCCCCCACTGGAGACCTATCTTTTTTTCCGCTCGATAAATTTCCATTAACAACACCAAATTTTTGTGAAATAAGCTATATCAAAGACAGTTTAAATGAAATTGAGCAAGCAAATACTTATTTACATATACATAAAAATGTCAATAAAAATCTAACACAAATATTGTTACAAATGTGGTAACTACTCCTGGGGACACAATATCACAGTTGCAAATGGCGATGTTATGACAATGGTATTTGTGACTTGAGATAAGGTTTCCTTGACAGTAAGATGATGCAAACAGTTTTGTATATAGAAGTGAGGATAATGTACTCTGGAAAAGCTAGATGACAGGAAGAGATTCTGGTGATGATGCAAATGCTAATGCTGAAAATACATGAGAAGAATTAAACTTATTTCCTGAAATATGAGGGGGGAAAGCAATACAGCTAAATTAATTTATTTATATAATATAGGTTTAGTTATTTTACTAAGTAAAGTTTTAAATGCCATAAGTAGATATTTTAATCATTCATCTATATGCCTAAACATTTCTATAATCCAGTTGACAAGAAAAACTGTTTTCTATCTTACTGATGTCTTCTTATGGTTCATGATTTTTCACACACTCTGATGACTATGTAATCTGTATCTCCAGCCTAACCTTTTCTCTTGAAATCCAGACTAGATATAGACATTTCCACTAGCATGCTGCACAAGAGAGACAGTAGAGCCAAATGGTTAAGAGAGCAGAGTAGGAATTTAAAAAGACGGTTCAATTCCTAACTCCATCATTTACCAGCTGTGTAACATTGAACAAGTTAGTTTCTCCAAGCCCCAGTTTCTTCATCTGTAAAATGGGGATAAAAATAGTACTGACCTCATAGGATTATTGTGAAAATTAAATAAAATATACTTAATGCATTTGGTTGAATGGAATACAGTAAACAATAAGTTATAAGAAACATATTAAAAGAAACATATACACATATCTCTTTGAAACCAGTAATTTTTCCCCTAGTGTGCTAAGAGTGGCAGCTCTTTTTCTAGACTTTCTGTACCTGATCTGGTTTTAATGTTTGCACCTGTTGTCAAAGGACAGCATGCATGACTATATTATACAAAGAACACATATATTTGGAATGTTACCTATATAATTCATTCTATTTATATTGCAAGTTGACAAAACAAAAATAAAAATATTTTGTATGATTTCCGTGAGTCACACATAGTAGTTACTTTGCCTATGTCTTATAGTCAACACTAGAATATGAGCTTATTGATAAAATGAGCAGCATCTTAGACATTTTTATATCCTTTTTCCACAATGCCTATTACAAAGATGTTCTTGTCCTAATCCTTGAACCTGTGAATATGTTACCTTACATGGTAAAAGGGATCCCGCAGATTAGATTAAGTTAAGGATCTTGAGATGTGGTGATTATTCTGGGTTTTCTGGTTAGGCTAATGTAACCAAAAGGGTTCTTATAACAGGGAGTCAGGAAGATCAACGTTAGAAAAAGGAGATGTAAAAGTGGAAGTGGGAGTTGTAGTGATAGTCTCTAAAGATGCAAGAAGGAGCCAGAGCCAAGGAGTACAGGTGGCAATAGAAACTAAAAGGCAAGGAAAATGATTCTCCCCTACAGCTTGTAGAGGGAACTAGCTTTAGGAACACCTTGGCTTTAGTGTATTGAAAGTAAATTCAGATTTCTAATTGAAAGAGAATAAATTTGTGTTGTCTTGAGTCACTAAGTTTGACATACGTTATTATAGTAACAGTAGGAAACTAATACACCAACCTAGAATTCTGTATCAGTTGAACTAAGAATCAAATGAGATATTAGAGCAGGATATTTTCAGACATGCCAAATCTCAGAAAATTGCCATCTTTGTCATAAAGGTATCAGAGGTATTTGTCCACCAAAATGAGGAAGTTAAAACAAAAATGAGAGAAAAGTAGGGTCCAGAAAATAGGATCAAACACAAGAGACAGGCAAAAGACATTTTCAGGATAAGGGTGAGACGATAACCCAGGAAGATAGCTATGCAGAAAGACTAAACCAGTTCAGATTGGAACGGAAGTATAAAAATTCCCATCGCAAATATCTTTTTAAAAAATTAAATTATAGATAATCTGATGTATTTGAACATACAGGAAGATGTATATGTTGGATTCTCCCAGAGGAGGACGCCGCCCCAAATCACTCACCAAAGGCGTCTCTTGATGCAACAAGCAAGAGGAATTTATTCAGGAACCAGCTAGCTGGGGTCCAAGTTAGCCCAACGCAGCGGGTCTCAACAAGGACCCTGAGCAGCTAAAGCTAGAGGTTTTTATAGCATTTTCTAAGAGGACAGTATTGTTCTACAAGCACGTACACATGATTCATCGGCTGGCATCACATCTTGGGGGTGTTCAGTGAGATAAGATTACTCTCAGAATGCTAGGGTGGGTTTCAGCAAGATAAGCTTGGTATGCATGACTATCCGACCAAGGTTAGCAGTCTGAAGGCCGCAGCTGCCCACTACCTGGTGTTCATGATTAACTGATTTGAGGTTAGCTAACTGAAGGTCACTACATTTAACACTGGCTGACTAATTTGTTTTTCAAGATTCTAATAATTTTCTTTCTCCTAGGCTAGAGGGTGGTGTTTAACCCTTTAAGATGGCTGTACTTATGCACTTATGCTAACTTTTGATTTTTCAGATCCTACATATATAGTACTTGGGAAGACCTGTTATGGGATGAGCAAGTGATAGATTCATTTAAGAAAATCCTGAGCAAATAAAAATTAAATAAAATGTGGCAAAGCAAAATTTTTATAGACAGAAAATAGAATAATATACTCTATATGGTTAAACTCTGACTGTTTACAAATTCATAGAAATACATTCACTGAATATTGATTTCACTAAAAATTGTGGGAGAAGTGTGTGTTTATTGGTGCGTGAGAGAGCCAAATTGCCACCTTTCATGATAGAGATTAAATAGACATTATCTAAAAAACTAAAAGTAATCAAGAAATAGCATATATATAAGCATGTTACATAGAAATATGGTAGTAAATACTATAGGGAACAGCTAAAATTGTTGAAAGTCATTACTTTTCAGAAATCGGAATCAGGAAAGGAGATGGATAGGATAAGAGGACTGTTCTTTTTTCCTGTACTGTTTTTTAAAAATCTATGTACACGGTATTAATAAAAATTAAAATTTTAATTTAAAAATGAATAATTCCTATGAACAATATATTTTTCTGCTTAATTTCTTCTGTGATGTATTGTGTGCATGTTCTAATGTAGATATTAATTTTTGAAACAGGTAAAAATCCTCATATTTTATTAACATTAGTACATTTGCCACTAAGTTTTTAAATATTTTAAATATTTAAAAAAATGTTAGTATATTTGCCACTAAGTTTTTGAGGAAAAGAAATAAAAATCCTTACTATGACTTCTAGGTCTTGTTGAATTCTCTAGTCTCACTGCATGCCACTGGTTCTTTTGTGTATTATGCTCTATATACACTGTCCTTCTTAATTTGTTTAAACAAATTAAGCACGTTTCCTAATGACGTGCTTGTAATGTATTCACTTTGCTTGGAAGACTGTTCTCCCAGTCTTCTGGTCGGTTCCTTATCATTCAAGCCTCAGCTTAAATGTCATTTCTGTAGAGAAGCTTTTTCCAATCATTGAATTTAAAGAAGGTCCCCATGCCAAATCCACACTTCCTGTTATTTTTTGTGGCATTTCCTCCTTTTTATTGCACTTTATCACAATTTTTAAACACATATGTATGTATCTGTTTTTGTTTTCACTAGACTCTAAATTGTCTAGTTTGTGTTTAAAAGAGGGACTCATATAAAAGTGCTCAATGAACATTTGTAATGAGTCTGTTTTTAAGTGATGTATCTATGTCTCTGACATTTATAAACAATGGCATATTCTGTAGGTTTTGCATATGGCAGCAAAAATTAGTCAAAAAGGGTTAAATGAAAAGAAAATAATACAATTCAGACCTTTTGAAAACTTGAATTTTTTAACCTTAAAAATAAAAAGTCCCTTATTTTACCAGCAAAAAGGGTTTTATACAGGAATAGCATAGAATTGCAATTCAGGACCTGCAAGCAACAGCAAAAGCATACGCAAGTCCAGACAACAGAGGGGAATATTCTTTTATAGAGGAAAGGGCGGACTTGGGAGGGGCTGTTATAAACAAAAAGTTCACTGGAGTAAACTGGGAGCTCTAAGTATGGTGGCTTCTCACTGTGAATTGTGACAGTCTCTAATTGGCTAGGATGTCGTTGGGCAGTAAAGTAGTAGCTAAAGCAGTATTGTCTTGCAAGGTCCCTTTCTTCTCTTCAGACTGGGTCTGTAATTATAGACAAGTGATGGGCCCAGGAGCTCCCCCTGCTGGCCTCCCAACACCGTATCAGTAAGGTTTCCCTTTAATTTTCACCAAGTTCTTTTAAAAAAATCCAAGTCTTAACACCTTTGGCCTCATGTAATCATTATCTCTCTTTTATACAATAGATGATAAGCAATTTCTGGAATTACGTTTTACTCTGTAAAGTCTCCTTTAATCAAACATTTTATCATTTATTTATACTTAAACTGATGATGATAATTTTATACATCAGAGGATTAACAATATCACTAATCAATAGAAGAGGCATATATTCATATAATCAGGATCACATAAATGTCTTTTCCTTCTTCCTAAAATAACTGCTAATGAGATGTATAACAGTCTTGTAGTCATTATAACAAAATTAAATGCTACTTTTGTTCCAGTTTCATGCAAACATATATATATGCTAAGTCATGGTGCTCAGTGTATTTCTTACCGTGGGTGTCTCTCAAACCCTGGCTCTTTATTTCCAAAGCCTGAAGAAAATATTTATCTGGGGTATCTCAGATGTTAAGAATAGAGTATTTACCCGAATTCAAAAAAAAAGAATTAGATGCTTCATTTAGGTGACTTGTTGCACACTAAATTGGATTTCATAGTTACTATTTTTATTATTTTTATTTTGGTATCATTACTCTACAATGACATGAAGAACAGTATGTTTACTAGGCTCTCCCCTCACCAAGTCCTCCGCACAAACCCTATTACAGTCACTGTCCATCAGCATAGCAAGATGCTGTAGAATCACCACTCGTCCCATCCATGATGTACAGCCCTCCCTGTGCCCACACACACCATACATGCTAATCGCAATGCCTCCTATTTTTTCTCCGCCCTTATTCCTCTCTTCCCACCCATTCTCCCCAGTTCCCTACCCTTTGGTAACAGACCATTCTTGGGTTCTGTGAGTCCGCTGCTGTTTTGTTCCTTCAGTTTTTTCTGTGTTGCTATACTCCAAAGATGAGTGAAATCGCTTGATACTTGTCTTTCTCTGCCTGGCTTATTTCACTGAGCATAATACCCTCTAGCTCCATCCATGTTGTTGCAAATGGTAGGATTTGTTTCCTTATGTCTGAAAAATATTCAATTGTGTATATGTACCATCTCTTCTTTATCCATTCATCTACTGATGGACACTTAGGTTGTTTCCATTTCTTGGCTATTGTCAATAGTGCTGTTCTAAACATAGGGGTGCATCTGTCTTTTTCATACTGGGCTGCTGCATTCCTAGGGTAGATTCCTAGAAGTGAAATTCCTGGGTCAAATGGAATTTCTATTTTGAGCATTTTGAGGAACCTCCATACTGCTTTCCACATGGTTGAACTAATTTACATTCCCATCAGCAGTGTAGAACGGGTCCCCTTTCTCCACAACATTGCCAACATTTGTTGTTGTTTGTCTTTTGGATGGTGGCCATCCTTACTGGTGTGAGATGATAACTCATTGTGGTTTTAATTTACATTTCTCTGATGATTAGTGATGCCGAGCATCTTTTCATTGTCTGTTCGCTACCTGAATTTCTTCTTTAGAGAACTTTCTGTTCAGCTCCTCTAACCATTTTTTAATTGGATTATTTGCTTTATGTTTGTTGAGGTGGGTGAGCTTTTTATGTATTTTGGATGTCAACTCTTTATTGGATCTGTCATTTATTAATATATTCTTCAATACTGTACGATACCTTTTTGTCCTATTGAAGGTGTCCTGTGCTGTACAGAAGCTGTTCATCTTGATATAGTCCCACTTGTGCATTTTTACTTTTGTTTCCCTTGCCTGGGGAGATATGTTCATGAAGAAGATGCTCATGTTTATGTCTAAGAGATTTTTGCCTATGTTTTTTTCTAAGAGTTTTATGGTTTCATTACTTACATTCAAGTCTTTGATCCATTTCGAATTTACTTTTGTGTATGGGGTTAGACAGTGATGCACTTTCATTCTCTTACATGTAGCTGTCCAATTTTGCCAGCACCATCTGTTGAAGAGACTGTCATTTCCCCATTGTATTTACATGGCTCCTTTGTCAAATATTAGTTTACCATATATGTTTGGGTTAATGTTTGCAGTCTCTATTTTGTTCCACTGGTCTGTGGCTCTGTTCTGGTACTAGTACGAAATTGTCTTGATTACTGTGGCTTTGTAGTAGAACTTGAAGTTGGGGAGCAAGAACCCCACCCATGACTTTATTCTTCCTTCTCAGGATTGCTTTGGCTATTCGGGGTCTTTGGTGGTCCCATATGAATTTTTGAACTATTTGTTCCAGTTCATTGAAGAATGCTGTTGGTAATTTGATAGGGATTGCATCAAATCTGTAGATTGCTTTGGGCCAGATGGCCATTTTGACAATGTTAATTCTTCCTAGCCAGGAGCATGAGATTAGTTTCCATTTGTTAGTGTCCACTTTAATTTCTCTTAATAGTGTCTTATAGTTTTCAGGCTACAGGTCTTTCACTTCCTTGGTTAGGTATATTCCTAGGTATTTTATTCTTTTTATGCAATTGTGAATGGAATTTTCCTAATTTCTCTTTCCATTAGTTCACTTTTAGTATATTGGAAAGACACAGATTTCTGTGTGTTAATTTTGTATCCTGCAACTTTGCTCTATTCCGATATTAGTTCTAGTAGTTTTGGAGTGGAGTTTTTAGGGATTTTTATGTACAATACCATGTCATCTGCAAATAGTGACAGTTTAACTTCTTCTTTACCAATCTGGATTCCTTGTATTTCTTTGTTTTTTGTAATTGTCATGGCTAGGACCTCCAGTACTATGTTGAATAACAGTGGGGAGAGTGGGCATCCCTGTCTTGTTCCCCATCTCAGAGGAAAAGCTTTCAGCTTCTCGCTGTTCAGTATGATGTTAGCTGTGGGTTTATCATATATGGCCTTTATTATATTGAGGTACTTCCCCTGTATACCCATTCTGTTGAGTTTTTATCATGAATGGATGTTGAATTTTGTTGAATGTTTTTCAACATCTATGGAGATTATCATGTGTTTTTTGTCCTTCTTTTTGTTGATGTGTTGGATGATGTTAATGAATTTTCGAATGTTGTACCATCCCTGTATCCCTGGGATGAATCCCACTTGGTCATGGTGTATGATCCTTTCAACGTATTTTTTAGTTCAGTTTGCTAATATTGTTGAGTATTTTTGCGTCTACATTCATCAGGGATATTGGTCTGTAGTTTTCTGTTTTGGTGGGTTCTTTGCCTGGTTTTGGTATTACGGTGATGTTGGATTCATAGAATGAGTTTGGGAGTATTCCCTCCTCTTCTACTTTTTGGAAAACTTTAAGTAGAATGGGCATTATGTCTTCTCTGTATGTCTGATAAAATTCCGAGGTAAATCTATGTGGCCCGGGGATTTTGTTCTTGGTAGTTTTTTATTATTGCTTCGATATCATTGCTGGTAATTGGTTTGATTTCGTAATTTTTGATCATTGTTTTTATAGCTTGAGAAGGACTGTGAAGTGAAGATCAGAAAGGTTCATTTTAATTACGTTAACAATATTGTAGCTTTTGTATGATTTGGAGAGTAATTTTTTACAAGCAGTAAACTCACATACAGATAGGATTTTAAAAATCTTACAATTAAAGCCTGATATAAAGAGATCAGATGTGTAGTGTGTCTACCACCATGCTTGGCACCTCAGGAATGTTCAGCAAAAATTCGTTTATCCCTTCCTCTAATAACCTAAATAGTGTTGTTGCCAAACAGCTGTGTCTGGAAAGGTCTCTCCCTGTGCACTAGGCGAAGCACTTGGAGAAACCTAAACCTGGAGGGTGGTGGGTTTTTTACTCTGGTCGAGAAAGAATTCTCAAGCAGGTCAGATGAGTGTAGGTTAGGAAGGAATTCATTAATACAGGAGCAGCAGGGAAGGGCAGCCGCCTTGCAGGCAGCAGAGAATAGGAAAATGCAGAGAGAAAGTTCTCGGCTTAGGGTAGTTTCCCTTGCCAACTCCTGAAGCCAAATCATCTGGCATACTGTGTCCCCTTGGGTCTGCATGGCATGGGGACTAGCCACTACAACTCCAGGGTTTGGAGGAGCCATGGAACACAGGATGGAGTGAAATTATGTTCTGAGAACTTCCCAAAAAAGGAGATTTCCAAGTCAGCTACCAAGAGCAGATCGCACGGTTGCAGTTTCATCCATCCAGGTCACCCAGGTGACAGAAACATGCAGGTCCAAATCTGAGCTTTCAGCACTCCCTTCCTACTTAACAGGAGTAAAGTGGAAATAGAATAAAGACTTGGAAATAAAATGAAATAGCAAAGAGACAAATTGCAATAATTTGAGCAGTGAGAAAGCTTTATGTGAAAGTATGCAATTAAAGAAAGGAAAATGCAGGTGTTCTCAGAGAGGAGGCACACTGAAAGTTTGGGGATTCTGTCTTTTTTACACAGCAGGGGTTAACAATATCACTGATCCATACAAGAGGCATATACTCAAGTAGTGTTGTTGCACTAGGAGAGATCTCAACTTCTACATAACGAACTTTACAAAACTAAGTAATTTTAAAAGACATGTAATGGAGCAAAGGGCAGAGGGTTGGTTGTTGGGTATAGTCTTGACTTGTGGTCTCTAGGTGTTTGCCTTTGGTGAGAGACACCATGTCTCCTCCTTTCCTTTATTATCAGTCCTCCAGCTAATTCTGCTAAACAAACCCAACAAAAGGGATTTATTTATCCTGTTCTTCTCCAAGACAGTGGTTACTCTCAAGCAGTGAGGACATATCAGTTAAGACTGCTTGCCCTGCCTTGAGGTAGACTGTGGTGTTATTGTGTAATTACCAGAGAATATGTTAGAAATTTTACTTTTTAACTCTCTGCTTTTGAAAATGTAATATTAGTCTTAAGATGTGGTTGCTCCTGTTCTTAATATACTATTTACATCTCAGCATTTTCCATCATAGCCAGGAAGTTAATTATGATGCCTGTCCAATGTCCTTGGCCCTACCTCATTGTTGCAACCAGCTGTCATTCATCACAGCCCATTAAAAACCCAGTTTTATACTTCTACAGGTTGTCAACCGAAGCCTAACATTTGGATCCAATTTATTTGAATTAATTGTTTCTGCTTCTTCATTTACTCTTATATATTTTTAAATATCTTTTTAAATCTTGATTTTATTAGCTCTCTTGCACACTCTTGGGTAAATGAAGTTCTTCATTTTACTCACTAGTATCTTTAAGAAACTAGGTAACCTAGCCTGAACTTTTAAAATACCATTGAAATAAAAATATTGATTAGTAAAACAGAGGAAAAAATCTTTTTTGTCCCTTTATATTTCTTGGTTCTCAACCTGGAGCCTTGCAAATTTAGACTGGCAAAAGACACATCAACAAGTGAAAAGCAAACAGAAGTTTATTAATATGTGCATTATGCCCACACATAGGAGTACTCAATGAGTACCTAAAGGGGTAGTTATAACTTGAGCTTATATAGCATCTCAACAAAAAATACATTTTAAGAGAAGAGACATGAGGGGCAGAGACAAGATGGTGGTGTGAGTAGGACAGTGGGAATTTCCTCCCCAAAACATATATATTTTTGAAAATACAACAAATACAACTACACCTAAAAGAGAGACCAGAATATACATGACAACACCCAGAATACATCCACACCTGAGAGAACCCAGCACCTGGTGAAGGGGGTAAGATACAACTGCCAGCCTGGCAGGATTTGAGTGCCCCTCACCCCAGCTACTGGCAGGAGGAGAGGAGTCAGTGAGGGAAGGGAGGGGGCCCCAGGACTGATAAATAGTCAGCCTGAGCCACCTGCATCCAGAGTGCAGACACACAGTATGTGGGGTACTGGACAATAGGGAAACAGGACAGTAAGACCTGTGAGCGGGTCCCTGCAGCTGGCATTCTGGGACAAAGAAAAGCGTGTGCTTTTTGAAAGTCTTAAAGGGACAGGGACCCCACCGCTGGATGGAAGCATCCCAGAACACAGCCCAGCAGCTGGGAATCCCGGGGAACTCTGGGTGCCCTAACCCCCTGGGAAGCAGTTCTGAGACCCCTCACAGTAATAAACGTCCCCCTGTCTGTTCCCCCTCCAGCACCCTGCCATAGCAGAGTAGCGTGTCTGGCCATGCCCACAGCAAGGGAGCTTCCTCCATACCGGCCGGGCAAGATACAGAGACCCAGTCTACATGCAACTGCCCAACACAGGCTGCTAGGGGTCGCAATTGTCCCAGTAATCAAAGGCCAGGAGCAAGTTGAAAGGATCTTGGCTCTCCCGGGTCACAGACAAGTCAATAGCATGCCACTGCATCTATCAACAAGAAGAGGCAAAAAAAATTTGATCCAGACCAGACTAACCCAGACAACTTCCACATCCTCCCATGAGAAGGAACCTGGGGATGTAGATTTAACCAATCTTCCTGAAAAAGAATTCAAAACAAAAGTCATAACCATGCTGATGGAGTTGCAGAGAAATATGCAAGGACTAAAGAGGGAGAATACAGAAATAAAACAATCTCTGGAAGGACATTAAAGCAGAATGAACAAGATGCAAGAGACCATTAATGGACTAGAAATCAGAGAAAAGGAATGCAGAGAAGCAGACGTGGAGAGAGATAAAAAGATCTCCAGGAAAGAAAGAATATTAAGAGAACTGTGTGACCAATCAACACAGAAGAGTATTCGCATCATAGGAGTACCACTAGAAGAAGAGAGAGAAAAAGGGATAGAGAGTGTCTTTGAAGAAATAATTGCTGAAAACTTCCCCAAACTAGGGGAGGAAATGGCCTCTCAGACAGCAGAAGTACACAGAACTCCCACAACAAGGGATCCAAGGAGGGCAACAACAAGACACATAATAATTAAAATGGCAAAGATCAAAGACAAGGACAGAGTATTAAAGGCCATCAGAGAGAAAAAAAAGGTCACCTACAAAGGAAAACCCATCAGGCTATCATCAGACTTCTCAACAGAAACTCTACAGGCCAGAAGAGGATGGCATGTTATACTTAATGCAATGAAACAGAAGGGCCTCAAACCAAGATTTCTGTATCCAGGACGATTATCATTTAAATATGAGGGAGGGATTAAACAATTCCCAGACAAGCAAAAGCTGAGGGAATTTGCCTCCCACAAACCACCTCTACAGGGCATCTACATGGGAGCACTTCTAAAAATGGCACAGAACAAAACACCAAACATATGAAGAAGGGAGGAGGAGGAATAAGAAGGGAGAGAAATAAACAATCATCAGACAGTGTTTATAATAGCTCAATAAGCGAGTTAAGTTAGACAGTAAGATAGTAAAGAAGCTAACCTTGAACCTTTGGTAACCACAAACTGAAAGCCTGCAATGGCAATAAGTACATATGTTTCAATAATCACCCTAAATGTAAATGGACTGAATGCACCAATCAAAAGACACAGAGTAATAGAATGGATAAAAAAGCAAGACCCATCTATATGCTGCTTACAAGAGACACACCTCAAACCCAAAGACGTGCACAGATTAAAAGTAAAGGGATGGAAAAAGTTATTTCATGCAAACAACAGGGAGAAAAAAGTAGGTGTTGCAATACTAGTATCAGACAAAATAGACTTCAAATCAAAGAAAGGAACAAGAGATAAAGAAGGACATTACATAATGATAAAGGGCTCAGTCGAACAAGAGGATATAACCATTATAAACATATATATACCCAATACAGGAGCACCAACATATGTGAAACAAATACTGACAGAATTAAAGGAGGAAGTAGAATGCAATGCATTCATTTTGGGATACTTTAACACACCATTCACTCCAAAGGAAAGATCCACCAGAAAGAAAATAAGTAAGGACCAGAGGAACTGAGCAACACACTAGAACAGATGGACCTAATGGACACCTATAGAACTCTACATACAAAAGTAACAGCATACACATTATTCTAAAGTGCAGATAGAACTTTTTACAAGAATATACCACATACTAGACCAAAAAAAGAGCCTCAGTAAATTTTAAAAAGTTTGAAATACCACCTACCAACTTTTCAGACCACAAAGGTATAAAACTAGAAATAAATTGTACCAAGAAAGTAAAAAGGCTCACAAACACACGGAGGCTTAACAACATGCTCCTAAGTAATCAATGGACCAATGATAAAATTAGAATGGAGATCCAGCAATATATGGAAACCAATGACAACAACAACACAAAGCCCCTACTTCTGTGGGATGCAGCGAAAGCAGTTTTAAGAAGAAAGTATCTAATGTCCCAATTATCAAATTGGAAAAAGAAGAACACATGAGGCCTATGGTCAGCAGAAGGAGGGACATAATAAAGATCAGAGAATAAATAAATAAAACTGAGAAGATTAAAACAGTAGAAAAAAATCAATGAAACCAAGAGCTGGTTCTTTGAGAAAATAAACAAAATAGCTAAGCCTCTAGCCAGACTTATTAAGAGAAAAAGAGAATCAACACACATCAACAGAATCAGAAATGAGGCAGAAAACATCACAACAGACCCCAGATAAATACAAAGAATTACTAGAGACTACTATGAAAACCTATATGCTAACAAGCTGGAGAACCTAGGAGAAATGGTCAACTTCCTAGAAAAATACAACCTTCCAAGACTGACCAAGAAAGAAACAGAAAACCTAAACAAACCAATTACCAGCAATGAAATAGAAGCAGTAATCAAAAATCTACCCAAGAACAAACTCTTGGGCCAGATGGATGTACTGCGGGATTTTATCAGACCTACAGAGAAGAAATAATACCCAAGCTCCTTAAAGTTTTACAAAAAATAGAAGAGGAGAGAATACTCCCAACCTCATTCTATGAAACCAACATCACCCTAATACCAAAACCAAATGGGATTCATCCCAGGGATGCAGGATGATATAACATTCCAAAATTCTTCAACATCATCCACCACATCAACAAAAAGGACAAAATATACATGATCATCTCCATAGATGCTGAAAAAGCATTCGACATAATCAAACATCCATTCATGATAAAAACTCTCAACAAAATGGGTATAGAGGGCAAGTACCTCAATAATAAAGGCCATATATGATAAACCCAAAGCCAACATCATACTGAACAGGAAGAAGCTGAAAGCTTTTCCTTGGAGATGGGGAACAAGACAGGGATGCCCACCCTCCCCACTGTTATTCAGCGTAGTACTGGAGGTCCTAGCCACGACAATTACACAAAACAAAGAAATACAAGGAATCCAGATTGGTAAAGAAGAAGTTAAACTGTCACTATTTGCAGATGACATGGTATTGTACATAAAAATCCCTAAAAACTGCACTCCAAAACTACTAGAACTAATATCGGAATAGAGCAAAGTTGCAGGATACAAAATTAACACACAGAAATCTGTGGCTTTCCTATACACCAAGAATGAACTAATAGAAAGAGAAATCAGGAAAGCAATTCCATTCACAATAGCATCAAATAGAATAAAATACGTAGGAATAAACCTAACCAAGGAAGTGAAAGACCTATACCTCAAATCTATAAGACACTCTTAAGAGAAATTAAAGAGGACACTAACACATGGAAACTCATCACATGCTCATGGCTATGAATAATTAATATCGTCAAAATGGCCATCCTGCCCAAAGCAATATACAGATTTGACGCAATCCCTATCAAATTACCAACAACATTCTTCAACGAACTGGAACAAACAGTTGAAAAATTCATATGGAACCACCAAAGACCCCGAACATCTAAAGCAACACTGACATGGAAGAATAAAGTGGCAGGGGGGAATCTCACTCTCCAACTTCAAGCTCTACTACAAAGCCACACTAATCAAGACAATTTGGTACTGGCACAAGAACAGAGCCACAAACCTGTGGAACAGATAAGAGACTCCAGACATTAACCCAAACATATATGGTCAACTAATATTCAATAAAGGAACCATGGACATACAATGAGGAAATAACAGTCTCTTCAGCAGATGGTGCTGGCAAAACTGGACAGCTACATGTAAGAGAATGAAACTGCATCACTGTCTAACTCCATACACAAAAGTAAATTCAAAATGGATCAAATACTTGAACATAAGTCATGAAACCATAAAACTCTTAGAAAAAAAAATGTAGGCAAAAATCTCTTAGACATAAACGTGAGTGACCTGTTCTTGAACATATCTCCCTGGGCAAGGGAAACAAAAGCAAAAATGAACAAGTAGGACTACATGAAGCTGAAAAGCTTCTGTACAGCAAATGACACCATCAATAGAACAAAAAGGTATCCTACAGTATGGGAGAATACATTCATAAATGACAGATCTGATAAACGCTGGACATCCAAAATATATAAAGAGCTCACACACCTCAACAAACAAAAAGCAAATCATCCAATTAAAAAATGGGCAGAGGAGCTGAACAGTTTTCCAAAGAAGAAACTCAGATGGCCAGCATACACATGAAAAGATAATCCACATCACTAGTTATCAGAGAAATGCAAATTAAAACCACAATGAGATATCACCTCACACCAGTAAGGATGGCTACCATCCAAAAGACAACAATAAATGTTGGCGAGATTGTGGAGAAAGGGAACCCTCCTACATTTTTGGTGGGAATGTAAATTATTTCAACCTTTGTGGGAAGCAGTATGAAGGCTCCTCAAAATGCTCAAAATAGAAATGACCCAGGAATTGCACTTCTAGGAATTTACCCTAAGAATGCAGCACTCCATTTTGAAAAAGACAGATGCACCCCTGTGTTTATCGCTACACTATTTACAATAGCCGAGATATGGAAGCAACCTAAATGTCCATCAGTAGAAGAATGGATAAAAATGAGGTGGTACATATACACAGTGGAATATTACTCAGTCATAAGAAAAAAACAGATCCTACCATTTACAACAACATGGATGGAACTAGAGGTGAAATAAGCCAGGCAGAGAAAGACAAATACCAAATGATTTCACTCATATGTGGAGTATAAGAACAAAGGAAAACTGAAGGAACAAAACAGCAGAAGAATCACAGAACCCAAGAAGGGACTAACAGATACCAAAGGTAAAGGTACTGGGGAGGATGGTTGGGAAGGGAGGGATAAGGGAGGTGAAAAAGAAAGGGGGCATTACGATTAGCATGTATAGTGCAGGGGGTGGGGCACGGGAATTGCTGTGCAACACAGAGAAGGCAAGTAGTGATTTTACAGTATCTTACTACACTGATGGACAGTGACTGTGAAGGGGTATTTGTGGGAAACTTGGTGAAGGGAGGAGCCTAGGAGACATAATCTTCTTCATGTAATTGTAGATTAATAGTACCAAAATTAAAAAAAAAAATTGTGCAGCTGGAGAAGGGGAAGATAAGGTACAAGGAAAGAACTGCCCAAACTACACCTCATCATAATCTCATTAAAATAAAATTTACATTGCAAAAAAAAAGAAGGGACATGACAAAGGAAGAGGACTGTGAGTTTCTTGGGTGGCAAATTGTTGGAGGGTAAACAAATGGGAGAAATGGCTCCTAAGTGTTAATTAGTAAAGTTTGCTATGTAGATATGTAGATTCCTATGGTATTCCTATGTAGAATTATCTCTGGTGGTTAGCTTCTTCCTTCCTGGTAGAGTGGAGGGAACACCTTTATGATTACTTCTAGGCAAATAAAGGTAAGGAGAGTGTTTTTCTCATGTATCTGCTTCTTCCCAATAGCCTCCAGCTTAAAACAATCCTTACCTCAAAGCAACATATTTTGGGGTGGGGTATTTTGTTACCCTTTAAATTAAACCATTTTCTTTATGGTTCTCCCAAAATTGACTCATAATTTTGTAATATTATTTTAATCCAAGATTTGACTTGTGTAGCCAAGAAATAATTATTTTGGTGTCCCTAAAAGTAATACAATTGGCATCAACATTTGTGAAAAGGGGATGGAAAGGGAGAGTCAAGTTTTGGCAACTTTTCAAGAACATAATGGATGCACAAACCAAAGATTAAAAGAAAATGTTGTATAACATGCAACTGTCTGCCTGGTTATCTGATTCAATGGTGGTTTGTGCCTTTTACTGGATTTTGAAAGAGCCCTGGAAATGTTGCCTCAGTTCACTGGTATGCTCTGAATGTTATCTAAGTGATATTGTTAGGCAGAGAAGACCAGAAATGGAGCAGAGGAAAAGGAGAAATGGCCCCCCCCAAAGATGACTCAGGGTGTTGATCAAATAGAACTAGAAAGAAAATGACTCAGAGAGTTAATCAGATGAAGCCATACGGTCCAAGAGTGACTCAGGAAATGTCCAGGGTCCCCCCAGATAAGAAACATCAGAAGCAAAGACACTGCACAGCCCCCATTTCACCAATCAGAACAACCTTAGAGAGCCAACAGCTCTCAAGCAAGGACCTCTCTACCCTGCCAAAACCACATAAAAGAAGCCTCAGAATGAGCATCCTGGCCTATCTCACCTTAGGCAGGCCTGCTCTGTTACCCTATGCAGAATGCACTGAAACTTTGCTTTCTTATCTTTGGTCTCTCATCTCATTATATCTGATTTCCCAGAGACACAATGCCAAGTCCTTTCCTTCCTAACAAAATCATTTCAGAACCCTGAACCCCAAGTCTATTATTTGAAGTTCCAATCACTTGAAGTACTTGGTATGGTTCTTTTCTATGAGGTTCTGAAACTGTTCTTTGTTGAAGATACAAATTCTAGTAGTTTATGGTAGAAGCATCAGGTAAGTTTTAGAGTAAGCAAGAACATTAACAGATTTAATGGCTGTAGTTAATTTATTACTATCGCCAATTCTATATTAATAGGGAGAAGTTAAATTCAGTATTGGAGTACAGTATATAACAGTTTCTTAAGAGTTTTGATGAGGTGAGGGATACCCCTGACGGCAAAACAGTACTACCTCTGAATGACAGGGAGGGCACTGACAAATCATCAGGGACTTCCCATAAAGCATATAATTTCTGAAATGTTTATGTAATATCAACATTATCAAAATAAACCTAATTTAGGAGAGGTTGAATGTCTCTTATCTGATAGCTCTTCCCATGCGACTTGATAATAGTAATACATTAAACAAACATGATTCTTTCCCAATATCTGTCTTTATAAGGATAGCAAATCTCATGTATTCCAGAGGCCCTTTGAGAAGTATTCATGGTTTTATGTATAAAATTTCATTTTAGGTATAAAGTATACCCTGAAAATTTTATTTGTTCTGAATTTAGAAAATGATTTTGGGAAGGCAAAATTAAGAGTTTCCAGAGATTTGAGCACTTGATTAGACAGGCTCATGAAGTGAAAAACATAAGTGAAAAAACCAATTTAATCAAAGCACAGCAGTCCCCCCTTACTGGTGGAGGATTCCTAAACCTCAAGTGGGGTGCCAGAAACTCTTGACAATACTAAACCCTATATATATACTGTTTTTTTCCTGTATTTACATGTCCATGATTAAGTTTAACTTATAAATTAGGCACAGTACAGATTAATAGTAATTAACGATAACAGAACAATAATAACAATATACTGTAATAAAATTATGTGAATGTGGACCCTCTCACAATATCTTATTGTACTGTATTCACCCTTCTTGCAATAAGTGAATTGATAAAAATCCTATATGATAAGATGAAGTGAGGAGAACAATGTAGGCATAATGTGCATATTAATGAACTTCTATTTGCTTTTCTGTTGTTGATCTGTCTTTTGCCAGTCTAAATTTCCAAGGTTCCAGGTGGAGAACCTAGAAAGATAAAGGGACAAAAAGGATTTTTTCCTCTATGTTTTACTAATCAATATTTTTTATTACAACGGTATTTTAAAAGTTCAGGCTAGAGTACCTACTTTCTTAAAGATATGTCAGCAGGATAATCTGCTTCTGGGCTACAGTGGGGAACAAACTGTAGAAAGTGAAACCATGGATGATATGGGGATTACTGTACAAATAAAGATTTGAAAAGAAACAGAAGAAAACACTATTGTAAGCGAAGAGCCTCTGTGCTCTGGGTTTTTTTTCCCCTTAAATTATTAAGGACATGATAAAGGCAACATTTTAATTTTAATTTTTTATTGAAGTATAGTTGATATACTATATTATATTGGTTTCAAGTATAAAATACGGCGATTCAATATTTACACACATTAAATCCTCACCCCAACTAATGCAGTTATTAACATTGAAAGATGTTACAGAACCACTGCCTACATTCTCCATGCTGCACTTCCATCCCCATGACCAATTTATATTACAACTGAGATTTGGTGCCCCTTTATCCCCCTTGTAAGATTAATTTCAGCTGAAATAAGCAGGCAGAGAGAGGCAACAAAGGGCCAGGTAATTTATTTGAATGTCCCGGGCGAGGTTCCGTGGCCTTCCTGTCACCGGACAGGGAAGTCACACCCGGTCAGGGAGGTGGGAGCTTATAAGGGGTTAGGATGGGGAGGAGTGGGCAAACTATCCTAGGGGGCATGGAGAGGTATGATTGGCTACAGGTGACATAATAGACAACTAGAAACTCTTTTCCTTCCAAGAGGGAGGAGGCTGACATCCGGGTCTTAGTTGGCACATCAAAAGGATGGAATTCAGGAAGAGTTCTCCCCTTTCCATATAAGGCACGGACCCTGAGGTCTGGCCTGTTTTTCCCCCTATGGCATCTCTCTGTTCTGTTTGCATGCTCTTCTTTTTCCTTCCTCCAGCCTAACACCCCTCACCCACCCTACCCACTTACCCCAGCCCCTCTCCCATGATAACCGCCAGCCACTTCTCAGTGTCTATAAGTCTACTACTGATATGTTCATTCTGTTTTGTTTGTATATTTTAAAGGCAACTTAAGTCATAGAAAATTATTCTTGTAAGACATAGGATCTCTATGTAGGCAAAATTGCACTTAAAGAATGACCTTTCATACTGTAGGAGGAAACATTCATTACTAAATAAAGGAAACAAGACTATTTAAACTGAGGGAGTACTGTAAACGCTTTAATATATTTTATAGCTTTGTTTCAGACTCAGGTATTATAAACCAAGGCTAATAAAATTCACCTTCTAAACTGTCCTTTTTCATACTCTCTCGTACTCTTTTAGAGGATCTGTGAGGTCAAAATAATTTTCATTATAATACTAAAATGTTATTTGTCTTTTTGACTCTCATTCTTTCATGAGCATACTGTATTTTCCAGAGGCTATGATAGTGCAATAGATTAAATGCAGAAGAAGATACAAGGATCCATTTCTCTTCTGTGAGCTCAGATAGTAAAGAGATTTGCAAAAAATGTGAAACAATGCTATTCTTTTCAGGAAAATTCTGGTTTGAAAAATATAGTTATTTTTCATAAAAATTAGGTCATTTATTTTAACATGCAATGTGTTCATCATTGCTACTTTCCAATGAATCAATATTTTTAAACTTTCTCATTTTTAGTCTCATATGGTAAATATCAATAGTTATAACTCACATTATAATCCACATAACCAAAAGCTCTTTGAGGTTCTCAACAATTTTTAAGAGTATATAGGAGTCTGGAAACCAAAACTCTGCTTTAGAAAAAAACTATTCTTTTTCCTTGAAAAACCAAAATACATACATATATACTGTTGTACTTCTCTGTCACTGTTACTGCTTGAAGACCCTCAACAACCTAAACTAATTCTAAATTTTAACCAATGTGACTAACTGTGGGTAAAATTGCAGGATTTCCAGAATCTCTCCCCAGGCTTTAGTGCATTTCCATATAACAGGGGTTCCTAAGGGGTGGAGAGAGAGATAGTTCATCTCCATATTAATGGGTAATTACGTGGGCAACCCAGGGCTTATCTGAACCTGAGAGGTTGGAGAGGATGGGTATTTGCTTGCTTCTGACGGAGCAGGAGAGAGACAACCCAGGACCGCTGTTTGTAAACAATCAATAGGTTTTAAACTTTATTTCTCCCTTTGACTTATTTCGGTTTCAGCTAGGTATTTTGGCCTGGGATATCCTCTCCCCGGTGTTACACTAATGTTTATTATAAAAAGAAAAGTGCAGGGTAGATAATTGAGAACTGTCTGATTTATGCAAGCATTTTAACAGGCTAGCAGAGCTTTAGAATGTACATGACAAAATTTTCTATAGTCATCAAACCTTTTTCATAACTTCTTATAATGGGGAAAACGAACACATTCCTCAACTCCAAGATATAGCTTCTCTATAGCATTTCAAAGTATGAAGTAAAAGGATATCAATTTAGCATTATGCTTTGTATAAACCAGTGTTTCAACATTTTACTTATAAAGTAGTTGTTGCAACTAATTTACTCAGTTTAATGTCAGGCCACTTATAGTTGCTTAAAGTTTTGGAAAATATCCTCATGCTGGTATACTATAAAACAATTGTTGTTGAAATAAAGTTTTTAAGAATACTGATTTAATGTAGCTGAAAACAAATTTCTATTTTTCATAATTATATACATTTTCAAGGTAACATTAATTTATTTGATCAGTAAGCATGAATGAGTTTAGGAAAAACACCCAAGTAAAATAAAATGCATGCTTGTATTATATTTAACACTAATATAACAGAGAAAAGACTTGCTAAAATTTTCCATTATGTAATCTTGGATTCTTAAAACATTTGTGGATCAGCTTGTGCAAGATGTTTTATTAAGTCTAGCACATTTAAATTATAAGCTCAATTTTCTTATTTTCTGGAAATCTAAGTGTATTTGACTTATATATATGTTTATTCACTCTATGAACTAATTAAAACAGTGCTCCTTTAATATTTTTCAGATATATGAAAAAATCTTACAGACACAAGAGGTAAAGGCCTTTCTGACTTTCAGAATACTTTGGAATATTTGTTGTCTTTATAGTTTAATAATTACTCATAGTTTATTACTCTTATTGGGCAGAAAATATAAGTATGCTTATGTTTTACTATTTAACCACAGTCTTTCTACATTGGTCATTACGAACCTTAGCTGCAGTGCATCACTACTTCGTGAAATTTGGCATCAAGAAAAGGATAGAAAAATATCACTCCTCAAAAATGCAATTAAACAAGCTACAATATATAAAGAATCCAGCAGAAATAGACTGGGTTTTTTCAGCATATGTTTTAGCCCTAATTCACCTTCAATCTTGTTTCTCATTCAAAATAATTTCTTCTCACAGCTTTCTTCCTGCATATGATCAGGCAGGACAAAGCATAAATACGGGTTAAAGGGAGATTTTAATCAGGAAATACAGAAGACATTAGAATGAAAAAGAGCACCTGACGATCTAATGCTGGTAGGAGAAGTCTTGAGAAATCACCTGTCCTGTACGTGGCTACCTGAGTGTAATTATCTGTGCTGTTTATTCATGCTAATGTATAACTTTAAATTTCATCATACTTTATCATAGCTTTACATTTTAAATGGTTTAATGGATGGGTTCAATGAATTATAGATGTAGGTTTCAGGCCTTAATGCCTCTTATTTTACACACAAAACTTGCTAGTGGAGTTTGACTCTGAAGCTTCCCAGGGACCCCATAAGCGCTCTGGCTTCTTGAGAATCACATTTGTAAGAGACCATTGCCAATTATTTTGAAATGGCATTATTTTTGGATTGCAGTCAACAGACTTGAGGCAAAACCATCACTCAAATGTATATGGGCAGAACATGTTCGCAAATAAAGAATCCCAAACCTTAGTATCATTGAGAAGATTTGTGGTATCCAACCAACTACGTAAACTCTTAGGATAGGGCATGAGGCTTCACTGTTCTTTCTTAACTAGGACGTTTTAAGAGGTAAATTAAGCCTGTCAATTCCCTCCTCCTCCTCCTCGTGAGGCTGCCCTGACTTTTACACGCAAAGGGTTATCATTAGTGGCCAGCAGGTGGGCCATAAATAGTCTTTGACTCCACCCTCCCCGCCTCAAAGATCTGATTTCCATCGCCCTATGGCGGCCGTGGCGTACTTCCGCCTCCCGCACTCCCCACGGCCTCTGCGCTCCTGGATTCTCCTACGTCATATCCGGCCATTGCGGTTCAGGGAACGAGCCCGCACGACGAAGTTGCTGTAGGGACCACCAGCTTTACGACCTCGTCGCGTGCGTATCGGCGCACGCCAGTCGGCAAGTGACTTGAGGGGGCGAGCAGGCGGGCAGCGGCGTTGTGCGCTGTGCTCACCGCTTGTAGCTTGCCACCACCAGCCTTACCGCTAGCCTCGGAAACCTCGGCCTGATCGCAGCGCTCACGCAGGTGCCGCCGCCCGCTTAGCTAGCTCCTCCCCGCGCCCGGCGGGGCCTTCTTGCGGCTCCCTCGCCCCTCAGGGCCCGCTGCCTCCTCGGGTCGCCCCCCCCCCCTCTTCCGGCGCCGTCTCCCTGCCCCCCGCTCTTTTCCTCAGATTCTCCGCCTCCGCCTCTCTGCCCAGTAACTTCGCCCCTTCTTCCTGAGGGCCGGGGCTGCTCTCGCCGGCTCCTCCGCTGGCTCGCCTTGGGCCGCGTGGTGGGCGCCGGCCGCCTCCGCGCGCTCCGCTGGGCCTGCCAGGCGCGTCGTCTCCGCTCCGGCCCGCCGTGCTGGAGCCGCGTCCGCGCCAGCCGCCTCAGGCGCCCTCGCGGCACGCGTTTTTGGGCTCGCGGTGACTCCTGAGCGCGCCTTCTCTTCAGGCGCATAGTTCGCGCAGCCCCATCCGGGAGGCCGAGCGGGCCAATTACCTTGTCTCCTCACTAGTTTTCGACACCCTTTTCAGAGTCTTTGCCTGATCTCATGCCCCTCGAGTGGCCAGTTCTTTCACGGCTTGGTTAACCAGGTCGCTTACGTCCATCCCGGCCAAGTGAGCTAACTTGCTGTGCCCAGTACAGGGAAAAGTCGTTTTGGAAAACTTGCTGAATTCGGACATTGTTTGACAGCCCGTGCTCTGGCCTGAACACCGACCGGAGGGTTCGTTGTTTGCTGTTTTCACAGTAGCCTGTTGAAAAAGCCCGCTTTTTTTTCTCTTTTCTCTGTTCAGATAATCAAGAGACCTGGTTACAACCGGCTTGTCCTGCAAATAGGTAGAGGGAAGGTGGTACCTGAGCCATTCAGTACCGAGTCATTTACTCTGGATGTTTACAGGTACAAGAATTCCTTGGAAGAAGACCTTGGGATAGCAGATCTTGTTATTAGTGGTGCAGGTGAAAGTGTTTTAGAATCTCAAAGAGTTCGGTTTTTGGTAGACAGTAACAAATCTGAACCTTTTGAGGCACAGTAAAATCGCTAGAGTAACTCACTGTAGCCCTTTTGAATGTAATGCTTGAATATAACAATTGAGAACTTTAGTGGAGAGAATTTATTTCTGGGTGATAGAAGCATGAGAAAAATTAAATCACCAACCCAACTTTAAGAAACCCTTAACACAGAGGGAAAAAATAATTTACTTGATGACACATGCAAAGAGTTGTCAAACTTGAAATTACTGTTTGGGCTTAAGCAGGAGTGTTCAGCCAGCCAGTTGGTTGGATTGGTCATGGAGAAATTAGCTTAGAAAGATTTTATGCATATTTGTTAAAATTGAGTGTGAAATGAATGCTTTCAAAAATGTTCTTTAACAATCACATACCGTGTAACTCATTGCTAGCTTTTTAGAGAACCATCCTGTTGTAGTTAGACTGCCAGTACCTTCAAAAGAACTGTTTTTGGGGAGGATTGTAATTTTGACTGCTGGAAAAGTGAGGGAGTAAGTTTCTTGGTTTTTAAAAAGCCTAGTTTGAAGAGAGGTCTTTCAGAATAGACATTACTACCAGATTTGGTGATTAGAAATGTATACGATAGTAATAGATTTTGGTATGGTTTTGCATGATTTGTGTATATAACTTGTTGAATTCTCCCAAACACTCCTATGAACTGTAGTGTCTGCATTTCACAGGAAGAAACTGAGACACAGAGGTTAAGTAACTTGTCTAGTTAGTAAATGCTAAACAGTCTGCTTTTAGAGTTTGTTTTAACTACTACCCTAGCATCTAAAGATTTTGCCTAGTCACTTATCAGTCTCTTTGCTCCCACTTAAAATAGCTAAATGACTTTAGATTTCAAAGTTGAATTAACCCAAGTATTGTACATATGAACATTAGTGGAGATTTTTTCTTGACTATTTTTAGGGTGTACCTCACAGGCAGAATCATAAACAGTGTTAAAAATTTTTCTTTATTGGTGTGTCTTCCTATTGAAGGCTTGCTTTTTCTACTTATGTTTGAATGAAAGTGCATTCAGTTTCATGTACAGTGTGGTGAACCTAAGTCTGATTTAGATTCAAGACTCATACTTCGGGCATAGTACTAGAGGGCAGGTGGCAAAGCACTCAGTCATGGGTCATCAGTGGCAAAGAACGTTTTCCAAGTAAGTTTTATAACACTTCATTAGAGAGCAACTGATGATTACATTTTTGTCATTTTAACGGTATATAATTAAAAGGCCTGGATTGTAGTGTTGCAACTAAGTTATATTTTTACTTTTTAAAAATTTTGTTATCATTAATCTACAATTACATGAAGAACATTATGTATACTAGGCTCTCCCCTACCCCAAGTCCCCCGCACAAACCCCCATTACAGTCACTGTCCATCAGCATAGTAACATGTTGTAGAATCACTACTTGTCTTCTCTGTGTTGCACAGCCCTCCCCTTTCCCCCAGCCCCCACATTATACATGCTAATCATAATACTGCCTTTCTTCTTCCCTGACCTTATTCCTCCCTAACCTCCCATTCTCCCCAGTCTCTTTCCCTTTGGTAACTGTTAGTCCATTCTTGGGTTCTGTGATTCTGCTGCTGTTTTGTTCGTTCATTTCTTCCTTTGTACTCATACTCCACAGATGAGTGAAATCATTTGGTACTTGTCTTTCTCTGCCTGGCTTATTTCACTGAGCATAATACCCTCTAGCTCCATCCATGTTGTTGCTATTGTAGGATTTGTTTTCTTCTTATGGCTGAATAGTATTCAGTTGTGTATATGTACCGTATCTTCTTTATAAATTCATCTACTGATGGACACTTAGGTTGCTTCCATTTCTTGGCTATTGTAACTAGTGCTGTGATAAACATAGGGGTGCATCTGTCTTTTTCAAACTGGAGTGCTGAATTCTTTGGGTAAATTCCTAGAAGTGGAATTCCTGGGTCAAATGGTAAGTCTGTTTTGAGCATTTTGAGGAGCCTCCATACTGCTTCCCACAATGGTTGAACTAATTTACATTCCCAGCAGTGTAGGACGATGGTTCCCCTTTCTCCACAACCTTGCTAGCATTTGTTGTTGTTTGTCTTTGAGTTGGTAGCCATCCTTACTGGTGTGAGGTGATATCTCATTGTGGTTTTAATTTGCATTTCTCTGATAAATAGGGATGTGGAGCATCTTTCCATGTGTCTGTTGTCCACATGAATTTCTTCTTTGAAGAACTGTCTGTTCAGCTCCTCTGCCCATTTTTTAATTGGATGAATTGCTTTTGTTTATTGAGGTGCATGAGCTCTGTATATATTTGGATATCAAGCCTTTATTGGACCTGTCATTTATGAATATATTCTCCCATACTGTAGGGTACCTTTTTGTTCTGTTGATGGTGTCCTTTGCTGTACAGAAGCTTTTCAGCTTCTGATAGTCCCACTTGTTCATTTTTGCATTTTGTCCCCTTTCCCGGGGAGATATGTTCATGAAGAAGTTGCTAATGTTTATCTCCAAGAGATTTTTGCCTATGTTTTTTTGTAAGTGTTGTATGGTTTCATACCTTACCTTCAGGTCTTTGATCCATTTTGAATTTACTTTTGTGTATGGGGTTAGACAGTGATCCAGTTTCATTCTCCTACATGTAGCTGTCCAGTTTTGCCAGCACCATCTGTTGAAGAGACTGTCATTTCCCCTTTGTATGTCCATGCCTCCTTTATCAAATATTAATTGACCATATATATTTGGGTTAATGTCTGGAGTCTCTAATATGTTCCACTGGTCTGTGGCTCTGTTCTTGTGCCAGTACCAAATTGTCTTGATTACTATGGCTTTGTAGTAGAGCTTGAAGTTGGAGAGTGAGATCCCCCCAACTTTATTCTTCTTTCTCAAGATTGCTTTGGGTATTCGGGGTCTTTGGTGGTTCCATATGAATTTTAGAACTGTTTGTTCCAGTTGGTTGAAGAATGTTTTTGGTAATTTGATAGGGATTGCATCAAATCTGTATACTGCTTTGGGCAGGATGGCCATTTTGACTATATTAATTATTCGTAGCCATGAGCATGTAATGAGTTTCCATGTGCTGGTGTCCACTGTAATTTCTCTTAAGAGGGTCTTATAGTTTTCACGGTATAGGTCTTTCACTTCTTTGGTTAGGTTTATTTCTAGGTATGTTATTCTTTTTGATGCAATTGTGAATGGAATTGTTTTTCTGATTTCTCATTCTGTTGGTTCATTGCCACAGATTTCTGCATGTTAACTTTGTATCCTGCAACTTTGCTCTATTCCAGTATCAGTTCTAGTAGTTTTGGAGTGGAGTCTTTAGGGATTTTTTAATGTACAATATCATATCATCTGCAAATAGTAACAGTTTAACTTCTTCTTTACCAATCTGGATTCCTTGTATTTCTTTGTTTTGTCAATTGCTGTGGCTGGGACCTCCAGTACTATGTTAAATAGCAGTGGGGAGAGTGGACATCCCTGTCTTGTCCCCGATCTCAGAGGAAAAGCTTTCAGCTTCTCGCTGTTCGGTATGATGTTGGCTGTGGGTTTATCATATATGGCCTTTATTAAGTTGAGGTACTTGCCCTGTACACCCATTTTGCTGACGGTTTTTATCATGAATGGATGTTGAATTTTGTCGAATGCTTTTTCACCATCTATGGAGATGATCATGTGTTTTTGTCTTTCTTTTTGTTTATGTAGTGGATGATGCTGATGGATTTTCAAATGTTGTACTATCCTCGTATCCCTGGGATGAATCCCACTTGGTCATGCTGTATGATCCTTTTGATATATTTCTGAATTTGGCTTGCTAATATTCTGTTGAGTATTTTTGCATCTGCATTCATCAGGGATATTGGTCTGTAATTTTTCTCTTTCGGTGGGTTCTTTGCCTGGTTTTGCTATTAGGGTGATGCTGGCTTTATAGAATGAGTTTGGGAGTGTTCTCTCCTCTTCTATTTTTTGGAAAACTTTAAGGAGAATGGGTATGATATCTTCTCTGTATATCTGATAAAATTCCGAGGTAAATATTTTATTTATTTCTTGGGTTTTTATTTCTTGGGTAGTTTTTTGATTACCACTTCAATTTCTTTGCTGGTAATTGGTTTGTTTAGATTTTGTGTTTCTTCCTTGTTCAGTCTGGAAGGTTGTATTTTTCCAGGATGTTGTCCATTTCTTCTAGGTTTTTCAGCTTGTTAGTGTATAGGTTTTCCTGACTCTACTATATTATTAGTAGTCTCTAATAATTCTTTGTGTTTCTGTTGGGTCCATCATGATGTTTCCTTTCTCATTTCTGATTCTGTTGATGTGTGTTGATTCTCTTTTTCTCTTAGTAAATCTAGGTAGAGGCTTATTTACTTTATTTTCTCAAGAGAACCAGGTCTTGTGTTCATTGATTTTTTTCTGTTCTTTTATTCTTCTCATTTTTGTTTATTTCTTCTCTGATCTTTATTATGTCCCTCCTTCTGCTGACTTTAGGTCTCATTTGTTCTTCTTTTTCCAAGTTTGATAATTGTGATGTTAGACTATTCATTTGGGTTTGTTCTTCCTTCTGTAAGTATGCCTTGATTGCTATATACTTTACTGTTTAGACAGCTCTCACTGCGTCCCACAGAAGTTGGGGCTTTGTGTTGTTGTTGTCATTTATTTCCATATATTGCTGGATCTCCATTTTAATTTGGTCATTGATCCACTGAGTGTTTAGAAGCATGTTGTTAAGCCTTCCATGTGTTTGTGAGCCTTTTTGCTTTCTTTGTACAAGTTATTTCTAGTTTTATAACTTTGTGGTCTGAAAAGTTGTTAGGTAGAATTTCAATTGTTTGTAATTTACTGAGGCGCTTTTTGTGGCTGAGTATGTGGTCTATTCTAGTGAATGTTCCATGTGCATGTGAGAAGAATGTGGATCCTGTTGCTTTTGGTTGTAGAGTTCTGTATATATCTATTAGGTCCATCTGTTCTAGTGTGTTGTTCAGTGCCTCTGTATCCTTACTACTTTTCTGTCTGGTGGATCTGTCCTTTGGAGTAAATGTTGTGTTGAAGTCTCCTAAAATGAATGCATTGCATTCTATTTCCTCCTTTAGTTCTGTTAGCATTTGTTTCACATATGCTGGTGCTCCTGTGTTGGGTGCATATATATTTGTGATGGTTATATCCTCTTGTTGGACTGAGCCCTTTATCATTATGTAATGTCCTTCTTTATCTCTTGTTACTTTCTTTATTTTGAAGTCTATTTTGTCTGATAGTAGTATTGCAACACCTGCTTTTTTCTCTGTTGTTTGCATGAAATATCTTTTTACATTCCTTGACTTTTAGTATGTGCATGTCTTTGGGTTTGAGGTGAGACCCAGCATGTAGATGGGTCTTCGTTTTTATCCATTCACTGACTCTATATCTTTTGATTGGTTCATTCAGCCCATTTACATTTAGGGTGGTTATTGATAGGAATGTACTTATTGCCATTTCAGGCTTTAGATTCATGTTTACCAAAGGTTCCAGGTTACTTTCCTTACTATCTAAGAGTCTAACTTAACTCACTTAGTGTGCTGTTACAAACACAATCTAAAGGTTCTTTTCTATTTCTCCTCCTTTTTCTTCCTCCTTCATTTTTTTATATATTATGTATAAAATTCTGTACTTTTTGTCTGTCCCTTGATTGAGTTTGGGGATAATCAGTTTAATTTTGCATTTGCCTTGCAATCAGCTGCTCCACACTCCCTTCCTTCGTTTGACTACCTCAGGTGACAGCTACCCAAGCCTAGGAACACTTGCATCTATAGCAGTCCCTCCATCATAGACTGCAGAGATGGTTTGTGGGAGGTAAACTCTCTCAGCTTTTCCTTATGTGGAAATTGTTTAATCCCTCTTCAAATTTAAATGATAATCCTGCTGGATAAAGTAATCTTGTTTCCAGGCCCTTCTGCTTCATGGCATTAAATACATCATGCCACTCCCTTATGGCCTGTACGGTTTCTACTGAGAAGTCTAATGTTAGTCTAATGGGCTTTCCTTTGTATGTGATCTTATTTCTGCATCTGACTGCTTTTAACAGTCTGTCCTTATCCTTGATCTTTCCCATTTTAATTACTATGTGTCTTGGTGTTGTCTTTCTTGGGTCCCTTGTGTTGGGAGATCTGTGGATTTCCATGGCCTGAGAGACCATCTCCTTCCCCAGATTGGGGAAGTTTTCAGTAGCTACTTCCTCAAAGATACTTTCTGTCCCTTTCTCTCTCTCTTCTTCTGGTAACCCTATAAGGCAAATATTGTTCTGCTTGAATTGGTCACACAGTTCTCTCAATATTCTTTCATTTTTAGAGATCCTTTTTTCTCTCTGTGCCTCAGCTTCTTTGTATACCTCTTCTCTAGTTTCTATTTCATTTATTGTCTTCTCCATTGTATCCAACCTGCTTTTAATACCCTCCATCGTTCTCTTCTACAGTTCGATCTCCAACCTGAATTCATTCCTGAGTTCTTGGATGTCTTTTTGTACCTCCATTAGAATGTTGGTAATTTTTATTTTGAACTCCCTTTCAGGAAGAGTCTTGTGGTCCATGTCATTTAAATCTTTCTTGGGAGTTGTATTAAAATTTTTACTCTGGGCAAGGTTCCTTTGGCGTTTTGTGATTGTATATGGGGCCCTCTAGTGCCCAGAAGGTGTATTCTGGATCTGCTCAGCCTCTGAAGCAATGTCGGGGTCGCAGGGGAGCGGTACCCGTGCCTTGGGGGAGGAAAGAGCTGTTCCCCGCTTCCCAGCTCCTGTGCCTGTCTCCACTGCCTGAGCCAGTGGGCCCGGCACACAGGTATAAGTTTTTGTCCCAGAGCAGCCGGATATGGATCCCTGCTTTCCACAAGTAGCCAGAATCCTATTCTCCCCAGGAACATTTGTGTGTATTAACTTTCCAACCCGGTAGTCATGCGAGTCTCATGAAAGCACCATGAAATGTAGGTTTGTACTCCCAGAGCAGATCTCTGGAGCTAGGTATTCAGCAGTCCCAAGCCTTCCACTCCCTCCCTTCTCCATTTGTCTTCCTCCCACCAGTGAGCTGGGGTGGGGGAAGGGTTCGGGTCCCGCAGAGCCACAGCTCTGGTGCTTTACCCTGTTCCGTGAGGTCTGCTCTTCTCTCCAGGTGTATGCAGTCTGATGCCGTCCTCTTTCCTGTTGCTCTCTCAGGATTAGTTGTGCCAATTAAATTTTCTCATTGTAGTCATTTTTAGGAGGAAGCCTCTGTCTCTCGCTCCGCCATCTTTAACCATCAGAATAGCTCTTCTTCAAGTTTTTTATCTTTTGAGTCCTAGCTGTAAAGCTTGGTGCAACACCTTAATTTTTTTACAACTGTCTTAACACATTTGATTTACTTTTGTAGGTGCAGGAAGTTGTTTGGAGACTCTTGAAAAAGGAAAGCCACTTGTAGTGGTTGTAAATGAAAAATTGATAAGCAATCATCAGCTGGAATTGACAAAGCAGTTCTACAGAGACGGACATCTCTTCTATTGTACGTGCAGGTATGCTAGAGACTGATGATTTTACTTATTTAATCTCTCCGTAGCTCTTGCCTACCTGTCTAACCTTTCTGTCTTTTTGACCTCCTACCTTTTCCCACTTCAACTGTGATTTTGTGTTGTATTTCTTTCAAGTATAATTTCATTGCATGTAAGTATGTGTGTGTGTTTTTGTGTGTGTGCCCATGTACGAATATTCATCTGAACATGGCAAGTCACAAGAATATAGTTTTTGAATTTGTTTAGATTTTCGTTATCCAAGGAATGCATTTGCTTATTAATTGAAGTTTTACCTTCAGTAAATGCACTGGAATCCCTAAATTAAGTTTTTACTCATTCATTATTTCAACTAAACCTAATAAGTGGCATCCATTACCTTAGGTGCTATGGATACAGGGGAAATACAAGAGAAAAAGTCCCTTCTTTCATGGTGCTTATGTTCTAGTTGTGGGAGTTAGTAAACAGTTCATAAATAAGCCATCAGGATAGTTTCACATGGTGAAATGTGTTATGAAGAAAGTGAGGCAGAATGATGGAATGGCTGTGGTGGGTGAAGACTAATTAGATAAATTCAGGGAAGCCATGATCTGGGTATGTAACATTTGAGGTGATACCTCAGTGACAAGGAAGAACTAGTAATGGGAAGCTCTAGAGGCAGGAGGAACAGCAGCAATTGCAAAAGGCCCTAAGTTAGGAATGAACATGGAGTTTGGTGCATTTGAGGAACAGGGAAATTTAGTGTGACAGAAGTATAGTGAACAAGGAAGAATGTAGTGTAAGATGAGACTGGGTGGGGACAGCTCGTGTAAGAGTTCTGATTTTATTCTGTTCAATACAGAAGCCGTTGGAATATTTTAAGCAAAGGCATTACTTTATGGTAAGGAGTATTATTTTCTAGAAATATATTAGAATTCTGCAAGAACTGATAACATCATGATAGAAGGATGAAGAAAATTGCTGTTTTTTTTCCTGACTAATGCTTCTTGAGACCATAGAAGCTTGATAAAGGGTCAGGTCAGTAATTTCCAATTGTTTGAGTTTAAAAGCTATACTAATTTAATGTTTTAAAAAGTAAAGACCTCAGTGAAGTATTACAAAATAGATAATTTTTAAGTTAAAATAAGATAAATGAATCTGAGAAGAAACTGGCTAGAACATATTGAGCTTTTCTTTTAATTTTATGTGTCTCTTAGGCAATTTAAAATAAAAATAAACACCTGTTTATCATTAAATATTTATTGCATGCCTGCTATCTGCCAGGCATTATTATGGGCACTTAGCATACATCAGTGAACAAAACAAGATTCCTATTCTCATGGAGTGGAGACAGATTTATTGATTGTTTCAAGAGCAGTTGTTGGTGTCCTATTCCCTATAATGATGGAGAAGAGGGAATTTCAGTGTGGTTTTATAATAATAGAAGCCATTCTAGAAAGCATTATGAGTCAGGGGAGAAACTAGTTAATCAAAATTATGTGGGCTTCAGATAATGGACATATCTGTCCCTGGGTAGTTTAGATTATTAGTGGTTAACAGGCATTTCTAAAGAGAATAAACTGTCACCTTCCTAATTGGTTTATGCAAATCAGTTTTTCCCAGTCACTTTTGATGTTTATTTTCATTCTAAATGTTGAATCAGCTTCAATTTTATGTTGGTACATTAAAAAAGAGAAAACATTGATTTCATAAACATATCCTATACTTTGGTTGAAGAGGAGGAAGCTATACAAGTCTCCATTTTATTCATTTTTTACAGTTTTTTAGAAATCTCTTCTTATATTAATTTCAAGAAAGTCATACACATTAATGCCATAAGAATCAGTAATTGGTTGTATTTTTATTTTAGGTATATCATTTATTTGCCCCCAAATCTGGGCTGGGTGGTTGTACGTCTATTCTGATTTAAGTGACTGGTTGAACTAAATTTCTGAATAGCTGTATGTTGTGATTTGGAACCTTATTACCAGTGTGCATGGTGGCTGTGCATTGCTTAATCGTATGTGTATTTATGTTAGAAAATCATTGTCAGAAAAAGTTTTTGCACAATCTTCATGCATGGTTTAGTCGTCTCCCCAGCTTATTGTTCTTATCTGGTAGCATTTATTCTGTTTTCATAAATTAATTTTACTTCCAATTACATATGCCCAGTCCTGAGAAGTGTTCCAAAGCCATGTGACCACATCTTCTATGAAATAACATTTCTGAAATATTTTAGTTGACATAAGAGAAAAGTATGTGTTGGATTGATATTGACATATAGTCTCTTCATACTGCTTTAATCTTGGTGTGTATATCTGTAGTATTAAAATACTTTTTCACGTGCAGTTTGAGAAGCATCACAGTGTGCTTGGAAGTTAGATTCAGTCATCAAGTGGGTAGCAGATGAATTATGGGATTTTCTCCCATGTTACCTAATATTTTTCTTCTATTGTTTTAGCACACTTCCTTGGTTATTACAGCCAACGGACTTATCAACACTGAAATATTTTCCTCCTTGCTTGCCAGAAAAATTTTCTGCATATTCGGATAAAGTTGTTGGATTACAAAATAAACACTTAAAACTCTGAACACTTTAAAAACACCCTCCAAATCCAGCATATGGAATATGGTTAAGTCAAATTAAATACATAATACATGTTTGCAGAATAATATAAATTAATAAGTTTCCTACATTTATATGATGTATAGAAAATTTTATGGTGTAAATATTAGCATTTGGGTCCAAATCCTAATTACAATTTAATAAATTGATTAGATTTTTTTCTCATCTTTTAGTAAAAGAAATATGTTTATAAGCATTCATAGGTTTTATCCTAGAATCCTAAGTGAATTTATAATCATGAAAAAATGAACAAAACTTAAAATCTTGGACAAGAACCTCAAAGATAGTTACTAGTTTGAATTTTAAAAATGAAATAGTAACAAACTTCTAAAAAAAAGAGCACCTTTAGCTTCTTAATCCAAGGAACCAATTTTTTTTAAAGAGACAAGCAAAAATGATGGATTGTGCTCTGAAATAAAAAGCTCAATAGTTACTAAAAGAAATGAACAAGAGTAAGTATCAAGTCATTTGATGTATTGTACTTGGAGAAACTCTTTTTATCCGGAAGGGTGAAGTGGATGTGTTTGTTCACTTTCCCCTAAAATAACAAATAGAAAGTGACAAAATAATCTTGCTTGATATCAAAGCTTTACTGGTTTGAGAAGAGTAAATCAGAAAAGACTTACGCCCATAGGACTTGATGTTATTTTTTAAGGCCCTCTCTTGCAGTGGTATTGAAACATTTATTGTAACATCAGAGAAATTCCTAATTTATGTACTTAGAAAATTAGTTGTCCAAATGTGTAAGTGATCTGATGTGTGTAATGCCTAAATACATCTTTTAGAGTTCACACAATTCAAGATAGACATATATTAAGGAATTCTGATGAACAGAGATTACTTTTAAGACCAAAAAGTAAACCAGATTAGCCATAAGTGTTCATAGTTTCCTGGTGGAAAGTTTAGGTATAATCCATTCATAAAAAAAGAGCATTCACTATGAAGACCTACTTTCCACTCTATTATCCCAAAATGTTGAATATTTTAAATATTTGACTGGGGATGCATTATGTGATGTTTTTGTAGATTTATTTTCCTGATTGTGTTTTACTTGAGCTAATGTTTATTAAAAATAAATTCTTAGTAATGGTAGAAGGTGGTGGCTAAGAAGTACTCTGGGTAGCAGGAGGAAGCCAACTTGGATTACAATTTTATTGAGAATAAGCTTAAAAGTGAGTAATTTGCATCTGTATGGGTAGGAATTCACAGCACCATAATCATAATTGTATAGTATTTCGATGTGCTCATGTTGTAGAAAAGGCCCTATTCAAATATATGGGGAGAATTTGACTTCTGGGCTTTTGAAGTGTTTCTCTAGTTTGAGAAAACCAATTGTGGCTTAAAATTTATGTTTACTCAATCTTTAATCATTTTATGTCATGAAGGACTAACCATAGAGAGACAGGAACAAGTGAAAGGGTTTACTTAAAACATCAGCTAAAAAGCAACATAGGGCGCCACAACCTTGGCTTCTCTCCTTCCCTAAGAATACATAACCCAGATTCAATTTTTTTGTTTAAAAGAAGCTTGAGTAATGGTGTAGACTGTGTATAATGACATCCCTCTGATTACATATTTGTGAGAATTATATCAGTTGTGGGGTTTAAAAATCAAAGGATATCTTCGCATCTATTTAATTTGGCGGGAATCCTCAAGATCGTCTAGTCCAATCTCATCATCTTCTCAGTTGAGAAAGAACGTCAGAGGTTATGGCTTGTCTAACAGCCTTTGGCAGAGTTGCCATTAGAAGCAGCTTCTCGACTCCTACTCCTGTGCTCTTTCTACCTTACCATAATATATGGTGAAGCTTTTTGTTTCTTTATGTTTGTTTAGTGTTTAGTTACTTTACTCTTCAGAGGAAACTTGTTCATTTCCAGAAGCTCTTCAGCTCTTTTCAGTTGTAATTGAACACTTTGCGTATTTAAGTTTCTGTTGGTGTATGACAACCTTACCTCAAAATTAGAATTCTGTGATTCCTGAGTGTTTGAAGTCTAGCAAGATGCTCTGAGTGGGATTGGTACTAGATTGAAAGAGTGAAGGCTTTAAGACAAATAACTAGATTTTTGGAGTTGGAAGAGAATTTTAAATATACCAAATGCAAACCACTCATTTAACATATAAGAAAAGAGGCAAAGATGAATTAATTGCCAACTTTACATGGCATTGGTCCTCATGAAAAAATTAATGATAATCAAAATTCTATTAGAAATAATTTGCTCAGTGGAGTGAAATCAGTTTGGTGTTATTACAAGACAGAGCCTTCAGGTTCTTGAAAGCAGTGCGTAAGTGGAGTGCACTTTATTTAATAGCAGCTTTCTGCTGCACATATTTCAAGTTCCAGGAATAAGAAATCAATAGAGAATGGTTAGTATTTTGAGAAATTTGCATCGTGGATAGGTTCAGAGGTGGAAAAGTAATAATAGAAAGTTGATGTTGGAGTAGATAAAAGATGATGTGAGGTTATAGGATGATGGGAAAGATTTTAGGTTACTGTGCTTACAATTTGGGATGAAATGTAAGAGCTGGTAGGATTTGGTGTTAGGTAAGAAAGAGTATATGAAAGTACTATCAGGTTTCTTAAATTTCAGGCACCTTAGAGCACTACCTTGTATGCCTTTAATGGCAAATAATGCAGACACACAGGGCAGTGTAAAAATATGTTAATTCTTATATTTTTAGTCTTAGAAACTCTTCCTCAGACTAAGTCATTAATGACTAGCGGTGATCTATGTAATTTTCTTGGCCCTTTATTATGGTATAATCATTTAATCCCACTGATTTGTTCACATGTAAAATTTGCAGAGATGACCAAAAATCTTTACACAGTCTCAGAAATGACATGTATTGGTGAATTATTAGAAATTAATTTTTGAGAACAATTTGGAATGAGTAGTCCTGATAGCTATGCAGTAATCAATTTTCTGCTGTACAATTAGTTGCATATTTCTGTGGGGGAGTAGGGAAAGAAAAATAATGCCTGTTGTGTGCTTAGAAATGTATCAGGTCCTATTCAGAGCACTTTAGACAAATGAGTTCATTTAATCTTTACAATAACCCTATGAAATAGTTACTATTATCTCATTTTACAAATGAGGAAAATGGGCTCAGATCATAATGTGAAAAAGGAGTTTCACGTTAAATGAACTGTCCAAAAGATGGCTTTGGAATTGTAATTGGAACACTGAATTATATTTCCACCATTTGTGGGGATAAGAAGAGAATATTCGAAATCCAAGAAATTTTGATTGTATGATAGCCACAGGTATTTAATATACTTCAGTTTTTACATTGCTATTTATAATCATAAAATTCATTTAGAGAAATTATCCCAGTAGGTTTACATAGTTGCAAGTTCTTTACTGTTTCTTTTGTTTGCTCTTTAAATATTTATGTTTTAGCTTCTATTTTTGTTCTTTAATGTAATTATTTTTCCTTGGTATTTTTATCACTTCCACAGCTTCTACTACTGATTGCCCTATCTATACTCCTCCATCCAGTTGCCTGTTGGTCTTGTTTGTCTGTTAACTCTCTAGGCACCTTAAACTTGATGTGCCCCAAACTAAAATCATATTTCTCCGTTTCATCCTTCTGAGATCCTTATCATCATTTAGTGGTAATAATGGTGTCACCATTTAGTCATTCCCCTATGCTTTAACTCTTAATCTTCAACCCTGTATTGGTCACCATGTATTTAGAGCTTTACTTCCTAAGTGTCTCACGCCCATTTATTTCCTTATTTAGTCTTTTAACAAAAATGCATAGTAAGACTTTACTTTTTGTATCACAGGACTCAAGACAGGATTCCTGCCCTGGAGGAATGCTCATACAGTGTAGTTGAGGATGAACTGT
This sequence comes from Manis javanica, assembly GCF_040802235.1. Classification (NCBI taxonomy): domain Eukaryota; kingdom Metazoa; phylum Chordata; class Mammalia; order Pholidota; family Manidae; genus Manis; species Manis javanica. The sequence continues at coordinate 3,067,499 of NC_133175.1, forward strand.
TTTACTCATTCTTGAAGCCTCTGCCTGAAACTCTTTAGGCTTTCCATAAACGATAAGTGTACTTTTGTAACTTAGTATTCTTTTTTCATTATCTTGCTTAGGAGTTGGTACTGGTTTTAGGAAATACTGTCATCACACACATACTCATTTCATACAGTCTTTGACTTGACTCCAAAGTATTATGTCTCTTGTTCAGGAGGAAGTTGTGACCCTCACATTGTATGGTGAGTTTGTAGCATCAAGCATTTATAGGAGTAGCATCTAAAATGTAGCAGTGCTTATCCTGTGTAATGTCTTAATGGTATTTAAGGGTCTGTCATAATGTTGCTTATTGGGGATATTTTGGTAAAATGTGATGTAAGTTAGTTTTATTAAAAGTAGTAGCTATAGTGTTTTCCAGTAAGAAAGGTTAAGGATAACTTTTGAATGACATTTAATTTTGTTCCCTGTTAGTTGGTAAATTCCTGAAATATTTTAGCACAATCTTAATATTGTATGGTCTTTTAATTCTTATAATTTTTGTAGGTGTTTAGACAAAAGGCGAGCAAATCTAGTTAGCTTCCAACAGGAATGTAGAATATATTCTTCTTGATTGATACTGATTCCTGTAAAATATTTTGAGATGTTTATATATTGTTATACACCATCTATTTTAATATTTTGGAAACTTTCAGATCTTTATTATCTTTATGAATTTTACCACAATCTGGTCAAAATTATTTATTATGATTAACATTGATTTTATTTTAATGGCTACAGTCCTATTCTTTAAGGCAGTAGTTCTTAAGCTTCCTTGGGTTGTGCAGCCCTTCAAAATATTTAAAACTATTGCTTTTCTCCCTACTGGCACATATACACATTTTGCAGTGAATGAAATTTCAGGGAGTTTAAAGATGCCTTGAGACCCTAAGTAAAGAATCCTTAGACTAAGGGCAACTTCAGTAACTTCATTCCTGATTGTAGGAGTCATAGGTCATTGCTTATTATAATTATTAGACTCCTTTATAATTAAATACTTTTGTTAAGTACACTTAATTTTAGTAATTCCCAGTTTTTAAAATAATATAGCAAATTATGAACTTTTCTCATCAAGTTTAACACATAACCAAACAACATGTTTTGAAACTAACCTTCATATTATTAACCCATTGTTTATAACCCCTAATGGCTTGTGTAGCACTGTTTCTAATTGGTAAAAGGAACCAAATGGAATTTAGTAATTAGTTTTAGCTTATTTGGTAAACCTGTACAGTGATTTAGTTATTAACTGCCCAGTGTGGTTCTAAAGTATTTTGTTTCCTGAGCTGGTAGTCACTGTTGGAGCTGTCTGTGAGAAGCCACATAGTGCATCTTTTTTACTGTTCATTTTCTCTTTTGTACAGAACGTACTGGTTGTTTCTCCACTGCCAGTAGGAAGTGGGTGGATAATAAGTGCATAGAATTTAGGAGTGAAAAACATTCCTAAATCCTTAGCCTAACTAATATTCTGGATCTTAATTTCCCCATTTGTGAATTAGTAAAACTAACTTCCTTCACTGGTGTTTTCTAAGATATAAAACCACTTATGTGGAAAGTTTGAAAATAAATGTCAAAATAAGACATTTTCTCTTGGTTAAGAGATTTTGTTTTAAGAAATAGGAATAGTCTTAGAGATAGTTCCCTAGAATTCACAGTAGACAGCCCTAAGTAATACAGAAAGCAAAGTCCTCATTGACACCAAATTTCATTGTTAAATTCATATTCTGTCTCTGGTTGGGGTTATAGAAAATTAAAGTTAATGGGTATTTCCAGCGCATCAAAAGAAAAGAATGGTCTGGTCTTTATTCTCTCTTTCCTCAGTGCCCTGTCTGTCTATAGAGTGATGAGACATTGCAAATAACATAAATCAAAAATGAAACCAAAACAAAAATCCTGAGTATTTCTGTGTAAATATGATATATTTTTAAACAAGTACCATTTTCCTTTTTTCTTATCTGTATTAGCATGCTTCAGGTGGAAGTGGGGAAGAGAAGAAAATGAAAGCAAGTAGTTCTTGGTAATGTTTCTTCTGTTTCATATATCTGAGAAGCATCACTGCTTTATTGGAAATCAATTCTTGCTTGTCTTCGTTGTCTTCATTAAACCTGAGGAGGAGGTTGAATAGGGCTGGGTGGCCATATTTTTTGTAGAACCATTGTGTTCCCTTACAAATAGTGCCTTACTAATTCTGTTTAAATGTCTACCATGAAAGAAAGTGATGGGTTCTGGTTGAGGGTGCTGTTAAAAAGTGTTTTTAAAGAACTTTACCATAATATTTTTCATTAATGAAAGACTTTAAAAATAAGTTATCTATAGAGTTTATGTATTCCCCAAATTGGCCCCATGTTTTTTGGTGCTAAAAATAATTAAAATAAATGGTTTAGTATTAGTTTCTAAAATACCGATTGTCTTTTCAGCAGGTTCTGCCACAAATTGTTATGTACATGTGTTTGTTATCTTTTTTTACCAGTTTTATTTATATACAATTGACATACAATTGACTTATACAATTGTATATGTTTAAGGTGTACAGAAAAATGGTTTAGTATATGTATATATTGCAAAAAGATTACCATAGTAAGTTTAGTTAATACCCATCACCACACAGTTACAAGTTTTGTTGTCTTTTTAAAAATCTAGGCCTATTTCTTTCATTTAGTAATGCAAGATTTATTATTCATTTTTGTGGCCAAGGTAACCCTACATATTTTGCTAGAATGTTAATTCCCCTGTAGCCTGTTTTCATGGTTAATGTGGATCATTAATTTGACCATCTAAATCTATTATCCATCATTGAATCACAGAGAATCAGAGTTCCTTAGACTTGAACGGGTGCTTAGAGATCATGCAGCCCATCTCCTTTATTTTGCAAATGAGGAAACTGACCCAGAGAGATTAAAGTGGCATAATCAAGTTCATAACACTCTTTTCATGGTACCATGATGCCTCTCAGAAACTAAAATAATTCAAGAGCATCATGTGCCATATACATTTACAACTATACTTTGTATATTATAAGTAATACATGCTTTAGAAATATTCCAAGCATATACCTCATTTGTTTGAAATATGAAGGGGTGTTCTGAGAGTTAAAACTGCTAGTATTCATATGTTGTCCTACAAAGAAGAAATAGAAATGAAAACAAATTACATTTTTTTATTTTGTTATCATTACTCTACAGTTACATGAGGAACATTATGTTTACGGGACTCCCCCCATCACCGAGTTCCCTCCACATTCCCCATTGCAGTCATTGTCCATCAGTGTTGTAAGATGTTGTAGAATCACTACTTGCCTTCTCTGTGTATACAGCCCTCCCCGTGCAAACCCCCCCACATTATACATGCTAATCATAATGCCCCCTTTATCCCCCTCCCCACTCATTCCCTCCCTTCCCACCTGGTCCTTTTCCCTTAGGTAACTCTTAGTCCATTCTTGGGTTCTGTGAGTCTTCTGGTGTTTTTGCTCCTTCAGTTTTTCCTTTGTACTTATACTCCACAGATGAGTGAAATCATTTGATACTTGTTTGTCTCCGCCTGGCGTATTTCACTCAGCATAATACCCACTAGCTCCATCCCTGTTGTTGCAAATGGTAGGATTTGTTGTCTTCTTATGGCTGAATAACATTCCATTGTGTATCTGTACCACATCTTCGTTATCCATTCATCTGCTGATGGACACTTAGGTTGCTTCCATTTCTTTGCTCTTGTGAGTAGTGCTGGGATAAACATAGGGGTGCATTTGTCTTTTACAAATGGGGCTTCTGCGTTCTTAGGGTAAATTCCTAGAAGTGGAATTCCTGGGTCAAATGGTATTTCTATTTCTAGTTTTTTGAGGAACCTCCATACTGCTTTCCACAATGGTTGAACTAGTTTACATTCTGACCAGCAGTGTAGGAGGGTTCCCCTTTCTCCACAACCTCACCAACGTTTGTTGTTGTTTGTCTTTTGAATTGTGGCAATCCTAATTCTGTGGTTTTAATTTGCATTTCTCTGATGACTAGTGATGTGGAGAATCTTTTCATGTGTCTGTTTGCCATCTGAATTTCTTGTTTGGGGAAGTGTCTGTTCAGATCCTGTGTCCATTTTTTAATTGGTTGATTTGCTTTTTGTTTGTTGAGGTGCGTGAACCCTTTATATATTTTGGATGTCAACCCTTTATCGGATCTGTCATTTATGAATATATTCTCCCATACTATAGGATGGCTTTTTGTTCTATTGGTAGTGTTCTTTGCTGTACAGAAGCTTTTCAGTTTGGTATAGTCCTACTTGTTCATTTTTGGTTTTGTTTCCCTTGCCCGGGGAGATATGTTCATGGAGAGTTTGCTCATGTTTATGTGCAAGAGAATTTTGCCTATGTTTTTTTCTATCTAAGAGTTTTATGGTTTCATGACTCACATTCAGGTCTTGGATCCATTTCAAATTTACTTTTGTGTATGGGGTTAGACAGTGATCCAGTTTTATTCTCTTTCATGTAGCTGTCCAGTTTTGCCAACACCAGCTGTTGAAGAGGCTGTCATTTCCCCTTTGTATGTCCATGGCTACTTTATCATGTATCAACAGACCGTATTTATATCTGGACTCTCTGTTCTGTTCCACTGGTCTGCACATCTGTTCTTATGCCAGTACCAAATTGTCTTGATTACTGTGGCTTTTTAGTAGAGCTTGACATTGGGAGCCAGACCCCTCACTTTATTTTTTCTGCTCAGGATTGCTTTGGCCATTTGGGGTCTTTGTGGTTCCATATGAATTTTAAATATATTTGTTCCAGTTCGTTGAAGAATGCTGTTGGTATTTTGATAGGCATTGCATTGATCTGAAGATTGTTTTAGGCAGGATTGCCATTTAGACAATATTAATTCTTCCTAGCCAAGAACATGGGTTGAGTTTCCATTTGTTAGTGTCCTTTTTAGTTACTTTAAGAGTGTCTTGTAGTTTTCAGGGTATAGATTTTTACTTCCTGGGTTAGGTTTATTCCTAGGTATTTTATTCTTTTTGAATGAATTGTGAATGGAATTGTTTTCCTGCTTTCTCTTTCTGCTAGTTCATCGTAAGTATATGGAAGCAACAGATTTCTGTGTATTAATTTTGTATTCTTCAACTTTGCTGAATTCAGGTATTCTAGTTGTTTTACAGTGGAGTCTTCAGGGTTTTTTATGTACAATATCATGTCATCTGAGAATAGTCACAGTTTGATTCTTCTTCTCTTTACCAATCTGGATTCCTTACATTTCTTTGTTTTGTCTAATTGCCCTGTCTAGGACCTCCAGTACTATGTTGAACAACAGTGGGGAGAGTGGGCATCCCTGTCTTGTTCTCGATCTTAGAGGAAAAGCTTTCAGCTTCTCACTGTTAAATATGATATTGGCTGTGGGTTCATCATATATGGCCTTTATTATGTTGAGGTACTTGCCCTGTATACCCATTTTGATGAGATTTTTTATGATGAATGGATGTTAACTTTTGTTGAATGCTTTTTCAGCATCTATGGAGATGATCATGTGTTTTTGTCCTTCTTTTTGTTTATGTGGTGGATGATGTTGATGGATTTTTGAATGTTCTACCATCCTTGCGTCCCTGAGGTGAATCCCACTTGGTCATGGTGTATGATCCTCTTGATGTATTTTTTAATTCAGTTTGCTAATATTCTGTTGAGTATTTTTGCTTCTATGTTCATCAGGGATATTGGTCTGTAATTTTCTTTTTCGATGGGGTCTTTGCCTGGTTTTGGTATTAGAGTGATACTGGCTTCATAGAATGAATTTGGAAGTATTCCCTCCTTTTCTATTTTTTGGAAAACTTTAAGGAGAATGGGTTTTATGTCTTCTCTATATGTGTTATAAAATTCAGCAGTGAATCCATCTGGACCAGGGGTTTTGTTCTTGGGTAGTTTTTTGATTTACCGCTTCAGTTTCGTTGCTGGTAATTAATAGTCTGTTTATATTTTATGTTTCTTCCTTGGTCAGTCTTGGAAGGTTGTATTGTTCTAGGAAGTTACCCATTTCTTCTAGGTTCCAGCTTGTTAGAATAGATTTTCATACTATTCTCTAATAATTTTTTCTATTTCTGTGGGGTCCATCCTGTTTTTTCCTTTCTCATTTCTGGTTCTGTTGATGTGTGTAGATTCTCTTTTTCTCTTGATAAGTCTGACTATTGGCTTGTCTGTTTTATTTTCTCAAAGAACCAGCTCTTGGTGTCATTGATTTTTTTTTTGTATTGTTTTATTCTTCTCAATTTTATTTATGTCTTCTCAAATCTTTATTATATCCATCCTTATGCTGACTTTGGGCCTCATTTGTTCTTCTTTTTCCAGTTTCAATAATTGTGACTTTAGACTATTCATTTGGGATTGTTTTTCCTTCTTTAAGTAGGCCTGGATTGCTATATGCTTTCCTCTTAAAACTCTCTTCACTATATTCCACAGAAGTTGGGGCTTTGAGCTGTTGTTGTCATTTGTCTCCATATATTGCTTGATCTCTCTTTTAATTTGGTCATTGACCCATTGATTATTTACATGTTGTTAAGCCTCCATGTGTTTGTGAGCCTTTTTGCTTTCTTTGTACAGTTTATTTCTAGTTTGGTAGAACTAGTTGGTTGGTAGGATTTCAATCATTTGGAATTTACTGAGGCGCTTTTTGTGGCCTAGTATGTGGTCTATTCTGGAGAATGTTCCATGTGCACTTGAGAAGAATGTGTATCCTTCTGCTTTGGGGTGAAGTGTTACATGGATGTCTGTTAGGTCCATCCTTTCTAGTGTGTTGTTCAGCGCCTCTGTTTCCTTATTTATTTTCTGTCTGGTGGATCTGTCCTTTGGAGTGAGTGTTGCGTTGAAGAATCCTGAAATGTATGCATTGCATTCTATTTCCTCCTTTAATTCTGTTAGTATTTGTTTCACATATGTTGGTGCTCCTGTATTGGGTGCATATGTATTTATAATGGTTATATCCTCTTGTTTTACTGACCCCTTTATCATTATGTAATGTCCTTCTTTATCTCTTGTTACTTTCTTTGTTTTGAAGTCTATTTTGTCTGATACTAGTACTGCAACACCTGCTTTTTTCTCCCTATTGTTTGCATGAAATATCTTTTTCCATTCCTTGACTTTTACTCTGTGTATGTATTTGGGTTTGAGGTGGGTCTCTTGTAAGCATCATATAGAGTGGTCTTGCTTTTTTATCCATTCTCTTACATTTTTTCTTTTGATTGGTGCATTCAGTCCATTTACATTTAGGGTGATTATTGAAAGATATGTACTTAATGCCATTGCAGGCTTTAGATTAGTGGTTACCAGACGTTCAAGGGTAGCTTCTTTACTACCTCACTGTCTAACTTAACTCGCATATTAAGCTATTATAAACATAATCTGATGATTCTTTATTTCTATCCCTTCTTACTCTTCCTCATCCATTCTTTATATGTTAGGTGTTTTATTCTGTTCTCTTTTGTGTTTCCTTTGACTGCTTTGTGAGTAGTTGATTTTATTTTTTGACTTTAGTTTGTGTTTAGTTGTTGTGCTTTCTTTGCTGTGATTTTATTTTCTCTGCTGACATCTATTATCCTTAGGAGTGATTCCATCTATAGCAGTCCCTTTAAAATTCCTTGTAGAGGTGGTTCCTGGGAGCTTAATTTCCTCAACTTTTGCTTGTCTGGGAATTATTTAATCCCTCCTTTATATTTAAATGATAACTGTGCTGGATACAGTATTCTGGGTTCAAGGCCCTTCTGCTTCATTGCATTAAATATATCATGCCATTCTCTTCTGGCCTGTAAGGTTTGTGTTGAGATGTCTGATGGTAGCCTGATGGGTTTTCCTTGGTTCCTTTTTTCTCTCTCTGACTGCCTTTAATACTCTGTCCTTGTCCTTGATCTTTGCCCTTTTAATTATTATGTGTCTTGGGGTTGACCTCCTTGAGTCCCTTGTCTTGGGAGATCTGTCACCATGTTCTGAGAGACTATTTCCTCCCCGAGTTTGGGGAAGTTTTCAGCAATTATTTCTTCAAAGACACTTTGCATCCCTTTTTCTCTCTCTTCTTCTGGTACCCCTATAATGCAAATAGTGTTCCGTTTGGATTGGTCACACAGTTCTCTTAGTATTTTTTCATTCCTGGAGATCCTTATATCTCTCTCTGCCTCAGCTTCTCTGTGTTCTTGTGCTCTGATTTCTGTTTCATTAACAGCCTCTTGCACCTTACTCAGTCTGCTCTGCAGTCCTTCCAGAGATTGTTTTTCCTCTGTATTCTCCCACCTAACCTGATCCTTTAGCTTTTGCATATTTCTTTGAAGGTCCAACAGCATGGTTATGACCTTTATTTTGAATTCTTTTTCAGGAAGATTGGTTAAATCTATCTCCCCAACCTCCTTCTCAGGGGTTGTCTTGGTGATTCTGGACTGGATCAGATTCTTCTGCCTTTTTACGGCTGTAGAGGTAGTTGTGGGTAGTTTGCACATGTGTTGGCTGCAAGAACAAAGTCCCTTCATGCTGGCTGGTCGCCTTGCCCTCCTCACTGCCTCTGCTGTTAAGCCACCCACAGGTAGCAGCTTCCGGTTTTATTTCCTGAGCCGTGATGGGCGTGGCAGGCATCAGAGCATCCCAGGGTCTACGGGGAGTTGCAGGCATGCTGTGTACACTCTGCTGCGTGAACTGCAACCTTTAGTGCCTTGTCTCGGCTTCCTCTGTTTGTGCATGCCGCGGAGGGGCGGGCCTCTGAGTCTGGCCCAGGTGGCTGCAGAGGATTCTCTGGGCAGTTGCTGTGGGCACAGCTGCTCTCAGGCTGCTCACGTGCTATGGCAGAACTGCCCGGATGGGGAATGGGCGGGAGCCTGTTTGTCACCATGAGGGGCTTCACATCTGCTCTGCCTTCCTGGGGGCTGGAGTGCCTGAATTTCCCCTGGATTCCCAACTGCTGGGCTTGGTGTGCCGGGATGCTTCCATCCAGCTGTGAGGCCCTTGTCCCCTTAAGACTTTCAAAATTCACTCGCTTTTATTTTGTCCCAGGGGAGCCGGCTGCAGAGACCTGCTTGCAGCTTTACTGTTCTGTTTCCCTAATATCCAGCATACCACGCAACGTGTGTCTGTGCTCCCAGTACGGATGACTAGGGCTGGGTGTTTAGCAGTCCTGGGCTTCCACTCCCTTCCCACTCTGACTCCTCTCCTCCCGCGGGGGAGCTGGGGTGGGGGGTGGGGTGGTCGGGTTCCACCGGGCCGCGGTTTGTATCTTACCCCCTTCATGAGGCACTGAGTTCTTGTCGATGTAGATGTAGCCTGGCTGTTGTACTGTATCTTCTGGTCTTTCTTCTAGTAATAGTTGTATTTGTACTTTCCAAAATATGTATGGTTTTGGGAGGAGATTTCCACTGCTGTACTCACCCCACCATCTTCGCTCCTATGTTATTTATTTTTAAATTTAAATATAACAAATATTTTTCTTTAACAGTTCGGTAAGATTTTACAAATGCATAATCGTATAACCACTACTGTAGTCAAGGTTCATAACTCCATTATGTTCTTTCTGCCATCCCTTTTTAGTCAGCCCTTCCCTACAGTCCTAACTAGTGACAACTCATCTGTTTTCCCTTCTTATGGTTTTGTCTTTTCCAGTATATCATAAAAATGTAGTCATAAAGTGTGTAGCCTTTTGAATCTGTCTTCTTTCACTTGCCACAATGCATTTGACATTCATGCATGTTCTTGTGTATATCCATACCAAACTTTTTATTGCTAAGGAGTATTCTGTTGTATGAATGCCATAGTTTGTCCATTTACCAGTTGAAGTGTTTTTGGATTGTTGTTTTAGGGGAATCATGGTTATGAATAAAGCTGCTGTAAACACTGATGCATGGGTTTTTGTGTGGACTTCAGTTTTCTATTTCTCTTGAACAGATAGCCAGAAATGGGATTGCTGGGCCATATGGTAACTCTCTCTTTATAAGAATTGCCAAACTATTTTTCCAGAGTCCTGTATTGATTTATAGTCTTAACAGCAACATATGAGAGTTCCAGTTGCACTGCATCCTTGGCAACACTTCAATTGGTACTATCAGTTTAAAAAAATGTGTTTTAGTCATTCTATGATGTATGTAGTGGTATCTCATTAAAGATATGCAGATGGCCAATAGGCACATGAAGTATGCTCAACAATATTTGCCATAGAGAAATGCAAATCAAAACCATAAAGAGATACCACTTCATATCTACTAGGATGGCTAAAGAGATAACAGTAAGTGTTGGTAGGATGTGGAGAAACAGGAACCCTCAAAATGCTGGTAAAAATGTAAAATGGTGAAGCTGCTGTGGAAAAACAGTCTGATCGTTCCTTGAACAGTCAAATGTAGAGTTATGTGATTCAGCAACTCCATTCCTAGGTATTACCCTATAAAATGGAAACATGTCCAAACAGTAACTTGTCTATGGCTTATAATAGCATTAGTCATAATAGGCAAAAAGTAGAAGGAACCCAAATGTCTATCAACTCATAAATAGATAATTAAACATAGTTTATACAAAGGGTTTAGATACTGGTAAATGCGACAGCATGGGTGAACCTTGCACTTCACTTCATGCCAAGTGAAAGAGTCTAGTTACACAGGACTAAGTACTGTGTGATTCTATTTGAAATACCCAGAATAGGCATATAGAGACAAAGTAGATAGTGGTTGCCTGGAATTGGTAGGGATATGGGTAGTAAAGATTGATGGTAGTGGGTGTGTGGGGTTTCCTTTTGGGGTAATGAGAATGTTCTAAAATTGTGGCGGTGAATGCACAACTCTTAAATATCCATTACATGCTTCGAATTGTGTGATTTGTGAATTTCAAAGCTGTTAAAATTACTAGTTTTAAATGTATAATTAAATTTTTAGTAAATATACATAGAACTGTGCAAACATTACCACAAAACAGTTTTCAATATTTCTGTCACCCCAGAAGATCCTTTCTTCCTGTTTGTAATTAATAACTATTAACATCCCACACCAGGAAACCAGTGATTTTCTGTCTCTACAGATTGGTCTGTTTGTTATATTTCATGTGAGTGGAATCATTTATCTTTTGGAATCAGACTCCTTTGCTTCTGGCTTCTTTTAATAAGGTTCCAGTTTCTGCATGTCCGTGCTAACACTTGTACTGTTTGTATTTATTATAGCCATCCTAGTGGCTGTGTAGTGATGGTCTCATTGTGGTTTTAATTTGAATTTTCGTACTGACTAATGTTGAATATATTTTTACATGCTTATTAGCCACTCCTATATCTTTGGTAAAATGTGTGGTAAAACTTCCCATTTTAAAAACTGTTATTGTTGACTTTTTATAGTTCCTTATATATTTTGGCACAAACTTTTTTTTGTCAGATATGTGATATACAGATGTTTTCTTCCAGCTGTGGCTTATTATTTTCATTCTAACGTTGTAATTTGCAGAGCAGTTTTTAATTTTGACAAAGTCCAATCAATTTTTTATTACATTGTATTGTAGAAATCTGCCTAACTCAAGGTCCACAAGATTTTCTCCTATGCTTGTGTTTAAAAGTTTCAAAGTTCTACAGTTAGTTCTTTGATCCATGTTGAGTTAATTATTGTACAGGACGTGAGGTGCAGGTTGAAGATCATTTTTTTTCTTTTGCATGTAGATGTCAATTGTTCTAGCACATTTGTTGAAACTACTATCATCTCTTACTGAACTGCTCTTGCACCTTTGTTAAAAATAAATTGACAGTATTTGTGTGGGTCTTTTTGTGCTTTCTCTGTGTTTTCCTCTCTTTTTGTCTGCTTGTCTTTTTCTTGTCTTTGTTCTCTTCTCTCCTATTAGACTCTCTCTCCATCTCCCAGTTTTCCCTATTATCTTCCTCATGGTGAAATATATTGATTAGTATTAATTTAATTTTTATATATGCAGCTATAAATATGCAGAATTGTATCTTTCTCTTCAGGTAAAAAAAAATACCAGAAATGATTAACTTTTTATTATAACCATTAGTTTTTCTCAGTGAATTTGTGGCCTTGAAGAAAGATGGTGGTCCCTCTTCCCAAACCATGTTTCAGAACTTTTGCAAAAAGAGTCATTTTCCCAGTGTTACAGTTCCTTTAAAAAAAATTAGTTACGGTAATTTCAAATTGTTATGCTGAAGGGAGTCAAGAATTCACTCTTTTTTCTAAAATGCCTTTAATTCATCCCTTAATTATAAGGTTGATTACTGACACTTCTCCTCTAGGTGGCAGTCATGATTACTACTGGATCCACAGATACGTGAAAGTTTTCAAAAAGCAGCTTAATTTTGTAACTTCTCCAAAGCCAGCTTTGATCTATATTTTTTAACACTTAAACCAATAAAGGAATTAGAATTTTGTATTTAAATAAAAACGAGAGACTTGACAATGAAATCAAGTGATACAAGTGACCGGTCCTGGCTTTGAACCCTACAAAGCACAGTCATATTTTATTTTGGTTTTCTCAGAATCTAGTTTTTCCGAAAAGTGCCCTGATACATTGAAACATGTCTCTTACATAGTTTCTTAGAAAGTTTGTGGGCACGATGTTTCCTTCATGCTGCTTCAGTTGAAGTTTTCATTGTTTCTGTTTGTTTGGAAACACCCTTTTTTTGTATTTACTCTTTGTTAGTGCTGTACAATAGTTTGGAGACAGTAGTTCAGAATTCTGTCAGCATTTCCTAGCATAATTAAGGAATTTAATTTCTGTGTTGCTAGCAGAGGGTTATTATTAACTGGGAGAATGAAAGGAGATTACATAAACCCCATACCTGAAATCTCCAGCTGCTTGCTTTTGGCACTCTGCCTGAACTGTGATTTCTGCCCCTTCAGGTTAAGAGAGCCTTTTCCCCAACCACAGTCAGTTTCTCTGTTTTTTAAGATGTTCTTAATATTAAAGCTTACTAGTTCATTAGTTTCCAATTTTTTTCCTCATCTCCATGAAACTATGGATAGAACAGGGAACTTGGCAGAGACTGTTGTGGAAAATTTGGGCAGAGATCTTAAAGCAATGTAATGTGGGCCAGGCTGCGTCATGACACACCTGAGCCTTATTGCAGACCTTTGCTGCCTCCTGCAGCAGTTGCCTTGAGTTAAGAAGCAAACTCCGCTTCTTTTTGGTCCAAGCTCAGCTGTTTATGCATATTTCTCAACCTTGGGCTGATTGGATTAATTCTGCCCTTCCCCAAAAAGGTAGCTGTGCAAGTACCTTCCCCTTCCCACATCTTCTCAAGTCTAATTCTCTATACCTAGGAGCTTTGGCTCTTCCTCTTCTTTTCACAGGGTCGGGACTTGTCCTGGGCAAGCCAGCCCTTTGCTTCTCCTGCTCCTGAGAAGTGCCAAGATTCTACAGTGCGGACTCCCATCTGCCTTCTCATACCTAGACTTTGGGCTGCTTTCCAGATACCTGCATAAGCAAGCCCTTGTCACTGCTCCCCATTCCTACCTGCACCCTTTTCCCTCTTTGCCACCCTGTTCCTTTATCCTTCCCTCCCACCTCCACCCTCTCATGCACGATGTATAAAGGATGGAAAAAGTACTACGCCCAGAAGTCCCTGAGAGAGGCATCAATGGATGAATATTTAGGCAGCTTAGGGCTGTTTCGGAAGCTGACTGTCAAGGATGCCTCTTGCCTCTTTCGGGCTATTTCGGAGCAGGTAAAAGGAAAACAAATGTGTCTTCCCTGTACTGAGTTTTCAAAGTTTGAGACATGGCTTGGTACTGTAACTAGAAGACCTGTAGCCCACCAAAACAAAACTCCTTATCCCTTCCCTAGTAAAAACATCAGGTGTATAAAAGCCAGTTATTACCTTGCTGTGTGCCTTTACTCGTTATTCCAAATCTATTGCTTGCTTTTGCTATCTTAACTTTTCTAAGTGCCACTTTGGAATGTAAGGAAGATAATGGGGTTAAACAATATTTTGAAGTGTATCTTGATCCTTTTCAGCAACGTTCCACTTCTTCTAAATTTTATGCCTAAGGAAAAATTTATAGGCTGTTCCCCGACAGAGTAGAAAAGCAGGGGGGGGCGGGCATTGACAGAATCATCTCCCCTCATTCTCATCTCACTAAAGGAATCACAGATTTTAGTGAGGACTTAATTTCCTAATTTCCTACATACGTTCTGATTAAGGGATAATGAAGTGTCCAGTTCATAGTCTTAATTTAGAAGCTTCTGTGTCAAATTACTGCTGACAGTGAGCTGGTCTTTCTCTTCTTTTAGTTGTTTTGCAGCCAGGTCCATCATTTGGAAATCAGGAAGGCTTGTGTTTCATATATGAGAGAAAATCCACAACCTTTTGAGTCTGTAAGTAGAATACATACCCAAGGGAGAGTATATAGCAGGTGGGAAATGAATTTTGAGCTTCTATGTATGAAAATTACATCATTCTCTCAATAGCAAATATTTAATTTCCAGCTGGCTTCCTTCCCCCTGGCTAGCCATGCGCTGGACCTCCTTCTGTAATTAGACTGTTTTGTACTCCAGTTAAAAGTTGAGAAGAAACAGTTAATCTGTATACTTTGAACTACTTTCTCCCCCACACCAAAAATTCCCCAAAGACTGCTGTTTTTTATTATCCAGACCACTGTTTTCTTGAACAATTAATCATAGTTCACAAAGGTTTGGCTATGCAACTGTATATTTAAAAATATATACAAATACAAACCTCCTCTGCTTTAATTCTGTGCACAATGCTCTTCAGCCAGCCAACTTATTCTTATAAAACTTAATTGTAAGGAAACAAATTAGGAAACCTATTTTCATGTGACAAATTGGTAATTGAAGCACTGTCACTAATGATTGACTTTAAAACAACTTAGAAGACATCTTTGTATATGTTGAAGCGTTTGAATTCTTGGAACAAAATTAGGTTTTATCAAGGCGTTTTTTGAAGTGTGTCTTGTGTGGCTGTTGTGTGTTGTGTTGTTTTTTTTACTGTGTTTAGCTTTTCCAGTACTATTTGTTTTCTTCTGACCAAATTTTGCGTATTTACCTGCTGTTTGAGGTTTACTCTTAATTTTCTCAACAGGTTTTGGTGAATTTTAAAACTACATAAAGGCTTTTTTACTTTAAAGCTATTACCTTGAAATTAATTACTATCTTCACCCCACCTGGGGAAGGATTATTCGTGAAATTACTTTAAATTGAAGACGATGGTGTAAAGCAGTGCATCTCAAGTACTTTTGTGCATACAAATCACTTGGGGATTTTGTTAAAATACAGATTGATTGAGTAGGTCTGAGCAGGGCCCATAATTTCTGCATAGTTAAACTCCCAAATGATGTTTGCTCTTATTTGTGCATGACATTTTGAGTAACAGAGATGTGTGTGTGAAATTTTAAAACTATGAGGATGAATCTCCAAATAATTATGCCAAGTGCAAGAAGCCAGAACCACCCTCCCACCAAAGTACATACCATACAATTTCCTTTATTAAAACTCTAGAAAATGAAAACCAATCTATTGTGACAGAAAGCAGATCAGTGATCGCTTTTGGGTCGGTGGGGCTAAAGAGGTGCACAAGGAAACTTAATATTCACTATCAAGATATCATGGTGGTTTCATGACTGTGTACATATGTCAAAACTTAACTGCATTTAAATATTTGCAGTTTATATGTCAGTTGTGATTCAAAAAGTTGTTAAAAGGGTTTGAGGAAAAATTAAAATTTGATTTCACATCTTGTGATATATTTGCATGGGACTAGTCATATAGTCCTTGAATTTTTATTTTTATTTAGGTACTTTACATACAGTAAAATTGGCCATTTTAAGTTAAGTGTTACTAGTTTTGGCAATAATATGCAGTCATATAACTGCCACTGTAATCAAGATAGTGAACAATTCCATCACCCCAGAAAGTTGACTTGTGCCCTGGGCTTTTTTGAAATAAATTTCCTTTAAGATTCCTCAGTTTAACTTGGTAAATGCATGTCTCCTGTCAAGTATGAAATTATTCTAATTATTGGACTTGCTTGATTCATGAAAATGTCAGGTTACTTAAATAGGAATTTCAAAACTAAAAGGCATACTATTGGATGAAATGCACAGGTAGGTGAATAAGCCAGGATCAGTTCCAAAGATGATTGTATAGTCCATCTTTTCTCCACTCAAAACTTTGTGTATGTGCAAACCTTCTTGAGATGCTGTGCAAAGTCATAATTGAATACTGAGATTGTTGAGTTGAACAGAAATCTATTGGAGGATAATATTGAAGAATATAATCAGATTTTGGTAATAATATGTAATTGTTTAAGTCAAGATTTTTTTTATTTTTGAAGTATGTAGAGGGATCTTTTGAGAAATACCTGGAACGGTTGGGAGATCCCAAGGTAAGATTCAAACATGGGGGTTTACACTTTTCAGAGTATTTGGAATAGTAACCTAAATATTCATTCAGCTGTGTCACTTTAGCTAGACTCAACCTATTTTCTTAAGTAGCCAGCTGATTTGAATCAAATAGTTCTTGCAAAAGGTTAGAATCTGGCTACAGAACTGTTGTTTTGTGTCGAATAGTGAGAATTGTGTGTTAAGAATTTTATCCTCCATAGACTAGTCAAAGAGTACACTCTGGCAACAGGACAAGCCTAAGCCTTTTCACTCTAATCGGGGAGGGGGACTGGTAATGAATGTTACTAGGAGGTTGTTTCTTAGAACTCTTCTGATTTGTAGTTATCTTTTTATGTGGGGGTAAGATCCATAAACACATTTATTTAAAAATAATTTATGTGATTAGTTCCATAGTTGTGGACTTAAAACACTTGTGCTAAATACCCTGCTGACTTCATATTCTTATGCTAATTCCATTTTTATTATGCCTTTTAAATCTTCCATAATAATTGTCCTTGTTAATAACTAACTAAGGTTGTCTTTAGGTCTACTTTTTTCAGACTAAGTTTATGTTAATGATTAACTATCACACTATCCCAAGCCTCAAAGCAAGTGATAGAAGTTCTTCATCTAAAGTAGTGCTAAGTATCTAAAAACACAATTGTTAAACTTGGAAAAACTACCTCCTAGCTGCAGAACATTCTTAAAACTTTATGCGCTGTTTATGTTTAGGAAAGTGCTGGCCAGCTGGAAATAAGAGCTCTTTCTCTAATTTATAAGTAAGTTGAACCTCCTTTTTTCAAAAAGAGAAAATGTGTGTGTGTGTGTGTGTGTGTGTGTGTGAGATTTCTATTAAAGTCCCCTTAGTATTGGGAAAATTTGAGATTTGATGTATTGATATATAGAATGAAGAAACCTAAGGAAAGTCAGTTGGTACAATTTTGGGGTGGAGAACCTCTAGCATTTTGTACATTTGAATGGAAGAATAAAGGACTTTAAGAACTGCTGGTATTATTCCTGTCGAAAGTCAGAATATTTATCTTAGAGTTTTTATGTATTTAACTTTGTGCCTCTTTTGCTTGCATCCTCAATGGAACAGTATCACTTCTAAAATAAATTTGTTCTTAAGGACAAAAATATTAGATATTACAATGATGGTTTGTGGTTCTTCAAAGAATTACAATACATAAGTGTACAGTGTATCTGGTATTAAAATTTCATAGGGAAATTAAGAAAAGCCTAAAAAGGCTTTTTAGGGAGGTGATAATGGGAAATTTGAGAAACACTGCCCTACTGCTTTTGCAAGTTCTATTTTGGTCTTCAGAACTGAAAAAGCATTTTTGAAAGTTGTGCAATTTTGAAAAATAGCTACATAATGTAGGTTGTAGTTGTGGAAATCTTGTTCATTTGAGAAGTTTAATCTGTTTTGACTCCTTAAAAAATTTTAAGATGGTGAGATGGCATAAACTTTGGTAGGGTTAGAACCCTGTTTTGGGGAGTTATTCAAGTTAGTATTTTGCAATCTGCTCCTTTCTTAGTAAGTCCAGCAATAAGTAGTATTGAAGAGGCATTGGGCAGGCTGATGTCAGTTGTTGGCTTTTAACTCACTGGCACCCAGCTTGTAAATTGGCCTGCTTCTGTTTTTGTGTGACCCTCAGGCTAAGAATGCTTAAAAAATTTCTTTAGATGGTTAAGAAATCAGAAGACTATTTCATGGCATGTTAAAATTACATGAAATTCAAATTTCAGTCTGCATAAATAAAGTTTTATTGGGACACAGTTATCTGCATTTGTGCATTGTCTCTGGCTGTTTTCAGAGCTACAATGTCAAAGTTAAACCATATGGCATGCAAAAACTGAAATGCTTAGTGTCTGGTCTTTACCATGAAAAAATTTGTCGACCCCTACCTTAAATAAATGGGAGCCCCCAAAACTCAAAAACATACATACACTTGTTAATCTGTCTTTGCTCTTTCTCCCATGTTAAGATACATATATTAAGCAATCCACTGGACTTGACCTACCTTAATTTAGCATTCTTTAGTCTTTTAAACATTTGGATTATTTTATATAAATGAAGTATGCTGTTTAAAAGCACAAATACTTGTTCTTAGAAGTTTCTCATTTATATACTAAATTACCTGTTCTCGCCCACCATTGTTTTCTACTCACGTAGACGGGATTTCATTCTTTATTGCTATCCCGGAAAGCCTCCAATTTATGTCACAGATAATGGCTATGAAGACAAGGTAAGAAGATGAGTGAGTGTTTACTAAAATAAACTGAATGATACTGCTGGCTTACCAGGGCATCGGAAATCCTTTTTTTTTTTACCTAATTAATGGAAAAAATAAGCATAGTCTAAATGAGAATTTTCTCTGCTACCAGCCTTTTCCTCTCCAGTCAGTCCTCCATGCTTCCAGATAGTTTTCCTTTGTATCTCAAATGTCAGTTCTTTTGAAACCTTCCCAGCTCCCCTGGAGTTATTTCCTCCCTTTGATTTCCTCTAACATGACCTGAAGTAATTATAATATTTATCACACTGTATTGTTTTCATTTCTACGATCTCATTAGTCTGAAGAGTGTGCTACTATTAAATCAGTAGGGTGCTTGTAAAATAGTAGGCTCTTTTGTTGGTTGAGAACTCTGAACAGGTAAACAAATTGTTCTTCAGCATACAATTTTTATTTGAAGAAGATTTTAAGAAAAGCCTTTTGTCCTGATTACAGATTTTAAGAAAAGCCTTTTATCCTGATTATTTGATTAGTAAATATAGACTGCACAGTATTTGAGTTTTGTAAGTTGTTTTGTTCCATGGAGCAAAATTCAGGCAACGTTTTTATTATGGTGAGAGAAGACCAGACACTGAGAGAACTGTTAAGATGTTTAAGTAATCTAGATAAAAGATGTCAACTACACACTTGGCATTAGGAATAGGGGAAGGCCAAGTGGGCTGCAAGAGATAATTTGGAAAATAAGTATAAATTGGGGCGCATTGTTTTACTAATGGTACTTCCATATGTTTTACTCAGCAAACATTAATCCTCTGTAGTGTACCAGACACTTTACTGGGCTTTGGGGATACCAAAGTAAATACAACAAAATCCTTGCCAGGGGTCTTAAGGGGTTATCAAGACAGACATGTAATAGTTAACTACAGCAAAGTAATACATTTTATAAAGAAGTATGTACAAAGAGCATAGGAAGAAAAGCCCTTCACTCTCCTTGAGTTTAGGAAGTTTCATGGTGGTAGTGACATTTATGGGGAATACCAAAAAATGAATCCAACAAGTATGAAAGCAATCTGTTTAGAGGAAACATACGCAAAGGGATGGATGCAAGAGATAATTGGGTGGGGAGAGGTCAATGCTGAAAAGACAGGCTAGAGTTACATGAGGGGTGTTAGAAGGCCATCTTAAGAATTTGGCTTTTTATTGTACAGAATAGTCAATTGAAGTTTTCTTCTACTATTTTATTATTAAGCTTTTAAAACATACAGAAAACCTAAAAGTATTTTACAGTGTGCATCTATATACTCACCACCTAATCTGCTGTCAGTGTTTTGTGTCCTTGTTTTATCATATATCTATCCCATCTCTGTTTACCAGTCCAACTTAATTTTTGGTGTCTGAAATGTACTTAAAATACATCAGTACAAGTGCCCCTAAACAGTTTTTAAACAAAGGTGTGACATACTCTGAATTGTCTGAAGAGAAGGAGTGTTAGCTTTTTGGTTTTAGCAATTTTACACAGCATTGCCTGAGGAGATTTAGACATTTAGATCTTTATTAGGACTCTTTAGACCTGCAATTCATTTTTTTCCTGGATATTTTATTCTTAAAATTTTCATATAGAGAAAAGTTTTGAAAGAGTTGAGTAGTGAATATCCATATACCCAGCCCTTAGTTCCAACAGTTACACAGCTCTATTTTCATATGAGTCCTATACATCTTAGAGATATTATTGAACTAATTAAGGGGAAAGCATCATACACTGGGAGCCATGATACTACAAAAATGTAAGGTCTTTTGAGTATGCAGCCATGAGAATAGCATGTATAAATCTCATCCTTGAGCTGATGAGACTATTATTAGCTTACATAGAGCTAATACTTATCAGCATTTGTGTATTTACATGCAAAGGATTGTGTATATATGTCTAATTTGGGAGTGTATAAGTGTGATTGTACATTCTGAAACTTAAGAATGGGAAAGCCAGGTGACAGCAGAGTATTTTTGTTAGGTGACACCTTGATTTGCCTTAAACTTGTACTGTATCTCATTTTAGGCTCTTAAGATTTGTATTTGAATTGTTTGGGTTTTCAAAAATGACTATCAGAAACAGTGAGCCTTCCATAAAATATATTTTAGGGCAAATTCTGAAATAAATGCCTAATGGTCACCTTGGTTCCTTTCATCATCTATATTGACTTAACTCTGTATTTTACATAGTTATCCAGTATCAGAGAAAATGCTACTGGAAACTAGCCATCTTCACTCAGCACATTGGTCTATCTAGAAAGAATAGAAATAAATTAATATATTAAAAACAAAATAAAACTTAAACCTGGGCGTGTAGAGTAAAAAATCAAGTCCCCGTTCATGCTCTTAAGTCTCATGCTTTAAACTAGTTTGGGTGAGTATCCCTCTGTATCATTCTCTTTGCATTTATTTTCTAAATGTAGATGGACTCAACTTAACATTCTGTTACTTGTTCTTTTCAAATATCTATCCTCATCAATAATACGGATCTACTTCATTTTTTCACTACTTTACTGCCATTACATCCCACCCGCCTACCCCCAACAGACAGACCACCCACAAGTTTATATGAAAGAATTATTTTATGTTGGGATGCCACCCACAACATGAAAGCCATCATGCCTAGTTTTGCCTCTTCTGTCAAAATTGAACTCATTGCTACTTGAATAGAGAAATTGTACAGTCATATTTCTTCTTCCCTGCTTGTTCATCAGTTTTGGATCTGGCAACGTTTTCATTATGTTTTATTAGTTAATTATGTTTAGTTTTATTTCAACTACTCCTTAACAACTACCTTCAGTTATTAACCTTTCTTAGTTTGAGTTCCCAGTTCTAGTCCAAAATAGAGAGGCTTCTCTGCTCAAATCTGCTTACTGTTCCTTGTGTATTAAAAAACCCCTCTTAACTGTAAATACCCCTTGGGGTGGGTAAAACTTAAAAAGTTAAACTTTTCTGTGAGTAACTTTAGCTTGACACTTGCCCTCAGTTCTCTGAATTGGATTATACTGATGGGATTAAAGTTGTGATTTCAAACAAAAGGCTAGGGAAGAATGAAAAATCTAGAATCAGAGAATTTGATTATTGGGAGAAGTTTGCCCAGGGTAGTGTAAGAAGGTAGAAAAAAAGTAAAAAATAAAAATTAAAAAAATTAAAAAGATAATTTCCTGCCATGGAGCTTTGGTGGCAACATCTTCCCGTAGAACCACCTTTGGTACTTCAGGTTGCTGATAACCAGAGATATCTTCAAATTAGGCTAAATCACTAAGGATTACATCTCTTACACAAGACACAGGGTTTTGAACAAAAATTCAGAAAGGTTTTGGAGCAGTTTATAAACATATTTCCTCACATGGAACCAGGGGGCATTTTTACTGAAATAATTTAGTTAGTGAACATGGCCTTTGAATTGGTGTTGGGAAAAACTAGAAGTCAAAGGAATCAACATTAAATTAACTCATTCTTTAGCCATCTCAGTGCCTTAATTCATTAAGTAAGTCTCGTTAGTAGTATTGATAGCTTGGTATATTGCTATTTGGTACAGTGGAAAACATATTTAATACAATTGATGTCCCTTCCCAATCCCCTCTACTCTGGGTTTGGGGTATTTGAGTATTTGACCTAATTTTTCCAGTCGTTTTTAGAAGTTAAGCTAAGTCTTTTAACTTTTGGTAGACTTTCTGTTTTATTTACCCAATTTGTAGAAGTTCCCATGTTTTGCAAATCTGTACATCAGTACTTGTTTCTTGTATTTACAAGAATGTGATCGAGGCTTACAGTGAAGTCTTAGCAGGCGTTTTAATTTTAACCTCGGCATTTAAAAGTCACTGTCAAGAAAATCTCTGAGGTATAGCTTGCATTTATCTATATGTAAATTTTAAAAATCATTTTTCTTCAGCTTTATTGAGATACAGTTGCCACATTATGCTGGATGAAATAAGAGACAAACACTGTATGATATCACTCATATGTATAATTTAGAAGTCACTGTTTTTAAAAAACAGTTTCTGATTAGCAACTTAATTTCAAGTAGTTCATGGTTGTAAGATGTGTAACATTCACGTAATTGTTTTCTGTGTGCTTTTTTCTTCAGATTCTACTCTGCTCTTCAAGTAATGGGCATTATGATTCAGTATACTCAAAACAGTTTCAGTCAAGTGCTGCTGTTTGTCAAGGTACTTGAAGACTTTATAAATGTTCTGGTGTGATTTCAGGTGATTTGTTGGCCATCTTTAAATTGAAGGACCCACCATGAATAGCTCTTTTAAAACCCTGCTGACACCTGTTGAATTTGTATACTGGTTAATAGCTGTTTACATGGTTATAGAACCACCTTATTTTGATAATTTGCATTTTGGTCATTTCTTCCTTTAGCTATATTGTATGAAATTCTCTATAAAGATGTGTTTGTTGTAGATGAAGAAAAGTTGAAGACTGCAGTTCAGTTGTTTCGAAGTAGTTCCAGAAAGAACAGAAACAATGTGACTGGCAGTGAGGATGACCTTATTGACTACAAGAGTTCAGCTCAGGATAGGTAATAAAGGGAAAGGGGAAGTCAATCACGAGATCGTTATGTTCATGTTTCTATGCATCATCATTTGAAAGTGGAAGGGACCTGGAAGCTTATGACTTAGACTACACATATGAATGTATGTATATGTGTATTTATAAGGATATACATTTTTTTAATGAGGAAAGAGAAGTTTTACCAAAAAGGCAGCCTGTACTGTGAGTTGCTCAGGCTTTGTGGGGTTTGGTGCAAGTTGGAATCTAGTTTTTTTATTGCTAGAAGAGACTTTAGAACTATCAAATCCCATGATTCTCAAACTTCAGTTGTATACAAAATATTTAGGGTGCTTGTTAGAAAGGCAGATTCTTGGGCCTACCTTCACAAAATTTGATGTCAGAGTGAAGTTAAGAATCTGCTCCTTTAACAAGTATACCCAAGTATTCAGATGTAGGTAAGCTGTGGACCACATATTGACAAAAACTGATTCAGAACCACCACCATCATTCTGTAGAAGGTAACTGAGGTTCAGAGTGGTTACTTGACACACATCCATCTAGTAAAGAATCTCTCAGGGTAAGACTAGTTTTAGAAGCTTTTGAGTGTCTGCTTTGCGTACTCCCTAAGTATGTAGATTGAGGCAGCCATTAAACAGATTTAGTCAAAAACTTACATTTAAAATTGTAGTTTTATATTCTTGATTCCTAGTTCTGTCTGGAAATTCAGAGAGGTTTGGTTCCAGTCAGGTATCACATTGTCTTTTTGTCATGAAGTTCTATTTCTTGGATGTTTAATGCTTGCGATTATTTTCTTTTTTTGGTAGAAGAGGGTTTTTTGGGTGTTTGTTTTAAAGCTTATATGGGAATGCAGGAGGTAGCTGCCATATATCAGGGTGAAAGTTTCTTTTCACTGATTTTGTCTTAAGGGCTTCAGGCTTACAGAAACTACAGTAGTAGGAAGTCAAGGTATATTGGTTATCTATTGCATAACAATATTACCACAAACTCATCAGCTTAGCATAACACACTTATCTCCCAATTTATGTGGGTTAGGAGTCTGGGTATAGCTTAGCTGGGTTTTCTGCTTAGGGTCTCACTCTAGTCTGCAATGAGGATGTTAGTATTGAGTTCTTACCTGGAGTTTTGACTGGAAGGATCCACTCCCCTACTCACATGGTTCTTGTCAGCATTCCGTTCCTTTCAGCTGTAGGACTATGATTTATTTGCTGGCTGTCAGCTAGAGGTAACCCTCAGCTCTTTACTACATGGGGCTGGAGAACATGGCTGCTTGTTTTCTTAGAGTCATAGAGCCACCAGCAACATAGTCACTACATTCTTATGTTAATGTAATGATACACATCCTATTGGTTAGAAGCAAACTAAGGGAGAGGGGGATCACACAAGGGCATGATTATAGGGGCCATTCCCCACAGATTATAGGAGGTAATCTGCTGAGTATACTTTCAAAAAAGGAAGCATAAAGGTAAATGTTGGGATGAAATAGTATTTGCCTCATTTTTAGAACTGAGCTACTTTAACCACTAGGTGGTGGTACAGATGTCAGGCTTAAGACTTCTTAGCTTCTGCATTTATATGAAGCTCTTTGTTCTAAATCTTTTTAATTAGGACTGAAGAGTTAGGTGCCTGCTGCGATGCTGAAAATATACCAGAGGAGTACAGTGAAGGAACAGATGAAGCAAAGGTTTGAGATTTTCTAGGGCAAAGAAATTTCATATTCTTGGCATATGGCATCATAACTTAAACTAGTTAAGGTCAAATAAGTCCATTCTAGTTAAACGGGGTGGTGGAAAAGTTGATGTCTTCCTTTGTGGAAGTCTTAATCTGAAAATCTAAAATACGTGCTTAATGTTCTCTCTATTTCTATTCTTCAGGAATTGTAGATTTTTTTTCAAAGTAATCCAAACCCTTGAGAAATTTCAGCTCTTTTCAAGTTATATTTCAAACCCAATAGATAATTAGTTTGTAATCAGTCTTCTGATGCTAAGGTTTCTTTTTGTCATTAAAAAATATAATAACCCTATTCTGCAAAGAAAATGGTTGATAATCATGGTTGAAGAAACAGGAGAAATGTTACCATCTGTATAGGCATAAAATCAAGCAGACCTTCCATTTGAAGCTAGCTATGTAGGACATTATTACAGTAATCACTGTGTATGCTTCAAGTGCTGATAATTTGGGGAAATAATTGAACAAAAGGAAGTAGAAGAGTGGAAGAAGGCAATTCCTTTGGAAATCGTAACAAATTTTGACGAAAGCAAACTTTTCAGATTTTTTCCCAGTTATTTTAGGGTATAGAAACACTTGCACCTCTGTGTGCATATCAAAATGAGACTCGTTGAATATTTGTGATTGAGTCTTTAATGTTGGTCTGTATTGCATTGATTTATATGTGTCATGTCTTGAGTTGTTGGCTGCTTTAGACAAAATTTCCCTTATGCCATATTTTTAGATCGTTTGCGTAATTGCTTCTTAGTCTCCTCACCTTTCAGATGCAATAAATAAAATTTATTGTGGCATACATTTATTCTTTTAATAAAGAAGGAAAGGAAGCCACATGTACATACTTTTTTAAAAAAAGAAAAGGAAGAAAAGAACCTGATTCTTCCTTCTTCATAGAAGGAAGACTCAAGCTAAGGATGGGGAGTTTGTAGCATGATTATTTTTTATTTTAGTCTCCAGGAAACCAGTCAAAGATGCCCTTCCCTTACAAGGTGCTCAGAGCCCTGGATCCGGAAATCTATCATAATGTAGAATTTGATGTTTGGTTGGACAGCAAAAAAGGTAATGACATGTCAACAGAATACTTTTGAATCCTGACAGATCCAGGAGAATAATTTTGCAGATTGTTTCTAACAAGAGATGTTATTAGATGTCAATGTACTGTTAGGTTAAAAAAAAAAAAAAACAGCCGGGAACTTTTTAGCTTAATACGTGGTTTAAATCTAAAAGAGGAAACAAATAGACTTAGAAGTGAGGATGGATCTTAGAATCTGATGTTTATCTGGGACATCAACTTTGAAAAGACTGTGTGGTGATAGTGTGTAGATAGCTAGGAGTACCAGAAACTTAAAACTGGAAATAAGCTTATTTAATTTGTTAAGACTTCCCTCATTGATAATACATCAGGTGTCTGCAAACCATGGCCTGTGGACCAAATCTGACCTGCCACCTGTTTTTATGTGTTCCATGAGATAAGAATGGTCTCTATATTTTTAAGTGGCAGAAAAACATGAAAGAACAGTGTATTGTGACACATGAAAATTAAATGAAATTTAGATTTCAGTATCCAAATTTCATGACAGAGTTGAGTAGCTGGAACAGTCTTTGTGGCCCACAAAGGTTTAAACATTTACTATGTGGCTCTTTACAGAGAAATGTTGCCAACCCTTAAAATAGGTCGTTGTTTTCTCCTTTTTTGGTAGCTAAGTTGATCAAAGTAAGCCTTAAGTTCTGCCTTCAAGGTAGCCCTTAATGTTTAATATTCAAAAACTTGAACTTTGATGAACCTAGCTATAGTTAATAATCTAGAATGAGGTTATGACCTCATGGAACACAAAATGTTGTTAACAATAAGAGACTGCATGAGGAAGCTGTGTAGTGATACTTTTTTTACATTTTTTTTTCTTTAATTGAGCTGTGTTACTTTTAAATGGTACCTTATTGGTGTTTGACCAATTCTAAGATTACAACCTCCAGTTTCCACCTATTTGTGTTTTGTAGAACAAAAATATTCTGGCAGGTCTCCTTAAATTGATTTAGAGGAAAACCCATGAAGAGGAATAGAATGACTCATTAAAACTTTTTAAAAGAAACTTAGCTTATGGTGGTAGCATTATCAAAGACACTGATAAAATATACAAAATCAAATGATGTAGAGCACTTGAGCTTGAATCTTCATTTTTTTTAATAGAACTTCAAAAATCTAATTACATGGAGTATGCTGGGAGACTGTACTATTTGGGAGACAAGTGTCAGGTTAGTTCTTTCTTTAAAGAATTAGTAATATGTTCCTCCAAATAATTTGTGGCTTTAGTTACTAACATAAAGTTTAGAAAACTAATTTACAAAGTGCTAGAAAAATGTGCCTTCTCATGTTTGTGTTAAATTTTAATTACAAATGTTTGTGATTAGATATAAGGCTCTTTCAGCATGTGCTGCCTCCATTGAACCAGACTGCCAGTGTTGATTATCAACTGGTTTAATAAGTACACATCTGAACTCCATTTGGGAGAAGTGATCTTTTTATTTGGCAGAAGCCAGATAATGTCTGTCAACCTGAGACTAGATATATTCTTACTGTCTCTTCCCATTTCAGGTTCACTTGGATTCAGGTGGAAGATACTATGATGCTCATATTCAGGAACTTGGAAATGAGAACCATTCAGTAACAGTCTTCATTGAAGAACTGGCAGAAAAGTGAGAATATAATAAGTTGTTGAATTACCAAAATCTGTGGCTCTTGATGCTTTTTTGTTGAGAATTACCAGCATGCTAGTAAAAGAACCAAAGTTATATCTGGCAGAAGCTTAAGATAACTTACTTCAAATTGTAAAAGCATATGCTGAAGTATGATGTTTCGGTATACTTACTTGTATAAAAGTTTCTAAATCCTAGGCATTAGCAAACTTATTAGGAATATTAATACAACAGAATTCTGGTATAAAACTGTTCAGATGAATTAGAAAGCGGCTTTGCTAACTGAGCCTCTGCCAGTTGAGAACATTAAACTAGATTATGCTGTCCTAACAACCAAAGAAATCTCAGGCTTAAACCAATAATATTCATTTCTTGTTTAGTATGTTTACAGTCTGTCAGCAAAGAGGACCCAGTCCAGCAAAGGCTCTATCTAGGCATATGTTCCCATGATCACACTTAGGGAATGAGACCAGGACAAATCATGTGCAGGTTCTTAAGGTATCTGCTCACATTTATAGGCCAAAGTGGGTTACACAGATGAGCCTGAAGTCAATGGGTGTGGGAAAATACAATCCTCTTCCAAGGAGAGGGAACAAGTATTTGTAAACTTTTCTACCACAATCTCTCCTCTGGAACAGGATACATACTATAAAGAGCTATGAAATCGTACAAACTATTGTTAGATTTTCTAGTCTGAATAGAAAACCTTAACGGATAGCTAGCGTCAATGTTTTAAGTAGAATACACTTGAAAATGAAGCAAGAGGGGTTGGGATATGTGTAACTACTAAGAATCCAGTCTTGTTGCAATGGCTTCATGGTGACATCTTTACAATTTTAAGGCATGTTGTTCCACTGGCTAACTTAAAACCAGTTACCCCAGTGTCACCTGTTCCTGTCTGGAATCCTGTGCCTGTTCAGAAAGGAAGAGGTTACCAGAAAACTTCGGGGATCTATGGCCCAGAAATGGGTTTGTATGCTGAAGGTTTTATTATTTTCCCCTTCTTGTACTTGTCTATATTGTATTTTTTTTAAGGTATAACATAAGTCTTGTTCTAAGATAGAGTTTCTCAGCTTCAGCACTGCTGACATTTTGGGACAGATAACACTTTGTTTTGGGACGTGGTCCTATGCATTGTAGGGCGTTTGCCTGCATCTCTGGCCTCTGTCCATTGAATACTGGTAGCATCCTCTCCCCCAGTTGTGCCAACGAAAAATGCTTCCAGACATTGCCAAATGTGCCCCAAGTAGCAAATTTATCCCTAGTTGAAAATCAGGTTCCTAGGGGATTTTGTATAAAGTTAAGCTGAAATAGATTTTAGAGACAAGATTTCTCAAAAGAATGAGGAAAAACACCTCACAGAAGCAGCCAGGGATATTAATAGGCATAATTTCTTGGTAATATTAATGTAAGCGATGAGAATGACTTTTTGAGGAGCAAAGTTGCCTATACAAAAGATAAAGTTGAGGTATCTATTGATAGAGATTACCTGCTGGTTTTGCTCTTCCATCCAAATACAAAATTTCCCTCCCTGTATTTATTTGGTTTGTTAAAAAAAAATCTGAGAGTCTTAGGCATTTGTGAGAGATGGGAGGAGACACTACATCTTTTGCTTTGGTTATGAAGTTTATTTGCTGCTTCTTGGTTTGCCTGAAAGCTACGTCAGACATGAGCATGAAGCAACGGAAGAAGACGGTCAAGAAAGATAGAAGAAAAGAGATTCATATGACTATGGCTTACAGCAAGGGAGACACTCCCTTCCCGCCAAGACTTCAGCGGAGTATGCGTTACGGGCATGACACTCACAGAAAGCTGGCAATACTATGTCTAGTGAACATTCTCATCCTCAGCATTCATCTCAGAGACTCAGTTGGATAGATGGGATGCCCAGGTAAAGCTTTACTGACTTTAAAAATAATGTACATCTCTATTTAAATACTGTAAATCATTCCTGGACAGAATTACTGTAGAATTTAGAAATATCTTAATAGTTTAGATTTCTCTTATAATATCTGCCTAAAGGGAGCATAGAAGATAGAAGTTATGTATACTTAAATTCTTGTCTAATAGATGTATTGGAAGATAAGTATTCTCAGGGTCTAGGGAAATATGGAGCATTTGGAAGAGATGCTAGGTGATAGAATGCTATCAAGGTGAGTGCCATAAATGTGGCATTATATTCTTGCATGATGGATAGACCTAATACCAGTAGTGAGGAGAGCAAAGCTGTATTTGGATGATTTTAGAAAGATGTTGTTTATTCTGTTTAACTTCAAGAACTGACTTCTCAAGCACTACTAAATAAAGAATTATATTTTCCCTTCCCTCTGTTCTGAGGGATTCATCTCGCTTTATAAATAGGCACAATATGGAGGGCCCTAAAGTTGGTTTTCACCCTGGCCCAGATAAAAGGTGCTACCAGAGCTATGATAACTTCTCCTATAGATCTCGGTAAGTGAATATGCTGTGTTGAGAGAGAAAATGGGTAAGTTTGGCTTCATTGCTAAGTAACAAATACGTGATCTAAATTTTTTTAAAGTTTCAACATTGAGATGTTTGAATTGTTATTTAGAAATTAGAAACAAGATACTACCATGTTCTGTCATTTTTTTCTCCTTCTCATACTCTGAAATACTGAAGTTCCTTTAGGCGTAGTCAACGCCAAATGCATTGTGTGAATAAGGAGAGTGAGAATAGCTTTGCTCCCGAGAATGGACAGATGCCCAGGGGATTGGAAGAAACCATTACTGTTTGTGAAGTTGAAGAAGAGAGTGAGACTGCTTATCCAACTCTACCTGTAAGTAGGTCAAAGCTTTACTCAAAAAGCTGTTTACCTTTCCCTTTTCCTTTTTTTTAAAATAAAGGCTATGTGGATGTATTTTAGCTTTTTATACAAACAACCAAATAAAGCCCTTTTGGAAAACATGAGTTTTGCATCTTAGAGCTTTTAAAGGTGAAAAACTTTTTTTGAAGCTGTGCTTAGAGATTTGTTGATAGAGGTGGACAAATAATTTGGGCAGTATTTTCTGTTTTCTTTATTATTATTTCTTCATTTTTCTAATGTCAAGTACATTTAAAATACTTATAGCTCTTTTCTTCTGACTACAGAGGGAGAGAACTGCATGTGTATGTTTATGTGTGTGTGTGTGTCTTTGGTACAGAATCATGGAGGACCCTCTACAATGGTTCCTGTTCCTTCGAGATACTATGTTGCAAGGCAAGGATGTAGCTCAGGCACACAGACTTTGAATTCAGAGGAAGGCAATGACCAGAATGACAATGGTGAGTCAGTTACAATTAAATAAATGTTTTGTTTTGAAGATGATTCTGTGGCATTGTAGATTCAAAGTTTTGCGGGTATCTGTTCTGGTTTTTGAAAGTTAACCAGTTCTTGTCTTAGAGCTTTTTAAGTTTTTGAAGATGTTTTGGTATTTCTTAGAAGAACAGACTTCTATTTCTGTTGTTATATAAATTGTTATAACTTATTTTCAGGTCTCTGCATATGTCTTTAGTGAATTTGATTTGGTGGGACTCCTGTATGGAAAACAACTATTCCTTATTAGTAAAACACTATGCATGTTGTCCTCACAATTTGTATAACTACCTTAGGCTTTTCATATGACTAGCTATTTTTTTTTTTTTTTTAGAGGGCATCTCTCATATTTATTGATCAAATGGTTGTTAACAACAATAAAATTCAGTATAGGGGGGTCAATGCTCAATGTACAATCATTAATCCATCTCAAGCCTAATTCTCGTCAGTCTCCAATCTTCTGAAGCATAACGAACAAGTTCTTACATGGTGAACGAATTCTTACAGAGTGAATAAATTCTTACATGGTGAACAGTACAAGGGCATTCATCACAGAAACTTTCGGTTTTGATGATGCAATATGACCTATAAACCATCAGGTCAAATATGAATATTCATTTGATTTTTGTACTTGATTTATATGTTGATCCCACATTTCTCCTATTATTATTATTATTTTTATTTTTAATAAAATGCTGAAGTGGTAGGTAGATGCAAGATAAAGGTAGAAAACATAGTTTAGTGCTGTAAGAAGGCAAATGTAGATGATCAGATGATCAGGTGTGTGCCTATGGACTAAGTATTAATCCAGGCTAGACAAGGGCAGCAAGACATCCACGGATGCAGAAGATTTCTCTCAAAGCAGGGGGGGTGAGGTTCTGAGCCTCACCTCTGTTGATCCCCAAATTCTCACCTGATGGCCCCCCTGCGACTGTGCCTGTCTTAGGTTGTTCCTCCCTTGAGGAATCTTACCCGTCTCTGGCTAACCATGACTAGCTATTATTTTACGAGACTTCTGTGAGATAACTCTTTCATCCGAGGTAATCTACTTTATGAACATTACTATTCACTGAATCCTATTGACCATCCACTGTACTAAGTAAGTATATTGATAATTTAATAAATTACTTTATCCCTCTGATAGATGTGGTGTCCTCATTTTGTATATGAGGAAACTGAGATAGAAAGGGTAAGTGAATGGCCAAAGTCATACCCTTGGTAAGTGGCAGAGATTTATATATATATATTTTTTTTTTTTTTTTGTGGTTTAATCATGAATAATTCATAAAATTAAATACATTCACTAAAAAATAAACTACAAAATAAAAAAAGGAAAAGTAGATATTTATTGAGAGGGAAAGGAGAACCATCTCCCACATTAGAGCTCTGGTGTTGAATATTCAGTGCAATTTGATATATTTTAATTGCTGTTACTCTGTAACACCCTTACCTTTGAAAATTCTTCGGGTGTGCTTGAGATTTATATTTTTAATAATTGCTTTATTTAGATATCTGCATACCACACAATTCACCTATTTAAAGCATACAATTCAGTGGTGTTTAGTATAGTCAGTGTTGCATACCTACCATCAGCACAATCAATTTTAGAATATTTTAATCATCACAAAATGAAACCCCGTACTCACTAGCAAGCTGCGCCCCATTTTTCCCCCATCTGCCTCCACCCAGCCCTAGGAAACCACCAGTCTGCTTTCTGTCTTAATGGATTTGTCTATTCTGGATATGTCATGTAAATGGAATCATGTAATTGTGGTTCTTTGTGATTGGCAGAGATAATTTTGAATTTAGGTTTGTCTGGCTCTAAAACTTGTGTGTGTGTGTATATATTCTATATATATGTCCTTAACAGTTGTTACAGTGCCTCTCATCACAAGTGTGCTTATTTTTACCATTTTACTGTAAGGTGGCATGCCAGCTGTAGCATTTCTGGAGGAATTGGGTGATTAAAGAGATGCAAAGGAGTCTGAATGACTTACCAGTCAAGTTGCTCATTTTCTTGTGATGATCCTCTTTCTGTTACTTATGTAGAAGGAAATAGATATTTCTAGAAATTTAATACAAAAACATCTAGCACAGGATCAATCTGGGAAGATTTTTTAGGTGCATGTGTTTAAGGATGTGTACTCTCTGCTCTTTTTACTCAGCATGGTCCTTTTGTCTTCTCTCTTTAGCCTGGTGGGTTCCTTCAGATGTACTGCTCACTTGTAGTGGCATAACACAGTCTTTGTTTCTCACCTTAAATCCTGATGTTTGGAGTGGTTGCATGCATGCGTGTTTGATAAGTGATGTGTTTAAGAATCAAATCCAGTTTTGACCTGTGGGATTTTGCTTGGTGGAAAACTATCCAGTTGAAGATTGACTTTCTCTGCATTTCAGTGGCATAGCAATCTTAAAGCAAAGTACCTGAGTCAGTACCTGAGTCCACTAAGCCATCCTTTGAGAACAAACCGATTTTAAATGTATTATTTACCTGAAACAGGTGGAAAAAACAGATGAGGCATGACATATCTGTAATGTCTAACCTTAGCAAACTGTGGGTTATACTCAGATTACTTTGTACACCATTTACTCTTATGTCAAGCACTGTGTTCTTTTCACCCATCCCCACCTATTGATGAGCTAGGTACTGTTATCCATGTCTTATGGTGAAGAAATTGAGATACAAACTAAATAATCTGCCTAAAGTAATACAGTTAATCAGGATTCAAATCTAGACAGTCCTAACTCTAGAGCAATGAACTTAATCACTGGAAAAATTGGACATAGCTGTTTTTCTTTTTATATCCGCTGTTTGACATCCAAGAACTAAGGGAATTTTCAGAGGAGAGATTTGTACTGTTTACAGCCAATTTCTGGCTTTAATATCTCAAATCACTTGTTTCAAGGATGTATACATTTTGGCTTTGAACACGTATCAATAAAACTTGAGAAAAAGCAAGTTTTATTTGGCCATTTGGCTCTGCTGAGCTAAAAAGCCCTACACGAACATCCTCCGTCTGTCTTACGTATAAATACAAAGAATATATGTATCCTTCAGGTCAGTGAGATCTAGATGTAATCTGACATTAATCATTATTTTAAAATATTTCAAACTCTAAAATAATGCTCACTTTTTACTTTACTTTGGCTATATTCTCTAGAACCAGACTACGAAACTTCAGATGTTCATAGCACAGCTGAATCTACAGCAAAGTTGGTAGGTATTTAATAATAATGGCCAGCATCTGTAGCTCCTACTATGTACTAGGGCACTGTTCTAACAGCTATACATATAAATATATTTTAATCATAACAATCCTATAAGGTATTTAGGGTATCATTCCCATCTTATGGATGAAGACACTGAGATCCAGAAATTAAGTAACTCATTCAAGATCACACCTCTTTTCTGAAATTAATCTGTTTAGAGATATTCCTAATACATTTCAATACAAGAGGAAATTAAAACATCAGGCATGATATTTTAGAGGATTTTATCACGCTTTTTGTATTAGTAGGAATGGTCCATAATCTCACTTAATATAATGCAAGTTTGCTTCTTGGTTATGCTGCATGTCCAGTGGAGGTCTGCAGGAGGGCTCTGCTCAGGGACTCAGGCTGATGGAAGCTCCATCCACGATTGCCAAGGCAGGAACCAAAAGGTAGTGAATGGTGCACTGCCTCTTACAGCTTCCACCTGGAGATGATATGAGTCACTTTCTTTGCATTTCTTTTTCATCAGCCAGAGTATGTCCCACTAAAGAATCTAGTTTCTCTGTGCCTGGAAGTCAGAAAGTTGGAAATATTTTAAAAGCACTTAAGGACTAAAACAGTTCAACTCAAACTCCCTCCTATAGGCAGAATACTTGATTTTACCTCAAGGGTGTCAACCCCAAAATCCTGTTCAGTGTAATTAACTCAGCCCAAGGTTTCTGGGAAATGTGTAGTACTTTTTGTATTGTGTCCAGATGGGGCTCCTCTTGATCTGGAAGCCTAAAATTAAAAGAGACAAAGTAATTTACCTCCTACACACCCAGGTTATAACAGGGGAGTGGGGACTGAAAAAATTGCAGTAAAAATTCCCAGTTGGGGAAAATGGGAGAAACATTACCTGCTTGTAACAAGTTTGTTACAATAGACAGACATTGTGAGGACCCTCAGCTGAGGCATAGGGACTGCTCCCCAGAGGGGCTCCCTCGTTCACTGTTTTCTAGAACTCTTGGTTACTCAACCTACTTTTTACTTACAGGAAATTGGGGGCCCAAGGGACATTTTGTCTCAGTTGCACAGTTTAGTTGTTATAGATTCTTCAACTGATTTACTATGCTGCTGCTTTGGTTCCTGTTAGTTTCAAGTGCCAATAGCCATACTGCCAGTTCTTTTTTTTTTTAATAGATATACTACTTAGATTTGCTATAATTCTTTGCTTTCTTATTCCTATGTCTCTCTCTTACCTAACTGCAGATACCTTGAGCTTATCAGGAATTGATGGAAGAGCCATCTTTGGATGCTTTTTCGTGAGCCATTTTGTTCAAGTTCAAGATTCATTGGGTGCTATATACTTAGTTTGGATTCTTGCTTTGAAGCCAAGTTTTAACTGTTCTTTGTTGTTCAGAGCATCTATCAATTTTATCTATACCGTACAAGTTTCTATATTCAAGGACTCTATTCCCTTTCATTTTTGCCTGCAAACCTCTTCTATATACATGTCTGTCTTAGGATACCTTATTAAACTTGTCTACTAGTAATCACAATATGAAACTTACATTGTTTTCTAAATCTCTTCCCCTAATAGCTTCAAGTTCATAATCTTCTCAAGTTAGGTTTTTGTTACAGCTGCACGCTACTTCTAGTTACCAACTACTGTTTAGTCAGGTTAGCTGTAGTACCAACCTCTGAACATCTCAGCAGCTTCACACAGGACAGTTTTCTTGCTGATATTGTATGTCCAATGCAGGTTAGTTGCAGGCCTTTGTTCATCATAGTCACTCAGGGACCCAGACTGTTGGACTTGGGCTTTCAAAGTCACCTTGGCAGGGCTAAAGATAGGAAATTGAACACTGGCTTGTATTTCATTGGCCAAGCAAGTCACATGGCCATACCTCACTTCAGGATGAGGCCAGAAGAGCAAGTACCATGTACCCAGGAGAACTGGAATATTTGTGAATAACTTGAATAACTACCCTCTGTTCTCTAACTGATTAGTTTTAACTTTGATAGCTTCAGGAACAAGATTTTTGTTTTTACTGTTTAGGCCATCTTAGGAAGGTGAAAACTATGATGTGCAAGTCTTTTCCCCTTACTTCTCCTTTCCTTTTTTTGCCCCATCTAGAGAAATAGGTTTTTCCCCCTCCTTCATTAGTAGTCTCATATCACATGTCTCTTAAAATAGCCTTTCACTTAAAATAGCGACTTGCACAAAAAAGTGAAAAAAACAAGTAAAAATCTTAACATCAGGGACAATAAGAGTAGACATTTCTTTCTGTTCACGTAATTTCACTTGCCACATGTTCTTTTTTGTTCTGAATTTACTTTATCATACATCACCAGTGGCTTTCAATCTCTTCATAATGTGCTCCACTTCTACGCTGTAGTCACCAAATCCATAGCAAGTTCCTAAGTAATTTTTTCACAGCATTCTGAGGGGAGAGGACCAATGCAGGACTTAAGAGATTTCTGGGCCCAGAACTTCTGAAAAACCATGAACATTTATTCTTACATCTTATTTCCATGCCCAGTTCTCAACTAAATATTTTCCTAGAGTTAAACATTGATACTGGATCTTCAGAGCCAGGGCCAAAGATTGCTTTTCGGCTGGTGCCTTGTCTGTAGTTGAACAGACTTTAGAAACATGCAATCTTATGTCCATGTAAGTTAGGCTTACCTTTGTCACAGTGTGATTCCTCTTGTTTCCTGTGATTACTTCCCTTGATTCCCTCTGCATTATCATTATTACCAATTTCCACTGCTAGTTTTTCTTTCTGTCATGACAATTTGTCATGCATAACTGATCATTTTTAAATCATTTTACTTTGACAAAGACAAGGTCTTGAACCAGAGGGGAGCAGCGTTTGCACTATACTACATCCTTCTTGGATAGGATGTGGCTGAACAACCAGATACCTACCTTTGTCTTAAGTTGCATCTTCAAATGGCATGCTTTCTTCTAGCAAAACTGTTGCTGTTCCTACTGATGTTGAAGCTTTTAAGGCAAGGAAAGGCACTAAGAAAGTGTTTACATTACAGTCCTCCATTTTATTTTAGTATCTACTTTGGGACTAGAGTTGCATATGATCAGGATCTCTGTAGATCAGAAATAGAGCAGTCACCTCAGTCAGGCAGCAGATTGATACCTTCTGGAATATTACCTTAGTAGTCACTTCCAAATTTTAATACTTTGAGGGTATACCATATTCACTTAATTTTAGGAGATGTTGAAACACAGCAGATTTTTTTATTAATGTGTTGTTTGGTTTCTTGATTTCCATTTATGTAACTATATTTCTGTATTCATTAAAGTCTCTTCAGGACAGAGGACCATGTTCTATGTCTCCTCAGGACACAGTTACCTCATACAACTACCCCCAGAAGGTAATCTTCATTGTGTTATCAAGCAGTTGCAATGGTGTGAACAGAGGAAAACGAATTTTTTCCTCTTGTTCACTTTGTCCTCCATCATACTTTCAAGAAGCTGCTTATATTTCTATATTAAGTATTATTGTACTTTGTGGTGCCTGGCACAATGAATAGTAAATTCATTCAACAAATTGAGCATCTGTTGTGATCCAGACACTGTTCTGTGTGCTGGCATTAGACTACACTCATATTCTACTCTGGATCTCTTGTATAATGAGTAAGATAATACAAATTACCTGTCAAGTCTATGTCATTTACTAAAACTTCCCAAAACTTCCTTCCCATACAGGGTTTACATAAAGATTGACTTCTCGATGTTTTAGTTGTCAGAATACTATTTCATGAAATTTAGGTTCAGGTAAGAGACCAACATTGTTTGAAAAATTGAACTTAGAGTTTTAAACTTTCTTCCACACTTACAGGTGATGGTAAATTCTGCAGCAGTTGCAGCTTCCTGTGCCAGTAATGTTCCAGCTTCAGTCCTATCAAACTGTGCAGCAGCTAATCAAGCTGGAAATACCACTTCAGTTCCCTCAGAGAATGTTATGCAGCCTCTATTTGTATCTCCACCTACACAAGGCAGGCCAGGTAGGTTGTCAGTGGTTGCTACTTTGGAAACCTCTTTTGCTATTCATGAACATGCACATACAACAATTCCACTGATTCGATAGGATTACTTTAATATCCAGTATTAAATTTAAGCTAGTTAATAAAGTATGTTCTATAGTTGAGGAATCCATGATATTTAAGAGGCAGAGTTTCAGTTTTTTTCTTGCAGATTTGGCTTTGATATGATTTTATAGCTATTTTGCTACTCCATTGAGAGTTTAGAGGACTTCACAAGTTTCTTAGACTTTGAGTCAAGTTTTATTGTACAGGAATTAGAGATGTTTCACCCTTCACAGATAATTCCTAAAAAGTTTTCTATAAAATACTTGCCATATAATGAATCATTTTCCCATGAACATTGTAATAAATAATTATGGGTTCCAGAATTTAAGAAATCTAGGCTTGAATCTTGGTTTAACAACTTAGTAGCTATGTAATTTTGGGTAGGATTTGAACCTTTCTGATCTGTGAATTTGGGCATACTGATAGTAACAACTTACAAATGTAGAATTCCAGTGAGTCAATTAATTGAAAGTTCTCAGAATTCTGGAAAGGTGATGTCAACAGCATAGGTTTTCAATCTGAGTCCCCAAATAAAAATGGAAATAGCAAAACCAAACCATGGACAATACTTACAACAAAACCAGGTGACCAAGGCATCACCCTGAAGCCCCCCAGATTTAAGCAGGTCGGGACAAACCACCAGTCACAAGACTTGCATGCTATCAGGTCTGTGTGGGTGCAAGAAAACAGAAGCACTGGGGCTGTTGTCTGATGGACCTGAGAACAGAAGAACTACAAAAGCGCTAATAATTCATGGGAAAGTGAGGTAGCCAGTTTGGAAGGAGCAGCTAAGACTGGGAAGGGATTTGACCTCTCCAATACTGGGTGAGTGCTTTGGGTACATGGTAAAGGAATTGAAGGGCTTGGAACAATTTAGCCCCTAAGAACACTCAAAACTGACATGCCAAGGAGAAACTGCTGAGAGTGCAATCAAAATTGATCAGTATAGTAAAAAGAGCAGGTCCTGAGTAAAGTTGAGAACAGAGTCAAGCATCCTAGAAAGCATTCATGGTTTTTAATACTGCACAAGAAAATAAAGTCCTATGAAGTTAGAAAAGCTTTCCTGTACTCATTCTAAAGTTCATGAAAAATAATTTCACTTAAAAATGAATGGAAGAAAAGTGCAAAATAAAATTCTGTACAAAGATATTTTGAGGGTAAAGAAAGAATAATATCCTTAAAGGCATGAGGGATGTCAGAAATATGCTTACTTAATTAACTATTTTAGAATGAGCTAAAGACATTAATAAAATGGTATAAAAATAGCAAATGAGTTAGAAAAATTCGTATGTGGCAGACCTCAGGAAAGCATTAGAAATGGAAGAAAGTAATTTCAGTAATGAAGGCAAAACTATAACAAACATGACCAAAAAATATACAACAGATAATGCTTTAAGAGAAAGATGTAAGAAAGAAGGGAAATCTAAAATGAAGAAAAGGAAGATTAAAAAAATCACAAGTGATGTATTAAAGTTAGGCAGAGAGACTAAGCACTGTAGAAGTCCTCCCTGAAGAGGAAAACCAAAGTAAGGAGAAAGAACAAATGATAACACCTGTAATTCAGAAAACTTTTATGAAATTGAAAAAGCTTTAAAACTGTATACTGAAATAGCACTCTGCATACCTGAGAATATTGACCTGGAGCAAGCAACACCAGAACATTCTAGTGTCTGGACTTTAAAGAAAAAGTCCTTTTGTAATCTAGATGAAAGAGCCTATGGGACATAAAAAAAAATGAAATGCAATTCATCAAACTTGATAGTTTCTGCCAGAAGAAAATGGAGGAACATTTGAGATAATAAATAAGAATGTAAACCAAAGATTTTATATCTAATTAAACTGAATATCAGGCCTAAAGGCAGATATAAGAATTGAGAGAATGTTCGTTGCATGAGCCCTTCCTGAAGAACCTACTAAAGCCATGCCATCAAGCAGGGTAATCACTAGCCACATGTGACAATTTAAATTTCAGTTAATTATAGTTGAATAAGCTTTCAGTTGCTCAGTCACCAACCACATGTCAACTGCTCAGAGTCACATGGAGATAGAGGCACGTATATTGGACAGCCCAGAAGTGCTATTCCTGCCATCACAGAGAGTTGCATTGAATGGACATCAGTGTACTAGAGAATGAGCTTTGACTTTAAGACTACTAAAACAATTAGAAACATCAGCATAAGATCTGATGGTATTAAATACATAATTACTGGAAGAATTGAGACAAACAGGTTAGAGGTTGAGAATTTACTGTTTAATAGCAACAGCCGTATACTTACACCTTGTACATACAGCATAGGTATTTTTAAAAATGGTAAGAGTTGAGAGACCATGTGCTAAGCATTTTTTAATGCTTTCAGGAATCCTATCAAATTCACTCAGATTGTTGTTTCAGAACGAATGTTGGCTAAAACAAGAGTGAGTATGGAATATCTGATTTTATCCCCTCGTGTCCTAGCAAACCAGGAGTCTCAATATGGAAGAAAGGTAATACAGATGTGATAAAGAGGCTGAGTAAAAGCTTCTGTGGTCCTTTGAAGGTATCAATATAAACTTAAGGTATTTTATCTTTAAATATATGTGTATTTTTTGTAGCTTTGTCCACAGAAAAGGCCTAGAAATGATGAATAACCTTAGCACTCAATCTGTAGTCTTGAAATACTATTCCTCACTTAGAAAAAAGGTGGGGGTTTTGTGGAGAAATGGCTGCAAGAAATGTTCAAGATGAGCCTGGATCATTCTGTCATGGCAGATATACCTAGGAAGAGTTACTGGACTCATGTCAAAACGACTTAGGAGCTGTCTTGAACAGGTTCCCACTGGCCAAAAATGGAATAATTTAAGCCTCAGCAATGATAATTACAGTAGATTAGAACAAATAAAATGTGTTAAATTTTAAAGTTCTTAATGTTTTTAAATTGATTACCTTAAGAGGATGATAGGAAACCAGTTCATTTTCTTGAACACTGCAAAATTAAGTGAAAGAAGCATTTATCCTGCTTGCCTTGTATGAACTGAACCAATGTGTAACCAAATAGTAGTTGAGGGCAAATGTTTTTGTGTGTATGTGTGTGTGTGTATAGTTAGAATACTAATATACATATATATACACACACACACACAGACACACACACACACACATATATAATCACTGAATAAAAGGGGCAGAACATAATCATTTTGCAGTCCTTACTGAATGGATGGGTATTAAGCAGAAATAGCTGCTGAGATTGCAGAGGCAGTCACGTATTACTTACAGAAGCACCAAGGGAATTAATCCTGAGTCTGATCCAGCCTCCTGGATCCAACTGCCCAATTGCAGGAAATGTGGAAGAACATGTTGAAATGCACCAAGGGTATGTGATCAGCAAAATCCAGACTGGGAAATTTAACAGGTCCAAGGGCCCAGATTCTTCAAAATAAAAAACTGAAAGGAAATGACAGAGGTGGAGTATGGACCAACAGACTTAAAAGAGATTCAAGACGTGGACTTAAAAAAACTATCTAGGGATACATATTTGAATAACAAAACCCCTAAGACCATAAGGAAATGATATTATGAAAGGATAACAGTTAATTATGGTGGGAAAGGGAGGGTTATGATTGAGCTGGGGCACATGGAATTTTTCTTGAATGGCTGGCAAAGTTTTACTTGATCTTCATAGTGTCCACTTTAAAATAATTCATTTGATGTGTTTTCTTTATGTATAACTTAAAAATTAACTGTTTAGCACAGTGCCTAGAACAGAACCATGCAGTATATGTTAATTACCATAGAAAATTTTCACTGCAGATGTTAAAGTAGACCCTGATTTACTACTTTGTGCTAATTGTAAGGAAAACCCGCTCTGTTTTTAGCAGATGCATGAGCTTGAAAGAAAATGAAGTAACAGCTGAATTAAACATTGTAATGCCTCACTTACAGTCATGGATCGCTTACTCTTTAAATGCCAAATTGTGTTCTATGTAGATATTTCTAAAGATTTATACTGCCTTCATTTATTTTACTTTTTGTTTTTTGTGTCAGTCCTCTAGATGAAACAAATCATATTTCGCATTGTGTTATGTGTTTCTCTGGCACCCCATTCCATCCTGTTTTAAGCCACTTCTTACCTACTAGATGCTATGATTGCCTTTTAACATTAGTCTCCTCATAAGCATTAAATCCTGTCAACTGAGTTGTGGTAACTTCGAAGGTGCTTGTCAGAGCTGCGACTAGTGACT
The DNA here is from genome assembly GCF_040802235.1 of Manis javanica. NCBI lineage: Eukaryota > Metazoa > Chordata > Mammalia > Pholidota > Manidae > Manis > Manis javanica. Next base: position 3,109,868 of record NC_133175.1, read on the forward strand.
CATTTGCCTTGGATGCAAGATTTAAGGAAGTGCCAAAAACCCACAATAATCAAGATAGTACTTTAATGCAGTATTTAAAAAATAAAGGTTAATGCAGAACATATCCATGATAAAGTATTGAAACTTTAAATATACAATCTGTGTGTCAGGCTTAGGGTGAGTTGAATGAGACATTCATTCTTGGGGTTCAAGCAGGTGCAGGCTTGGATCCTGTCTTAATTTAGAATTTTTATATTTTACTTACCATGGGTTATTTTGAGTGTTAACTTGGTGGCCCCTTCAGTTTTGCACCTCGCTACACCTAGGTCCAGGCCTGATCTGTAAGAAGCCGAATCTTACTATGCATATTCATATTCTCTCCAGAAATGTCCTGAAGCAGACTGCACCTACAGAGACAAGGGGGAAAGCATTTTTAGTACATTACATTGGTTTCCATTAATACTTTAGAAAAGTTCCCTTGTCCTGGAGTTACCTCTTGAATTATATACCCTTTAAGCCTATAGAGCCCTATTAAAACTGTGAATGAGAATTCTCATGTATCTCTAGAGAGTAGCTAGAAATTATAAAAGCTTTTTCTTAGGGGGTTTATTACATTATGTATTTACAAGTAAGGTGAGTTCAGATAAAGTTAACCTCCGTATCTCTTCTGCCCTTGATCCTCTCAAGCCCATGAGAACTTACTTAGCTACCTCTGTGTCTAATACTTGGTTTTTATTTAGTGATCATCACCACATTCTGTCTTCAGCTGAGTGAATTTCCTCCGTTTGCTTTTTTAAAATGGTGTGATTTGAGTGCTAGTTTAAGAGGAATAAGAGTAAACAAATCCATGAGGTCTTCAAAGCATTTGGAGATGTTCTAAAAATTAGATTCCTTTTCTAAAACTGTACAAGTGGATATTTCTTTATGCAAAACAAAACTCCAAGACAGGAGCAAGTTTTTAAAGTTTAACTTAGAAACAATAAAATTTGTCTTTTGGTGCCCAGTTAAGTTTTGACAGTGCATAGAGTTGTATAACACCACAACCAAAAAAGAGGTTTCATCACCCCTAAAGAGCTGTTCATCAAGTTTTATATTGCCCTAAGACACAGATTTCCTATTACTATTAGCCTGTAACCGTATAAAGAGTATAGATAAGTGTGTTATTAATATTTATGTCAGTGAATGAAAACAGTGTGGTTTACTTCTAATACTTGGCCTTATTCCTCATTATATTACTAGGATAACAAATACAGCTTGTGTAGACTGTTAGTTGAACTAAGTGTTCTAAAACTGAATTTAAACCTTTATTGAGGAACAAGACTAAATTTTCTATACTTTACAGGATTAAAATTAAAGTGCAGGTAACAATGATAAAATTTAGTACTTGACTTTCTAAGTCAGCTAAAATGATTCAGTTAAACTTGAAAGGTTCTGTCACTCCCCTTTTGTCAAAAATGTAACACATTTTCTGGCATACTGTGCATATATAGGGATATTTTTACTAGGTTGGAACTGAATTATTTCCTTTATCATCATAGAGAAATGTATTCATATTTGAACATATTTGTATTTTAATTGTCAAAAACTGACTCCTATATGAATATTGTTCTTAAAATGTAGTAAAAGGTGTAGAAAGTTAAAGGGATAAGGTATTTCAGCTAGCCTGTTTTAGATTCTGTACATGCTTAGAAATGGAAATATCATGATTTAGAGTTCCTTATGTTACTCCAGTGCTACAACTAGAAACCTTCAAGGATTACTTTATCTGTAATCTGTGCAATTTAGTCTCTCTTACTAGCTAGCTTCTTAATGATCTAAGAGTGGCAGATGTCTGAAAACATCCTTAATTTTATATAAAGCTAAGTAAAAATTTTGCTTTAATGGTATTTTATTTATGTACCTGTTAGCTAATGTTTAAAGTCTTTGGTAGTAAAAGTTCTTTGGTTTCAGTTTTTTTTTCTCTTAATTTCAAGTAATTTACATAACTAAAACTAATCTGTAATAAATCCTAGTTTTTAACTGGCTTGTCTAAGAGAATATGGGCAACTTACCTTCCAAGTTTTTGATTTTAAGTCAAAACATAAGAATTAGAGTTGTTTGACCATATTGGGGGTGGAAGAGTAGTAGACAGTGAGCTATTGCTTGTAAGTTGTGCATTGCTACTTTTTGTTTCTTTTTTAGTGATCACCTCACCATCCTGCCCATACCTCTCTGCTCCTATTCCTGCTGCCTATCTACCACCACCACCTGTTTCTCCTCTTCCTCCTACTTTTCTTCCCCCTCCTCCTCCTTTTCCTCCTCATCCTTCATATCCTTCTTATCTTTCCTATTCTCTTTATCCTCTTGAGGTGGGAGAGGCTTCAGATTTACCACCTCCACCTCCACCTTATTCCTGTGATCCAAGTGGCAATGATCTGCCTCAAGGTAAGTAGATTTTGAGACTTGGGTGAGGGTTATTCAGGTCTGAGATGTTTGTCCCTGAAGAAGATTCTCAACTGAGTATCTTTGATTTCTCAACTGTTTTTCTTGAAAAGCAGGAGTCGATAACAAATTTTCTTCATTTCTTAAGTTCCTACCATAAGTGTATGAAATTGTTGTATTCTTTAGGATTTAGGATTACATACCTAGATGTAATTCCAACTTAATTTAAAAGATTTGGAGAATGTTTTTGTTTGGAGGAATTGGGGGTCTGATTTGTCTTGATTTCAGCCATGTGTTGTTTCCTCCATCAAAGTAAAGAGCAGTTTCCCATAGGAAATTCTTTTACACCTCTGTTTGGCAGTGTTTCTCAAAAGAGAATTGTAGTTGAAAATTGTAGCTTATTTATACTTTCCTTACTGTAACGTTATCTTGATTTTTTTAGCTGCTTCTCTGTTCTGTTTTTTTTTTTCTCCCTAGCCCCTATGGTTGTTACCAAGATCATCTTCAGCTCCATTCTTTTCTTTTTCTTTACCTTAAAACTTCATTATCACCTTTTTATAGATGGTTCCTAAATCTGTCTAGCCCTGCCCTCTGAATTTTCAGGTACTTGTGTCTAGCCCCTTGCTACATTTGGCTTTCTTACTTTCAAACTCAGTCTGTCTATAATGAAATTCATTGTTATCTCCCTTTTTTCTTCTCTCCAGGCGATGTAAAACGTTGACTCTTCTTGGTTTCCTGTTTTGTTAATAATGTGTCATTTCCACCAATTTACCCAGTATCTAAACCCTTACTCCTTCCTTTCACTTACCTACCCCTGCCCAGGATCTACTCAGTTGGCACATAATGCTAATTATACATATTCCAGCATTTTATGAAAATGTTCAAACATACATGAAAGTTGAATTTTAAAATAAACATTGATATATCCACTACCAATATTTTATCATTAACATTTAACTCTACTTCATGTATCCATCTTTCCCTTCAATCCGTCTTATTTTTGGTGCATTTCAAAGTAAATTGTAGACTTCAGTGTGCTATTGCATAAAAACTTAAGCATACATATCTTTAACTAGAGTTTGATATTTATTTTTTCTTCTGATGTAAAGTTTACATATAATGAAATGCACAGATCTTAAATGTACACTTGCTGAGTTTTGACAAATAGATACTTGCACCTCTGTAACCTAAATCCTGGTCAAGGTAGAAAATACCATTATCCTACAAAGTTCCCTCATGCCCCTTTCTAGTCATTCCCCACCCCTAGCTCCACTTCATTTAAGAGGCAGTCACCGTTCTTTTTTTTCTGCCAGTTTTACCTGTTTTAGAACTTCATGTAAATATAATCATACAGTATGTGCCCTTTGTGGAAGGCTTCTTAAACTCAGCATTATGCTTTTAAGGTTTTTCCATGTTGCTGCATATGTACCAGTGGTTGACCATTGCTTACCAGTATAATTTAATTGTATGGATATTCCACAGGTTGTCCATTCTATTAATGGACATCTGGGCTATTTCCAGTTTGGGGCTTTTATGAATAAACCTTCCATGAACATTCTCATAAAAGTCTTTGCGAGCATGTTTTTATTTCCTTTGGGTCAATACCTAGGAGTGGAATTGATGGGGCATAGATAGGTGTTTGTTTAGTTTTGTGTAAAATAGTGGAACCTTATCTCCTCCTACTTTCTTTTTTCCCCAAACTTGAACGTTAGCACCTACTTTACAAGAACACCTACTTTATTCGGCTGAATAATCCATTATGTAGATATGCTGCATTTTTATCTATTGGTTTATTGACATTTGGGTTTCCACTTTTTTGCTATTGTGAATAATACTGCTCATGATATTTTTTTGAAGAATCATAGTTATACCATCTTATGAAGGTTCCACATGAACAACATTGTGGTTTCAACATTCACCTGTATTATCAAGTCCACACCAACCCCCACCATTACAGTCACTGTCTGTCAGTGTAGTAAGATGCTGTAGAGTCATTGCTTGTCTTTTCCATGCAGTATTGCCTTCCCCATGACCTACCTATACTGTGACTGTGAATTATAGTGCCCCTTAATTCCCTTCTCCCTGTCCACCCACTCTCCACAACCCCTCCCTTTTGGTAACCGCTAGTCCTTTATGAGAGTCTGTGAGTCTGCTGCTGTTTTGTTCCTTCAGTTTTGCTTTGTTGTTAGATTCCACAAATGAGGGAGATCATTTGGTCCTTGTCTTTCTCTGCTTGGCTTATTTCACTGAGCATAATACTCTCCAGCTCCATCCATGTTGTTGCAAATGGTAGGATTCCTTTTCTGCTTATGGCTGAAAGATGTTCCATTGTGTATATGCCACATCTTCTTTATCCATTCATCTACTGATGGACACTTAGCTTGTTTCCATATCTTGGCTATTGTAAATAGTGCTGCGATAAACATAGGGATGCATATGTCTTTTTGAAGCAGGGATCTTGTTTTCTTCGGGTAAATTCCTGGGGTGGAATTACTGGGTTCAGTGGTATTTCTATTTTTAGTGTTTTGAGGAACCCTCCATATTGCTTTCCACAATGGTTGAACTAGTTTATGTTCCCCCCAGCAGTGTAGGAGGACTCCCCTTTCTCCTCATCCTCACCAGCGTTTGTTGTTTCTTGTCTTTTGGATGTTGGCTATCCTAACTGGTGAGGTGATACCTCATTGTGGTTTTAATTTGCATTGCCCTGATAATTACCTATGTGGGTCACCTTTTTGTGTGCCTGTTGGCCATCTGAACTTCATCTTTGGAGAAGTGTCTATTCAGATCCTCTGCCTATTTTTTAATCGGGATATTTATTATTTGGGTGTTGAGGCATGCTAGCTCTTCATATATTTTGGATGTTAATTTTGGATTATTTGGATATATTTGGATATATTTTGGATAAATCATTTACAAATATATTCTCCCACGCTGTAGAATGCCCTTTTGTTCTTCTGATAGTGTCCTTTGCCATACAGAAGCTTTTTAGTTTGATGTAGTCCCGCTTGTTCATTTTTTATTTTGTTGCTGCTGAGGATATTTGTATACAAGTTCTGGGTGACTATATATATATATATATATATATATATATATATATATATATATATATATATATGCTGAGGAGTAGAATTTCATGCCATTTGTGAATTTCCTGCTATTATCTTTTCATATTTTTTAGCTAGAGCATTAGGCTTTATACTATACTCCCACAAAATAGTCAAAATACAAGCTGATTCTTCAAAGTGGTGTTGTGTATGATTTTACTTAGAGTTTTCATCTTAAGAAAGTTGTTTTCTGAGAGTTCATTTGTTATTGGAAGATGTTACCTTATTTATGAGAATGTGTATGTATCCCAGGTCAGTCAGTGAAGATAAAAACAGAGAGAGAATTGGAATGCTATGACTGTTTCCCCTCCTACCATACATCTAGTTTTTGTTCACTTGTGAAATATTTTAGGTTCTGTGTCTGGAAAAATTTTATCACCTTAGGGTATAACTTCTTTTGAGTTACCTTCTTAATTGCCTCCTCTTTTTGGAGTTCTAGGGGTTGTAAATTGGTCATGTTAAATAAAAGCAGCATGAATTGTTTCATACACTTGTCTCAATAGGCATCACTAATCTTAGCATTGGTAGAGCATTCATTTGTACAGTGTGGAGCTCCACTAATAGAGGACCAATATCATTGCTTATGTAGTAGATTTGTATTAAAGTAAAATTTTATCTTGAGACAAGCAAGAAAATACCTCTACTGGATTTTTTCTAAATACTAGCCAAAGTGGCATTCCTGTAATGTCTGCCTAATATTAAGAATAGAAATAAAATACGTATTTGGTAAATTAAACCTTGGATCAGAAAATGGTCTCTATAGTGATAGGTAAGTAGTCATTTACATTTACTAAGGGAGAATTGAGGGTGATGTTAATATGGTGATAAGGTATGTATCTACCTTAATACTCAAAGGAAAGCTTCTAAGTGTTCTAATTGCTTATGTCATGTAATCACTAAAATTAAAATTTTTCATTTTAGATATGAGAGTTCTGCAGTACTATTTCAATCTGGGATTGCAGGTAAGAGTCATGTTAAAATTGCTTTGATAAAGTCAATATTAAAAATGAAGCTGTTTTGATAATCAGACTTTTGAACTTTAATAGCCAAGAATACTGCCAGGGGCCTAAAAGTTTTATTCCTGTCTTTAATAATGTATCTCTGAATAATGTATACAGGTCAGTTTTCTACTTTAGCCTCATAGTGCTTCAGTTTCTCTTAAAAATAGTTGTTAACTTATGGTGAGTAGGGGCTCTAAGCACCCCAGCTTTGGCATATATTGGCCTCCACATTTAATATATGCCAATCCTTCATTATGTTGTTCTGTCTCAAAATAATAAATGGATTATTTATCCATACTTAAAACATTTTTATGACCATTTCTGCATTTCAGTGGAAAAGTAATCAGTCTAATTCAAAGACATTTAAAGAGCTCTGTTATTTTTAAAGTGTTCATGTACATAGGTAATGTCAAACACTGATTTCACTGCCCTGAATTGTTGAAGAGGGGTTCCTGACAGATACGTTAATGTCACTGACAGGTGTTTCTGATTTCAGGAGATACCTCTTTTATCATTTCAGCCATCATTTTCTCCCTGAAATATATTTGACTTCTGATACAACAAGATGGCATATTTCCTGAAAAGGAATAATACATCTTAAGGTCTGGTGAATGATCCAGTCTCCTGGATAATGTTCAGAATAGTTTGTATTCCCAAACATGGATTCCTCTAAAACCTTGGACATACCATTTCCAGAAAACTATATTCTCCAACTGTCACACATTTTTAAATTGAGTAGTAGAGGGTGTTTTGTTCTTCAAGACTATATTTCTTAAATGTAGTTTCAAGAATTGAAAAATAAACTATTTTCCCCTTCAGTTATGTTTGTTTATTATAGTCACATATGTTAATGTAACTCATTCCACACGGTGTGGCATTTAAAATATTCTGCATTTCACATAATCGGTATGCAAATAAATGCAGAATAGATATTTTAAAGATTTTTCATATTAAAGGTAATAGCATTCATTGTCATAAATCTCAAAAATGCTAAAACAGCCAAATTATAACTTCTGTACACTGATGTTTCCTTACAGCTTATATACTTACTTTACAAAATATGCGCTGCTATATAATCTTATAAATTTTTAAGTTAACAATGTGAGCACTTTTTTTCTATTACAGCATTTTAATATTGCGTCTATTTGAATTCATCATTGTGTTTCCTGTTGTCAAAGAGTTGTGTTGTTTGTTGTTTTTTTGCTTTTAAAAATGATGCTATAAAAGACATCTTTGTATACAGGTCATTGTGTGTATTTCTAGTTAGGATGCTTTCTTAAAAGAATTTCTAGGGCCAACTATGAGATTGGGATGCTGGAAAATATCCTAAAAGTTATAATATAATAGAGAACAGATTTAATAAATGTCATGTCTTTTAGGTCAAAAAGTCATTGCTACCCCCACCTAAAAATAATGGCCCAACCTTTTTTTAAGTGAGTAGCCATACTATTTTACCAAGAGATAACAGTAAGCATGTGTGTTTTCCCTCTCTTATCTAAAAGTGCTATCACCACAACTACTGGTGCTCCTTGGTCTATGTGCCATATATGCACCAGCAGCAGCAGCTTCATGTACAGAATTACCCAGGCTATACTGAGACACCTTCTCTGGCAGACCAAACCAGTTCTCAGTTGTACAGTGAGGTGGAGAGTCAAGATGGCACACAGGCAGAAGCATCAGCAAGTGGTGAGTATATAGTAAGATTGCCTGCAAGAAAGACAATTAGATTTTATTGTAAATAATAGTCTTCAGGTATTTCATTAGGTCTATATACTAGAGCAGTGTTTCTCAAAGCATGCTATGTGTGTCCTTTAGGGTCTGTGAGATCCTTTTAAGGGATCCATGAGGCCCAAAGTATTCATCATCATACACAGATTTTAATTGTCTCTTTCACTGTGTTATATTTGCACTGAGGGTGCAAAAATCAGTGGTGGGTAAAACTGCTGGTGCCTAAGCCCCAAACTAAGGCAGGAGCAATGAAACTGTGTGCTAGTAATCAGTATCTTGTCCATTCCCACACCCATAGTACAAAAAAATGCCAGTTTTATTTTTTGTTTCATCAAAGATACTCTTATTTCTATTAAATCTTTATCATTGATTAATTGTACTTATTCTGTGTAACAAAATGGTAAGTAGTAATAAGCACTCGGCATATTGATGACTACCTTAAAAGGATTTGTGAGGCTGAGTTCTGAGCTGAACTAGCTTTTTTCATAGAACACTATTTTGACTTGAAAAAATGATGGACTGACTATGGTTATTCAGACTTGGGGATCTGGCAGACATTTTCTCAAATGAACAATGTGAGCCTGTCATTTCAAGTAAAACTACTGGTAGTATTTGTTGTCCAAGGTAACAATTACAGTTTTTGAATAAAAACTAAAATTTTTGAAAACTTGTCTGCCACTATGAGTTTGACAGCTTCCTAGTACTTAACTCTCATAATAAGATAGATGGGTCTATTAATGAATGTAGTTTTTTTACACTGTATATTGAAGTGTGTCAACATTTGGGAGCTCTGTATTATCTCAGTGAAATAATATTTTCTCTTTTACCAATGTATAATGTCACCTGTGCATGATTTTGTAACATCTATCAAAAGTACAAGATAAAACTGTATTTTAATACTGACAGAGTACAAAAAGTCCACATTGCTACCCACCTTTAAGAAACTACCACTTACCTAGTTTGGGTGTAGTGTCAGAAGTTACCTACAATTATCTGGAAAGGCTAGTTACTTGAAAGACTTCCTAGTTATTTGAAAGACTTCTTTCCAACTACAAATCTGTATGAGGCCAGATTTTCTTCATATACTCCAACCAAAACAACATTATCATGATAGATTAAATGCAGAAGCAGATAAGAGAACCCAGCTGTCTATATTCAGCCATACATCAGAGATTTGCACAAGTGTAAAACAATGCCACTTGTCTCAATTTTTGTTTTGGAAAATATTTTTCTGTAAAAATTTTGTGTTACCAATAGTGGGCTTATTTTTAAATGAATTAAATATTCTTAACTTTCTTAGTTTATATCCTAATACAGTAAATATTGGTAGTTATAACCCCACATAAGCAAAAGCTATTTCAGATCCTCAATTTTTAAATACATAAAGGAATCCTCAGACTGTTGTACCACACCATAAAGATGGTTGCTCTGTCTATGAGTTCACAGTATAATGTTGAGGAGGCATTTTGAAGGACTTACAACAGGATCTTTGGACTGCCCTTGGAAAGAGTCAGCAGAAGGTGGAATAAAGGATGTAGACTAACCTAACCAAATCTGTTTCCCATCCAGCACTGCTCGCTTGATGGTTGCGATCTTGGCTGAGTTACTTAACCTCCCTAATTATCTGTAAAATGGGAAATACTTGATTTGCCAGGATTATTCTAAGAACTAAATGAGATAGATACACTGTATATACCAAACGCATAAGTATACTGTGTCGGGGTCATGTGAGGAATATGAATATCCTTCCTTCCCTTTTTATTTTAAAACATACTAATGGTTTTGGAACTTTAGCCTTATGGAATCTTATTCCTAGTCTGGTGGTGTGATGTGCCCTGTGGTAATAAAAATTAAAAAGTTTCAACCTTTCATGTATTTTTGTACCATGTACCATTTATAAATTTTCAATTGTAGTAAACCATGAGACCCTGGAAGTCTTAATTTCACAGAATGAGCTAATCTATGTTATCCCAAGTAATGAAGGACTCCTTTTTGTTTACTACTTATATAGTCACTATAGCAGGGTCAGAACAGCGTCTGTGTCCACTAAAACTGACTTAAGGTAGCTAAAGTGCTGTAAAACTAAAATTATGCTAATATCTTTATGACATTCAAGACATGACACTTAAATTGTTGGTCTTTTAGGATGCTCTTTAGACCTGTACCTTAAAGTATAGGCTACATGGTATAGACACCCAAGTTTTTTTTATTAAGGTATCATTAATATATACTCTTATGAAGGTTTCATGTGAAAAACAATGTAGTTACTACATTCACCCATTTTATCAAGTCCCCCCCTATACCCCATTGCAGTCACTGTCCATTAGTGAAGTAAGATGCCACAGAGTCACTACTTTAAGACACCTGAAGTTTTAATTGCTTAAGAAATACAGAATAGTCATTTGGATGATATGTGTTAAACTGAAAGCTGTTGAATCACTTAATTGCAACTGACTCTTAAAATAATTTAATTGACAAGAAGGACTCTAGAGAATGTAGCATCTAGTCTGTTTTGGTACTTAAATGATCCCAGAGAGATAGTTGTCTCTAGGTAGAATATATTTGACACATTATATACACACAACACACATTTTTTAAGGAAATTTTCATACAATCTTCTGATAACCTGTCCTAAATTACCAACGTTGATATCTAAAGTGCTCCCACCATAATTGTTGTGATCTTTCCTATAGTTAGTGATAAATTTTATTTTTACCTGTAAGATCATCCATTTATGTTGGTGTTTTGTGTATCTTTGTATATAAAGCATACTGTTCACATTCTTTATTTCAGATACTTTTCCAAATGCTGACCCTGCATCTGTGCCTCATGGAGCACAGTGATGTCAGTGATATCCAGTGATGTCAGATCCCTTTGGGAAGCCGTCTTTGCTTGGTTTTGAATCCTGCCTCCCTGTTTTGCCTTGTGTCCCTTGGCATCCAGTTGGTGCAGCATGTGGTGCTTCTTGTCATATTCATGGTACTATGAGACCTGGGCCAGATGGCTATATTGCTTCATCTCCATTAGCTTCTCATCATGTACCTCAGAATATGTAAGATTCAGCAGTATGAAGCATTCTTAACACTGCCATTTTTCTTGCTGTTCTGGTTTTTAAAAATTGTTTTATGTTAGTGTTTGAATTAGGTGGTGAGAGTGGTTACTATTATATTTGTCTTTAAAATTGTTTTATCTTCTGGTTTAAAATAGTACTTTAAAATAAAGGAGTATTACTCTGGGTGTGTTAAGGAAATTGAGCCACATACTGAGCATACTTCATTGTATTCAACTGTTTTCCTTTCAGCAGGCTTGTCAACTTTGTATTAGCTGATGGTACCAACTGACAAGAAGAATAAATCACATGAACTATATCCTTGGTTCAGATATTACATACCATATTAAACCATGAAAAGTGCAACAACTGCTTTTTTATGAAACCAAGAGCATTTTGCTTCTGGGTAACTAGCAGTATTGAATTATTTCTTAATTGTCTGAACTGAGTTGTGTTCTGTGATAACCATTTCAAAGGCACATGGTGCTGTGCTTTAGATTTATCCCATATGCTCTGTTTAATTCTGGATTTGTGTAAGTGTTTTACGGCACACTACTGAATTGGTGTTCTTTGCAGTTAGCAGTGAATAAAATTAGCATTTAAAATTGCTAAAATTAGTGTGATTTTCTTTTCAGTTTTTCCTGGCAGCAAAGATAATAGACATTTGATTGTTCCAGTATGTTTTCTTCCACTTGTACTTTGGTTGCAAAACAACAAATTTATGGCAAGAATTGATGGAACCAGTTGAAATGTTATTTGATCGTAAGATACTGCAATGCTTGTACTATGATATCTGGTTGTTTTCCCTTGAGAATGTTTCTTTTTAGGTTGCATTTTTTTACGTCTGTTTACTTCATTCTTGAACTTTGATCTAGACTTACTTTTTCATTGTACTGTACTTCCAGCTGTTGTTATATCTTTCAGTTTTTGTTTTTAGACTTGTATCTCTCCAGGACTGCCTTGTCTCTGACTTTGTGAGATGTATTTCATCAGTCTTTCTGCCTTCTCCCTTTCATCTACCTAAAGACCACAGATTCTTCTGAGTCAGTTCTCTGAGGACTAATTGAGCATGAATGCTTTGCAGTTTCTCACCTGACAGACATCTATTTAACGTGTATTCTTTGGTTGCCACAAAAGTTATTTATATTGTCTTAATAAAGTCTTTATATTAAGATCATTAATGCTTGTCCTTTCCAACCTTGAGTTATACCCCAGGCAAAAAATATTTGAGACTTTGGGAGTTGAGGTGCTATAACAGCTGAAAGAACTGAACTGGAATCAATTTCAAAAAAGGTGTCATATCTTCAATGTGCTGTTCTTGAGACGAATGATATTAATGAGTTCCAAATCAGTGACCTAGTTAAGGCTTGTGCTTCATGAGACACGGAACTGCTTGTGTTTTGTTTTTGCATCCTTGATCTTAAATCCTTGTTGTACCAGTATGTGACAACTTTAGTAAAGAAAGATGGAAGGCAGTGAGTGTACTTGCTTCATAACAATTTGTCTATTAGTGTTTCAGCTTCTCTGCTAATATCCTGTTTTATACAGGTACAAATTGTTTTATGTTTTAAGGGAAGATTTACTTTAGTCAAGCTTCAAACATGGAGCAGTCTCTTTCTAACATTTTTCTATGCTAATGTTTCTGAAATACACATGATTTTCAACAAGTGAATTGTCCTGTACCTTGAACTGTCAGTGATTCACTAAATTAGCTTCTAAGGGGTGTTTTAGAGGGTTGTAGTCTTGTCTTGAGAACATGGGCCTGGAAACTGGTTTTAAGACAAGCACACTTGTCTTAGGCTTCCACTTGGTTTGTTTTTATTTTTAAACTTGTAGGTTTCTGTGGTCTGTTACTATAATGCAATTTGATGAGATGCTTGTTAAATTTAAAACCAGGGATCAGTGGTGTCTACTAGATCAGCTTAATTGTTACTGTCACCCGTGTTGAAGTCCACAATATTTATGGTCTGTTTAAATCATACAAATACAGTCTACACTTGTTTATGTATTACAGTCTTCTCAGAGAAATAGTCAAGGAGTATACACTGATCCTTTTATTGTTTTGGGGATAGGGAAGATGGAGGTGACCTGTTGTCTTCCCAGTGGGTTTCAGCCCTGGGCAGGTTTGCTGTGGATTCAGTGTGACCAAAGAAATTGACAGCAAAACGTTCTCTGGGGTGAAAGGGTTTATTACCCGCCTTGTTCTCTGGTGGTAGGTCGAGCACTAGCATCTCTGCCTCCACTCAGGGCACTGGGCCAAGCTCTCTATATAACGCAATTATAGCTTACTGCCTAAAGGTGTGGAAGCAGCAGCCCCAGCAACAGGCCAGGTACATCATCAGGTGGTTTGAATACTAAAAAAATTAAGGCATAAGATTTTAGAGAGGGTGACATGGAATGTCTATAGGTAAGTACCTTGTTCATGTATCTTGGGGGTTAAGGCAACCCTATACTGTAGGCAGCTATTGGTAAATTCTGTAATTCTCAAGAATATTCACTAGATACATGTAGAAATTAAATTTTTTAAATCCATGACATTTATTTGTAGTTAAAACTATTTGAAGTGAGCAAACCATTTTAGGCTTACTGCTTCATTGTGTTTTCTAATCACCACCACTCTGAGTTCACTTTTCTTCTAATGTTGCCAGACTAGAGTTTAGAGCTTGGAAACCAAGAAATCCTTTACTGTTGAACAGCTTTTTGTTTTTTATTTATTTTAACTCTTTCCTGGTAGGTGGCTCTTGCCATTGACTTTTGTGAAAATGGAGTGATCTCAACAATATTAAACTGAATAAATTCTTATGAATTCAGGCCAGTCAATAAAAATGTTAAGATCTATTTTAGCCAGATATTACTGATTAACAATATTGATTTATTGGTGTTAAGTGAGTGGTCAGTCCTTGTACCCAATCAACAGGCAGATCTTTTCTTGGAGACCTTTTGGCTTTTTCAAACTCTGTAATACAAGCTTTTCACATTGTTTACAGAATTATAGAAAAATTTGTCCTAGTAATAGGGTAGTAAAGTTTTAGACTTAAAAAAAAAAACTAATGTGTTTTGCAACACCATGGATGAATATAGAGGGTATTATGCTCAGTTAAATAAGCCAGGTAGAGGAAGAAAATACCACAGGATTTCACTTACTTGTGGAGTATAACAACAAAGCAAAACAGGAGAAACAAAATACCAGTAGGCTCATTGACACCAAGAAGGGACTAATGGTTACCAAAGGGGGAAGGGGTTGGGGAGCATGGGGGTGTGGCTGGAGGAAGGGGACCAAGGGGCACAATGGTTCACAGTCATAATATAGGTTGGTCACAGGAACAGTACTACAGCATGGAGAATACAGTTAATGATTCTGTAATGTCTTCCAGTGTTGACCAATAGCGATTGCACTAGAGGGGGATGAGGACTTAATAACATGGGTAAATGTTGAACCACTGTGTTGTGTATTTGAAACTAACGTAAGATTGTATGTCAGTGATACTTTAATAAACAAAAAAAACTAATGTTTTGTTTCTTTGTTGGTATATTAGCCTGATCAAAGTGACGATTTTTATCCTGATAAATTTCAGTTATGTAAGATGAATAAGTTCTAGAGATCTGCTGTACGAATTTCTGTCTATAGATAACAATACTGTATTACACTTCAAAATCTGTTAAGAGGGTAGCTCTCATGGTAATTGTTCCTACCACAATAGAAATAAAATGTTCTATCACATGTATAGCCCTACCAAAAAGAACTCCACCATTTTATATTCCGATGTTTTGGTTGCTTTTGCAGTTGAACTTTGTTTCAATTTTCTTTCATTCCTTTAGCTCTTCTGAAATAGTTTCAGCTACCCAGAAAGTTTTCCTCCTAGTTGTTTTGAAGCATAATGTAAGATTTGGCTTTTGTTAACCTAGTTCCTTTCCTATGCTCACTGCTTATTTTCCTGTGTTTTATTTTGAAAAAATGTAAACATAATAGGAAGTTGTAATAATTGTGCAATGAGCATCTGTATATCGACCACCTAGATTCCACAATTAACATTTACTTATACCTGCCTTATAAATCCTTATTTTTGATGCCATTACAAAGAAAATTGCAAACTTAAGTACAGTTCACCCTTAAATATTTCAGCATGCATCTTGTTAACTAGAAGGCAGTGTTAAAAGGGTATTTTTTTTTTTTTGCTCTTGTAAAGTTTCCATGCAGTGCAATGCATGAATAGGTGTTTGATGCAGTGAATTTTGACAAATGACACATCTGTGAACCCAAGCTCTTATCAAGGTAACATTTTCATGACTCAAGAAAATTCTGCCATGCTCCTACTCAATCCCTGCTTCCGTGATCCCCACCCCTATTCAACCACTGTTCTTCTGATATTTCCCCCATCATAGATTAGATTCTATTTTTCACAGTGTATGTAAATGAATCAGAGTATGTGTTCATTTGTATAAGGCTTCTTTCAGCATAACGTATTTGGAATCCCATCAATGTTGTGTCACTATTTCCCTTTTATTACTGAGCAGCATTCATTGTAAAGATATGCCATTGTTCGTCCATTCTGTTGATGGACACCTGGGACATTTCCAGTTTTTAGATATGAATAAAACTGAACCTTTTTGTACAAGTCTCTATTAGCAATTGTTTTCATTCCTCTTGGAATGTAACTGCTTGGTCTTTATGTTAGGTGTATGTTTAGTTTTGTAAGGAACTGAAGAATATTCTTCTAAAGTGGTTGTGCCAGTTTACACTCCCACCAGCAATGTATGAGAGTTCCACTTTTCATCCTGGTCAAGATTTGGTGGTGTCAGTTTTTTTTGGTTTTAGCAGTTCTGGTGGGTGTGTAGTAAGTGATATCTTGTTATGGTTTTAATTTGCATTTCCCTGATTGTGTTTAGCATTTCTTCACTTGTTTATTTGCTAGTTATATATATTCCCTTTTGAAGTGTGTTCAAATTGTGTTCTATTATTGAGTTATAGGAGTTATTTGTATATGTTGGTTGCAGAGCTTTTTCAGATATTAATTTTTAATTGTCCTGAATTATCTAACCAATATATAAATGTTACATACCCAATCATGCTTAAAAGAAATTAGGCCAGGACTTGGAAATAAGTTATTTGACCGAAAGGGAAATAAGCTATTCTGGTATGCTAACCAGTGCTCTGGTGGCCTAAAAGTTAATATTGATTAGTAAAATAAAAGACAGTAAAACTTAAGGAATCTAAATTAATGAGGGGAAAGCTAATTGCTGAAAAGTCTATTACTACAAAATCTTAAAAAGAAAAGTCAACTGATATTTGAGGAAATATTGCCCAAATGTGCCCAAATTATACTAGTTTAATAATGATCAGCTTGATCCAGTTTACATGTGTTCTCAGATTCAAACTGTTCTGTATAACATGTGTCATATTTGGGGTACTCTCATAAGAAATTTCAGGAGAAGGCCTGTAAGTTTTCTCCATGTTGTAAGCTATAGCTTTATGGCTGTATTGGTCCTGTCATCATCATCTCCAAGTTCTTTATAAATGCTTATTAAATCAATGCTTAAATATTCAATAGTCACAGCTTGGTTTAATGGGAAACACAGGTTAGAATGATACTATTTTCAATCATCTATTTTTCCAAATATATTGGAATGGGGAGGTCTCCTTTACGTGTTTCTGCTGTTTCAATGATAGTGTAAAATGCATTGTTTATAAGTGTTTATTAATAATAGGTGACTATAAATGATTACATTGGAAAAGGAACAAAACACCTTAATCTGAGCAGCCATACATTTCAGGGGAAAAAATGAAATGCTCTATTTCTGTTTATACTGAAGCTAAAAATGCACAAAATATTTTTATTGAACAAGATACTTTGAACACATTTAAGGATGACACTGAATTTGCACTTCTTACGGAAAGTATTTAAAGTTATAGTTACTCAAGGAGGTTTTAGTTTTCAAAATGGTATTCTGCAAAGCCAAAGTGTGATTTACACAAATACATTTGAAAGTTTCCATGTTCATGGTTAAGCTCAGGAGATACAATTTTAACCTTAAGTTTGATGCAAACATTTTCTGTATGGTGATTTGTGATTGATGCCTCCAGCTAGGCTAAGAAAGTGAATGAAACACCACTGGTTTTCTACTGTTCTTTATCATCTATCAAATGTTACCTCCAAACTATGTTGTTTGTTTCAAATAGGAAGAAACTCTTCATCCTCAACTTCAACCCTGTTGAGAAATATTTGAAACAATCCTGTGAAAAGTTTAAATACTGATATTTTCTTGAATACTACCACTGGTGCACATTCTTATAAGAAGAACAAAATTCTTTCACTTGAGAAGGGTGTGTTTGTTTATCCTTGTCTGAATTAAAATTTCCTTGAAAAAGTCTTTGTGTTTAGGTTGAAATAAGAGACATACAGCTTTACTTTTACTATCCTAAAAGAGTAATTTGAACAGTAAAATTTTTTAAATGAATGATTTGTCAAGTTGGATTGCCTTTAACATTAAAACCACAGACTAATTAATGTGTTAACCCTTTGGGATTCGAGGTTTCCTCATGAACTGATACAACATTCATTTTAAGTGCCTTTGGTTACATTGGTCCGATCAGACACTTGAGAATTCTGCTTCTCTTGACCAAGTATACTAAATACAGCTACCACTCTGCTTATTGGACTACAGGCTACATTGCTTTAGCCCATTTAAATTGATCACTTAATATGTGTTGTAAAAGGAAATCCTACAAGGTGTGACCACAAAGTGGTCAAGCTGTACTTTCATGTGACTAAATCTTATACAGGAAATACCTAGTCCAAACATGTGATTTTCAAATGACCTGAAAATTCAGCTGCTGCCATCCTCCTACTAGAGCAGCAGCCTACTTCTGCTACCAAAGACTCCTGAGTCCAAAACTCTCCCTTCCATTTTTCTTTGACAGCTGGGCTTTTCTTCCTGCTGGAGTCTGTAGTTACACAGTGTCATGTCTTATGGATCAAATAAGCTTTGGGTTGCCAATTCTGGGTTTGTTTACAACGTAAGCCTTTGAAACTGGGAATGTGTTTTACTGTTTAAACAGATGTTTCAAGGGTTTACTCGGTCTTTCCCAAATCAGTGGAGGCTCTATACGTAAACACCATGTTCTCTCATGTGTCCTCCTTGGGAGGCTATAAACTTACGCTAGTAAGGCTCCCACATTTCAAGCATGTTTGATACTAGCTAAATCCCAGACTGCAAAGAGGAACAAGGACTCTTAGGGGTGTTGGAAATTTTTGTATTGTGATTTTTGTGTTGATCCCAGGAATATATATAACTGAAAATTCACTGAATTATACCCTTTTAATGGGTAAAGGTAATTGTAACCAGTAAGTTAAATAAGTTGATTTCTCAGTATTAAGTTGAGAAAAAAAGGACTGGATGTCTCACTGTTTTATAGTTGTGACTATCAAAATGCCTTTTGTGTATTATCACTTGAGCCAGAAAAAAGAACTCATTTCGATCACCCAAATTTTTACCTAATATGGATCTAAAATTACTTTCGACCATTTCTAGAAATTTAATATTATAAGATGATAATTTTCTACCATGGAGGATATTCAGAGGTTATTTTGTGGATTTTGAAAGTCCTCGCAAAAGCAGAAGTCCATGGTGATTTGACTAAGGCCAGAATTTGAATATGGGTACAGCTTCAGGTAAACTGCTCTGAAGAACAACGTTCATTTGGGAATGTTTATGAAAATAATCAGTCTCATTTATACTCTCACTTCATGTGTTTATTTCAAATATGTGAGGTTAAAATATGACACCAGATGCAGAATCTAGATTGCTCTCATACCAACCAATTTTCCCTTTTGTTTCCTCTCAGAGTTTTGGCAAATTCATTTATTAGATAAAATTTGGAGAAATCAATCCTTCCAGTAATTGCTCAAATGTACGTATTTAGAAAAGCCAGTCAATATTGCATAGTTTAAAATATAATCGTATTATGTGTCTGATGTGTTCAACTAAGGAATATGTGATCACTAGGGGAGAACTTGCTATGATACGAAATTCAACCTAAATATTTACAATTCATAGCTAGTTTTTATATACTGTTACACTTCTGGCTTTTGTTGAGGGGGATAATGATGTTGATAATGTTCTAATCAGAAACATTTTTTCCCCTCCATCTCACTTGGTCAGCTAAAATGTTTGACAATTTGGTGGCCTTATGTTTTAAAGTGCCTATCCATACTTGTCCTTACTTTGAAAGCTTTTCTTTCTTTACTACCACCACATAAGTACCTCAAGTTCACCCACAAACATCCAAAGCCTCTTTTATATCTTATATTCCATAGGTTAGTTTTAAAGGTTGAGTAAGACCAGAGAACTGCCAAGAGGGTTTCTAGGTTGGAAGGCAACCAGTGGCAGTGAGTATTTTGGGAATATAATGAACTTTGTGGGAAAAGACATAAAATGGCCCAGCCTTTCTTGAATGTATGTGCAAGTGGTTGGCCACTTGATGCTAAAATAAAAGTCACACTGCCATACACTCATTCAAGTGCCACTACGGGCAATGCCTTTGTATGTGTGTGTGCATGTGCTGAGGTACAGCTCCTGGGATGTTAGGTTGCCCTGAAAACTGCTCATAGATAAGGTCAAAGGGCAAAATATGCTGCAAATTGGTGAAAATGACCTTCACACTGCAGGCCATTCTTACCTCTTCATTTCATCTTTTTTGGCTTTGCAAGGTTTTTTGGAATTGTAACGTCTTTGACAGTAAGTGATGAGGGTAAGGCAGATGTGCGACAATCATGGATTTATGAAGGTTGATTATAATGGTCAAAAGTTGCAGGCACATTCTGTTATTACATAAATTGCGTTTCATTTGTGTAATAGAACGCTTCTACAGAGCTTTCACGAGGTAAGAAAACTACCTTTTGGTATAAGGGCATTTCACTTACCTTTATATTTAAACATAATTATTAATATGTTTATTATTAATGTGTCAAATACCATAAGCACTGATGGTATAGCTTCAGAAAAAGACCACAACTTACGGACAATAAATGAAAACATACAAATCCACTCTAGAGTGGGAATAAAACAAATATAATGAGCTTGAAAATCCTGGAACATGGAGGAGCCCAGATGGTGGTGACATGAGTAGGGCAGTGGAAATCTCTGCCCAAAACCATACATAATTTTGAAAATACAAAAAATACAGCTATTCTTAAAAGAGGCACCAGAGGATACAGTACAACAGCCAGGCTACATCTACATCTGTGAGAACTTGGCATCTCATGAAGCGGGTAAGATACAAGCTGCGGCCTGGTGGGACCTGAACGCTTCCTCAACCCCAGCTCCCCGGTGGGAGGAGAGGAGTCAGAGTGGGAAGGGAGTAGAAGCCCAGGACTGCTAAATAACCAGCCCTAGTAATCCACACCTGGAGCACAGACACACATTGAATGGTGCGCTGCATACTAGGGAAACGGAAAAGTAAAATCTGCGAGTGGGTCCCTGCAGCCGGCTCCCCTGGGATAAAAGTAAAGCAAGTGATTTTTGAAAGTCTTAAAGGGACAGGGGCCTCACAGATGGACAGAACTGTCATGGCACACCTGGGAATCCTGAGGAACTACAGGCACCCCAGCCCCCTGGGAGGCAATGCAGCCCTGAAGCCCCTCACAGCAAAAGCAGCCTGCTGTTCATTCCCCCTCTGGCATGGCCCTGCCACAGCAGCTGAGCAGCCTGAGAGCAGCCACTCTCAGAGCAGCCACCCAGGCCAGTCCCAGGGCTGCCAGTGGTGAGCATCTTCTCGGCACAGAGGCACAAAGGGGTGTCATTCTGGCAGGAGAGCACACTTGGTGCACCTCCTCTCCCCGCAGGGCTCTGGGATACCCAGAGGGCTGCTCCCAGTGTGTGGGGAAGTTGTAGTGTTTAAGAACAAAAACTCAAGATGGCCAGTTATACCTAGAAACCACAAGTTGACAATTTTTGGAGTCTGTTCAGTGAACCAGAATGGGCAGCATAGAGCACTGGAGAGCAACAGAGATAGGCAGGTTAGTTTGCTTTATCTGATAGCTGGTGGGGACTGCAGACCACATCCTTCAGCCGTGTGGGGAAATGGTGTGAGATCCTGAGGAAGGTCAGGAATCTGTGTGGCAGCAACCTGTGTAGCAGAGTGGCACCTGGTGCTTCAAGGAAGCAAGGGTGAAAAGCAAAGCCAAAGGGCTCAGCACCCGACTGCACCTCCGCTGATTAGGGGCAAACACCCTTTCAGTTGGTGGTGAAATGGACTTAGTGTTTATAGGTATAAAAAGGCAAATAATAGAATTAATAATATAAGAACAAAAATTAAGAATGTGGCTATAAAAGACAGTGAAAATAAGAGGAGTTTCACTCTCCTTTCTTGGGGGGTGGGGGGGCGTGCGGTAAGGGAATCATATTCTATGTCACCTCCAAGAGCAAGGCAATTACAAATTTCTTCCTGAGTTCCAGAACAGATGATAGGGGCTTGACTTAGAGCGGAGTTGTAACTTGTTCTTCCTGTACATAACCCCATTTATTCATGAGCAGGTCACAAGCCTCTCCCCAAGTTTCAAGTACATCCTCTGAAGAGTCTAAACGTTTAGAGTTCGGGGAGCAGATGCTGGATATGCAGTGCAGAGAGCTGGAACACGCTAGAGGGCATTCATTGCTCTGAGAAGCACCCTGGGCCTCACCTAATTCTACCTCACTGAGATTCATTTCACTCTGAGAACAGGCCTCTGCTTTCCCTTTCTCCTTCTGAGAATATCTGATGTTCTGCCACATACAGCGCCGCTGAACAATCCATCAGAAATTGTGTACATTGGTTCTGAACTGGGTCCGGACATATGACCATTAAACATGGAGAACAGGAGACCCAGTTTCTTGAGAGGAGGACCCATGAAGGAGCGCTTGCTCAGTGACTCAGCTTTTGACTTCCCTTGAGTACCACTGACTCTTGGCATGGTTCTGATGAGAGGTGGCCCGTGGCAGGCCTTTTCTTGCAGCTTAAGTTGAACGACATCTTGGATTTGGCCCGCGCCCCACCACTATCATTGGTATCATCCCTCTGAGAGAGTTCAGTGTTGCCCCCGTGGGTGTTTCCTATTTCCTAAGAGGTCAAGCACTTCATATTGAAAGCTGGGGAAGTCCTGTTTTAATTCGTAGGGCAGGAGAGAACACACATTATGTTAAGAAACTTGGTCAAATTTTGTTCAAAATAGGCACATTTAGTATCCTTTGGAATGTTCCAGATTTTGCCTAATACCAATCCATAAAGTACAGAGCTACCAGAAAATCTCACATTATTCCATCACACAAAAAAATATCAATAACTGTAGGCAGGGCTGGCCATTGAAGGAATTGTGCAATTGGTAAAGTTGATTTCAGATGCTCACATCTGCAGAAATGTTGCAAAACTTGTACAGTGAATACCCAATACCCTCCTAGACTCACAATCGTTAACGTTTTGTCACATGAACACTTTGTCTCTAGTGTGTGCACACACATATATACACATTATTTTTGCAGAATTAAGAGTAAGTTGCAGACATCATGACACTTCATCCCTTGTATATGCTAAGAACAAGGATGTCCTGTTACATAACCATTGCCTAGCAATTGCTACTGATCCTAACATCACACTAACATCTTACTATGTTGATAGATAGTAACCACAGTACAGCGGGTGAGGATTTAATAATATGGATAACAAACCACTGTGTTGTACATTTGAAACCAACATAAGATTGTATATCAACAATATTTGAGTTAAAAAAGGTCACCAACACATATGCTTCCTAATGATGCCATAGGAAGGGAACACCACGATCTGGTAAGTATCCCTGCCAAAAAAGCCACCTGCTTTTGTGAATAAAGTTTGATTGGCACACAGCCACACTCATTATTTTACAAATTGTCTATGCCAGCTTTCCTATAGAGCTTAGTGGCTGTAACAAAGACCGTATGGCCCACAGAGTGTAAAATGTTTACCATCAGGCCCATACAGAAAAAAATTGCTGACCCCGTTTTCAAGGAAACACAGAAAATAGTAATGTGTTAAATGATGCCACAGTATGTAATACGCCAATACAGATCATTTGAAGTTCTACCTGACCAATTGGTTTCTGTAACAAATAAATGATAAGAAAAGAAAAGAGGAGAAATTGTCAGATTAAAAGAGACTTAAGACATTTCAAGCAAAAGCAATTTGTGGATCTTGTTTAGAGTACGTAAAAAAGATAATGAAAATTGGGAAAATCTGAACACTGAGTAGGTAGGCATTAAGGAATTATTAAGGGGTTTCTTGGTGTGAAAATGCTATTAGGGTTACATTATTAAGAATCCTTATCTCTAAAACTGTCACATTTATAGAAATTCTGTACCTAGGATTTGCTTGAGAATGATCTAGTAGGGGCAGGGATTGGACAGAGTGGAAAGAAGGTTGGCCACAAGACGGTAACTCTTTAAACTGGGTGATGTGTACATCATATTATTCTCTGTTCTCCCTACTTTTGTGTATGTGTGACATTTCTGTAAGTTAATAAAATGACCAAACCAAGACTGAAAAATCCTGCAGATAAAAGTTCCCCTTTCAAATTTCTATGTAAAGAGTGAGCTAGCCCATCCTTCACACTTGCAGGAAGGAAAAAAATTTGTCTTGAAAATAAAAAAGCATAACAAAAAGCAGCATCTTGTTTCTATGCGATCTCTTTTAAACACCTCCTCTTTCTTTTCAATTTTTTCTGCACTGCCTACTGATTCTCTGCTTTCGGTTTTCTTTCCTTTATCCCAAGTGTGTCTTTCTCTATTCTCATTTCTTCTTCCTTCCTTTTAAAAGCCTTCTCTTTCTCATAGCGCTCCTTCTGCCCCTGGCGTTCTTCCTCTTGCCGCTTCAGCCTCTCTCTTTCCCTCAGTATGCGCTCTTGATCTCGTTCATAAACCCGTTCCCTATCCCTGTAGTCTCTACTACTCTCATCTGCATGAAAAGCAAATCTGAGAATGTACCCTCACAGATCTTCTAATCCCAAATGCAGGAACACTCATTCTGACCTGGCAACTATAAATGAGCATGCACTTTTGGAGCACAGTGAAAACACCGTATGTTTTGAAAAACAGTAACAAAACCCAAAAGTCATTCACCCATATTAAGATACTAGAATATTTGAAATATTTCCTTCTCAATGACCCCCTACCCTGTGTAAAACAGAGTATCTTCATTCATGTACAAGTCCAGGACATAGCACTAAAACTAGTATCTAGAAACATGGAAACAAATGTACCAAAGAGCCCTCTACTAATGACCTTTTAAGCTTTTCATCTTTAAGTTGGCCATCAGAATCCTTGGGCAGTGTACAACTTTGCCCGCTGGCTCTTTCATCATTCAGATTCTCTTTGTCCAGTTTCTTGGCTTTTTCTCTTTTGTCCAATTCTTTTTCATCTCTTTTTCTGATGTCTTAAGCAGCTTAAAGAAAAACAAATTTTTTATTTTGAAGGGTGGAACACTCTCGTCTGACTCCACCAAAGAGAACAGTATACTAAATATTCTAAATTTAGGCTACTGAAGGCCTTTATCTGTGCAGGTACTCAAACTTTCAGGTGAACAACTAGTGCACAAGAGCAGTAGTTCACTAAAAGGACGCTGCTAATGTGAAAGTGTTACCAACTCAAATGAAGTGGTTTAATCACTTTGTGGCAATAGGATCAAGACTCCTCTGGCTTGAAGTGTGCTAACCTTTAAGTGAACCAATGGACACTTCCAAGTATGCCTTCTGTACCAAACCAACATGTCTCTATAACTTGAGGCAAAAATATGCCACAAATTTAAAAGGGTGGGCAGGTTACTACTCTGAGATTGTTTTTATGTTGTACTTGAAATGACAAATACCTTGTCACCAAAGGAGTGATCCATTGCAAGAATAATTCTGCCTTGAGCCTGAGAGTAACATACTTATGATGGCACAATTGTATTATTAGAGGTGAACAGCAAGAATTACTTGGCATTTGGTTTAAAAATTCAAATACCTCAACAACTGAACAGTGAAGTCCCATCAGTACTGAGCAGGAACTCTATATTCAGTGTCATAAAGATATTACAAAATGAAATTCCCAAGTAAATATGGTTTACAAAGTCCAAATTGCTAAGAAAAATTTTCTCACTCCACTGCTCTAAATCTCTCTAGAACACCCCCAAGTGCTGGATATTCAGAGAAATTCTTAGGCAAAATCAAAGCATATCATGTCTCAGAGTGAAGGCTTCATACATACATAGGCTCATCTCAGGGTGAAGGCTTCACATGAGTCACCAAGCAAAAGGCAAAGCACACAAGAGTTAAGCACGAGGTGTTTGAGTAGAGCCACTGCAAATGACGAGTCCAACACTAAAAAAGCACCATTGTAAGGTGAGGCTACCGTGTGCAGGTTTCACTGGAAGTGTTCTTATTTCTGTAATGAACATCTTTGTTAGAAGCCAAGATGTTCATTACGCTAATAAGAACATTAATGAACATCTGTAGCATGGCTGGCTCTACCTTCTGTCTTGCTGATGGTTAGGAATAGCAAGTCAGGTCACTTGTGGCACGGCAGACAGAGCGACTGCTAGAAAGAATTAAATGGGAACCTCCGCACCCTGCCACCAACAAGTCCTGGAGAGCCTTGGGGAACCCTAGCCACATAAACTATATTCCGAGAAGGTAGGAGACCCTGTTACCATCTCTGTGGCACTTTTTCATTTTTTGACATACTAGGTCTTAGTACTTCCCCAGGAAATTTATTGGAGCAAGAGCTGCCTAAGCCATGCCCTTAGAAGGGAAGCAGTAAGGCTGGGAGCTTTCTACAAGTTTTTCCCTTCCTACGTGCAATAATCCTGTGAGGCAGGTATTATCATTCTCATTTTACAGTAGAAGAAACACAGTTTCAAAGAACTTAGTGCCTTCGCTGTCGCCACACAGGTAGGATGGAAGTGGAGGTCACACAGGTATTCTGAGGAAAAAGAATGCTTTAATTCCACCTGCCCACTTAACTATTCTCTATTTTTTGCTTCAATTTCCTCTAGCAGTGTCTCTGGAGTAGATGTTATTTTTTCATTATCTGCAACACAACTTTCCAAAAATGTTCTATATTCTGGACCTAAATAATTGTTTTAAGTAAACAAAATAAGAAATATTACCTAGGATATTTATCAAAGGTGGTCATTTTCTACTTCACTGAAGATTGAAAACCAACCTAACCACACCCACAAGATAAACCTTTTAGAGCTTTACTGGTCACTTACTCTCAGAACTCCTGATATCCACTAAGGGAGTGTGGGGCTAACATGGAGTAAGGGTAAATGAGACACCGCACATTAAAACAGAACTTCCAGCATTGTTAGTTGGCTTTTAAAATGCACTGTTCCTACTAATCAGAGTCACACTTATGGGAGAACTGAAAGTCAGTTATGGGAGCTTCAGAGTGTACTATGTATAAGCATGTAGCAATTCCTGTATGGGTATATCTCAGTTTAAGTAAACTCAACATATGAAACTCAGTTGCTCAACAAAAAGATAAATTGGGGGTCTGTCCTAGCTGTGGCACAGGAGGTGATGTTAATTCCTGGAGTTCTTTCCTAGATACGTCTGACATCAGAAAGGGAAACAAATCCGAGTCACTCTATTGCTTATACTTGGGAGTTTCTATGCACTCTGGAGCGTGTTACTTGATGTGGTCTTCCAGGCATGAATCTGTGATACAATAAGCAATGGTGTGTTGAGTCTTTTGTTTTCTCTACAAAATAACCATTATAGTAGTAAATAACAAAAATCAAACTAGATGATTCTAAAATAGCAGTGTGATATAAAAAATACTGCAGCTAAGTCCTTATCCAACATAACAAATTATGGAGGGCTCAGAATCTGGATCCAGTTTACCTTAAATGGCAATTATTAGTTTTTCAGTTCCTGTATTTCAGTTAAATGTAATTCCTAGGCATGCAGTTAACTGCATATTTAAAACATAGAAAATAGGATTGGCCACTTCATCTACTTTATGTTGTTACTTGAGTATAGAAAATTTTCTATCACAGTTCTCAATGGTAATTCCTCCTCTTTATAAAAATAATGGAAACCAGAAGTCAAAAATATTATCATAAAAATGGTAATAAAAGGCCTTAAGGAGTTGCTATATTTTGAAACATCTGAATTTTTCCACTGTGTCGTAATCAAAAGACCTAAGCTGATTTACTGCTCAATAGTCAGCAAGAGATTGCTTAATTGTGGAAGAATGAAATGCTACCAGCCAAAGAGAATGGAAATTATAGAGGAACCCCACCTCCATTCTAATAATTAAGCAAAGCTTTCATCAGTGAATTACATTTCTCATGAACTTTATTCCATGTTTCACTCTTTAAAATCCTGGAGTCCAATTAATTCCCACAAAGGTAATGTATTTTCAAAACCCAATGCAATAGCTTTACATAACTAGAACTATACTATACCATCATTGATAGTCCCAACTTTGGTAACTCTTTTCATCATCTTCTTTTTTGCAGCTTTTTGAAAAGGTGCAAATTCTACTATAGCAGGATATTCCTGACCTGTTTAGAAAAAATACCATACTTGCTGTAACAAAGAAAATATGAAAAGTGGATACAAGAGTCAACCCACTGTTTTTCAGGCCTCTTTGGTGGTGATCACCTTAATAGGACTTCCCCTCAGACATAAATAACACTCACATAATTAAAATCAACACATTACCAAAAGAAGCCCAAGTTCATACTGATAACATAATGAAAAGATATGGTAGGAAGTAAAATATTCATTTAAGTTCAACTTCTAAAGCATGATATTTGATACATAGGGGAAAAACTACAAATTAATTTTAATTTAAAAAATATATCAGAAATCTCTAGAATAGGCAAATCTATGGAGACAGAAAGTGGATTAGTGGGGTGCCTAGAGCGGGGGGTAGTGTTGGGGAAAATGAGGAGTGACAGCTAATAGGTATGGGGTTACTCTTTGGAATGACACATGTTCTTAAATTAGATTGTGGTGACAGTTGCACAACACTGCATATACTAAAAATACTGCACTGTACACTTTGAAAGAGTGAATTTTGTGGCATGTGAATTGTACCTCAATAAAACTGTTTTTAAAAAACACACCAGGAGCCACTAAAAACATGGGCAACAAAAATAGATAAATTGGACTATATCAAAACTAAAAACTTCTGTGCATCTAAGGACACAATCAACTGAGTGAAAAAAACCCTACAAAACAAGAGAAAATATTGGCGAATCACATATCTGATAAAGGTCAATATACAGAATATATAAAGAACTCCTAGAACAACAACAGAACACCTAGTTAAAAAAAGTTCAAAGGACCTTGAATAGATATTTTTCCAAATATAATATACAAGTAGCCAATAAGCATATGAAAAGGTGGTCATATGCTCAAGCATATGCAAAGATTAAAATATTACTTCACTCATCATTAGGGAAGTGCAAATCAAAACCACAATGAGCTATCCCCTCCCACCCATCAGAATGTTTACCATTGAAGGAAAAAAAGTAACAAGTGTTGGTGAGGAAATAGAGAAATTAGGGTAAATTAGAACCCTCATGCATTACACTGTGTGTGGGAATGTAAAATGGTGCAGCTGCTCTAGAAAATAGTACGCTGCTTCCATACAAAATTAAAAACAATTTACCATATGACCTAGCAATTCCACTTTTGGGCAATGTTGAAAAGATGAACAGATATTTGTACACCCACACTCATATCACCATTATTCACAACAGCCAAGAGGT
Source organism: Manis javanica (assembly GCF_040802235.1). Lineage (NCBI taxonomy): Eukaryota > Metazoa > Chordata > Mammalia > Pholidota > Manidae > Manis > Manis javanica. The sequence continues at coordinate 3,138,920 of NC_133175.1, forward strand.
AGAAGCAACCCAAGTTTCCACTGATGGGTGAATATACAAAATGTAGTATATACATACAATGGAATATTACTTAGCCTTAAAATGTAAATTCTAACACATGTACAAGATGGATCAACCTTGAAGACATTATGCTAAGTGAAATAAGCCAGTCCCATAAAGCAAAATACTATATGAGTCCACTTACATGAAGTACCTAGAATGGTCAACTTCACAGAGAGAGAATGGTGGTTCACAGGTAGAATGGTAGTTGTCAGGGGACGGGAGGAAGGGGAAATGGGAAGTTGTTGAATGGGTATAGTTTGTCTTGCAAGATGAAAAGGTTATAGAGATTGGTTATACAACAATGTGAAATATACTCACCACTACTAAACTGTACACTTAAAATAGTTAAGATGGTAATTGTGTATTTTACCACAATTTTCAAAAATGAAAATAAAAGGGAATGAGGTAATGACACATGCTATATAACATGGATGAAGCCTGAAAACATGCTAAGTAAATGGGGCAGTCACAAAAGGCCACACGTTGTATGATACAGCTTATATGAAATGCCCAGAATCCACAGCTAGATTAGGATCTACTGAAGCTGTAGGTGGAGGAAAGAAGGGGAGATGGATGCTAATGGATGTAGGATTCTTATTTGAGTGATGAAAACATTCTGGAATTATATAGTGGTGATGATGGCACAACTTTGTGAAAGCACTAAAAACCACTCAGTTGTATGATATGTGAGTTGTATCTCAATTTTTATAAAGTGACTAGTGGAAAAAAATACACCAGATTGCTGCTTTAGAGTAATGTCATTCAAGATATGAAATGCTATGGTAAGATCATTGGCATACAGAATAAGTCACAATAAAATAACTAGAATTGACCAGAAGGTATCAGAAGGCACTCATGGAAGAAACAAGATTTTGGAAATTGTAGTGAATACAGAATCAGATTACCTTAATAACTGATATATTTGAGAAGGAATAGATAAACCAGACTGAAGCAGAAGGAAACCGTGGGAGATGAGCTGAAAAAACAAAAGTGAGGCCTAACTGTGGAGGATTCTGCCTAGCAAGGAGTTTGGATGTTTTTCCCACAACTGCTCTTTAATCAATATTTCAAAAAGACTAATTTCATGGCAATTTAATGGACTGAACTATATAGAAATGGAAAAAAATCAAAATCGCATAAATTTAGATACAGTGGTTCTAAAGCATTAGGTGATAATATAAAGTGAAAGTTTTGGTGAGCCTAGGTGAACAAGATACTAAAAAACAATAAACTGAAAAGATTCATTACTTGTTTAATATTAAGAGGTGATAGAGGAAAAAGTTAAACACAGCTCAGATTACCAGGAAATCACTGTCTCCTGGAATAAAGTCTGAGTGGAGAAGTAGCTAGTTTGGGATGCCTGGAGGGAAGATTAATAAAAGCTGGATAAAAACAGCAGCAATACGTCAACTGTTACTGACATGTTTCCTGACAAAGATTTCATTTTTACAAACTCTGAAGTGATACTGAAAGAAAAACAGCAACAAAAAGACACAGCATTCACCTATGATTGCAAAGCCAAAAGAAAAGTGGAAAACTGCAGTTTAGACATTCTCTGGCTAAATGTTGGAAGCAGCAGATAATAAATAAAATGAGTTAGGGCATACCCTACAGATTCCTGGATACAAAGTGGGAGATAACCAGGTTCAGTGTTTTAATTAGGTACAACAAAATGTTAAACAGTATTCCATGTGGGAACTATTGGCTTAAAGGATTTAAATTAAATTAATAAATGTTGGTCCTTGAACCAAGATGAGAAGTAAATTTTTACATCTTGTTATACAAATTTAGAGAGTCATTTATCAGTATTATTACTGAAACTAGTAAATAGATCACTTAATCCAGGGCAAAAGTTTTCATACAGAAAAGGCAGCAATTTATTCATTTGATAAAACTACAGAAATAGCAGGTTAATAAAATACTGGATGGCTGTGAAAAGTCATGTATTTATTTATAAGACTATAATAAAATTACCAAATGTGTAAAAACTCTTTAAAAATGTTGCACATTCTATCACCCAGAATTTTAGAAAAGAATGTATTAAGAAAACTGTGAAACACTAATGCAGTGTTAAAACATACAAATGATAAACTCTTCAGTTTCAAAGACTCACCTTTATTGTCAAGGAATACAGCACCGTCAAAGCGATCCCTGAACAAAATAATGTCCTGGTTTTTAAAGCTGATGTATGCTCTGGTGTACACAGGAGGATAAAGACAGCACATAGGAAAGCAGTTATGTAAATGTGCTCACACTTATCTGGCTGAATTACAAGTATGCATACATTAAAGAGACAGTCTCAAAAATCAAATGGAAAACAGGATAAAAAAAGAATGGGAGAAACCATTTCTTCGTTTACCCCCCTTCCCTCTCTTATTTATTTATTTTACCTAGTATCATTTTAAAATAACCTCAAAGTAATCATTCTCGGGCAGAGGCTGAAGATGTTCCTGAAGTTGCGCCTTGGTCAAACTGGGAGTTAATCCTGAATTACCATCTTAAAAATAGTAAGGAAAATAAAATTAGTGCAAAGCAATTTTCTGTCATACCTGAAAGAAATCACCACCCCTGAAAAGGTCTGGGCTTTAAAAGATGAGAGATTGTTTATACAAACCTAGGAGAGAATATTCTTTTAATGCTCAACAATAGTCAAACATAACAGTAACGTGGTTTTTAAAAACTCTTAGAAACGAGAACTGCAAGGAGAAAGGAAAACTTCAGGTTCAGTTAACCCGAAGCCCCTCAGTTCACTGGGTCTTCGCATTTTCTGTCACTCATCTTTCAGTAAATACTAGTAGTGTTAAGAAATTAGTAGACCAAGCCTGGTCTTTTGAGGATGCCACGAGTTCTTGATTATTTCCCTACACCTCCAACACATCCGAAAACAAAATCCTTCCTCTCATTCAGCATAAAGAATTCAAAACTCTAAGGAATACCAAATCCCCTTACTGCTCCCGAAACAGGATGCACCCGATCTGGCCCCAGGCCATTAATCCCCCCACACTCCTCAGCTCGCCTCCATTAATACGCACACGAACCAGTCCCACCCGATGGCCCCTTCGCTGCCTGGTGATTCTCCCCAACTAACCTTCCAATTGCTCGTCCTCGCCACCCACTGCTTCCCCGGCCCATTGCCATCTCACAGCTGTGACCTAAACCTTCTCGTCTGGGATTCCCCCGTTTGCCTCACACCCACCCAGGCGCTTCCCCCATTTCGGGCAAGTGGATGGGACGGGGTGATGCGGTTCTCACCCAGGTGAAGGAACAAGAGGGGGAAGCTGGGTGGGAAAGAGGACAGCCCCACTCCCAACCACCCTCCACGGGTGGCGGACCTGGCCCGCCCTTTCCTGGGCCAACAGCCAGCCAAGAACCTTGCTCAGCGCCTCTTTCTCCTCCTCGTTTCGATCCTGCTTGTCTTCCCCTGTTGTGCTGTCCCCCGAAGCCCCTCCGCCGCTGCGTGTGGCCCGCGGGGGACGCGAGAGGGTTACTCGCTTCTCCTTAGGCCCGTGGTCCCTCTCCGCCTTCATTGCTACGGCTCTCTGCTCTCAACGCCCGCAGACGCGCCTAAATGTAGCTCGCGGCCCACTCGTGCGCCCCCTAGCAGCGCCCCTAGTTCTAAGCTGCGGCCAGTGTTCCATTGGGCCCGCCAGGACCTCGCGAGACTTGCAGGCGCCCAGGCTTCCCTCTGGGGAAAGGTTCTAGTTTCTGGTCCTAACCTCCCGCCTCCCGTATCGCACTGCCCAATGCGCTCGCGGCCCGGAGTCTCAGGGCCCGCTCTTCGGACGTCCTTAGTCACTCAGCCGTCCTGAGTAGGGTGACGCCTTCGCGAACCCCAAATCCCGGAACACAAAACGGTAACCCATTTCGGGCCCGGCATTCTGGAGTTGTAGATAACCTCCATTTGTAAGCAAATGGAATTCGGAATCTTGGAAGTTTAGTATTTTTCAGATCGAAAGATGCTTTTTGCAGGCTTCTTTTTCCTCAGATAAACCCGATGTTTACCCAAAGTTTTGTCTCACCGGGGAAACGACTAGTACCTTTTATCGTTTGTGAAAGTGTGCATTCAGAAGCTTTAGAATTTCTTTTCCTTCTATGGATTAGAATTCACAGATTTTTTAGTTAACAGCTTTCACAGATAAGGGGGTGATAATAAACAAAATATATGAGATTTGTTTTCATCACCCCTTTTTAAGTAAAAGCATTCTATCATGGTAGTGATACCCCACAGGGAGGAGAATATAAAACCTAATGGGTTTAGACGGGATCACTCTCCTTCCTGCTTGAAAAGGGCCAATTACACATTATTTAACATAGCCCCAAACTTAACATTCCAAATGTGTCAATGGGCAAATGAATAAACAAAATGTGATACATCCATAGAATTAAATACTACTCAACAATAAAAATGAACTGATATGTCCATCAATGAGAATTAATCTCAGGATGATTATGCTGAGTGAAAGAATTCAGACACACGAAGAATATATGCTGTGCAATGTCATTGTATGAAATTCTACAAAAGGTAAAACTATGTTGATGGAAAGCAGATCAATGATTGCTAGGGGACCTGATGAGGAGAAGCAACTGACTGCAGAGAAGCTCCAGGGAACTTGCAGACATGAAAATGTTCTTCTCATGATTATGATGTTGTTGCATGATTGTACACATTCATGTAAATTCATTAAGTGGTACACTTAAAATTGGTGAGGAGAATTTTGTGTAAATTTATACTTCCGTAAAAGCCAGCCCACCAATTTTATAAAATGCAAAATTTGAAAAATATTGCCTTAAATAATAGAGCATTTGTATTTCATCAACTCTACAATTAAATCTAAGGTCACCATTATTTTATATACCAAGAATGAAACAAATACTGCCAATTACACTATGACACACCATCAATTTCAAGATGAATCCTGATTTCAGAGGTGTTAATATGTGAAAAAAAACATGTATTCGAATTAGTTGAACATATTATTTCTGTGCTTTTGTATCATATGCAATTAAGGAAAAAGGAAGAGAAATGGGAGAGGAGGGCAAGTGACAAGTGGAGAGCTATAGATACACCCACAGGGTTAGTACCAAGTTAAGGATGCAATAGAAGCCCAAGGGAGAAGGCTGGCTCAGGGCCCCAGTCTCATTTGGTTGACAGCTAGAATGTATTATCCAGACTTTGTACTTTTCTCACCTTTATTGCCCAGCATATGCTTGAGTTCCTAATTCCTGTTCCCAAGACCGGTCTCCTGTATTTGGGATCTGTCACTCACTGTTGCCTCCAATACCTGCCTGTTCTTACAAGCCTAGCTTAAGTATCTGCCTCTGACCTGCCACTTAACTCTGTGTTTACATGTTGGTGTATGCCTCGTTTTTGGAGTGCTTGTTAGCTTTTAACCACTGACAATATGTCGGTCATCAGAGATGCGTGGTGGAAAAGTCAAAGGATTCTGTCATGGTACTGATGCCTCATTGGGACGATAAAATAAAAATCAACTTGCTTTAGATGGGATCTCTCTTCTTCTTGCTTTAGAAAGGAGCAATTATGTATTATTTAAAATAGTCCCAAACTGGAAACAATCCAAATATCTGTCAGTGGGCAAATGCATAAACAAATGTGGTACATGCATAGAATGAAATACTACTCAAAGTAAGGTCCAAGTCTCAGTCCTTAGACAGGCTCTTTTCTATCTACACTTACTTCTTTTTTAATCTCACCCATTCTTTTCACTTTTCTCTCTTTGCTAAAAATTTCAATATTTACATCTCCAGCCCATATGTCTCCCCAAAATTTCAGGCTCATATTTCCATCTGCCTACTTGACATCTCCACTTAGATATCTAACACATTCACATTGCTTGAACACGTCGAAAACTGAACACTTCACCATTCCCCACACCAACTGTACTACTTTCCTACTACTTAATTAATAAATTACCCAAATTTTATGGGTTAAAACAACAAGTTTATTATCTTAAAGTTCTGAAGGTTAGAGTCCGGCAACGTGTCTGACTGGTCTAAAATCAAAGGACTGGCTTCCTTCCTGGAGCCTCCAGGAAAGAATCTAATTCCTTGTCTTTTTCAGACTTTGAGGCTGCTTGTATGCCTTGGCTGCTGGCCCCTTCCTCCATCTTCAGAGTGAGCAATGTAGCACCTAATTCTTTCCAGGCTTCAGCTCTGTCTCTTTTTCACTCTCTCTTCTGCCTTACATTTTCACTTATAAGGACCCCTGTGATTATAGTGCCCTAACCTGGATAATCCAGGGTACTCTTCCTTGGTTTATGTGAGGTGATTAGCAACCTTAATTCCCTTTGCCATATAATTTATGTTAAAAAACAAAATTTGAAATGGGTAAATCTGAAGACCTAATTGGCTTTATTAAGTGTGCCAGGAAGTGGGCATATGCCATTCAGCAATCAGATGTTCCAATGAGCTATACAAAATGGAAGGATTTTATAGGCAGGAGTATGGGGCAGTGAAATGATTAGCAAAAGAAAATAAAGGATTGTTTGAGGCCAGGACATCTTCTATTATGGGATGGGGGTGCATGGCAGGGATTTGTTTTGTATAATTAATCTGCAATTAAATGAGGAACATTACATTTACTAGACTGCCCACATCACCAAGTGCCCCCACAAACCCCATTACAGTCACTGTCCATCACTGTAGTAACATGCCGTAGAATCACTACTAGTCTTCTTCTCTGTGTCGCGCAGCCCTCCTGTTCCCCCCACATTATACATGCTATTTGTAATGCCCCCTTTCTTACACCCCCCATTATCACTGCCTTCCCGCCCATCCTCCCCAGTCCCCTTCCCTTTGGTAACTGTTAGTCCATTCTTGGTTTCTGTGTTTCTGCTGTTGTTTCGTAACTTCAGTTTTTTCTTTGTTGTAATACTCCACATATGAGTGGAATCATTTTGTTTGTCTTCTCCGCCTGGCTTATTTCACTGAGCATAATGCCCTCTAGTTCCATCAATGCTGTTCTAAATGGTAGGATTTTTTTTCTTCTTATGGCTGAATAATATTCCATTGTGTGTATGTACCACATCTTCTTTATCCATTCATCTACTGATGGACACTTAGGTTGCTTCCATTCCTTGGGTATTGTAAATAGTGCTGCAGTAAACATACAGGTGCGTCTCATTTTTCAAACTTTGATGCTCCATTCTTACGGTAAATTCCTAGAAGTGAAATTCCTGGGTCAAATGTTATTTCTATTTTGAGGATTTTGAGGAAAATTCATACTGCTTTCCACAATGGTTGAACTAGTTTACATTCCCACCAGCAGTGTAGGAAGGTCTCTATTTCTGCACAACTTCACCAACATTTGTTGTTGTGTCTCTTTTGGATGGTGGCCATCCTTATGGTGTGACGTGATATCACATTGTGGTTTTAATTTGCATTTCTCTGATGACTAGAGATGTGGAGCATATTTTCATGTGTCTGTTGACCATCTGAATTTCTACTTTGGAGAAATGTCTGTTTAGCGCTTCTGCCCATTTTTTAATTGGATGATTTGCTTTTTGTTTGTTGAGATGCGTGGGCTCATTATATATTTTGGATGTCAACCCTTTATCAGACCTTTCATTTATGAGTATATTCTCCCATACTGTAGGACGCCTTTTTGTTCTATTGGTGCTGTCCTTTGCTGTACAAGAGATATTCAGCTTGATATCATCCCACTGGTTCATTTTTGCTTTTGATTCTCTTTCCCAAGGAGATATGTTTATGAAGAAGTCACTCATGTTTATGTCTAAGAGATTTTTTCCTATGTTTTCTTTCAAGAGTTTTATGGTTTCATGACTTACATTCAGGTCTTTGATCCATTTCGAATTTACTTTTGTGTATGGGATGAGACAATTTTCCACTTTCATTCTGTAACAGGTAGCTGTCCAGTTTTGCCAACACCAGCTTTTGAAGAGGCTGTCATTTCTGCATTGTATGTCCATGGCTCCTGTATCATATATTAATTGACAGTGTATGTTTTAGTTAATATCTGAACTCTCTATTCTGTTACACTGGTCTGCGGCTCTGTTCTTGTGCCAGTACCAAATTGTCTTGACTACTGTTGCTTTGTAGTAGAGATTGAAGTTGGGGAGCGAGATACCCCCTCTTTATTGTTCATTCTCAGGGTTGCCTTGCTATCTGGGGTCTTTTGTGGTTCTATATGAATTTTAAAACTGTTTTTTCCAGTTCATTGAAGAAAGTTGTTGGAATTTTAATAGGCATTGCATTTAATGTGTAGATTGCTTTAGGCAGAATGGCCATTTTGACAACATTAATTCTTCCTATCCAGGAGCATGGAATGAGTTTCCATTTGTTAGTGTCCTCTTTAATTTCTCTTAAGAGTTTCTTTTAGTTTTCAGGGTATATGTCTCTCACTTCCTTGGCTAGGTTTACTCCTATGATTTTTTTTTTCTTTTTGATGCAATTGTGAATTGAATTGTTTTCCTGATTTATCTTTCTGCTAATTCATTACTAGTGTATAAGAAAGTAACAGATTTCTATGTATTAACTTGGTATCCTGCAAATTTGCTGAATTCTGATACTAGGTCTATTAGTATTGGAAAGGACTCTTTACGGTTTTCTAGATACAATATGATGTCATCTGCAACTAGTGACAGTTCGACTTCTCTATGAATGTGGATGCATTTTATTTAGTTCTGTTCTCTAAGAGCTTTGGCTAGGTCCTCCAGTACTATGTTGAATAACAGTGCAGAGGGTGGGCATCTGTGTCTTCTTCCAGATCTTAGAGGAAAAGCCTTCAGCTTCTCACTGTTAAGTACCATGCTGGCTGTGGATTTGTCATATATTACCTTTATTATGTTGAGGTACTTGCCCTCTATACCCATTTTGTTGAGAGTTTTTATCATGAATGGATGTTGAATATTGTGAATGCTTTTTCAGCATCTACGGAGATGATCATGTGATTTCTGTCCTTTTTGTTGATGTGTTGGATGATGTTGATGAATCGTCCAATGTTGGGGTATGTAACACCCTTGCATCCCTGAGATGAATCCCACTTGATCGTGGTGTATGATCCACTTGATGTACTTTTGAATTCGGTTTGCTATTATTTTTTTTTGAGTATGTTTACATCTATGTTCAGCAGGGATATAGGTCTGTAATTTTCTTTTTTGGTGGGGGTTTTTACCTGGATTTTGTATTAGGGTGATGCTGGGTTCATGAAATGAGTTTGGAAGTATTCCCTCCCCTTCTATTTTTTGGGAAAACTTTAAGGACAGTGGGTATTATTTTTTCTCTATATGTCTGAAAAAATTCAGCAGTGAATCCTTCTGGCCCACGGGTTTTGTTCTTGGGTAGATTTTTGATTACCGATTCAATTTCTTTGCTGGTAATTGGCATGTTTAGACTTTGTTTCATCCTTGATCAGTCTTGAAAGGTTGTATTTTCCTAGGAAGTCGTCCATTTTTTCTAGGTTTTCCAGCTTTTTAGCATATAGAATCTGATAGTGTTCTATAATAATTCTTCGTATTTTTGTGGGATCCATCATGATTTTTCCCTTCCCATTTGTTATTCTGTTGATGTGTGTAGATTATTTTTTTCTGTTAATAATTTTGACTAGGGGCTTATCTATTTTATTTATCTTCTCAAAGTACCAGCTCTTGGTTTCATTGTTTTTTTCTATTGTTTTATTCTGTTCAATTTTATTTATTTATTCTCTGATCTTTATCATGTCTCTCCTTCTGCTGACTTGAGGTCTCATTTGTTCTTCTTATTCCAGTTTCAATAACTGACTTTAGTCTATTCATTTGGAATTTTTCTTCCTTCTTTAGATAGGCCTGTATTGCTGTATACTTTCCTCTTAGAACTGCCTTTGCGGCATCCCACAGAATTTGTGGCTTTTTGCTGTTGGTGTCATTTGTCACCGTGAAAGGAGAAAGCACGATGGATCCCACAGAAATACAAATAATTATTATAGAATACTATGGCATTCTATATGCTTGATCTCTGTTTTAATTTGGTCATTGATCAGTTGATTATTAGGGAGCATGTTGTTTAACCTCGATGTGTTTGTGAGTATTTTTGTTTTCATTGTACAATTTATTTCTAGTTTTATGCCTTTCTGGTGTGAGAAGTTCGTTGGTAGAATTTCAATCATTTTTAATTTAGTGAGGCTCTTTTCATGGCCTATTTTGTGATGTATACTGGAGAACGTTCCATGTGCCCTTGAGGACAATGTGTATCCTGCTGCTTTTGGTTGTAGAGTATTGTAGATATCTGTTAAGTCCATCTATTCCAGTGTGTTGTTCAGTGCCTCTGTGTCCTTATAAATTTTCTGCCTGGTGGATCTGTCCTTTGGAGTGAGTGGTGTGTTGAAGGCTCCTAGAACGAATGCATTGTATCCTGTTTCCTCCTTTAATTCTGTTAGTATTTGTTTCACATATGTTGGTGCTTCTGTATTGTGTACATATATATTTTTTAATGGTTATATCATCTTGTTGGGCTGACCTCTTTATTATTCTGTAATGTCCCTTATTTCTTGTTACTTTCTTTGTTTTGAAGTCTATTTTGTCTGTTACCAGTACTGCTACAATTGATTATTTCTCCCTATTTTTTACATGAAATATTTTTTTCATCCCTCGACTTTCAGCCTGTATATGTCTTTGGGTTTGAGGTGAGTCTCTTGTAAGCAGCATAAAGATGGGTATTGCTTTTTTATCCATTCTGTTACTCTGTGTCTTTTGATTAGTGCATTCAGTCCAGTTAAATTTAGGATGATGATTGAAAGATCAGTATTAATTGCAATCACAGGCTTTACATTTGTGGTTACCAAACATTCAAGGTTAGCTTCTTTACTATCTAACTGTCTAACTTAACTCACTATTAAGCTATTATAAGCACAGTCTGATGATTCCTTATTTCTCTCCCTTCTTATTCCTCCTCCTACATTCTTTATATGTTAGGTGTTTTATTCTGTGTTCTTTTGTGTTTCCTTTGACTGGTTTTGTGAGTAGTTGATTTTATTTTTTCCTTTAGTTAGTTTTTGGCTGGTCTGATTTCTTTGCTGTGATGTTGTTTTCTCTGGTCACATCTATTTAGCCTTAGGTGTGCTTCCTTCTAGAGCAGTCTTTCTAAAATATCCTGCAGAGGTGGTGTGTGGGAGGCAAATTCCCTCAGCTTTTGCTTGTCTGGGAATTGTTTAATCCCTCCCTCACATTTAAATGATAATCATGTTCAATACAGTATTCTTGGTTAAAGGCTCTTTTGTTTCATTGCATTAAATATATCATTCTATTCTCTTCTGGCCTGTAAGGGTTCAGTTGAGAAGTCTGATGGCAGTATAATGGGTTTTCCTTTGTAAGTGTCCTTTTTTCTCTCTCTGGCTGACTCTGTCTTTGATATTTTCCATTTTAATTATTATATGTCTTGATGTTGTCCTCCTTGGTTTCCTTGTGTTGGGACCTCTGTGGGCCTCCATGGTCTGAGAGACTATTTCCTCCCCCAATTTGGAGAAGTTTTCAGCAATTATTTCTACAAAGACACTTTCCATCCCTTTTAATCTCTCTTCTTTTTCTGGGACTCGTATAATGCGAATGTTGTTCCATTTGATTGGTCCATATTGGTTCTCTAATATTCTTTCATTCTTGGATATACTTTTATCTCTCCCTGTCTCAGCTTCTCTGTGTTCCTGTTCTCTGATTTCCATTCCATTAACGACTTATTGCACCTCATCCAGTCTGTGCTTAAGTCCTTCTAGCAACTGTTTTATTTTTCTATTCTCCCTCCCTACTTGCTCCTTTAACTCTTGCATATTTTTCTGGTGATTCATCAGCACGGTTATTACCATTATTTTGAATTCTTTTTTGCAGGGATTGGTTGAGTCTATCTCCCTAGGCCTTCTCTTGGGAGATTTCTGTGTAATTCTGGACTGGACCAAATTCTTCTGCCTTTTCATGGTGATAGAGGTAGCTGAAGGCAGGTAGCACCTTGCCCTTCTCCGGTACCTGAGTCAGTTACCTGCACTCCTGGAGTAGCCTCTGGCTTAGTCCCCCAAGCTGCTTTGGGGCATAAAATAAACCTCAGTAAATGTAAAAGGACTGAGAGAATACAAGGAATGTTCTCTGCCCACTGTGGAATGTAATTAGAAATCAATAACAGAAGAAAAACTTGAAAACTTACAAATATATGGAAATCAACATGCCCTAGAACATTCAACAAGGTAAAGAAGAAATCAAATGGAAAATTAGAAAATACTCAGAGATGAATGAAAATGAAGACACAACATACCAAAACTTAGGAGACACTGCAAAAGACATCTTAGAGAGAAATGTAGAGCCACAACCTCTTACACAAAAAAAGTAATCATAGATGGGAGGAACCAAGGTAGGGCAGTGGAAATCTCCTCCCAATATCATGTATATTTTTGAAAATACAACATATACAACTATTCCTAAAAGAGAGACTAAAGGATCCATTACAAAAGCCAGACTACATCTAAATCTGTGAGAACTCATCATCTCATGAAGACGGTAAGATACAAGCCACAGCCCAGTGAGACATGTGCACTTTCCCAACCCCAGCTTATCAATAGGAGGAAAGGAGTCAGGGGAGTGGGGGGAGTGGAAGTGCAGGACTGCTACATAACCAGCCCTAGTAATTTGCACCAGTAGTGCAGACACACATTGTATGGTGTAATAGATATTAGAAAAATGGAAAAGTAAAATCTGTGAGTGGGTCCATGTGTCCAGCTCCCCCAGGACAAAAGAAAAACAGATGCTTTTTGAAAGTCTAAAAGGGACAGTGACCTCACAGCTGGATGGACTCATCTTGACACACTCAGCTGAGCAGGCTTGGAATGTTGAGGAACTTCAGGCACCCCAGTCCCCTGGGTGGCAATGCAACCTTGAAGCCCCTCACAGTGATAAGCAGCCTACCAATTGTTCCCAGCAGGAGTGGTCCCACCACAGCAGCCGAGCAGGAGAGTGGCCGTGTCCACAGCAGCCACCCAGAGTCTCCTCTATGCATGCAGCTGCTGGGGCCAGACCCAGAGTCTGCCACCAGTGAACATGCCCCCCGCAGAGGAGGCCAGTGCAAGGTGTGAAGGAGAGCACACCCAATGCACCTGACATGCTTTGCAGTGCTCTGAGCTGCCCCAAAGGCTGTCCCGCATGTGGCAGCTAAAGGGATAAACCTGATTGCTATTCCCATTTTGTGGGTAACTGACACAGGAAGCAGAGAAGGGCAATGCAACCATTGCATTGCAGGAAGTGACTTTGTTCTCCCAGCTGATAAACATGCCACCTGTCTGTGACTATCTCCAATGCCATGAAAAGGCAGAAGAATTTGGTCCAGTCCAGAATTACCCAGACAACTTCTGAGAGAGGACATGGGGAGATTGATGTAACCAAAGTTCCTGAAAAAGAACTCAAAATAAAGGTCATAACCATTCTGATGGACCTGCAGAGAAATATACAAGAGCTAAGGGATCAAGTCACGAGAGAGACACAGAAATAGAAAAATCTCTGGAAGGACTTATGTGCAGAGTAGAATAGATTCAAGAGACAATTCATGGAATAGAAATGAGAGAACAGGAATACAGAGAAGCTGAGGCAGAGAGAGAAATAAGGATCTCCAGGAAATAAAGAATATTAAGAAAAATGTGTGAGCAATGCAAATGGAACAATATTCATATTATAGGAGTACTACAAGAAGAAGAGAGAGAATAAGGGATAGAAATTGTCTTTGAAGAAATAATTCCTGAAAACTTCCCAAACTGGAGAGGAAATAGTCTCACAGCCCATGGAGACCCACAGATCTCACAACATAAGGGACCCAAAGATGACAACACCAAGACATATAATAATTAAAATGTCAAAATGTCAAAGATCAAAGACAAGGATAGAGTACTAAAGGCAGCCAGAGAGAAAAAAAAGTCATTAAAAGGTGGAACCCATCAGACTACCACCAGACTTCTCAAAAGAATCCTCACAGCCCAGAAGAGAATGGAATGGTATATTTAATTCAATAAAACAGAAGGGCCTTGAACCAATAATAATGTATCCAGCATGATTAATATTTAAACATAAAGCAGGGATTAAACAATTCCCAGACAAACAAAAGTTCAGGGAATTTGACCCCCAAAACCAACTCTACAGGATATTTTAAAGGGACTGCTCTAGATGGAAGCACTCCTTAGTCTAAAAAGATGTTAACAGAGAAAGTAAAATTGCACATAGGAAAGAAGAACATCCAAAGACTGACTAAAGGCAAAAATTAAAATCAGCTACTCGCAAAAGCTGTGAAAGGAAACACAAAAGAGTACAGAATAAAATACCTAACATATAAAGAATGGAGAAGGAGGAATAAGAAGGGAGAGAAATAAGAATCATCAGACTGCATTTCTAATAGACAAATAAGTGAGTTAATTTAGATAGCCAGATACTAATGAAGCTACCATTGAACCTTTGGTAACCACACATATAAAGCCTGCAATGGCAGTAAGTACATATCTTTCAATAATCACCGTGATTGTAAATGGACTGAATTCACCAATCAAGAGGCACAGAGTAATAGAATGTATAAAAAAGCAAGACCCATATATATGCTGCTTACAAGTTACTCACCTCAAACCTAAAGAGATACACAGACTAAAAGTTAAGGGATGGGAAGAGATATTTAATGAAATAATATGGAGAAAAAAAGGAGGTCTTGCATTACTTTTATCAGATCAAATTGATTTCCAAAATGAAAGTCACAAGAGATTAATAAGAACATTACATAATGTTAAAGGGTTCAGTTCAAAAAGAGGATATAACCATTGTAACTATATATGTACTCTATAAGAGCACCAAATATGTGAAACAAATACAAACAGTATTACAGAAGAAATAGACTGCAATGTGTTTGTTCTAGGAGACTTTAAAATACCACTCACACCAAAGGGCAATTCTACCAGACAGACAGTAAGTATGAACACAGAGGCACTAAACAACACACTAGAACAGATGGAGCTAATAGACATCTACAGAACTCTACATCCAAAAGCAATAGGATACACATTCTTCTCAAGTGCACATGGAACATTCTCCAGAATAGACCAAATGCTAGGCCACAAAAAGAGCCTAAGTAAATTCCAAAAGATTGAAATCCTATCAACCAACTTCTCAGAAGATAAAGGTATAAAACTAGAAATAAATTGTAAAAGAAAAGAAAAAGGCACACAAACACATGGGGGCTTAATAACATACTCCTAAATAAACAATTGATCAATGACCAAATTGAAACAAAGATCAAACAATATATAGAGACAAATGGTAATGACAGCATAAAGCACCAACTTCTGTGGGATGCAGTGAAGGCACTTTTAAGAGCAATGTATATAGCAATGCAGGCCTTTTTAAAGAAGGAAGAAAGATTTCATATGAATAGTCTAAAGTCACAATTATTGAAACTGGAAAAAGAAGAAATGAGGCCCAACGTCAGCAAAAGGAAGGACATAATAAAGATCAGAGAAGAAATACATAAAATTGAGTAGAACAAAACAATAGAAAAAAACAATGGAACCAACAGAGGATTCTTTCAGAAAAAATAAATAAATAAGCCCCTAGCCAGACTTATTAAGAGAAAAGAGGAATATATGCACATCAACAGAATAAGAAATGGGAAAGGAAAAGTCATGGTGGACCCTATGGAAATACTAAATATTATTAGACAACACTGTGATAATTGATATGCTAAAAAGCTGGAAAATCTAGAAGAAATGGAAAACCTCCTAGAAAAATACAACCTTCCAAGACTGACCAAGGAAAAACAGAAAATTTAAACAGACCATTTACCATCAATTAAATTGATTCAGTAATAAAAAAACTATGCAAGAGGAAAACCTCCAGCCCAGAGGCACTCACTGCTGAATTTTATCACACATATAGAGAAGACATAATACCCATTCCCTTAAAGTTTTCCAAGAAACAGAAGAGGAGAGAATACTCCCAAGTCATTCTATGAAGCCAGCGTCACTCTCATACTAAAACCAGGCGAAGACCCCAACAGAAAATAAAACTACAGACCAATATCCCTGATGAATGAAGATGCAAAAATGCTCAACAAAATATTAGCAAACCAAATTCAAAAATACATCAAGAGAATCATACACGAGGATCAAGTTCAAATCATATCAGGGATGCAAGGATGGTACAAAATTAAAAAGTCCATCAACATCATCCACCACATCAACAAAAAGAAGGACAAAAACCATATGATCATCTGCATAGATGATGGAAAAGCATTCCACAAAATTCAACATCCATTCATAGTAAAAACTCTCAACTAAATGGGTATAGAAGGCAAGTACCTTAACACAATAGAGGTGATATATGACTAACACACAGGTAACATCACGATTAACAGTGAGAAGCTGAACGTTTTTATTTTCTAAGAATGGGAAAAAGTCAGGGATGCCCACTCTCTTCACTGTTATACAACATAGTGGTTGAGGTCTCAGCCATGGCAATCAGGTAAAACAAAGAAATGTAAGGCATCCAGATTGGTAAAGAAGCAGTCAAACTGTCACTACTTGCAGATGACTTGCTATTCCACATTAAAAACCCTAAAGACTCAAAGTGAAAACTGTGAGAACTAATATCTGAATTCAGCAAAGATGCAGGATACAAAATTAATACACAGAAATCAGTTTATTTCCTTTACACTAACAATGAACTAGCAGAAAGATAAATCAGGAAAAGAATTTCATTCACAATTGCATCAAAAAGCACGAGATACCTAGGAATAAAGATAACCAAGGAACTGAGAGACATATACCCTGAAAACTACAAGATACTCTTAAGAATAGTAACAAATGGAAACTCATTCCATGCTCATGGCTAGGAAGAATTAATATTATCAAATGGCCATCCTGCCTAAAGCAATCTACAGTTTCAATGCAATGCCTTTCCAAGTACCAACATCATTCTTCAACAAAATGGAAGAAATAGTTTTAAAATTCATATGGAGCCACAAAAGACCCCAAATAACCAAAGCAAACCTGAGAAGGAAGAATAAGCAGGGGCATCTCACTTCCCAACGTCAAGCCCTACTACAAAGCCACCATAAACAAGACAATTTGAAATTGGCACAAGAACAGAGCCACAGATGAGTAGAATGGAACAGAGAGTCTAGATGATAATCCAAATATATACGGTCAATTAATGTATGATAAAAGAGCCATGGACATTCAATGGCAAAATGACAGCCTCTCCAACAGCTGGTATTGGCAAAACTGGACAGCTTCATAAGAGAGAATGAAACTGGATCAAAGTCTAACCCTATACACAAAAGTAAATTAAAAATGTATCAAAGACCTGAGTGTAAGTCATGAAAGCACAAAACTCTTAAAAAAAACAGGCAAAAATATCTTTGACATAAACATGAATGACTTCCTCATGGGCAAAGGAAACAAAAGCAGAAATGAACAAGTAGGACTTTATTAAGCTGAAAAGCTTGGTATTGCAAATGACACCAATAGAACAAAAGCGCATTCTACAGTATGGGAGAATATATTAATAAATGAAAGATTTGATAAAGGGATGACATCCAGAATAAAAAAAAGAATGTATGCACATCAACAAATAAAATCATATCATCCAATTAAAAAATGGGCAGAGGAGCTGAACAGACAGGTCTCTGAAGAGAAAATTCAGATGGCTAACAGTCATATAAAAAGATGCTAGTCATCAGAGAAATGCAAATTAAAACAAAAAAGAGATATCACCTTATACCAGTAAGGAACTCCATCATCCAACATAAAAACAACAGATGTGGAGAGGCTGTGGAGGAAGGGGAACCTTCCTACACTGCTGGGGGAATGTGAACTAGTTCAACCATTGTGGAAAGAAGTTTGGAGTTTCCTCAAAAAGCTCAAAACAGAAATTGTATTTGACCCAAGAACTCCACTTCTAGGAATTTACCCTAAGAATGCAGGAGTGCAGTTTGAAAAGACATATTCACATTTACTTTTATTGCAGCACTGTTTACAATATTGAAGATATGGAAGCAACTAAGTGTCCATCAGTAGATCAATGGATAAAAAACATCTGGTACATATACATGATGGAATACTATTTAGCCATAAGAAGAAAACAAATCCTACCATTTGCAACAACATGGATGGAGCTTGGTGAAAAATGCCAGGTGTAGAAAGACACGTACCAAAAGATTTCATTCATATGTGGAGTATAAGAATAAAAAGAAAACCTGAAGGAACAAAACAGCAGCAGAATCACAGAACCCAAGAATGGTCTATCAGTTACCAAAGGGAAAGTGACTGGGGAGGATTGGTGGGAAGGGAGGGATAAGGGGCCTAAAAAAGAAAGGGGCTTTACAATAAGTAGGTACATGTAGGGGCATGGCATGTGGAGGGATCTGCAACACAGAGAAGACAAGCAGTGACACTACAGCATCTTACTATGATGATAGACAGTGACTGTAATGGGGTTTGTTGAGAGGATGTGAAAATAGAGGGAGTCTAGTAAATATAATGTTTCTTGTGTAATTGTAGATAAATACCAAAAAAGGACCTCACCATAATTAAAACATTATATTTCAAAAAAGAATTAGGCAGAGATAAACATACAGTTCTCCAAAGAAGAAATTCAGATGGCCAAGAGACACATGAAAAGATGCTCCACATTGCTAGTCATCAGAGACACACAACTTAAATTCACAATGAGATATCACCTCACACAAGTAAGGAAGGCCACAGTCCAAAAGAGAAACAACAACAAATGTTGGTGAGGATTTGGAGAAAGGAGAACCATCTGACACTGCTGGTGGGAATGTGAACTAGTTCAACCATTGTGGAAAGCAGTATGGAGGTTCCTCAAGAAGCTCAAAATAGAAATAGCATTGGGTCCAGGAATTTCACTTCTAGGATTTTACCATAAGAATGCAGCACTCCAGTTTGAAAAAGATGCACCCCTATGTTTATTGCAGCAGTATTTACAATATCAAAGAAATGGAAGCAACCTAAGTGTCCATCAGTAGATTAATGGATAAAGAAGATATGATACTTATTTACAATGGAATACTATTCAGCCATAAGAACAAAACAAATCATACCACTTGCAATAACATGTAGGGATTTAGAGAGTATTATGCTCAGTGAAATAAGTCAGGTGGAGAAATACATGTACCAAATGATTTCACTCAAATGTGGAGTATAAAAACAAAGAAGAAAATATAAGGAACAAAACAGCAGTGGAATCACAGAACCCAAGAATGGACCAGCAGTTACCACAGGGAAAGGGACTGGGGAGGATGGGTAGGAGGGAGGCATAAGGTGGTGGGGGAAAAGAAATTGGGCATTACGATTAGCATGTATAATGTGACGGGGGTCATGGGGAGGGCTGTACAACAATGAGAAGACCAACAGTGATTCTACAGAATCTTACTTCACTTATGGACAGAGACTGTAATAGGATTTGCGTTGGGGACTTGGTGATGTGGGGAGTCTAGTAAACATAATGTTCCTCATGTAATTGTAGACTAATGATATCAAAAAATAATAATATGCAAACACAAAAGACCCTGAATAGCCAAAGCAATCCTGAGAAAGAAGTATAAAGCAGGGGTCATCTCGCTTCCAAACTTCAAGGTCTACTACAAAGCCACAGTAATCAAGACAATTTGGAATCAGCACAAGAAACGAGCCACAGACCAGTGGAACAGAATAGAGAGTCCTGATATTAACCCAAACATATATGGTCATTTGATGTATGACAAATGAGCAATGGACATACAACAGGGAAATGATATCACCTTCAAAAGCTGTTGTTTGCAAAACTGAACAGCTACGTGTAAGCGAATGAAACTGGGTCATTGTGTAACCCTATACACAAAAGCAAATTCAAAATATATCAAAGACGTGAGTGTAAGTCATGAAACCATAAAACTCTATGAAAAAAGCAAAGGCAAAAATCTCATGGATATAAAGGTGAGTGACATCTTGATGAACATATCTCTCCAGGCAAGGGAAAGAAAAGCAAAAATGAACAATTTGGACTATATCAAGCTGAAAAGCTTCTAAATAGCAAAGGTCAACACCAGTACAACAAAAAGGCATCCTACAGTAAGGGAGAATATATTCATAAATGACAGATCTGATAAAGGGTAGACATCAAAAATATATAAAGGGGACACAGAACTCTGCAAACAAAAGGTAAATAATCCATTTAAAATCGTCAGAGGAGGAGATAATACATTTCTCCAAAAAGAAATTCAGATGGCCAACAGACACATGAAAAGACACTCCGCATCACTAGTCAACAGAAAATACAAATTAAAACCATAATGACACCAGTGAGGATCTAAACCATTTAAAAGACAAACAACAACAAATGTTGGTGAGGTTGTGGAGAAAGGTGAAACCTCCTACACCACTGGTGGGAACTGTAAAGTCATTCAACCATTGTGGAAATCAGTATGGAGGTCACTCGAAGTGCTCAAAATAGAAATACTCTTTGACACAGGAATTCCACTACTAGGAATTTACCCTCGGAATGCAGCAGACCAGTTTGAAAAGGACATATGCACCCCTATGTTTATCACAACAGCATTTACAGAAGCCAAGAAATGGAAGCAACGTAAATGTCCATTAGTACATGGACGGATAAAGAAAATGTGGTGCTATATACACCATGGAATATTATTCAGCCATAAGAAGAAAACAGATCCTACCACTTGCAACAACATGGATGGAGCTAGAGGGTATTATGCTCCTTGAAATAAGCAGGTGGAGAAATACAAGTACCAAATGATTTCACTCATATGTGGAGTATAAGAACAAAGGAAAAACTGAAGAAACAAAACAGCAGCAGAATCACAGAACCCAAGAATGGACTAACAGTTACCAAGTGGAAAGTGACTGGGGAGAATGGGTGGAAAGTGAAGGATAAGGCACGTAAAAAGGAAAGGGGCTTTACAATTATCTGTACAACGTAGGGGGCTGGCACAGGGAGGGTGGTGCCACACAGTGAAGACAATTAGTGATCCTACAGTGTCTCATTTTGCTGAAGGACAGTGACTGTAATGGGGCTTGTGGGAAGGACGTGCTGATGGGGGGAGTCTACTAAACATAAAGTTCCTCATGTGATTATAGATTGATACCAAAAATAATGATCCCACCTAAATTTAAAACATTATATTTCAGAGAAAAAATTGGGCAGAGGATTTAAATGTATGGTTCTCCAAAGAAGATATTCAGATGGTCAAGGGACATGTAAAAAGATGTTCCACATTGCTAATAGTCAGAGAAATGCAAATTAAATCCACAATGACATATCACCTCCCACCAGTAAGGATGGCTACCATCCAAAAGACAAACAACAACAGATGTTGTTGAGGTTGTGGAGAAAGGGGAACCTTCCAACACTGCTGGTGGAAATGTAAGCTAGTTCAACCATTGTGGAAAGCACTATGGAGGTACCTCAAAAACTTCAGAACAGAAACGGTATTTGACCCAGGGTTTCCACGTCTAGGAATTTACCCTAAGAATGCAGGAGACCATTTTGAGAAAGACATATGCATGCCTACATTTATTGCAGCACTGTTTACTAAAGCCAGGAAATAAAAGCAACATAAGTGTCCATAAGTAGATGAATAGATATAGAATATGTGGTACATATACACATATACACAATAGAATATTATTCAGTCATTAGGAGAAAATAAACTGTACCATTTGCAACAACACGTATGGAATTAGAGGGTATTATGCTTAGTGAAATAAGTCAAGGGAGAAAGACATGTACTAAGTTATTTCACTCCTATGTGGAGTATGAGAACAAAGGAAAAACTGAAGGAACAAAACAGCAGCCAAATCAGAGTACTCAAGAAAGGACTAACAGTTACCAAAGTAAAAGGGACTGAGGAGGAAGTGTAGGAAGGGCGGGGTAAGTGGGTAAAGAAAAGAAAAGGGGGATTACGATTAGCATGAATACTGTAAGGGGTGCATGAGGACGGCTGTGCAGCACAGAGAAGACAGTGATTCTGCACAATCTTACTTCACTGATGGACAGTGACTGTAATGGGGTTTGTGAGGGGGACTTGGTGTAGTGGGGAGTCTAGGAATCATAATGGTCCTCATGTAACTGTAGATTATTGATACCAAAAAATAAAGCATATGGAAGCACAAAAGCCCCTAAATAGCCATGGCAATCCTGAGACGAAAAAAATTAAGTGTGGTGGGGGGCATCTCGCTTCCAAACATCAAGCTCTACTACAAAGCCACAGTAATCAAGACAATTTGGTACTGGCACAAGAGCAGAGCCACAGACAAGTGGGACAGAATAGAGAGCCCAGACATTATCCCCAACATAAACAGTGAATTAATATATGATAAAGGGCCATGGACATACAATGGGGGAAATAACAGCCTTTTAAACTGCTGGTGTTGACAAAACTGGACAGGTACATGTAACAGAATAAAACTGGATCACTGTCTCACACTATACACAAAAGTAAACTTGAAATGGATCAAAGACCTGAATATAAGACATGAAACCATAAAACTCTTAGAAAAAAACAGGCAAAAACGTCTTTGACATAAACATGAGTGACTTCTTCATGAACATATCTTCCAGGCAAGGGAAACATAGGCATAAATGAAGAAGTGGGAATATACCAAGCTGAAAGCCTTCTGTATAGCAAAGGACACCACCAATAGAACAAAAAGGCATCCTACATATGGGAGAATATATTCATAAATGACAGGTCCAATAAAGGGTTCACATCCAAAATATATAAAGAGCTAAGGCACCTAGAAACCAAAAAGTAAATCATACAATTAAAAATGATCAGAGATGTTTAACAGACAGTTCTCCAAAGAGAAAATTAAGATGGCCAAGAGACACATAAAAGGATGCTCTACATCGCTAATCATCAGACAAATGCAAATTAAGAGCACAATGAGATATCACCTCACACCAGTAAGGATTTCCACCCTCCAAAAGACAAACAACAAATGTTGGCAAGGTTGTGGAGAAAGGGGAATCCTCCTACACTGATGGTGGGAATGTAAATTAGTTCAACCATTGTGGAAAGGAGTGTGGAGGTTCCTCAGAATGCTCAAAATAGAAATACCATTTGACCCAGGAATTCCACTTCTAGGAATTTACCCTAAGAATGCAGCACTCCAGTTTGAAAAAGACAGATGCACCCATATGTTTATTGCAGCACTATTTACAATAGCCAAGAAATGGAAGCAACCTAAGTGTCCATTGGTAGATGAATGGATAAAGAAGATGTGGTACATACACACAATGGAAAATTATTCAGCCATAAGAAGAAAACAAATCCTACCATTTGCAAAAATGTGGATGGAACTAGGGGGCATTATGCTCAGTGAAATAAGCCAGGTAGAGAAGGCGAATACTACATGATTTCACTCACCTGTGGAGTACAGCAAGAAAGAAAAAAACTGAAGGAATGAAAAGGCAGCACAAACACAGAAACAAAGAATGGACTAACAGTTACCAAAGGGAAAGGGACTGGGGAGGATGGGTGAGAAGGGAGGCTTAAGGGGGGTGGAAGAAAGGGGCCATTACAAATAGCATGTATAATGTGAGGGGGCACAGGAGGGCTGCGCGACACAGAGAAGAGTAGTAGTGATTCTACGGCATGTTACTACAGTGATGGACAGTGACTGTAATGGGGTTTGTGGGGGGACTTGGTGATGTGGGGAGTCTAGCAAACATAATGTTCCACAAGTAATTCTAGGCTAATACCAATAAAAATCATATGCAAACACAAAAGACCCCAGAGAGCGAAAGCAATCCTGAGAAGGAAGTATGAAGCAGGGGGCATCTTACTTCAAACTTCAAGCTTTACTACAAAGCCACAGTAATCAAGACAATTTGTAATTGGCACAAGAATAGAGCCACAGACCAATGCAATAAAATAGAGAATTCTGATATTAACCCAAACATATATGATCATTTACTGTATGACAAAGGAGTGATGGACATATAATGGGGAAATGACAGCCTCTTCAAAAGCTGGTGTTGACAAACCTGGACATCTACATGTAATAGAATGAAACTGAATCATTGTCTAACCCTATACCGAAAAGTAAATTCAAAATCTATCAAAGAACTGAATGTAAGTCAGGAAATCATAAAATTCTTAGAGAAAAACAAAGGCAAAAATCTCATAGACATAAAATGAGTGACCTTTCATCAACATATCTCCCCAGGTAAAGGAAGGAAAGGCAAAAACAATCAATTCGGACTGTACATAGCTGAAAAGCTTTTGTGTAGAAAAGGACACCACCAATAGAACAAAAAGGCATCCTATAGTATGGGAGAATATATTCATAAATGACACATCCGATAACGGTTTGACATCAATAATACATAAAGAGCTCATGCACTTCAACAAACAAAAAGCAAATAACCCAATTTAAAAATGGTCAGAGTTGCTGGACATACAGTTCTCCAAAGAGGAAATTCAGATGGCCAACAGATATATGAAAAGTTGATCCACATTGCTAGTCATCAGAAAAATGCAAATTTAAACCCCAATGAAATATCACCTCACACAAGTAAGGATCTACACCATCTAAAAGACAAACAGCAACAAATGTTGGCAAGGTTGTGGAGAAATGGGTAATCTCCTACACTGATGG
The DNA here is from genome assembly GCF_040802235.1 of Manis javanica. Classification (NCBI taxonomy): domain Eukaryota; kingdom Metazoa; phylum Chordata; class Mammalia; order Pholidota; family Manidae; genus Manis; species Manis javanica. The sequence continues at coordinate 3,163,599 of NC_133175.1, forward strand.
TGGGATTTGTAAACTAGTTCAAGCTTTGTGGAAAGCAGTATGGAGGTCACTCATAAGGCTCAAAATAGAAATACCATTTACCCAGGAATTCCACTTCTAGGAATTTACCTTAGGAATGCATTTTGAAAGAGACATATGCACCCCTATTTTCATCACAGCCCTATTTACAATAGCCAAGAAATGGAAGCAACCCAAATGTCCATTAGTACATGAATGGATAAAGAAATGTGGTACATATACACAATGGAATGTTATTCAGCCATAATAAGAACGCACATCCTACCATTTGCAACAACATGGATGGAGCTAGAGGGTATTATGCTCAGTGAAATAAGCCAGGCAGAGAAAGACAAGTACCAAATGATTTCATTCATATGTGGAGTATAAGAACAAAGAAAAACTGAAGGAATAAAGCAGCAACAGACTCACAGATCCAAGAATGGACTGAGTTACCAAAGGAAAAGTGACTTGGGAGGAAGGGTGGGAAGGAAGGGATAAGTGGAGGAAAAAGAATGACTGCTTTATAATTAGCATGTATAATGCTGGGGTGCCAAGAAGGGCTGTACAACACAGAGAAGACAAGTAGTGATTCTACAACATCTTACTATGCTAATGGACGGTGACTGTATTGGGGTTTGTGGGGGGAACTTGGTGTTGGGGTTAGTCTGTTAAATATAATGTTCCTCATGTAATTGAATATTAATGATACCAATATAAAAAAGAATGAAGCAGGAAGTAAGAATAAGAAATCAAAGAAAGTATGAAATAATTTGAACACACAATACAAAATGGAAGATTTAAAGTTGACTAGAGCAGTAATTATATTAAATATAAATTAAATAGTTACATTATAAATGTAAATCAGATATTGGTATAATTAAATGAAAAAGCTTGTCAGAATGGGCAAACAAAGAAACCTCAAAAATATCCTTTTTATAAATTATATTCTTCATAAAAAGTCACTGGTAATTAAAAATAAGGAGGAAAGGGTAGTCAATGTAATCACTAACAGGGAAAGGTTGTATAATTGTAATATCAAGTAAAGTGGGCTTCAAGACAAGAAGTTTTATATATAGCGTGATATATAATTATATAATATGTATAATGTAGTTTTGTAATGATAAAAAGACTAAATAAAGTGGCAAATTATTGCTGCATGTGTATGCACTCAAAAAAATAAAAGAATCTTATCAATAAACTAACTTTCCACTTTAAGATACTGGAAGAATCTTTTCCAACTAAACTTATAGCAAGAAGAAATAATCAAGATTATAGTGGAATTTAAAGAAATAGACAGTAGAATAACCGTAGGGAAAACCAATGCATCCAAAAGCTAGTTCTTTGAAAACATCAATACATTGTTCTTTGAAAACATCAATAAATTGAAAAGAATTGAGAGTCCAACTAATATTTTACAAGAGTGCCAAGTCAAACCTTTAGCTAGATTGACTGCAAATACGAAAGAGAAGACCCAAATTACTAGAGTCAGAAATGAAAGAGGGGACATTACTGCTGATCTTACAGAAATAAAAAGGTTTATAAATGAATACCATGAATAATTGTATGCTAAAACATTAGATAGCTTAGATGAAATGACAAATTTATAGGAACACACAAACTATGGAAACTGACATGAGAAGAAATACACAATCTGAATAGATCTGTAACATGTAAGGAAATTGAATTAGTAATAAAAAAATTCTACACCAGAAGAGCCCCCACTCAGGTGGCTTCCCTGCTAAATTCTACCAATATTAAAGAAGAAATTGGTACCAACATATCACAAACTTTTCCAAAAAATTGAAGGGAATGGAAAATTTCCCAGCTCTTCTGCAAAGTCAGTACTGCCCTGATACCAAAATCAAAGACATCATAATAAAAGAAAACTACAGAGCAGTCTCTCTTACAAATATAGATGCAAAAATCTTTGACAACATACTAGCAACTTGAATCCACAACATATAAAAGTAATTGTACGCCAAGACCAAGTGGAATTTATCCCAGTAATTCAAAGTTGATTTTACATTCAAAAATCAAATAATATTCTGCCATATTAGTAGAATAAAAACAAAACCCATATAATCATCTCAGTAGACACAGAAAAAGCATGTTATAAAAATCCAATACCCTTGAGACTAGTTGTTACCAAAAGGAAGGGGTTGGAGAGGGTAAATGGAGAGGGAGGGAGAAGGGGATTAAGGGACATTATACTAAGCACTCACAATATAGGTAGGTCACAGGGAAGGGAGTATAGCATGGAGAAGACAAGTAATAACTCTATAGCATCTTACTACGCTGATGGACTGACAGCAATGGAATGTGGGGGGGACTTTATAATATGGGTGAATGTAGTAACCACAATGTTGCCCATGTGAAACCTTCATAAGATTTTATACCAATAATATCTTAATAAAAAAATCTAATACATTTTTTAAAACATTCAACAAACTAAGCATAGAAGGGATTTTCCTTAATCTAAGAAAAATCATCTACAAAAAACTCACTGCTAACAACATACTTGTGGTGTGAGACTGGATGCTTTCCTCCTAAGATCAGGAACAAGCCAAGGATGTCTGCTCTCACCACTTCTATTCAACATTGTACCAGAGGGTTCAGCCATGGCAATCAGTCAAGACAATGAAATAAAAGGCATCCAGATTGGAAAGGAAGAAGTAAATCTATCTTTTTGGATCACACGATCATGTATATAGAAAATCCTAAATCACCGTGGTCATGCTATATGATATCGATATTAAAAAGTCAATTGTATTTCTATACATCTGTAAAGAATAAGCTGAAAATGAAATTAAGAAAACTATTTACAATGCCATCAGAAGTAATAAAATAAGAATAAAGCTAGTCAGAGAAGCTCAATATTTATAATCTGAAAACTAAAAAACATTGTGAAAAGAAATTAAAGATTCCAATTAATGGAAAAACATCCTGTGTTCATCCATTAGAAGATTAGTGTGAATTAATATAGTTAAGACGGCAATGCTCCCTAAACTGATCTACAGATTCAGTTCAATTCAGTCGGAATCCCAGCTGATTTATTTGTATAATTTGATGATCTGATTCAAAATTTCATAGAGAATTGCAAAAAATCCGGAATATCCAAAACAACAGGAGGGCTCACACTTCCAGATTTCAAAACTTAGTACAAAACAACAGTAATCAAGACTTTGTGATATTCGTGTAAGGTAAACATATAGATAAATTGAAAAGAATTGAGAGTCCAACTAACATTTTACAAGAGTGCCAAGAACAGTAAATGGCCTTTTCAACAAATGGTGCAAAGTCACTGTATAGCCACAGGCAAAATAAAATATTTGAACCTTTACCTCATGCTATGTACACTAATTAACTCAAAATAGACCAAATACCTAAATGTAAGAGCTAAAACTATAAAACTCTAGGAAATGTAGGAGTAAATCTCTCTGACCTTGGATTTATCTATATATTCTTAGATATGACACCAAAGGCATGAATAACAAAGAATGAATAAATTGTACTTCATCAAAATTAAAACTTTTGTGCTTCAAACAATACCAACACACAAGGAAGTAAAAAGACAACACACAGAATGTGAGAAAAAAATTTGCAAATTATGTATTTGATAAGGGCCTAGTATCCAGAATATGTAAAGAACTCCTACAACTGAACAACCAGAAGACAAACAACCCAAGTAGAAAATGAATAAAGGAGGCAAATAGACATTTCTACAAAATTGACACACAAATAGCTAAAAAGCACATAAAATGAAGTTCTGTGTCACTCCCCATTTGGGTTGTACAAATCCAAACCACAATGAGATACTTCACACCTACTTGAATGACTATTTTTAAAAAAGGAAAATAACAAGTGTTGGTAAGCATGTGAAGAAGTTGGAATGTTTTTACATTGCTGCTCATAATATAAAATGGTACAGCTGCTGTGGAAAACAGTTTGCCAGTTCTGCAACAAGTTAAACATAGCGTTATTACTAAGTTAAACATTACCATATGACCCAGAAATTCCACTCCTATGGGAATACTCAAAAGAATTGGAAACAGGCACCCAAGTACAGTTGTACCCTCTTATCTGGGGAGGATACATTCCAAGATTCTCTCACTGGATGCCTGAAACTTCAGACAGTACTGAACCCTATACAGACTATGATTTTTCCTACATATGCATACCTATGACACAATTTAATGCACAAATTAGGCACAATAAGAGATTAGCAATAATTAATAGTGAATAGGATAATTGTAATAATA